>NC_062285.1:124990590-125602152 GCF_902655055.1 Lutra lutra
AGAAATCTAAACTTTTTTTTGGAAATGAGCTTAAAGGGATGTTTATTAAGATCACACCAATTAACTCATGCATTCACCCATCCATATCAAGTATTTATCTGGCACCAACTGGGTACCAAGCACTTCCTAGGTGCTAAGAATGCAGGAGAGACTAAGACTAGGTCCCTGCTTTGATCAGTTAGCGGGGCTGTGTATCTTTCCCAAACCCCGCAAAAGAAAGAGACCATTTAAAGATTTTTATTTATTTATTTATTTATTTGACAGAGAGAGATCACAAGTAGACAGAGAGGCAGGCAGAGAGAGAGAGGGAAGCAGGCTTCTTGCTGAGCAGAGAGCCCGATGCGGGACTCGATCCCAGGACCCTGAGATCATGACCTGAGCCGAAGGCAGCGGCTTAACCCACTGAGCCACCCAGGCACCCCAGAAAGAGACCATTTAAAAAGGCTCTGTATGGCCACCGGCATTTTCTCTCTAGTCCAAACAACATTACATTATAGTTCATGCTTTCTCATATGAAACAATAAATGTATATTCACAGAACATTAAAGCTAAAATGGGGGTCTTAGAAATCTCGACTTTTTAAAACATTATTTTTAATAAAGCTTTCCTCACTCCAAAAGAAATCTACATGAGATAACAGATAAGACTGGCTGCCCCACAAACCAGAAGGCAGCTGGGAATACTAACATAGCATGGAAAGCACTGAAGGTCACAGTTTACGTTGGAACTAGAATCAAGCCAGAGGCTGTCTCACAATTCTCAGACCAGGTCCCTTGGACTCTACCTATTTGTTGCCTTTGACAAAGAACACACTCAAAACATATCTGTTTAATGAAAGAACTAATCAAATACAAACATAGTAACTAATTTCCTTCTTCCAATTGATGAGAAACTGGTCACAAAGGCTGAGCATGATTTTGACTGGATCCAGTTTTCAACTCTCCTCTTCACTGAACAAAAACATCTCATTAATCCAAAATGGCAGAAGGCAGGCAACCAAAAGGGAGCAAGGAGTCCAGGGACAAGTTACCACCCAGTGTGGGTATATTCTTCCTAAATCTGTTTCCTCATGGAAGTTAACTTTGGCGTACTTGTTTCCATACTTGCCGATACACACATACACACCCAGCAGTGATTTACAATTTTCTATTCGCAATCCTGAAATCCAGAAAGTTCTCAACACTGAAGACCTTTTTGTATCTTATTTGGCAACAAAACCTGACCACCTGAACTCATTTGGTGCCAAAACTTGGCCTACAACTGATTGGAAACTATTTATAGTCTTCCTTTTTTTTTTTTTTTTTAAAGATTTTATTTATTTATTTGACAGATCACAAGTAGGCAGAGAGGCAGGCAGAGAGAGAGAGGAGGAAGCAGGCTCCCCACTGAGCAGAGAGCCCAATGTGGGGCTCGATCCCAGGACCCTGGCATCATGACCTGAACCGAAGGCAGAGGCTTTAACCCACTGAGCCACCCAGGCATTCCTAGTCTTCATTTCCTAAATGAGTGAGAATACTCCTATGTTTCACTGTAATAGATACTCACGTTTGATGATAAGGTTAATTCAGTAGAATTTTCAGAGAAGGGATTGTGGATTTCTTTACAAATGGTTCAACTAAATAATGATGGCCCTTAAGTAATAAAATTTTACTTCAAAAACACACATTTTAAAGTTTATATAATATCAACCAATCTTTTAAAAAAAGGGAAGGGGACGCCTGGGTGGCTCAGTGGGTTAAGCCTCTGCCTTTGGCTCAGGTCATGATCCCAGGGTTCTGGGATCCAGTCCCCCATCAGGCTCTCTGCTCAGTGGGGAGCCTGCTTCCCACTCTCTCTCTGCCTGCCTCTCTGCCTACTTGTGATCTCTCTCTGTCAAATAAATAAGTGAAATCTTAAAAAAAAAAAAAAAATCAACCAACAGAGGATAAATATTTAAAAGCTGAAGTTTCAGAGCTAAAATTGATTTTAGGAGCATAGTAATCTAGTGCTCTCATTTGCAGGTGTGGGAACTGAGGCTCCCAGAGGTCACAGGATTTGTCCAATCAACTAGTTTACATTAGATAAGCTCCTATCTCCTACCCTCACCCCAAGGCGGTATACTTCAGTAGCTATTAGTACCCACCCTGAGGGCTCTCCCTGTGGGTTTGGAAGGAGCTCTGCTTTTGTTTGACCAGAGTTCCGAAAAAGAGCTCTCCAGAAACTGCCCCAGCAGCTTAAAGGGAAATTTTAAAAAATGCTATGTGTTAATACTTCTCTCCCTCAGTTTTTTCTTCCTCAAAATTTGGATGAGTATACAAAGGGCTTATCAAAAGGTAGCAGCCAATACCACTTATACTGAAAGGGGGGAAATAGTAAGGAATTCACAGTTAACAAGGCCCTTCTTAGTCCTTTCTTTCATCCACTGCAGTTAGTGAAGTTATTAACAAGTTGGTAACATTAACTGTATGGTGGGAGTATTCTACTTCAAGGGTTTATTTCAAAATACGGACAAGGGCATAAAATAGTTGATGATAATACAGCAGCAGCACCTACTACCATTTAATGAAAGTCTGTTATACGTGCCAAGAACCTTGAATGGTGCCTTGCAAAAGACGTCTTATTTAATCGTATCTCAGTTTCAAAGATAAGGAAGCTGGGGTTCAAAAGGTTAAGTATCTTTTCCAAGATCATACAAAAGACAGCCCAGACTGTGTAAGAAACCATGAAGATGTATGCTTACAGCTCTGGAACCATACAGTGCCTTGGTTGAAAGCCCCCCTCTGCTAGTAACTGGCTGGATTAATCTGTGCAAGTGCTTTAATTTCATCACCTATAAAATGGGTATAATAATAGTACCCACCTCATAGGGGTGCTGTTGTGAAGATTCAATGAGTTAATATATGTAATGCAGTTAAGAGAGTGCCTAGTATCTGGTAAGCCCTATATATTAGCTGTTATTACTAATACTGGCACCAGCATCAAACCCTGATCTGCCCAATCCCACGGCTCCTTTTGTTCATTGTGCTGCAGAAATTGTACTACGGCAGGTGCCTGGCCGCCTCAGTCCGTAGATTGCAAAACTCTCAGACCTCCAGGTCATCAGTTCAAGCCCCACTTTGGGTGAGGAACCTACTTAAAAAGAAAAAAGAAAGAAAGAAATTCTACTACAGGCAACATATGAGCGGCACTGAGCCACCTGTCTCCACCTCCCAATTCACGTGTTGACATTCTTCACCTATTATTTCTTTTGTATGTTCCAAACTTTAATATTTGTGGCCCATTTCAAAGCTGACAGATGTCTTTCTTTTGGTAAATAACCAGACATGGAATATATAAAATGAAAAATTCTAGCAACTGATTGCCTTTAAGTCACCTTCACACTGCAGAGATATTAGTAAACAGCTAACTTAAAATTACTCTGGGACAAAACAAATCTTCCACCAAGAATAAGACACTTAACTGTGCATAGATACATTCACTGTATTAAACTGCAGTATATGAAACAAAGAAGAGCTGTGGTATAATACTAGGGACATATTCCACATTTACATGTCTGGGGCATTTTCTCACTCTGACTTGTAAGACTTATTTTCATTTGCCCCTAGAACGAGAACTATAGAAGTGTGCACTTGGAAAGCATGCCACACAATTAATTCATTCACTCATTAAACAAATATTTAGACTGCCTATGGAGGAGTACCTGGAACAGTGCTTGCGTCAGGATTACAGTAGTTAAAGAACACCCTCTCCTATGAAGTTTATAATGCAGCACGGGTACAGACTAAGCAAATGTATAGTGTGGCATTCTGTTCTCTTAATTTTAAAACCTTCTGCAACCTCCTACCAAAAAAAAAAAAAAAAAAAAAAAAAAAGGAAATATTAAAACAAGGAAATAGACGTCTAACAATTTCAAAATACAACTTTTCTCCAAGTTGTTACTTATTTCAAATGTGTTCTCTAAAATCAGATACATGTACTCTTTCAGTTCTGACCTACCCAGCCTCTGTAAACTCGTTTATGATAAACACCACATAAGACGTCAATAATATAATAACTACCCAACCTAAAACAAAGGGTTATTTCATTCAAGAAAATGTTTAGTCTATTACCCAGCGAGGCATAAAAATCTATTAAACCTGGGTGTCTCCACCTCCCCAAACCTGTTGTGTGGACCCTCTAAAGAGTTTAGAGAGTCTAACCAAACTACTTTATTGCACATTAAGAGCAGATCAAGAGGGGCCGGCCTTGTGTGATCCAGAGTCTAAATTATTAGCAAAACCCATGACCGAAGGGCTTGTACTAGGGCCCAAGAGGCTGGGTGCTGGAGTCCAAGACAAGGCTTCCTAGTCAGAGGAAGGGGCCCTAGCCTCAGCTGATCTCGAGATAGGGAAGAATGTCTGCAGCTGCCAACACATCTCTCACATCCCTGTGTACACATCTACCAGGAGAGCCTCTACAGGATAACTGGTGTTGTTCCCAATAACAGAGCAGAAGTGGAAAAAAAAAAATCCCTTTTACAACTAAGTATTTAAATTTGGAGCCAGTACCCTGTCCTCACTTCAAATTCACGTACAAAATAACATACACCCCTTGGAGAAAGTTTTGAATTCCGGAAAGAAACCAGATTATGAAGACAAAGTGCCTTTGTCAAAAAGCGAGAAGATCAGGAGGGTGACAACAGAGACGAAAAAAAAAAAAAACCTGTAAGAGGGGAAAGAAATGAGAATTTTGGAGAATTTAGGAATGGGAAAAGACACCGACTCTGGGTTCTGGGAGGCGGCTTCGTGGAGGAGGACAGGCCTGAGGGAGAAAACCAAACGACTTGGGGAGCCGGAAGAAAACACCTGGAGGCAAAGGGAACTGGCTGAACGAGCGCCTATCCCTCAAACCGTCGGGAGGACGAGATCTGGATCCCAGATGTGAAACCAGAGCTCGGGGGGATCTGAGTTCTAGGAGCCTCCGGGGGGGGGGGGGGGGAATGCAGGCTCTGGGACTTGTCCCCGGCAGCTGCAGCGAGGATGAGGCAAGCACGCCTGGGCTCGCAGCGCCGCGGGGCTCTAATGGGCAGGGGCTCGGGGCGCCGCGGAATCGTACTGGTCCAGGGCGTCCCGGCCGGGGCACCCGCACCGCTACTCACCTCTCCGAACTGGAAGGCAGAGACGATGGTGACCACGACGCCCACGAAACAGACGTAGAGCCCATACCTGTGGGATAGACAGGTATAGGTCTGTCTCTGTAAGAGCTTAAGCAGCATCAGGCCTCCGCCGCGCCGCGCCACGCCACGCCCCGAGCAGCCACAGCCGCCGCGCCTCAGCGAGCCGCCATTCAGCGGCCCCTGACCGGCCGCCGCACTCAGGTCACAAGAGGCGGCCGCCAAGCATTGCTGCTCCGAGGATCGACGCCCGCTCGGCTCCGCGCCGCGGCCGCCGCTTCCGGGAGCCGGGAGCCCACGCCCTCGGCGCGGCGGAGGCGGACCCGCGGCCCGCGAGGTGGCGGGCGCCGCCCCGGTTGGGCCCTGTGAGAGTCGGCGGCGACGGTGGCAGCGGGGCAGCCAGCGCCACCTGGCGGGCGGAGGGGAGGAGGAGCGGAGGGCAGGCGCGTGCCCTTCCCATCCGCGCGTGCGCAGCGGCCTCTCGCTTCGGCCGGGATCTGCCCAGTGAGTTGGGGGCGCACTGGGAGCGCACCGGGAGCGCTCCCGACCTTGGAAGGTCGCTGTGCCAGTGAGTACTTGTGTGCACAAAACTGTTTATGCATTTACAGTAAATGAAAAATTGTGGTAAATCATTTTTTTCATTGCCAAGAGGGGATGTACTAGGAGGCTCTTTTACCCTCTGTCTCTTTAACTATGTTGTTTGAAAGAGGAAACGTTTAGGCTAAAAGTACCCAAACCCAAATTCAATTCATTCCTGTAGTCATTGAATGTGTGGTGAGTGTCCAGTGCCTGGCAAGTGCTTGGTGTTGGGTATTAAAAAATGAACTAGACCTGGCAGCTGTTGCCAGAGAGTCTGGCTGGCACAAAACACTAAGTACAAACAAAGTTAAGACCGAAATAGTGCCAAGTATAGGAGGGGAACCAAGGCGGAGGTAGTCAATTCTACTTTGGCACCAGGTGATTTCCTGAAGGGCCTCCTCTCGGTTCCTCTTATTTGGGAGACATTTTCATTTTCTCCCAATAGACTCTAGTTCCTATGATTTTTGCCTTGATCTAGTCACCCTGGAAAACAGTACACATAGCCTATCTCGCCATCATTTATAGCATCTTTAGAATTATCTTCAGAAGCAGCTTAAGGAAATACTCAAAATATGCCCTTAATTAGATGGCCAGATGAAATGAACAGATCAATCCAAGGTAAGGCATTTACACTTTTTAGTCAATTCTTTTAATCCTTCTTTAGGAAAAGTTGATTACATGCTCTGCATACATGACACATTATGGCAGTAGTGTGAAACACAGTTCTGAGGGCTTTTCAAGCACGGTAACAGATATAAAACCATCTAGCATTCAACAGGACTCTATTGCAGTGTTTGTTTCCACAATAATGATGGCCAGCATTTACTTAGAATCTACTGTAGGCAGGGTTCCTCTATTCCTCAAAACAACCTTATGAGGGACATACTGTAATATCCCCATTCTACAGATGAAGAAATTGAAGTTAAATAACTGTCTAACATCACTTAACCAGTATGTGACAGAATTGAGATTTGAACAGTATAACTTGGCTCCAAAACACAGCTGAGGGTAAGGGGAAGTGAGTTGTCCTGTAAGTGCAAGGTCAAGAAAGATTCTTTGTTTAAGATTTTGATATTTTGGGGACGCCTGGGTGGCTCAGTTGGTTAAGCAGCTACCTTCGGTTCAGGTCATGATCCCAGCGTCCTGGGATCGAGTCCCACATCGGGCTCCTTGCTTGGCAGCGAGCCTGCTTCTCCCTCTGCCTCTGCCTGCCACTCTGTCTGCCTGTGCTCACTCTCGCTTCTCTCTCTATGACAAATAAATAAATAAAATCTTTAAAAAAAAAAAAAAAGATTTTGATATTTTGTTCTTGGTGGATATTTTGTATTAATTTTGAGCTTTTTTAAAAATAGCATTAAAGGGGTGCCTGGGTGGCTCAGTGGGTTAAGCCTCTGCCTTCAGCTCAAGTTATGATCTCAGGGTCCTGGGATCGAGCCCCCCATTGGGCTCCCTGCTCAGTGGGGAGCCTGCTTCCTCCTCTCTCTGCCTGCCTCTCTGTGTACTTATGATCTCTCTCTGTCTGTCAAATAAATAAATAAAGTCTTAAAAAAAAATAGCATTAAAATGGGACGCCTGGGTGGCTCAGTTGGTTAAGCGGCTGCCTTAGGATCAGGTCATGATCCCAGAGTCCTGGGATCGAGTCCCACATCGGGCTACTTGCTTGGCGGGGAGCTTGCTTCTCCCTCTGCCTCTGCCTGCCACTCTGTCTGCCTGTGCTTGCTCTCACACTCTCTCTCTCTCTGACAAATAAATAAATAAAATCTTTTTAAAAAGCATTAAAATGTGATTCATCTTGTTTAGTGAGTTTTGGACTTTCCCTTAAATTTTGCACCCAAGGCAAGTGCCTCACTCTGCTAGCCCTGGCCCCTAGTCCTGACCCTACCTAGAAGCTCTGCGTCTGAGAGTTTGCTTTGTTGTTTGCTTTTTTTTTTCTTCTGCCTCTTTATGCTCCAACCAGAGAGCTTCAAGGGTGTCAGAAGTTTTGTTGAAGCCCTTTCTTCTGGAGAACTCACTCTTGCTTGCTCTCTCCCTCCTGAGCCAGTGTCGTTGAACCTGAGTAAAATAAATGTGGGTATAAAAGGATACATGTCAAGTAGCTACCTTGAAGAGATATTAGGGAGTTAAATCAGATAATGCAGGAAAGCACTTAAGTGCCTGGGATATTTTACGTTAAGAAAAGAAATAAAAGTTAAATAGTTAAGAAAAAACTACAAAATAAGAAAAGTTAAGAATATTTAGCTTTGGGGCGCCAGGGTGGCTCAGTGGGTTAAAGCTTCTGCCTTCGGCTCAGGTCATGATCCCAGGGTCCTGGGATCGAGCCCCGCATCGGGCTCTCTGCTCAGTGGGGAGCCTGCTTCCCTTCCTCTCTCTCTCTCTCTCTGCCTACTTGTGATCTGTCTGTCAAATAATAAATAAATAAAATCTTTAAAAAAAATATTTAGCTTTGTTCTAATAAGCAGTGAGGCTTCTCACCATGAGAATGATCTGATTAAATGCCTCTCAGAAGATTAATCTAGCAGCATGAAATTTGTGGAAATGATTTAGACTATCAGCTTCTGAACAGTGGGTAAAAAAAATATACAACGACATCTCATTTATCTCAAAAATATGGCAACCTAAAAAAGCCAGAAAAAAACAAGAAAACAAAAAGACTGCCAGGAACCCGAAATCCATGAGTTTCGCTTTTAAACAAACCTCTCAGTCCTCTCAAAATCTAATAAATACAATTCTGACAAATTTTGTTGTCTGGGGTCTCAGCTCCTGGCAGATGAGAGAAAGAAAAAAAAATTAAGAGTTCATTTCTTGTTCTTCTCCCAAGGAAGAGGTGACTTTAGCAGATGATATTAAGGAAAAATGAGAGAAAAAAATACTTTTTAAAAAAGAAGTCAAACTGATTTAAAAAAAATTACCATCTTGGGGCCAATAATGTAAATAGAGGCAAGAACAGACCAGTATCTCCAGTACAGTAGGATAATGGGTGGTAGAGTGGTGAACCCAATCTTTGAGAAAATTTCAAGAAATGTTTAGTGCTTATTTATTCATCATTTATCAACGAAAGCTCTGTGCTAGACATTTTACCAGCCCCTGCGGGCACCTAATAGAGATTCCTGGAATTTACACTCTAGAAAGACAGACATGTATTAAGTTAGTATTGTGAGGGGAGCTAACTTAGCCTAGAAGATCAGGGAAGGCTTCCTGGAGGAGCTGACACCAAGACTTGAGGACTGAAGACAGGAGGGTGGGAAGGGAAGTTCAATCCAGGCAGGATAGGCATGTTGAAGGGTCTAGTCTAAAGCTGGAGAGAATGGAGGTGGAATGAGATGGAGTCGGAAAGTTTGGCAGGGACTTGAGGGCTATATTAAGAACAAAGGACTTGGGGCACACAGCTGGCTGTCATAAAAGTATGCGACTCTTGATCTCAAGGTGGTGAGTTTGAGCCCCACAGTGGGTGGGCTTAAAAATAAAATCATTTAAGAGACACCTGGGTGGCTCAGTAGGTTGTATGTGTGCCTTCAGCTTGGGTCATGATCCCAGGGTCCTGGGACTGAGTTCCGCATCAGGCTCCTTGCTTGGCGGAGAGCCTGCTTCTCCCTCTCCCTCTGCCTGCTGCTCCCCTGCTTGTGCTCTCTCTCTCTCTCTGTGTCAAATAAATAAATAAAATCTTTAAAATAAAAAAAAATAAGTAAAAACAAAAACAAGGACTTGGGATGCTTGGTTGGTTCGGTCAGTTAAGCCTCTGCCTTCAGCTCAGGTCATGATCCTAGGGTCCTGGTATTGAGTCCTGCATCTGGCTCCTTGCTCAGTGGGGAGCCTGCTTCTCCCTCTGCTTGCCACTCCCTCCCCCTGCTTGCATCTGTGGGTGCTCTCTCTCTCTGGCAAATAAATAAATAAAATCTTTAAAAAAATAAATTTGAAAATATCAAAATGAACACTTAATCTTAAAGATAACAAGAAATTTTAATAAAAACCAAAAAGTGACATGATTAAGTGGGAATTTTAAGAATCATTAACTGTGGTGTGGAAAATATATTGGAGGTGACCCAAGGAGTTGAAGTGATACCAGTGGGAGTAGACCTGTCAGATAAAATATAGAACACCTAGTTAACTTTGATTTCAGATTAACAATGAATAATTTTTTAACTAAAAGTTAAAAGTCAGTCTGGGACTGACTTATACTAAAAAATTATTTGTTGTTTATCTGAAATTCAAAGTAACTGGGCACCCTGTATTTTTATTTGCCAAGTCTGGCAACCCTAGGTGAGAAACTACTAGTGCATCCAGGCAAGGGGCGCTAGTGGCTCAGAGGAAGGTCAGAATAATAACAAGGTAGCGAATCCCAGGTATATTTAGTAAAAGAAACTGCCAGGATTTGGTGATGAAGGATGGTTTGAAGGCAGGCAGGCAGGGACAAGCCCCTGCTGCTAAGATGCAACCACCTTTAAAAGGATTTTACACCACCCTGGAAGAAGCCCTTTACCCTTTCCCAAGAGATAGATAGGTGAGAAAAACCTGATTGGATAACAGCCACAGGGAAGGTTAATCAGATTAAAGCAGCCGGCCAACAAAGCCCATAAAACCTGCTAGATTGGGCGCCTGGGTGGCTCAGTGGGTTAAGCCGCTGCCTTCGGCTCAGGTCATGATCTCAGGGTCCTGGGATCGAGGCCCGCATCGGGCTCTCTGCTCGGCAGGGAGCCTGCTTCCCTCTCTCTCTTTCTCTGCCTGCCTCTCCATCTGCTTGTGATCTCTCTCTGTCAAAAAAAAAAAAAAAAAAAAAAAAAAAAACCTGCTAGATTTAAGAACTCCAGCCGCAATCCTTTTGGATCGCCTTGCTCTTTGGGAACTTTGTACTATCCCTTTACTATTGCTCAATAAACCTTGCTTTGCTGCCCACCACTCTGTTCAGTTTACCTCTTCATTTTGTGAAGTGGGGTGACCAAGAACTGTGGGCACCAATGGAGGAAAAAATCCTGTAATCTTGGTAGATTGATTGAATGTGGTAGGGACCGCTGAGAGATGGTCCTCCAGACTGGGAACACCAGAGGAAGAGTGGGCATGCAATACGTATTTTAAATATATTTCCAAAATGGAACAATTACCGATAATAGGGGAAAATGGGGTTTAATATCTTAGGCTCTGATAAACCAGGAAGTTTGCATAAATGGATCACCTCATTCCCAAAATAATAGATAAATCATCACTCTGTTCTTTTCACTGGTGCACTTTCCTAATTTTCTAACCACAAGATCCATCATAAAATCAAGAAAGCTATTTTTTTCTTTTTTTAAAAAAATATTTTATTTATTTATTTTATTTGAGAGGGAGACAGCAGACAAGAGCAGACAAGAGCAGATGGAGAGAGAGAGGGAGAGAGAATCTCCAGCAGACTCTGCACTGAGTCAGGAACGTGACGGGCTCAATCTTACAACCCCGAGATCTTGACCAGAGCCTAAACCAAGAGTCCGTGCTTAATAGACTGAGCCACCGAGGTGCCCTTATTTTTTCTTTTCAGTTTGTTTTTTTGCCAGTATTTTTTTTTTAACAATAAGATGAAAACTTCAACATCATAAAAGCCTCTCTGAGTTAAAAAACAAACAAACAAACAAACAAACAAACCACCACCACCAACAAAAAACTAGCCAATCTTTTGCTAGGGCATAAGAAAGAGTAATTTAATCACATCACACATGATCAACCTATCGCATGCAGGTAAGTTTTATTTGACTTGCAAGTTTTTAAAAATGTTTTAAAATTGTGAGATTTCACTGACAAATCTTAACTGTAATTTCTAGTTTATTTTGAATAAATGAACAAATCTGTCCACACTCTGGCCACCATTTTGCATGACAGTGATCAGCTGTGGCTAAGTAGGGACTGCCTGCCTCCTTTTTTCGGAGCATGTGCTCACCACGGTCCATGTCTCCCTTTCATTTCCCCAGCCCTGAGGCTCAGAGTCCAGTGACCTTTATTGTAGCCTTTCACTACAGCTTATTTTACACGTAGGAAAGATTTTTTTGCACACACATCTTTATCAAAACTGGTAAACAGAAGGTAGAGAGAGCCACATGATTCAAATAAAAGGGGGAGGAGGTTTTGTGTATGTGTAGAAATAAAGATATTAACCTGAGTTACACGGTTATGTTAGCTGCCTCAATGATACTACCTACCTGGCACTTGAGTATGAAATGCACAAATTAGAGTGACAGACTGTTGACTAATAGTTTGGATTTTGGTAAGATTAAAACCAAGGTAAGATCGATTACACAAGATTTATTCTCTCCTTTCCCTATCCCTGTGTACTTGTAAATGCCTTACTCCAAAGGGATAAATCCTGGAATGGGCAGAATCTTATCAAAATCAGTTAGAATGCTACAAGAGATCATCAGAAATTTTAATTGTTTACTTGAGACAAAGATTAAACTGTGGTGTGTCTTCAGTGCATTTTTCAGAAAAGGGGTTTTGGACAGTAACATATGATGGAATAAAACCAGTGAGCTTACGTCTCAAGGTGTTTTCAGTAATGTCTTTCATTTCAAGACACACTTTCCCCTCCCCAACATTTTCTTCATACTCCTGGTCTCCCTTCCCTCCCCCCACCCCAGGAAAGGAGGAATGTGCCTGACAGTGAGGTTGCAAGGGAATTGAACTGATCTGCCAGAGACAAGAGTTCTGATCCACTCTCTGCCAAGCATGGGAATATCTGTGCCAGGGCCTGAGCAAGGACCTAGAAACTCTATCTCATTCAGGGATGAAATATTGGGTGCTCCCTTGTCCACTGACGTAAAACAACATTGTCCACTTAACTTTGTTAAGCACTAAAGCTAACACTTTGATCTTTAGCTGTCTGATTCTTTTTTTTTTTTTTTAAGATTTTATTTATTTGAGAAACAGAGAGATAGAGCGCCTGCAATGCCACGAGTAGAGGGGGAGAGGAAGATTCAGACTCCCCACTGAGCAGTGAGCCAGAGGTGGGACTCCATCCCAGGACCCTGGGATCATGACCTGAGCTGAAGAGAGATGCTTAACCTACTGAGCCACCCAGGTGTCCTTCTAGCTGTCTGATTCTTACACGGCTTTCTCATTTGGTTCAAAACTCGAGACAAGGAGAATGCTTTTATATATTGGGCCCTAAAACATCAATCATCCTTGCTTGAGTCTCCTTTGGCTTGGGCTTGATGAAAAATTAACAATAAAAGGAAAGGGTCATGCACAGAACAGAGTGGAAACTTTTGCCTTGGGCCTACAAAACATACACATTGTATATAAAGATGGTGTACTTGGAAGGCCTTATCTTGAGTGGATAAGAATACTGAACACAAACAAAGAGCTTTAACTAACAGATTAAGCCAAGTTAAAATAACTTCTGATGAATCTGTATTTAGCGAAGTCCTTCCCTTATTCAAGGTAAAAAAGATTAAATGTTCACTTTGTGAAATCCTTTTACTTTTAAGCTTCAGACTTGAAAAACTTGCTTCTTGCCAGGAAACATGTTTTTGATTTTTGTCCCCTGCCTCCTTTGAGGATACATGGTATATGTTCATAAAACACAGACCTGTTCTAAGTGAACGTATCCCTTCTTTCTTTGTTCTAAAAGAAAAATTCAGGAAAAAAAATAAAAGAAAAATTCAGGACAGTTTTTAATTTTTTGAAAAACAGAGAATAGGATAAAATAATTGTAAAGTTTTTCAGGTGAGATAAACACAATACCAGGCAAAGTGGGTGCAAGGCAAGATTTATTAAAGGCACTCTCTGGTGAGGTTTCAGGGCTCAGGAGAAGGGGAGTCAGGAAAATTGCACCGGGAGGAGGTGGGCACCCTCGGGGGAGGTTCCTCGACTCTGGAAAGCAGAGTGGCGGAAGTCGCGCCCAAGGCAGGGAGAAGGGGGCTTTTAAGGGGCCTCGAGGGGAGTTCAGGGGTCTTTTGGCAAGTTTCCCTTATTTGGATATTTCGCCTGCTCGTCGGGGTCCCATTGGTCCATGGGAGCCTGGGGGGCGGGGTGGGGGGGGTGGTTGGGTTTCAGATTCCTGCTAGGGTCTTTTTTCTCCTGTCTGAGCTCAGGTTTTGTGGCGGGAACTTTCGCCATCTTAAGTAGCCCTTTCTTTCTGCCAGCCCAAAAATAATTAAGAAATTTAATTGTTTCTGATAGAATTTCAAGAGCCAAAACATAACATGGCCCACTGTTTATTTTTTGTGAATTCAAATACATCATCTATATAAACAAATATAATTTCTCATACTTTATTCTATTTATTTGATATTTACTTGTGGGTTTTTTTGTATGTTTCATCCACAGAATATAGGCATCAGAGAGGTAAGAGACTTTCCTGTCTTGTTTATAACTATATCACACCCATAGCATTGTGCCTTGCTGATATTAGCCAAGTGATAAAAATTTATCATATGGGTCAATATATTTTGTACTTACTGATAAAAGCACCAAGTATAGAGTTGGCAACTATTAAAGTTTTGATGAATTAGGTGTGCCTGTCTGGCTCAGTCAGTAGAGCATGTGACTCTTGATCCGAGGGTGGTGAGTTTAAGCCCCTCACAGATCTTAAAGTTTTGATGAATTGAATTGAAGGAAACTAGAATGTTATGAAGAACAAAATTAAATTTTGAGCTAGAACTCACTTTGAAAACTATTTGGACCCGGATAATTTTGGCATGGGATATTTCCAGAAATGTACTCAAATCATCTAGGTTTTAAAATCTCTGTTAATGTTGACCGTGACTTACTTTCTGTTTGCTTCATCTTATGTATTACTTCTTTGTATTTTCTGTTTTTTCCTAATTTTTTTTTCACTTACTCTTCGGCTCATCCTATTTTTCTCTGGTTTTCTATTTTATTGATTTATGTCTTTATCTTTGTAATTTCCTTTCCTCTTGTTATCTGAATTTGCTCTGTTGGTCTTGAAATAGTTTCTCAACTTTAATACTTAGCTCAATTTTTTTCGGTCTTTATTGTTCTTTATTGATGTTTCAAAACTACAAAATTCCCTTTACGTACTAGTGTTACTGCATCCCATAAATGTCGGCATGGAATGCAACTGCACACTGGGATCTGGGTCTCCATTGTGGGTGTGGGCTTGGACACAATGTGCACACCAGGAAAACCACGATAAGGTGGCTCCATACTGTGCTTTCTGGGCGTGCCCTACTGGGCAGAACATCACTGATATCTTCTCCTATTGGTAGGCTAACCCACCATGCAGCAGGTGGAGGAAAAACAAAGAGCCCTCTTCTTCCTGCAAAAATCTCTCTGGCGCCCTCTGCTGGCCCATGTTGATATCATCTTTTTTTCAATTTTTATTTATTTTTTAAATTTCTTTTCAGTGTTCCAGAATTCATTGTTTATGCACCACACCTAGTGCTCCATGCAATACATGCCCTCCATAATACCCACTACCAGGCTCACCCAACCTCCTACCCCCTGCCCCTCCAAAACCCTCAGATTGTTTTTCAGAGTCCACAGTCTCTCATGGTTCGTCTCCCCCTCCGATTTCCCCCAACTCCCTTCTTCTCTCCTTTAACAAAGGTGAAAGCCTGAGTCCAGTCAGGTATCAGAGAGTTGGTGATGAGAGGTGAATTTAGAACTGAGAAGCAACAATTGATACCTGGCACATCCATGAAAGCAGGGTTCCAGATGTGATTTAGATCATCCTGATCAAATGAATTCACAGAAGGTTTTACTCTGGGAGAGACAGGGGGGAGAGGCAGGGCAAAGGGTACCTGTTTTTGCTAATGAGATGAATGGGACGTGGTGTCCGTCCTGAAGCCAACACACCTGGAAGTGACTTCCCCCATCTGCAAAAAAAAAAAGTCCTGCCCCTGTTCTACCTAACTGTGGTGGAGTTGGCAGCCCCCTTGGCAGCTCAGTTGGGCTGAGGTTTGGGGCGTTCTTCCCACAAATTCAGTTTAAAATCTCTTTGTTCAGCTTTCCTAACAGTTGGTGGGTGATCAATTTCCTGATCTCTAAGCCTTTGGGATTTTCTGATCTCCATGATTTTTCTTACTGGTTTATAGTTTTCTTTCTTTCTTTCTTCCTTCCTTCCATTCTTCCTTCCTTCCTTTCTTTCTTTCTTTCAGATTTTATTTATTTATTTCAGATTTTATTTGAGAGAGAGAGAGATTGAGAGAATGAGTGGGAGGAGGGGCAGAGGGAGAAGCAGACTCCCCGCTGAGCACGGATCCTGATTCTGGACTTGACCCCAGGACCCTGGGATCATGACCTGAGCCAAAGGCAGACACTTAACCAACTGAGTCACCCAGGCACCCCTGAGTTCTTAATTTAAAGAAATGGCATTAAGGATACCTAGCTGGCTCAGTTGGTAGAGCATGCAACTCTTGATCTTGGGATTGTGAGTTAGAGCCCCACGTTGGGTGGGGAGCCTACTTTAAAATAAATAAATCCATAAAATGTCTAAAGCAATGGCACTAAAATTGCAATTCAAATAAGGTAAGATTAGTTTTACTCACATTTCCCATCTCATGTTCTACTGATCTAGTTTCTACAGGTAAAATCATTCTTCTAGCTTTCTTTTCACTATACAATGTGCAATTCACTGCTACTTAATTAGAGAATTTTCCTCTAGTTAAACTAGAAACATGCTTTCATATTAAGACATTTATCTCAAACAAAAAGTCATAGTCAAAGCCTCTGCGTCTATTGAGCAATCATGGAATAACGTTTTTGTTTCTATTTCTACTCATTGCCTTAATTCCTTTTCCTCAATTTCCTTGAATCTTCCCTATTTAACTTGTTAAAGAAACCAAATGGATCAATGTATAATTTACATACCAT
Source organism: Lutra lutra (assembly GCF_902655055.1). Classification (NCBI taxonomy): domain Eukaryota; kingdom Metazoa; phylum Chordata; class Mammalia; order Carnivora; family Mustelidae; genus Lutra; species Lutra lutra. The sequence continues at coordinate 125,007,098 of NC_062285.1, forward strand.
AAAATAATTTACATACCATAGGTCCAACAATGATTTTAGTAAGTTTGTAGGGTGATTCTACTATCATCATAACACAGAATTTAGAATATTTCTGGTACAAATTTAGAATATTTCTGGGACACCTGGGTAGCTCAGTCCGTTAAGCGTCTGCTTTCAGCTCAGGTCATGATCTCGGGGTCCTGGGATCAAGTTCCTGCTCAGCTGAGGGGCCGCTTCTCCCTCTTCTTCTGCAGCTCCCCATTGCTTGTGATCTCTCACTCTCTCTGTCAAATAAATGAATAACATCTTTCAAAAAAATTTAGAATATTTCCATTTCTTGTACCCATTTGCAGTTAATTTGCACACCCACCTTTAACCCTAGGCAGCCACCAATCTGCTTTTCATCTCTCTAAATTTGTCTTTTCTAGACATTTCTAGAAAATGGAATGGAATCATACAATATCAGTGATATCTAGTCCTTGTGTCTCACTTCTGTCACTAAGCATGATGTTTAGACGTTATGTTGTAACATGTATCAGTGGTTCATTCATTTTCACTGCTGAAAGGTAGTAGTCCATTGTATGCCTACCACATTTTGTTTATCCATTCACTGGTTGATGGATGTTTAAAAGATTTTTAGTTTGGGACTATCATGTGTAATACTGCTATGAACAGTCAATCACATACACGTCTTTGAGTGGACCTATGTTTTCACTTCTCTTGGGTAAATACAGAGGAATGAAATTACTAGGTCATATGGTCAGTGTAGTTAACTTTTTAAGAAACTGCAAAGCCATTTTCCAAAGTGGCTGTACCATTTTACATTCCCACCAGCAAAGCGGGAAGTTTCCAGTTTCTTCTCATCCTTTCCAACACTTGGCATTGTCTTGTCATTTTAATATAATCACTCAGTGTAGTTTCGATATGCATTTTTTTGGGTTTCCCTGATGACCAATGATGTTAGCATCTTTTCCCAATGTTATTAGCCATTTGTATTTTATCTCTGGTGAATTTTAATTTTTACATAGACTCTGTGGGCTCGAACTCATGATCCCGAGATCAAGAGTTGTACACACTGCCAGCTGAGTCAGCCAGGCACCCGTTTTTGGTGAAATTTCTATTTAAGCCCTTTGCCCATATCTATCTATCTATCTATCTATCTATCTATCTAAGTAAGCTCTTCTGCCCAATGTGGGTCTTAAACTCATAAACCACAGATCAAGAGTCACATGCTCTACCAACTGAGCCATTCAGGTGCCCTCCCTTTGCCCATTTTTAAATTGAGTTCCTTCTCTAACCTTTTTTTTTTTTTTAAAGATTTTATTTATTTATTTGACAGAGAGAAATCACAAGTAGACGGAGAGGCAGGCAGAGACAGAGAGAGAGGGAAGCAGGCTCCCGGCTGAGCAGAGAGCCCGATGCGGGACTCGATCCCAGGACCCTGAGATCATGACCTGAGCCGAAGGCAGCGGCTTAACCCACTGAGCCACCCAGGTACCCTCCTTCTCTAACCTTTAACAACCTAATTGCTATTCTTACTCTTATTAAAACTGCCCCTGAAATAATGAAATTCCACTGAGATAATGAGTCCTAACAGATCCAGTAGTGTTTTTAAATTTGTCCCCTCCTTGACACTACTGCAGTATTTGATAGGGTCTTCGTTAAACCTTTCTCTTTTTTTTAAAGATATATTTATTGGGGGGGGCAGTAACAGGGAGAGAGAATCTTACAAGCAGACTGCCTACTGAGTGCAGAGCCTGATGCAGGGTTCGATCTCACCGATGCATGAGATCATGACCTGAAACCAGAGTCAGATGCTTAACTGACTGAGCCAGTCAGGAGCCCCCATTAACCCCTTCTTGAAATGTTGTCTTACTTTGGTGTTCAGAACAGAATACTTCCCCGATTCTTTTTTGGGTACTAGTCCTCCTCCTGCCCTCTCTAAGTGGTCTAATCCATTGACTAGACCTATGTGCTCTGCTCTTCTCCTTCTACATTTTGTTCCATACGAGATTATAATATTTTTAAGGAAATGTCTAAAAGGAAATGAAATATTTAACAATGTCTTTAAGGAGGGGCGCCTGGGTGGCTCAGTGGGTTAAGCCGCTGCCTTCGGCTCAGGCCATGATCTCAGGGTCCTGAGATCGAGCCCCGCATCAGGCTCTCTGCTCAGCAGGGAGCCTGCTTCCTCCTCTCTCTCTGCCTGCCTCTCTGCCTGCTTATGATCTCTCTGTCAAATAAATAAATAAAATCTTAAAAAAAAAAAAAAACAATGTCTTTAAGGAAATAGACTTATCAGAATCTGTGAGAGCTGGAGTGGGAGGAGGGTGCTGTCTGATAGGAGATATAGTAGTAGATTGGTAAGAAATGCAGCCACTGTGAGAAGGGATGCAGCCAGGCAGTGAGGGAGCAGAAAAGAAATACCCCAAATTTAATTTGTTTCCACCCTTCAATCTCATACTGGTGCCTCCCATTGAAGCCAGAGGTTAGCAGAGGCTGGATAAATCCATCTATGGGGTCAGCAAAGGGTATGGGAATGAATCTGGGAGCAAATGGAGAATAGGCAACCTAAACTTCTGTGCCTCTGTCAAGGGTACCATTACTCTCCTGATCTCTCAGGCTGGAACCTCAGAAAACACTACAATCCTCAGTCAATGATCTTTTCTGCTCATAAAGTCTCTATCCCTTATGTGGCATTAATCATTTCATTGGGTTGGACCAGACCACTGTTAAGATCCTCTATAAATGTGAGACTTCATGGTTTTATGGTACTCAATATTGCATCATGATTGTATGGAAATTCTCAAGTATGTATTTGTGTCCTGAACAGATGATAAGCACTTTTAGGGCAAGGTCTGTTCTTGATACTTCTTCAGATCCTCTCTGTACTTATCCATGTTCTATTAAGTAAGAGACTCAGGTGTTCATAAAGTGAATAAATGATTCAGACATGATCTTAAAATTTATCTAAATCCCTTGTCTAAATTACAGATTTTGACGATAAATAGTCAACACATTTCACCACTAAGTGGCAGCATCCACAATGATAATTTCCAAAATGGCCCAATTCCAGGAAGCACATCACTGAGATTTCAATGATCATAACAAGAGTATGATAGGAACATAACCTGTTAGCCCAACTATTCTCTTTCTGGTGAAAAATTACCAATGAATTACTGTCTATACAGATAATTTCTTTTCTTTTTTTCAGAAGTAATTTTATTTTATTTTTTTGAAGATTTTGTTTATTTATGAGAGAGAGAGAGCGCAAACAGGCCGAGCAGCAGGCAGAGGGAGAAGCAGACTCCCTGCTGAGCAAGGAGCCCAGTGTGGGTCTCGATCCCAGGACCCTGGGATCATGACCTGAGCCAAAGGCAGAGGCTTAATCAGCTGAACCACCCAGATGCCCTGTACAGATAATTTCTAACAAATGTGGTTAAGAATCAAAAGTGTCTGCTTCCCAAATATTTATGATCATGCATTTTTCTATGAATTTTAACATTCTTTTTGTTTTAACTAAAGTTCAGTTTTCTTATGAAAGTGTTATATTCAAATGAAACAAGATAGGACCGGGGAGGGAGACAAATCATAAGGGACTCATAATCGCAGGAAACAAACTGAAGTTTGCTGGGGGTTGAGCGGGAGGGGATAGGGTGACTGGGTGATGGACATTGGGGAGGGTATGTGCTATGGTGAGTACTGTGAATTGTGTAAGACTGATGATTCACAGACCTGTACCCCTGAAGCAAATAATACATTATATGTTAATAAAATAAAATTGTATAGAAATTAAAAAAGAAAGTGTTATATTCTTAGTATAGAATATGCCAAAGAAGACTAAATCTCTTACAGCTCTTCCTGTTGTTCTTTTCCTCAGTTTTTTTTTTTTTAAGATTTTGTTTATTTATTTGACAGACAGAGATCACAAGTAGGCAGAGAGGCAGGCAGAGAGAGGGGGGAGGAAGCAGGCTCCATGCTGAGCAGAACACACCCCCACACCCCCCCACTCCCCCACCCCCCCCCCACCCCCGCTCCATGCAGGCCTTGACCCCAGGACCCAATCATGACTGAGCCAAAGGCAGAGGCTTAACCCACTAAGCCACCCAGGCACCCCCTCAGTACATGTTTCAACAAGCTTTCTTCTTTTTCAAATTGACCTTTACATTTTATTATTCCAGAATAAATCAGCTTATAAAAATAAAAACAAGGGAAGTGTATATAGTAAAAAGTTAAAAAAGACTTCATTCCCTTCTAGGTCCTATTGCTACTCCCAAGGGGTAGTCACTGTTAACATAATGATGTATACTCTTCCTGACAATTATTTTTTGCAGATTTAATTTATTTTCTTAAGTTTAAGCATATTTTATTAAATTTACAATACAAAAAATATTTCCTACCTTCCACCTCTTACTACATTTAATGAAATGTACTTTGTGACTCCCTTACTTTCAAAATAATTTTTCACTGCTATATCCAATGGTACAGGAAATATCTTCATTCTTAAATTTTTATGCATCTGTATAAGTATTTCTGCCCAAAACACTCTAAAAGTAGACTTGCTAAGTCAAAAGATACGCACATTTTAATAGATATTGGTTAGGTGCCCTCAAAAAAATGCTACACCAATCAGTACTCTTCCAACAGAATATGAGGGTTCAGATTTCTTATATCTCTCACAATACTCTTTTTAAAGCTTTATACATCTGGTGCAAAGAAAACAATATAAAATCATTTTTTGTTTATTCATGTATTTGATTATTTAACAAATACATATTGAGAGCCTATAATGTTCCAATCACCATGCTAGGCCACAAAGATAATCCAGGAGCAATGAAGACACAGTTTTCCCTTTTGGGCATGTAATCACTAAGGGCAGGCAGGCAATAAAAAAAATAGGCAGGTTAATATACAATATAGTGTTAGGTGGTGATAAAGGTGATGAAGAAAAACAAATCACAATAAGGAAATAGAGAATGAAGGCATCAGGGGGTTAGCATCATCAGGAAGGGTCAGCGGGAAGGTGACTTTACGAACAGATGTGAACAAAGTGAGGGGCAGCCTGGTCAAAATCTGGGGAAAGGCTATTTTAGGCAGCAGGTGCAAAAGCTCTGAGGTGGAAATTGGTGCATCTGAAAAACCTCATTGGTGTTTTAATTTGTACTTCTGTTATTACTATAGAGATGGAGCAAATCTCTCCCTTTTGATGCCTAGACTACAAAATATATATGAACATAGCATTTTCATAGACTTCCAAATTCCCTGCGATCACTAAATTTTAGCCTGTAACTTTAATAATGTGTTATGCTTTTGTTTTTTGTTTTTTTTTTTTTTTAAGATTTTATTTATTTATTTGACAGAGAGAAATCACAAGTAGGCAGAGAGGCAGGCAGAGAGAGAGGAGGAAGCAGGCTCCCCGCTGAGCAGAAAGCCCGATGCGGGGCTCGAACCCATGACCTGGGATCATGACCTGGGATCATGACCTGAGCCGAAGGCAGCGGCTTAACCCACTGAGCCACCCAGGCGCCCCTGTGTTATGCTTTTGAATTAAGCCAATGGCAAGGATGTTTTTCCTTTCTTCTCTCTTCTTCCTTTTTTTTCTTTTTCTTTTTGGTCAGGCCTATTGAAGTATAATTTACACACAATAAAACTCACCCTTCGGAAATGTACAGTTAAATGAATTTGATAAAGTATACATTTGTGTAACCATCAGCACAATCATGGCGGAGAATATTCCAATGCCCCTTTGAAGTCAGTTTCTGCTTTTACCTCCAACCTTTGGCCATTTTTTTTGTACCTATAGTTTTACCTTTTCTAGGATGTCATATAAATGGACTCCTGTGGTAAATAGCTTTTTGTGTCTTTAAGGTGCATTCATGTTGTTTCATCTCTCAGTAGTTATGTCATGTTTATTATTGAGTAGCTTTCCATTTTGTGGTTGTACCACAGTTTGTTTCTCCATTCATCAGTTTGTGAACATTTCAGTTCACATACATGTATTTTACAAATACTTCCTTCTGGATGGCTTGTCTTTTCCTTTCTTAGAAAAAGAAAAAGGTTTTGGTAAAACCCAAATTATCAAATTTTTTTCCTTTTGTGGTTCATATTTTTGTGTCTATCATTTTCCTACCCTGGGATTTCTCAACCTCAGCACTATTAACATTTTGTGATGGATAATTCTTGGTGTGTGAGGGTGCCATGTGCATTGTACAACGTTTAGTAATGTTCCTAACCTCTACTCATTAGATGCTAGTAGCAACTTCCCATCCAAAGTTGTAATTACCAAAAATTACCAAAAATATATCCAAACATCGCCAAGTGTACCCTGTGTACACTTGGTACCAAGTGTACCAAATCATTCCAATTAAGAGCCCTTGGTCCCTTCCAAAATCGTAAATATTTTTCATCTAGACTTCTAGACACTTTTTTGGTTTTAGCTCTTATATTTAAGTCTATGCTAATTCTGAGTTAATTTTTGTATATGGTGTGAAGCCAAGTAATTTTTTTTTCTTTCTTTTCTTTTTCTTTTTCTTTGGCACATCATTACAACACATTTTGCAGAAAAGACTTTGCTTTGTTCATTGGATTGACACCTTTTCAAAAATCTGACCTTTATTTGTGGGTCTATTTCTGGATTCTCTCTTCTATTCCATCAAACTTCACATCTTTCCTGACACTGATACCACTCTACCTTGATTACTAGAACTTTATACAAAATCTTGAAATTTGAGTCTGTTTTTCTTTTAAAAAATGTTTTGACTATTTAGATCTTTTGATTTTCCATAAATTTTATCAACTTGTCGATTTCTACAAAAAAAAAGGCCATTGGGATTTTGGTTCAGATTATATTAAATAATTAAAAGGTCCTTTTGGAGAGATTTAGATCTTGATACTAGTGAATCTTCCAATTCCTGCACACGATATTTTTTCTAGTTATACAGACTTTTTTGTTTTGAGTTATACACATGTTATACAACTTCCATCTTCGCCACTCTTTTTTGAATCTCAGATCTTTCTTCTGTAATAATTATTCTTCCTGAAATATAGTCTTTAGTTGTTGCCTTGGTGATAAAGTCTCTTGGTGATAAACATTCTCAGTTTTTGTTTATCTGAAACATCTTCAGTTTTTCATTTTCAAAAGATAGTTTTCTGTGAAGACTCTGTATCTATCATTCCACATTCATCTAGTTTCCACTGTTGCTGTTGAGAAATCAGTAGTTAATTATAGGTCATCCATCTTTTCTCTCTGGCTGCTTTTAAGTTCTTTCCTTCTTTTTTGGTGTTCTGCAGTTCCAAGTGCTGACTGTGACGTCTCTAGGGCATTTAGTATTCCCACACAAAAACATGGCATGTTCCTCTGTGTATTCATTGCTCTTCTTTAAAGAATTAGGGGCACCTGGGTGTCTCAGTTGGCTAAGTGTCCGCCTTTGGCTCAGGTCATGATCCCAGTGTCCTGGGATTGAGCCCCACATTGGGCTCCCTGCTCAGCGGGAAGTCTGCTTGCCGCTCCTCCTGCTTATGTTCACACACTCTGTCAAATAAATAAAATCTTTTAAAAAATTAAAAAATAGTTATCTTGACATTTTATCCACATCTACCACCCAAACCACTCTTGTTATTGTGTCAGCTATTCCCTTATGAAGAATAAAGCTTATAAACTGTTATCTTCTATTGGGCTCAACAAAATCAACTTGTCACCAAGTTGGTCTCCTCAAGGAAATCTAAAACCAATAAAAACCTTTTTTTGACATATATTATATAACATCAAAGAAATCTAGATTCTAAGAAAATATATTTGCAAGTCATATATGTTAATGTGTGCCATATCTATTTATTGGGTGGGGGGGCTGTGGTTTTTTTTTTTTTTTTTTTAAGATTTTATGTATTTGTGGGAGAGAGAGCATGAGTGGGGAGAGAGGTAGATGAATAGGGAGAGTCAGAACTCCCTGTCAACTGATGGTAGTTCTGAAAACTGACTCAGGCTCAAGAACTGGGCAAGAGATCCTGACTTCCTATTGGGTGACCACCCCAATTTTATCAAATGCAATTTCTTGACCAGTATGCATCTAGCAGTCAGCACAGGGATTGACACAAAGTAAGCCCTCCAACAATATTTGGTGTACGAATGAATGATGGTTGGGATTTCCTAGATATAAAGGTTTAGGTTGATATATATAACCTCAACTAATCAGTTGATTACTGAAACTTCTTTGATTAAATGTTCTATTTGACTTGTAGGGGAAAAAAAGAAAACTGAATGCTCAAGAGAACAGTCTCTGGAATCAATCAGTGTAGATTTGATAACTGGTCCCCTCTTATTATCTCTAAGCCTTGTTTTCTCATCTCTAAAATAGGTATAACTATGTTTTATAAGGGTATTGTGAGGATTAAATGAGATAATTCATATAAAGTTCACAGAATTATGAGATTATAAATTTCAAAACCACAACTGATAATAGTAGGTCCTTTGTATTTATATTCTCACTAATCTCCACCCCACTTGGCTGGAGGGAGAAGGGAAGCAGTAAGATGGGATGCCATCAGAGTTAAATTTGCCAAGTAAAAAGATCTTAGTCTGTGCTAGTTAAAACTGTCTCTTGCTGGGTAAACATTCAATAATCTAATCTGTAACTCCCCATCAAAGCCATTTCATCCTCCTTTTCCCTCCTACTTTTCAAGATGTCTGGGTTCCACAGGAGAAGCCATGTACCCTTCTGGTGGGAAGATGCAGTCTTATATCAAAAAGTAGATCTTTCTGTCACTTTGAAACCTTTGTGGACCTCAGGGACCCTCCTCAACTCAGTATTGATATCCCAGAAATACCTGTCACTGGGAACCCTGGGGACACGTACTGCTGGGACGTGCCGAATTAAGACTGTTGGCCTGCACTCCTGGCTGGTCTGGGTCCCAGTGGTCCACAAATGCTGACTTGGCCCCTTGGCCCTAACTTAAAGAGCACTCAGACATTACCTCTGTCAGACCAGTGGTAGAGGCTGCCAAGTCACTTCTGGCTCCTCCACCTCCTTATTCACAGTGACCCCAAGGCATGGCATGTTACCACTCAATTACCTTCCGCTCCTCCTGGAAGTGTGTGAGGGAAGGGAGATTTGGCTCCACCCAAGCCCTCAAAGGAGGCTACTTCTGTGTCTTCAACTATTGTCCCATCCTTGCAGCCACTCTGAGCAGGCCTTGGAGGCACTTTGTTTTGTTTTTTAAAAGATTTTATTTGACAGAGAGAGAGATCACAAGTAGGCAGAGAGGCAGGCAGAGGTGGGAGATGGGGGGAGAAGCAGGCTCCCTGCCGAACAGAAAGCCTGATGTGGGGCTCAATCCCAGGACCCTGGGATCATGACCTGAGCTGAAGGCAGAGGCTTAACCCACTGAGCCCCCTAGGTGCCCCTGGGGGGCACTTTGTTGAGTTGTGTTTTCTCCTTTCAAAACAAGAAGCTAGGCCTCCTTTGCATTTGGTTTAACTCTTTGCTGCAAACCAGGGTTTCCCCCTTGCTAAAGAACAAAAATTCACTTGAGTAAATCTGAAGACTAATTAGCCTAATTAAGTGATTCATGAATGTACTAGGAAGTCTTCAAATTCTTCCTTGGATAGGATTCTATCTTAACCCATAAATATGAGCATGTCCTCCTTTTGTATTTGTGTAATTCTCAACCTATCATCTTGGAATAGAAGTCTGAAATTACTGTTTTTACTCCTGAGTCCAATGCAGTCCAACTTTTATTTGTACCATGATGAAATTTTTAAATAAAAATTGTCAATCATTATCTGCCCAAACGAATCTCTCCTCTTCTTGTGTTGGATTTCACTGCAATGTATACTCCTTTGATCTTCCATGTTTTGGTGGTATCCCACCCAGTGTCCACTGATGCCTCCTAACTCAATTTTCAACTACCCATCAGTTGTCTTCACCTAGGTCTCCTACAAGCATCTTATTCATTAAACTGTTGTATATCTAAAACTGAACTCATAATCCTCTGTACTCTTTGTGTACTCTGGCTCAATTAATGATTAATATGCCCTGAGCCTCTCCAGCAGGAAACTAAATCCATCTCATCTTCAGTTCTTCTTGCTTATTCCATTCATCCAATTGTCCATCACCTTGCTTTTCTCCATCCACAATCTACTGCCTTACATTTGCATTTCTTTGAAAGACTTACCTGTCATTAATCCCCAGTGCTAACTCTGGTCCCCGCACCCAAAGCCTGCTGGAGTTTTCACCAGAGAAAACAAATCTGATAATACCACCACCCTACTTGTGAACTTCCACCTTCTCCCCAAAGGTTGCTTCCAGGTTGTGTCCAAACTCCTCAGCGTATTGGTGGCAGGCCTTTCACAATGTCATCACCACAATCTACCCAGCCTTATCTTCATGTGTTCCAGTCACAGTGGACCTCTTTTCATTCCCTAAGCAAACCAAGTTCATCTGAACTGTGTGACTCAGACTTCAGGCACAGAGTGTTCTCTTTATCCTTCGTCCCAAAGCACAACATCTGACAAATTGTCCATCTTCAATCCATGTTTGTTGAATGAATTAAGCACAAATCTTGGATGGTTTGTTCTTCAATAAGACATAATTAGTAAGTAAAATAATTATAAAAAAACTCCAAGAAAATTTTTTTTTTTAAGACAGGGGGGCAAATAATTGCCTGCTGTCCTGATGTTTCTGTCATTATTCTAGCCTTTTTAAATCTTGTCTAATTTATGCTAGACTGTCAAGAGAAGAACAGCTGACAAAACCTTCCCCACCCTTCTGTAATATCTTTACTGTGTAGAGAAATGAATTCATGAGATCATTGTAAACATGAATATCAGACCTCAGTTTTTCCATAGATAATGGTCACTAGAGTATGAAATGCACCTCATAATAAACCCCTACATAGTACTGTTGCCACAAATAGAGATTTAAGATTAGTTAAACTGAGAAAACCAGATCATATGAGTTCCTATATTTGCAAGTTCATTTAGAAAGTATCATAAGGGGAAGGGGAAGAAAAAAACCTCTTAAAATTTACAAGAAATTCTCACTCTCATTGTCAAAATGGAAATTCCCAAATTTCTCAAATGTATTCTCTCTTCTTTATCTCTGGTAGCATAAAAACATCTGCCAGAAAATAGTACGAAACAGAAGAAGTATCTGGTAACATTGCCCAAATGTGTAGTAACTTGTCCTGATCAGTTTATCTTCACAAACAGGTATCACTCCCACAAAGGGTTCTGGTTTCTCCCATCGAGTAACAAAAATTTCTAAACCTTTGCTTCATCTTTGACTTCTGTACTCAGTAATACGGGATTAATAGGCTTAAGAGATGCGAATATGCTGTTGGTCTGTACCATTGTATAAAGAAAAGATTCTCTAGGTAATATTATTAAACTAGTAGAAAGCGTTTATCTGCATATTTTTTTCAATAAACATTTATTAAGCATTTATTTTGTGCCAATGCTTGGCATGGGAGATGCCAATATGGGAGATTTATTTCCTGCTCATAAAGTTGAGAATCTAGTGGGTAAGCTAACAAGTTAAAATTGTGAACAACAAAATAGAATATATAATAGAAGTAACCCAGGATGCTTTGGGATGTACAAGAGTGACACAGAGGTCAGACATTGGGAATATTAGGGAAGACATCCAGAAGCAGGTCATTGCTGAGGTGAATTCATCAGATATTCATTAAGCTACCTGTGTCAAACACTGCTCCAGGCCTGGGAATATAGCAGTTAAAAGCAGGAAGTCCTGTCCTTGTAGAATTTACATTTTAGGAGAATACCCTGAAGGAACTTTGCCAGATGAACAATCTAAAGAGAAAATGAACAATATATCTTTAAAGGATAATTATGTACAAGTGAGTATAGTTTAAGCACCAGAAAAATCTAGCTCACTTTGTAATCTCGGTTGTGTTGAGAACATGTTGAAATTTCCTGCCTTTAATTGGAAGGGGAGGTGAACCATGAGAGACTATGGACTCTGAAAAACGATCTGAGAATTTTGAAGGGGTGGGGGGTGGGAGGTTGGGGGCACCAGGTGGTGGGTATTGTAGAGGGCACGGATTGCATGGAGCACTGGGTGTGGTGCAAAAATAATGAATATTGTTATGCTGAAAAAATAAAAAATTAAAAAAAAAAAAAAGAAATTTCCTGCCTTTGTATACAGAGAGGTAACTGCTTTCCACACCCGGGAACAAGGCCCCAAATCCATTCACCACTCAGGGGTCCCTGCCATAATAAAAACACACACACACAGGGGTGCCTGGGTGGCTCAGTGGGTTACAGCCTCTGCCTACCGCTCAGGTCATGATCCCACGGTCCCGGGATGGAACCCCGAGTCGGGTTCTCTGCTTGGCAGGGAGCCTGCTTCCTGCTTTCTCTCTGCCTGCCTCTCTACCCACTTGTGATCTCTGTCAAATAAAATATATATATATATAAAAGACACACACACACACACACAGGGTGGGCCATTCATACAATGACCAACAACACCCTGTATCATGACATCCCCATGGTGACAATGTCCCTTTGCCAGAAGCAGCAATACAGGGAAGGGATTCTACTTAACCCTTCCCCCAAGAGCGTATTTTAAATTTCTTCCTGATCGTAGAAAGAGAACTTACATCTAAGTGCTTTTAAAAGAGGTAGTACACATTAGTATGTATGTCCTTTTTTTCAGAGCTATGATAACATTCACTGAGATAAATTTACTTGACTTTTTTAAAGGACTCTTGGAAGAAGAATGGTGACATGCCACTTGGGTGGAAAGATCCCTATGACCCTGCCATTCACTGAAAAATATACTATTTTAATTCTAAATGTATTGAATTATACTAATCTTTATTCACTTTTCTCTTGTGTTTGTTGTTCATACCAATGTTTGTTAATTTCTGACTGAGTCTCTCTGTGAGTCTGGAAATTACATGTAACGTCAACCTGATTTAGTTAGGGAAGGCAAGAGATTCAAGTGAAGTAGATCTACATACTAGTTAAGGTAATGTGAACTGCTGTAGCAGAAAGATCCAGAAATCATAAACGTTTCAGTTTCTCATCTATATAAAGACCCAAAGGAGAGTTTCTTAACGGTGGTGGTGGAGGGAGAGGTTGGGTGGAGTGCATTGTTTCGCAAAGATATTCAGGAACCTAGGTTGATGGTCTCCATTCATAACACATGGCTTCCGAGGTCATCATGGGCACTGGCATCCGGCCAGCTGATGGGGGAGGAGAAAAAGTAGAGAAGACATACTGGCTTTTTCACCATCTGCACTGCAGAGTGACTCACATCTTCCACTGGCAAGAACCAGTATGATCCCACCAGGAGGAAATGAAGTCCCTGTCTGGGAAATTCCTTCCCAGCAAGACCTCACAATGAAAAAGGAGCGAGAACTTTTATTTTAGGTGAATATCTAATCATTTCAATAATATCATTTATTGCTTTTTAAAAGATTTTATGTATTTATTTGTCAGAGAGAGCAGGAGAGCGAGCAAGCAAGGGAGCACAGGCAGGGGGAGGAGCAGCCTGAGGGAGAAGCAGGCTCCCCGCTGAGCAAGGAGCACTCTGCAGAACTTAATCCCAGGACCCTGGGATCGTGACCTGAGCTGAAGGCAGGTGCTTAACTGACCAAGCCACGCAGGCACTCTTAATCACTCTAACTTTAAAAAGCAAATTTATTTTGGAATAATTTGATTTATAGAAAAGTTGCAAAGATGTCATGAATTGGAGATACATGCCCCAGTTGTCCCTAATGGTAATATCTTGCATTAGCATCAGTTAAGCTACAGGCTTTGTCCAGACATCCCGTTTTTCCACTAGGTTTCCACTGAGGTTTTCTGTTCTAGGTTCCAGTTTGGGATACCGTATTGCATTTTGTCATCATGTCTCCTCTGTCCTCTCTAATGTGTCAACAGTTTTTCAATCTTTTATTATTTTTCATAACCTTGACACTTCAAAGATACTAATCAGGTATTTTATAGATTTGCCTTTAATTCGTTTTCTTATGATTAGACCACACTGCAGGTATGGGTTTTTTGGGGGGGGAAATACCACACAGGTGATGTACCTTCTCATCATATCCTATTATTGTATCTTATTTTATGAATATATAGAGTATCAATTTATTATGGTGATATTAACCTTGATCATCTGATTAACATGGTATCTGCCAGATTTCTCCTCTGTAGAGATACTTTCCCTTCCATACTCTGGGCTTCAAAAGCACATCACTAAGTTCAGTCCACATTCAAGGAGAGGGGATACAGCAACTTTTAGGATGGAGAAATCAAGTTTTTAACTCTCTATGGATAAAAATATATACAGTAAGCAAAGACATGATGAGAGAAATGGAATAACCAGTGCTAATTTTTATACTCTTTAATCTAGTATTAAAGAGCTGAACAATGACAAGTGACCAAACTGCTGAATTGTGACTTTTTTTTAAAGTTGCTTTCACAAGAAATATAGCATATTCCTAGTAAAATAAATGCCCCAGCTTCTGCTTTAAATAATGATGGACTAGGAGATTCAGACAAATGAAAAGCGTAGGGAAGTATAAAAACATCTTCTTAAAAGCATCAAAGATTTGGGGCGCCTGGGTGGCTCAGTGGGCTACAGCCTCTGACTTTGGATCAGGTCATGATCCCAGGGTCCTGGGATCGAGCCCCACATGGGGCTCTCTGCTCAGTGAGGAGCCTGCTTTCTCCTCTCTCTCTCTGCCTGCCTCTCTCCCTACTTGTGATCTCTGTATGTCAAATACATAAATAAAATATTTAAAAAAAAATAAAAAAAAACCTTAAAAAAAAAAGCATCAAAGATTTAACCAAATTAGGAGTTTTTGGGCCAAGATCCCCTCAAAGAATAGAAATCCAGAGGAGGGAGCCCAGTTCTGGGATTGTGCTTGCTTAGGGACTTTTGTTAAGTTAGGAGAGGCCACAGAGCAGGGCTTTTAACTACCTTATAGGTTTTGGTCAGGACAATGAGTCTTGGAAGTTTGTGGGGCCAAAGGAAGGGTGAACAAGTAACCACCAGCCCTCACACACACCGCAAGTCTGGCTTCAAGGTATCTGGGTGGATAGAAAACCTTAAGCCCTAAGATGGGGTTCAGATAATGCTGAGTAGGAAGTTTCCCTGGTACCGGCAAGAAGTAAACAAAATACTCCCTGGAGAAAGCCGGTATCATTCAAGACCTAAAATAATTTCTAAAAATAACTTTACAAAAAATATATCTAATATTCAACCAGGACAACATACTATAGTGCCTTAAGAACTCCAGGGATGTGGGGCGCCTGGGTGGCTCAGTGGGTTAAGCCGCTGCCTTCGGCTCAGGTCATGATCCCAGGTCCTGGGTTCGAGCCCCACATCGGGCTTTCTGCTCAGCGGGGAGCCTGCTTCCTCCTCTCTCTCTGCCTGCCTCTCTGCCTACTTGTGATTTCTCTCTGTCAAATAAATAAAATCTTTAAAAAAAAAAAAAAAAAGAACTCCAGGGATGTAAAAACACGCTTTAAGAGGGAAACAGAAAGACTGCAGTTTGAGTTTGTAAATTATCATTACCTGGTAGAAGAAATAAGCCTCTTAAGCAAATTTAGCATATGCAAATCCAGGTTTACAAAAGGGATACATTGTGGGGTAATTGACAAGAGGATTCATTCTAGTATTCCGAAGGTGGTGTATAGAAAAATGAATTTATACTCCGTTTTCTAGGAATATGGTCCATCAAACAACTGGGTACCCAAGATTTAGAGACATCATAAAGGGGATGTGATAACCAATAGAGGAAGTATTAGTTGTGGCTACCTGTAAGAGAAAACTCCCCAAATAATAGTGATTAAGTAAGATGGAAGTTTCTCTTTCACATAAAAGCAGCGCAGAGCTAGACCTTCCAGGGTCACACCTCCACAGCTCCATGGTGTCAGGAGACTATGGCACACATCTTCTGCTCCACTGTTTTCACAGACCTCTCTTCAAGGTCCATGACTGCATATTCCATGATGGCTGCTGGAGTCCAGTCATCCCATTATGTTGCAATTCAGCTTCCTTTATAAGCATCCTTCTTATATCACATAACACTTATTACATACCATAGGACAGAGTCAAGTCACATGGCCACCCCTGGCTGCAAGGGAAGTTGAGAAATCTAATCCCTTTGTGTAGGGCAGAATGTGTCCATTTCAAAGTGAGGGTTTATTACTAAGGAGAAAAGAAAAAATGGATGCTGCCCTGGGTAGCTAGTGGTCTCTATCACAGTGAAATAAGGGATTGATAACTTTAAAAGGAAGTATGCTAAAATCTCAAGTAGTATTTTCATAGCTTTTATAGAACATTAAAAATACACAGAGGGGCATCTGGCTGGCTCAGTTGGTAGAGCATGTGACTCTTGATCTTGGGGTCATGAGTTCAAGCCCCACATTGGGCCTAGAGATTATTTATAAATAAACAAACAAATAAATATCTTAAAAAATATATAGAGGAGATATATAATGAAACTGAAACAGTTTATTAGAAGCAATGAAACTGATACAATACTTTCAAATAATTTAGGATGTTTATGGAATTTAAAATGTTCATATTGGGGGCGCCTGCGTGGCTCAGTGGGTTAAGCCTCTACCTTCAGTTCAGGTCATGATTTCAGGGACCTGGGATAGAGCCCCACATTGGGCTCTCTGCTCAGCAGGGAGCCTGCTTCCTCCTCTCTCTCTGCCTGCTGCTCTGCCTACTTGTGATCTCTCTCTGTCAAATAAATAAATAAAATCTTTAAAAAAATAAAATGAGGGGCGCCTGGGTGGCTCAGTGGGTTAAGCCGCTGCCTTCGGCTCAGGTCATGATCTCAGGGTTCTGGGATCGAGTCCCGCATGGGGCTCTCTGCTCAGCAGGGAGCCTGCTTCCCTCTCTCTCTCTCTCTCTGCCTGCCTCTGTCTACTGTGATCTCTCTCTGTTAAATAAATAAATAAAATCTTAAAAAAAAAATAAAATGTCCATATTGCCCTTTGGCACAGCAATCCCACTCATGGAAATTTACCTAAAGGAAAAAGAAAACACATAAAGAACTGAGATGTTAGTAGAATGTTACTTAAAATAGGGCAGTATCTGGACTAACATAACTGTTCAGCACTGGGGGCAGTGAGGTAAATTATAGTTCATTAATTCAATGGATGAATATAGGGTAATGAAAAGCAGTAACTCAAAGATTATAACAACATGGGCTAGATATTTAATACATAAAATAATAAAGAGGGGTGCCTAGGTGGCTCAGTGGGTTAAGTGTTTAACTCCTGATTTTGTTTCAGGTCATGATTTTGGGATCCTGGGATAGAGCTCTGAGTCAGGCCCCAAGCTCTGCTTGTCCCTATGCTCCTGCTCTCTCTCGAATATATTTCAAAAATCTTTTAAAAAATAATAAAGCTACAAATTTGTAATCACAATTTGGTTTTGAATATTTCGATGAGTAAGACTCAAATGGAAATTAGGAAATTGAGAAGCTGACTTGTAGGCAGAGAATTATAGATGCTTCTCTATTGTTTTTATATTTAGATAATATTGTTCAATTTTTTGAAAACTTTCATATCCTAATGTATTCATAAATACATAAAAATAAAAGATAACTGCATATATTTTAAGGCCCTTCCTTCTGAAATTCTGGAGTTCTGGAATCCAAAGAGTGAGACAGTTCCTCACAATAGTTAGGGTTACAGGCTTTTGAACCACATAGACCTGGATTCAAACTCTGCATCTTCATTTATTCATTTATGAACCTTATTTCCTCAGCCATAAAAAGGAGATGATACCTAAGCATTGGCATGAACTTTATTTGGATTAGGAAGCATACTGCCTTTAAGTAAATGGTGGGCACCAAAGAAGAATGCCTCATCTTCAAAAGGGCAGCCCAACCAGACCCTTATGTTGAGTCAGTGTGGCTTTGACAGAGAGAAAATCAGTAACTAATTCAAGGGGGGAAGCGCAACATAATTCTATGTCAAAGAGGCATATATTGAAGTGACATATTCAGGTTTCCTTCATGGGTAAGGTTGTTTTCTAGGACTTCTGCTTTTCTTACCATCATGAACTTTACTGTTCCACAGAGAGGACATTATGTGATCTATGGTATGGAAGGCTTTTAGGAGGGAAAGCATTATGCTTCTCAGTGCTGCTTCACCCCATATGTAGTATACATGGTTAGTTACAGTTATAGAACTATTTTAGTTTTTTAAAAATTTATGTATTTATTTGACAGATAGAGATACAGAGAGAGAGGGAACACAGGCAGGGGGAATGGGAGAGGAAGAAGCAGGCTTCCCGCTGAGCACACAGCCAGATATGGGGCTCGAGATGAGGCTCAATTCCAGGACCCTGAGATCATGACCTGAGCCCAAGGCAGACGTTTAACGACTGAGCCACCCAGCCACCCTATAGAACTATTTTAAATACATACATGTGTACAAACTTATTTTAAACAACGAAATACCTATTACCATTATAGCCAGACAACTCCTATTGTGTTTGTATTAACAGTTATAAGCCAATTGGGTTGCTTAAAGGAATTACATAAGCAACAAAAGGATATGGTGATCAGGTGAGCTCCATTCGATGTTATAATTTCTCTGCTTGGGAAGGTTTTTAAAAACAGATGAATCAGTAGAAGGAAAAAATCAAGGGCATAGGGAAAGGGAGGGAAGACCAGGGAAAAGAGTGGTTTTCAGAATGCAGAAACCAAGGTACAGATGTAAGGTGTATCACCATGGATGACAGCTCTTCTCATTTTTTAAAACCCTTAATATAAAGCCTCTGTTATATTCCCTATGGAGGTCAGTTGCCACTCCCCACCCCAGTCATAATGATCTATTTGAAATACGTATCTGTCCATATTCCTATAATTTCCTCACTACCAAAAAACAAAAATAATAAAAAAAGTGAACTGAAAAAAATTACCAGGGCTCCTGTTGGGACATGTCCTCTTTGCCCACCTCTCTATTCTCTACCTTACACTTGAGTGATTTTTCTTGTTCCAGAAACCAAGCAACTCCAGGGTCTGTGCATTTTCTCCTGCTTTTTCCTTGGCCTGGAATACTTGTCTCCCCTTTCTTTGCCTGGTTAGCAATCATTTACTTTCAAAATCTCAAATATCATCTGTCAGGAAAACTTCCTTGATCCTTTTCCTGAGCACTGCCCCCGCCCCCCCGCCTGCCAACACTTTCACTTTTTAAATTTCTATCTAATATTCCATATAATTTTATTTAATTTTGATATGTCAGTCTTCTGGCCCCATGGTACTATTTAATCTTTGTATCCTGTCCCCTAGCAGGGTTTGCCCACATTTGGTCACCGATGACCCAGTGACTTCCAACACATACCTTGGGCTCAGAATCTATAACCCATCCCTCAAACTCACCATACTCACAAGCGCCTCCAGAACACAAATCCTTTTTGCTGCGTTTGAAATGTATGAGTTTACCGTTACTCATCTTACGTCACAGTTTCCAGCATGGGCGAACCCTCATCCCTGAGAGGAGAAAGGGAAATCTAATTTCTAGGAAATAACTCGAGGTCTGCTCTAGTGAAAAGCGGAACTATGAGGCACAAAGGGCCACTGGGCTGGGCTGCAACTCAGTCCCATCTCGACTCCCACCGGCTCCTACACACAGTAGGTTTTCTCGTGGGCACCATCGAGGTGGGTGCCCCGTCCGTGGCCCATGAGTTGGCGAACGTCACCATACACTTCTGTCCGGATCCGTGCAGCAGCAGCGGGATGGGCTGGATGCCGCCACGCCGTGGCCACACTCTCAATCCGCGACGGGCAGCCGGTGGGACCACGGAAGGGAAGCCCCCCGGGGTTCGAGGCCCCATACCCCGGAAACCCACAGGGAAGGAGGGCCCGGGAGGAGCCGTTCGTTTCTCCGGAGTTGCGCAAGAGCCGGGGCGGCAGGGCAGGCTGGGACAGCCCCCGGGCACCCCCGCCCGCCGGGGCAGACCCCTGCCGAGTCCGAACCAAAAGC
Source organism: Lutra lutra (assembly GCF_902655055.1). Lineage (NCBI taxonomy): Eukaryota > Metazoa > Chordata > Mammalia > Carnivora > Mustelidae > Lutra > Lutra lutra. The sequence continues at coordinate 125,027,052 of NC_062285.1, forward strand.
GAAAGGAGCCAGGCGCCGCGTCCCCTCCGCTCCCACTTCGCGTCCGCGGGGAGGTTGCCGCGCGCCTCCAAGCCCGCGGGCCCGCCGCTTTGTGACTTCACTGGTTTCGCAACAAGCCCGGGCGGCCCGCGCCCCACCCACCCCCGGCCGCCAGCCCGCCTGCCTGCCTCGCCTCCCGCCGCCTCGCTCCGCTCTCCGCGCTTCCTTCGGTCCGGGGCCGGGCCTGCCCAGCCGTCGCGGAGCCTCGGGTCCGGCCGCCGCCTGCGGGCCAGCACGTGCGCGACTCCCGCGCCCCGCGTCCCGCGCCCGGCCCCGCAGAGCGTAGCGCCCTCCCGGCGGCCGCGCGATGCTGTGCTTCCTGAGGGGAATGGCCTTCGTGCCCTTCCTCCTGGTGACCTGGTCGTCCGCCGCCTTCATCATCTCCTACGTGGTCGCGGTGCTCTCTGGGCATGTCAACCCCTTCCTCCCCTACATCAGGTGAGGCCCGGCGGGGCAGAGGGGCCTGGGGGCAGAGCTGCCCGCAGGGAGGGAAGGGCCCAGACCCGGTGGCGGGGCTTGTCTTGCAGGGAGAGTCACATTGACGACGAGGGGAGCGCTCTCCCGCCTGCCAGGACCCATAGGGAGGCAGCGGGTGCAGAGCCAAGAGGGGTTCTGACTTCACCCTGAGCATTGAACACTGAACCCAGTGCCAGCGGGAGGGGCTCAGGATAGACAGTAGAACTTCAGACGGACCGTGGGACAGAATCCTTGGAAGATGCTTCTTGGTCGGTACTGAAACAAGAACGGGGCTTGATGGATGCCATTTTTTGAGTGTGTAAGAGGCAGATCCTGGTGTATGCTAAAGCCGCTCACATACTTCGCTTCCACTTCCCAACATCCTCGTGATGGATGTCCGGCTTATTTTTCATGCAAGGAAACGAAGTATGAGGAGTCGTTGAAATTTCATCAGTGTGACACTGATGTCACAGATAATCATGGTGGACGCAGAATTCACACCCAATCCATCCAACCCAAAAGGACACTGTGTCACCTCCAGGTCTTTGGGAGTTAAACTTAAGCTCTTCTGGAGGGAGCTTCCCAGTATCCCTTTGGGTACGGTGCCCGCAAAGTCAGAGCCCTCAAATTGTCAGTAACTTATGATCTATCTTGCGTTGTCATTACACCATTTCTTTTTTCATAAATTTTGGCCTCACCATTCCTGAGGGGTCACTTCATCGGTGCCCAGGAGGTCTCAGTCCTTTTCAAATGGCTTCCAGCTCAGTGACTAGCCTCATGGCAACGGGTGTTCCTTAACCATTAGAACCATCCATCCTTATCCAAGTGCTGTGACCTGCACTGGTTGGTGAGGAAATAATAAAGTTGGTGACAACCAAGGTTTTGTTACCACTTTATGATTGTAGAGATTGTAGGGCTTCTCCGTCCTGCAGCCATGCTGAGTGGTGAGCAATGTCCTGTAGTTTGTGGGCAGGGAAGGGGAAAGGAAGCTGAGGCAAGAAGAGACTAGAGTTTGAAGCAAGGAAGAGAGCAGTGCGAAGAACGCAGAGAACCAGTTAATGGCCGTGTTGGTTTTGCCCACTCAAGAGTTGTTCCAGGCATCACGGAGACTTTCCCATCAGACCTTGTGCCCTGCCGAAACCTGGACTTGGTTTCTAGTGGCTCACCTCAGTCTGACATGGGGTTGTCTCGCTTCTTTTGATTCTGAAGCTAATAGATCCTCTTAGATTTGTATAAAAGGGAGAAATTTCTTTCCCTACAATGCTTTTTATTGAGAAAATAATAGCTGTCCCAGATCTAAAGGTCAGGAACACACGATATTTGATACTCATTGGTAGCGGGAGAGGGTAGAGAGTGTCAGAGGCAGGAGGGCTTGAATTTTTGTGGAGAGGTCTGATATAGTTGTGATTAATAGCACCACAGGGCGAACTTGAAATGGAAGACACTCAGAAATGGGGAAATGAGCTGAGATGAACCACTGGTGAGATGCTCAAATCACAGAGAGTCCAAAGAATAGGTATTAAATTTAACAAGGAAAGGAAGCCTTTAGGAAAAGCAGAAGTTAAGGAGAAAAAGGCTGGAGATTGTCACCTCCTTGCCAGGAGCCAGCAGCCTATAAACAACACATGTTTTCCTTGCCCACATGTGCTGGGGACTTTTAGGTTGTTTGCTCTCTCTGCCTACTTGAGGAGCTGGAGGATTCCACTGTCTCCGCCCCACCTAGAAAACCAAGTCACTGAAGCAAAGGCAAGATTTAGATTAAGATCAAGATACCAGGAAGTTATGGTAGTAATGCAAGATTTATCCGTTTGGCCCCAGAAATGTTTGACCTTATCTCCTATAACTCATGTCTATTGTCATGGCCTCCCCTTCTCCCTTACCACCACTCCCTCCACTTTCCTCTGACTGCACTGGCCTCCTTCCTGAGTCTTGAGCCTGTCAGAAACACTACCTCCTCATGACCTCTGCCCTGGCTATTCCTCTGCCAGAATGCTCTTCCTCCAGAAATTGTCAGGCTTTCTCCCTGACCACCTCCTCTGTTCAGATATTGGTGAGGCCTGTTGCCCTATTTAAAACTGCTGGCGAGCGCTCTTGATCCCCCGTATCTAGTCTAATTATTCTAATTACTTACCATAGCATCTTCTAACAAATTATATACTTTATCTGTCTTCCTTCACTAGAATATAAGATCCATGAGGGCTTTCAATATTTGTTGAATTAATATTTCTTGGGCACTCATTTTCAGTATAGTTATTTTTCCCCCTAGGGCCACATCCTTTGAGGGAAGGCTTGATAAGATCATTGGTCAATGATCAGTGATTTGGATGTATTCAGGATGCTTCCCTTTTATGTGATGACCTTGTTCAACCAATCTGATATTCTGACATTTCTTAATGTTAAACCCTTTATTGGTTTTTTTTTTTTTAACAACGTTGAACACTTTATTTTTTAAAGATTTATTTATTTGGGAGAGAGTGAGAGCACTCATGTGGAAATGGTGGGGAGGGGCACAGGGGAGAGAATCCCCAGACTCCCTGCTGAGCGGGGAGCCTCCTCGGCACTCAGTCCTAGGACCGGAGATTGTAACTTGAGCCAAAATCAAGAGTCAGCCACTTAACCAACTGAGCCACCCAGGTGCCTCCCAAATGTGAACACTTCAAATAAGAGCCATTGCGTTTTATAAGAACCATAACCCTTGGAGGACCTCTTTCCAATGTGACATTCAAACTCAGCTTTCTCATCACATATCTTCTTCAGGATAACATTGTTATCCTGTAGCATATTGACTGACTTCCTATCAAAAATTAGAGACATGCGATTCAAGCAGCCACTAGATTTAACAAGCTGGAATAGCATAGTGCAATGTTTCTGTATTTGGAAACCATTAATGCCCGTGAGGTTTTCAAAATGAATGACAAGTAAAAGTCAACCTGAAAGGATTATTTTAACTTTTACAAGGCCACACCCCCATTGAATATAATCATACTTAATTTGTTATAGTTTCTTATAGTCCCTCTGTGACCAAATCTCTGAGGCTATCTTGAATCAGCTTTACTTATCAACTCCTCCCAGCTGAAAAGCCACTCCCTTTTATATCTTCTTCTTTGGCCGGTGTCTCATGCTTCCAGTATATTCAATGGCCCTTTATTTTTAAAGTTTTGTCAGTTCTGCATCCTGATTGCTTTTTATTAACCTAGTCTCATTTTTTGTGCAAATACTGTTTGCTGGGTAGATTGTGATCTTTGGCCACTCCCATTGTTCCTCCTCATGACCACAAACCTGCTCAGTGGTTGGTGACAAAAAACTCGGTCACCTAGAATTAAGCCACCTTACAATGGAGACCAAAATGGCGTAGTAAACAAATAAAAGAGGCTGGGTCTTTAACTCCAGAAGTGAATATAAAAATGAGGGAAATCATTTTATCTTTCATTTGGTAAACAAGCATAAAATTTAGGTTAGAATCACAATGAAGTGCTAGTTCCAACCTTGAACGAAATTCATTATAACGAACACATCTTGTAATGAAAAGCAAAATGAAAAGACAAAATTCTTACGATAAACAAAAATATTAAGTCAATCGGAGAAAGACAACTATCATATGATCTCCCTGATATGAGGGAGAGGAGATGCAACATGGGGGGTTAAGGGGGTAGGAGAAGAGTAAATGAAACAAGATGGGATTGGGAGGGAGACAAACCATAAGTGACTCTTAATCTCACAAAACAAACTGAGGGTTGATGGGGGGAGGGGGGTTGGGAGAGGGGGGGTGGGGTTATGGATATTGGGGAGGGTATGTGCTATGGTGAGTGCTGTGAAGTGTGTAAACCTGGCGATTCGCAGACCTGTACCCCTGGGGATAAAAATATATGTTTATAAAAAAAATAAAATTTAAAACTCAAAAAAAAATATTAAAATCATTCAGGTGTGGATTTTTTAAGGGAAGGAACTTTTCAAGACAGTTTTATGATTGTGTGAAGTCCTTGATTTCACATTTGTCTTGTGAAGGGAGATACGAAGAGGCTCATTTTTGCAGAAATATTATATGACTTCACTTTTCCCAATGATCATTCCTAATCTGTGTGTAAGGATATTGTTCTTGATTATTGTCTGTTTCTCACAGAGAATATAAGTTTCACGAGGGTAGAGATTTAGGGTATGTTCACTGCTGTATCCCTTGCATTTATGACCGTGCCAGACATGTAGTAGTTGCTTAGTAAATATTGGTTGAATGCTAAGATGGGCCTGCTTTCGTTAAGTGTTCTGTTAATCTTGTCAGGTTCCCTTCAGTTATTAACTGATTCTGCCAGGGCTCACTGTTCATTAACTTGGGCTGCCATTCCAGCTGTTCTCCAACACCACCTGTCAGCTTCATGAAATTCTGCATGTTTTATGAGATTTGCAGCCTCACTGTGTAGTCTATTTGACTTACATTGTTGGATATTTACATCCTTTGATTATCCATCCTGGTGAATAAAGGAACAACTTTGGAGCAGGTAACTTTGGTTAGAGTACAATTCCACCGAGTGCCCTCGCTGTAGGACCTTGGGCATGTTACTTATTTCTGCTTTTCTATGGGTCAGTGATAGCACATCCCTCAGGAATTATTGTGTGAACTCACTTAGAACTCATTCACACCCTGGTGCAAGAACATAAGTTCTTGTAAGCATTTGTATTATCAAAGGACCAGTCCACTTTGGTCTGTATAGATGCTAGGCTTAAGTAGGAAAAGATGTTTGGTTGAGGGCTAATTTCATAAGTAATCAGTTTATTTGTGATTATAGCACAAGTTTTCTTCTTAATTTTATTTTTTAAGTAATCTTTACGCCCAAAATGGGACTTGAATTCACAACCCCAAGATCAAGAGTTTCATGCTCTATCCACTGAGCCAGCCAGGTGCCCCATAGTAGAAGTTTTCTTAACCAACCTCAGTCAACTTGCTGGGATAACTGCTAACCTCATTCTCTCAAAAATACACTGACTGAAGCTGGTGGTCCCTGACAGCCTCTCCCAGCACTGGCCACTCTGGGCTGCTTGCCGTCTTCTCTCACCTGTTTCTTTGTATGCTTTGTACGCTTGTCAGCTGTGTTTGTTCCCAAATGTGTTTATGCCAGTTGTATTTTTTTTAATTGTAATTACGTGATTTAACTCACTGTACATAAACTGTGGGGCTGTGAATGCAAAAAAAGAATTGTAATTTTAAAGAAAACTCTGTTGAATGCTTTGAGAAGACTCAAAAGAGACAGTTGTCAAAAATTGCAGTGTTTATGACAAATGTAAAGACTAACAAAAAGCAATTAAAAAAACTAGAAGGATTCTGCACTCAGATTGCTTCAAAAGTATCTTTAATATTCCCTTCCACTTTAAAGAACCCAAAACTAGAAATTAGATCATTCAAAGTAGATGTGGTTTATATACCAGGGAGACACACAGTGGACTGGTAGTGACATAACAGCCTTGGCCCCGTCAACAGGTAGGCAAATGAATGTGCATACATTTATTTGCTTGTTGGTGTATGTAGCCACATAATTTTTCTTTGTATCCACATAATTTTTTAAAAAGATTTTATTTATTCATTTGACAGAGAGAGAGATCACAAGTAGGCAGGGAGGCAGGCAGAGAGAGAGGAGGAAGCAGGCCCTCCGAGGAGCAGAGAGCCCGATGCGGGGCTCGATCCCAGGACCTTGGGATCATGACCCGAGCCGAAGGCAGAGGCTTGAACCCACTGAGCCACCCAGGTGCCCCGTATCCACATAATTTTTGATGACTTCTGCCTTAACCAACTTTTTTGATTACTAACTACATTGCATTTCAGGCAATTGTGATTTTTGCTTCCATTTCAACCATAATAGTGGTCCAGATATTTATAGCAGCATTGTCAACAATACCCAAACTATGGAAGCAGCCCAAATGTGCATCGACTGATGAATGGATAAAGAAGATGCAGTATATATACACAATGGAAAATTACTCAGCCATCAAAAAGAATGAAATCTTGCCATTTGCAATGACATAGATGGAGCTAGAGTATATTATGCCAAGTGAAATAAGTCAGTCAGAGAAAGACAAATATACCATATGATCTCACTCATATGTGGCATTTAAGAAAGAAAGCAGATGAATATACAGGAAGGGGAAAAGAAAAAAAGGAGAGAGGGAAACAAGCCATAAGAAACTTTTTTTTTTTTTTTTAGAAAATGAAGAACTATATTGTAGAAATAAATGGTAAACGTGAACCCAACATCCTAGGAATCCTAGGACTTTCTGATTTCTTTACATGTTCATACAAATTTTACATGTTTATATACTAATACATTTCCACATTTGTATTTACATATATTTTTTATAAAATTGGGTTCACTCCTACATATTATTTTAAGTTTATTTATTTATTTATTGAGGTGTTATGTTAGTTTCAGCTGTATAATATAGTCATTCAATAATTCTGCATATTACTCCCATGTTCATCAGGTAAGTGTAGTCATCATCTGTCACCAAACATTATTAGAATATTATTGACTCTATTCCCTGTACTGTACTTTTCATGTCTGTGACTTATTTATTTTGTAACTGGAACTTTGTATCTCTTGATCCCCTTATCTATTTTGGATCATACTTTTTTCACTTCTGTTTGTTTTGTTACAAATATGCAGTTTTCCAGTAACAATAACTTGTGAAGGTATATTTTATAATTTTAAAATAAAAATAATAATCATAGAGAAAAGGTCAGAAATACAGAAACAGAAAATGCATATTTCAAATCTCAACTTCCTAGAACTATATCCAGTATTATTGGCTTGATTTGCTTAGTTTTGGACTCTATTTACGTACAGTCACTCAATTATATCTAATATATATGAGCAGGGATACAAAGTGCCCAGGGTTCATCAGTACAATCCATATAATACCTCATCCCTCATATAATACCTATCACCTCATATAAGGTATATGCAAGTTTATATGTGAGCATTTTGATAAACATTTTTTATACAATTAAGACCGTGTCACATACAGTGTTGATGCTCGCATTTCATCATTTACCCCCATATTATGACAATGTCCCACCATAAGAAACTCTTTATGATAGAGAACAAACTGAGGGTTCGTGGTGGGAGGTTGGGGGGAGAGGGGCTGGATGGGGGATGGGTATAAGGAGGGCACTTGTTCTGATGAGCACTGAGAGTTGTATGTAAGTGATGAATCACTGAATTCTACTCCAGAAGACAGTAATATTGCACTGTATGTTAACCACCTAAAATTAAAGAAAACAAACACCCAAAAAACTGTGGGGTCCAGGATAATAAATAACAGATAATGGGGTCTGTGTGTATAAAGTCACATATTCTGACATGATGTTAATGACACACCAGTCTTTACAATGGGTTGATTATTACTTCATAGTATCTCTAAACCACTGTATCATAGGATGAAAAGGTGGGCTTTGCCGTCGAAAACTTTTAGCTAGAAAAGTATCATCCTTGAAATGAAAATTTAGAGTTTCCCATTTTCTTAAAAAAAAATTATCCCAATTAGTTAATCCTAAGAAATGCATAATAAGAAAATTGAAGATCCCAAACTTTCACAGCTCAAATAGTAATTGAGGTGACAGATGCAGTGTTATTTGGTTTCTGAGTCAACTATAAATGTGTGTAATTTCTCCTCTGTTTAAATTTTCTGTTGTCATTGGATTACAAAAAATTTTTTTCAAGAAAAATAAAATTGAGAACGTTTTCTTCAGTTATTCCTACTTCTAAAAGACAGAGTATTGCTCAAAAGTCTGACTGTTGCAAGACTGACAGTTTTTAAATATAAGGTCTTAATTCCAACTTAAAAAAAAAAAAAGAGTGCTCTACTCAACAGTCCTCCTTACCTGACAGTAATTGCATTTCAGTCCCTCAGGTATCTGTGTTATAGACAGAGTTCTTGCCACGGACATCTTACTACGGTTCCAGACGCAAACATGGCTGTAGTTACATACCACTTCAAACTCACATGGAAATAATATGTTTTCATAAAAAGAAATGTAAAATAGCACAGCAGGGAAGAGTTTCTAAGTTGTGTCCATTGAAATCAGACAACTCTAGATGGGTTGGCTTTCCCATGTACTATCCCTGTGGCCTTGAGCGAATTACTTTTCTACGACTCCATTTCCTCATCTTTAGGATGAAGATACACTAAGTACTTGCCTTACAAAGTTGTGAAGACCAAGTAAGATGTGCCTGGCTGAGCGTAAGGGCTGAGGAAGTGTTAATTTTAAAATTTCTTTTGTAATATTAGCAGCCGCAGTTCAAGCGGGGTTGGTTTTCTAGAGACCCCTCTCAGAAAACTTTCTAAATCTGCCCACTTATCACCTCCGGCTTCATTACCGCCGTGGCCCCAGCCACTGTCATCTCTTGATAAACTACTGAAATAGCTTCCTAACAGTCTCTCGTTGGTCCACGCTTGCCTTTCTACAGCCTTTTCACAACATTCTGTAAAAACATCAATCAACTTCGTATCACTTCCCAATGCTTAGCCCTCAACGGCTTCCTATCATCTCAGAATGACATTCAGAGTCCTCACCATGACCCCGGGGCTCCCCCGAACTCCTCTCCCCATCTGTGCGCATATGCGCGTGCACATACACACACAGACACACACACACACACACACACACACACACACACACTTTCTCTATCTTGCTGGCTCCTCTCCAGCCACACCTGCTCCCTTACAGTTCCTCTGATGTATTGCCACCTTAAGGCCTTTGACTTTGCTGTTCCTCTGCTTGTATTTCCTGGTCCAAATATTCCTCCTCATCCAGATGTCTGTTCAAGTCCACTTCCCAGAGTACCCAGTCTCAAGTAGGTGGCTCACCCTTCTCTGAGTCCTGTATCCAACTTACCTTTTCTTCACAGCATTCGTCACCCTGGACTCTTTTTTTATATTGCCCTCCACAGATTAGAAGGTCCACGAAGGAGGGGCTTTTTCAGTGTTACCTGTCACTACATTCGCCATGCCTAGGTTGTGTTGAAGGCAGTCAGTAACTATGTATTGAGTCAACAGATCCTTGAATTTTGTGTTAGATATTAAGCTTCTTGAAGACTAGTGAGTTGTATTTTTGTCTTTGTGTCCCCATCACCTGGCACAGTTTCCAACACTTAACAATTAAGAAAAAAAGTTGTGGGACACCTGCGCAGCTCAGTCAGTTAAGCACCTGACTCTTGATTTTGGCTTGGGTAATGACCTCAGGGTTGTGGGACCTAGCCTGGCGTCGGGCTCCCTGCTGGGTGTGGAGGCTGCTTGAGATTCTCTCTCTTACTCTGCCCACCAACCTGCCACCCCCACCAATTTTTTTTTTCTTTTTGTGAACAAAGAGGGAACTTGGACTGATAGAAAGGGGGGCAATTTGCATATGGGTGGGGTGAGAATGGAGTGAGTTGTTTGCATTTATGAGTAGGGAATTATTTAAGTTTAAATAAGGTTGATATAGCTATATATATGGTGCCTCCCACTTCAGGAGAGTCATCAGCAAATGGAGCTGCCAAAAACTTAGCCCTAATTAAAAGTATCTAATAAAGTATAATGACTTTTTATTATCATACTTCTTCCCTTCAGTTTATTATATGTAAATATTGTGAAGATAAAGGAAATAACAGTCTCCTTTATTTTGGTGCATTCAGTGTCTTCAGGTTCTAAGTCCTGATTAATTTTTCCAAGCAATGGGTCCAGAATTTTAGGACAATCTAAAAAACCTCAGTCTGGGCAAGCAGATAATTTTGCATACTGTCAGCTTGTCAGACCCACCCTCCCCCATAAGCCATGACTCCAGGCTTTGGAATGATGGAATTACTTGTTTCTAGTGATTTAGAGAACAGCATTCCATCAAGCTTATATTATCATGTAGGTCTTCTTTGCATTGTTTTCATTCCTTTGAGCATCAAATGATTATGCACTGGTGTAAAATCATAAATTAGTATGGAGAAGGATGTTAGACAACTTGGAATTTTCCATGATGAACTTAATTTGTAGAGATGTAAATGCAGGAAATACAGATGTAATTTGATTTCCTAGACACAATCCAACCCTAGAAACAACTGTCTATGAACAACAGCCTCAACAGCTTCTGAGACACATGCAAATGAAAAATTACTTTCTATCTCTGTTGCAGTTTCCAAGAAGTGTGTTATTTATGAGGAGGCAAGTGAGGAGGTAGCGGGGATGGGGCAGGGCCAGAACCATGTTGCTTAAGCCGTATGGTACAGAATCATGTGGTAGGAGTTGGGTGGGGAGACTCTTTTGCAAGGCTGGGAAGCAATTGGTTTCACCTCTTACTCATTCTCCAGTTTCCTGAATAAGCACCCAAATATAGCTATGCCAACCAAATACTACTACCTCTGCCTCTGCACAATGAGATCATTTAGTTTGAGCTTAAAAAAATAAAAATAGGGCGCCTGGGTGGCTCAGTGGATTAAGCCGCTGCCTTCGGCTCAGGTCATGATTTCAGGGTCCTGGGATCGAGTCCCGCATCGGGCTCTCTGCTCAGCAGGGTGCCTGCTTCCCTCTCTCTCTCTCTCTCTGCCTGCCTCTCCATCTACTTGTGATCTCTCTTTGTCAAATAAATAAATAAAAAATCTTTAAAAAATAAAAAAAAAAATAAAAATAAAAAGAATCTATCCAAAGCTTCTGTTGGTAGCCCCTGGGTGTTGTGCTCATCTGGAATCCAATGTCAGGCAGAAGATATGATGTGATATTTATTAATGATGTAACATATTAGCTCAGAGACTGAAAGACTTAAAAGAACATTTTAAGGTAAAAGAGCCTTTTCATTTTTATTGATGATAATGGGCAACCACTGCTATTCTTTTTTTAAAAATTAAAGTATAATTAACATACAGTGTCACACTAGTTTCGGGTGTACAGTATAGCGACTCAACAACTCTTTTTTTTAAAGATTTTATTTATTTATTTGACAGAGATCACAAGTAGGTAGAGAGGCAGGCAGAGAGAGATAGGGAAGCAGGTTCCCTGCTGAGCAGAGAGCCCGATGCGGGACTCGATTCCAGGACCCTGAGATCATGACCTGAGCCTAAGGCAGAGGCTTAACCCACTGAGCCACCCAGGCACCCCTAGTGACTCAACAATTCTATACATTACTCAGTGCTTATCAAAATAAGTGTACTCTTAATCTATTTCACCCATCCCCCCACTTACCTCCCTTCTGGCAACCACCAATTTCTTCTCTGTATTTAGGAGTCTGGTTTTTTGGTTTGGTTTGTCTCTTTTCTTTGTTTATTTGCTTCGTTTCTTAAATTCCACATATGAATGAAATCATATGGAATATGTCTTTCTATGTCTTATTTGTGTCACTTAGCATTATACCTTCTAGGTCGATCTGTGTTGTTGCAAATGGCAAGCTCTCATTCTTTTTAATGGCCAAGTAATATTCACCTGTGTGTGTGTGTGTGTGTGTCCCATATCTCGTTTATCTGATCAGTAGACACTTGGGTTGCTTCCATATCTTGGCTATTGTAAATAATGCTGCAACAAACATAGGGTGCATATGTTTTTTTGAATTAGTGTTTTCGTTTTCTTTGGGTAAGTACCCAGTAATGAAATTACTGGATTGTATGGTAATTCTATTTGTAAGTTTTTGAGGAACCTCCATATTGTTTTCCACAGTGGCTGGGCCAGTTTACATTCCCACCAACAGTGCAAGAGGGTTTCCTTTTTTTTACTTCCTTACCAACACTTATTTCTTGTCTTTTTAATTCTAGTCATTCTGACAGGAGTGAAGTGATATCTCATTGTAGTTTTGATTTGCATTTCCCTGATGATGAGTGATGTTGAATATCTTTTCATGTGTCTGTTGGCCATTTGTATGTCTTCCTTGGGAAGTTGTCTATTCATGTCTTCTGCCCATTTTTTTTTTTTAAAGATTTTATTTATTTATTTGACAGACAGAGATCACAAGTAGGCAGAGAGGCAGGCAGAGAGAGAGGAAGGGAAGCAGGCTCCCTGCTGAGCAGAGAGACTGATGCGGGACTTGATCCCAGGACCCTGAGATCATGACCTGAGCCAAAGGCAGCGGCTTAACCCACTGAGCCACCCAGGCGCCCACTTCTGCCCATTTTTAATTAGACTATTTTTTTTCTTGGTGTTGAGTTATATAATCTCTCTCTCTCTACATATATATATATATATATATATATATTTGTATTTGTGTTTATATTTATTCTTTATATATTTTGAAATATTAACTACTTATGGGATGTATCCCATTCAGTAGGTGGTTTATTGATGGTTTCCTTTCCTGTGCAAAAGCTTTTTATTTGGGAGTAGTCTCAAATGGTTTAATTTTGCTGTGTAAGAACTTCTAAGAAGTGTCACATTTTTATTTGCTGCTTGGAAAATTTTCTTAAATATCCTTGTGCAAGGGGTGCCTGTAAACATCTGCCTTCAGCTCAGGTCGTGATTCCAGGGTCCTGGTATCCAGCCCCACGTCGGGCTTCCTACTCAGCAGTAGGTAACTCTTAAATATTTTGTTGATGGGCAGATAAATTTCATGGTATTTGTGGAGCCAAATAAAAAAAAAAATTTTTAAAAATGGTTGCATTGAATCCAACAATTGGTTATGAATGCAGTACTGTAATATTTCCCCAAATTTTTGTAGTATAGTCACTGCTTATGTTATAGCCAAGTATAGGAATGTAGGCCCATTGGTACTCATGCACTGAGGGTAGGTGTTGTAGTCTCTAAGCCTGAAAGAAAATCAGATTTATTACAATCATCAATATTTGTCAAAAATATTTTACAATTCAGTTATGGCATTTGAGGAGTTATGAGGTCTTGCCTGGTTTACACTTTCCTGGTATACAAGAAAGGCATGCTGATCTCTTTTCATTACTGTTGTTCATTGCCATGGTGAGCTGGAGCCAGCTGATAAGTGCGGCTGAGAGCCAACTGTGTACATTTCTTCCCAATTCAATGTTCAGCGACCTACATGTTGGCAGCTTGAACTTTGACATGTTGGGAGCATTTACACCATGGCAATTGGCCTGTTCTACCAATCAGGCTCCCTCCAGAGCTAGTTGTTAAACATTTAGCGGCCCATCAGTATTCATTCTCTGCCCCTACCCACAGTCATTCCAACTGCTCTGTTCCTTGCCTTCTTTAGAGCACACCAGAGGCAGGGAGGCCAGGGAGTCAGATATCTGGAGTATGTTAACAACAAAATTTAACTTTTTAAATAACATTTTTATTGGCTTTATTCATGGATTCATGAATTGGGCAGCATCCAGTCTAACAGACAGGAAGGAGCTCTGAGGAACTGTACAAAATGAAAGACTTTTATAGGCAGAAGGAAGCAGGGACAAGGAAGTTGTACTCAGCAAAAAGCCCACTGATTACTGCAAACTTACTTTCCCTACAGAGGTAGGGTCCTGTCAGACAGATTACATAACTAATGCTGATCAGATGATTCCTGAATGACTGGTTAAAGGTTCCATTTCCAGGAGAGCTGAAACTATCATTAAGTCTCAGTTTGGTGACTTGCCACTTAGCTTAAACAACTCCATTTTGGGTCTGTTGATTCATCTCTTTAATAACCCCATGACCTTGAACAAATTATGTAACCTCTCTAATATCACTCCCTTCCTTATTAAAATGGGGTTGCAATAAGACCTCAAGGTTGTGAGAGTAAAATGAAATGATGTGTGGTAACCACCTAACAGTGTCTGGTATGTAGTAAATGCTCAATAACTGATATTACTAGGTTTGCTTTTTTTTTTTAAATTGCTAGTACCGAGTCATTCAACAAATACATATGGAATGGCTATTTACAAAGTACTTTTGATTCTGCCTGCATGGTTTTATTTTTATTTTTTATTATTGTTATGTTTTAAGATTTTATTTATTTATTTGAGAGAGAGAGAGGGAGAGGGAGACAGACAGCCTTAGCAGGGGGAGGGGTAGAGGGAGAAGGACAAGCGGACTCCCAGCTGTGCAGGGGAACCTGAACTGAGTCTAGATCCTGGACCCTGAGACCATGACCTGAGTGGAAGTCAGATGCTTACCAGCCTGAGGCAACCAGGTGCCCCGTATGGTTTTAAATGTACACATAAAGAAGAATAAAGCACGACCCTGAAATTCTGAGCTTGCAGATCACATGTTTGATGTCATGGGACTGTACCTCTGGGCCCTTGACATTATGTCCTGCTTTGCTATCCATGGGCAGATAGTTACAGAGTCTGGTCAACTTATTTCCTGTCAGGGCATCTTCTTCCCTCCAACTACCTACCTATTCCCGTTCCCATAAATATCCTCACCCTTCCATTTCCTTCCTTTATCCACAAATAAGCAAACAATCTCCCTGGCATGTGGCAGGTGCTCTCGGGCCTGTGATCACAAGTACTCTTGCATAACTCACCTGGAAGCTGCCTTTTTATATCCCGAGGCCAAGAACGGAAGGCTTGATTTCTATGTGAGATTTAATCTTTGGGCAAAATTCCTCCCGCGGGTAAAAGCTGTCTCTGCCTTTCTCCGTTTCTGGTTCCTGTCCCCTCCTCTTACCCACATTGTGTTCAGAAAGACATCCCACACATTGTGCAGCCTTTTCCTCCTCAACACTTCTTTGAGGAGAAAAATGGTTATTTGTAGGAGAAATGATAACGTTAAATTCGAAGCCCTTCAGATTCTTACAGGTGCAAATGCCACTGACTGAAATAGGAATAGAAGTGTTTGCTGTAAGGGGGAGCCTTAACCTCTTTATACTCTTCAAATATTAAGTGTACACAAAACCAAAAGACTCCTGCTGTGTTCTGCACAATGGGCTTCTCATGGAATTCCTGAGATCATTTGAAGTATGCCTCTTCAACATGATCAGTGTTTCAATACTTAAATTTCAGAGCTGTTTTGAAATGGGGAAACACTTAAGACGGGTATGAATTGTTTCATGTTGAGAACTCTTTGGCCATCAGCTTTAAACTATTGCTTTATGGGAGCAGCGTGATTATGTAAAAATGTAAACCTTGGTATGAATGAGTAGAAAACAGAACACATCAAACACTACTTTCTCATTTAATTAATTTTTTCCCAGCTCATTTAACTAATGAATTGATTAACTGCAACAGAAACATTTCTTGTAGAAACTATTTCTTGTTAAAATACTTTATCACATGGACATCACAGATATATTCAGAACATTTCATCCCAAAGCAACAGAATACACATTCTTCTCTAGTGCACATGGAACATTCTCCAGAATAGATCACATCCTGGGTCCTAAATCAAGTCTCAACCGGTATCAAAAGATTGGGATCATTCCCTGCATATTTTCAGACCACAATGCTCTAAAGCTAGAACTCAATCACAAGAGGAAATTTGGAAAGAACCCAAATACATGGAGACTAAACAGCATCCTTCTAAAGAATGAATGGGTCAAGCAGGAAATTAAAGAAGAATTGAAAAAATTTATGGAAACAAATGATAATGAAAACACAACGGTTCAGAATCTGTGGGACACAACAAAGGCAGTCCTGAGAGGAAAATATATAGCGGTACAAGCCTTTCTCAAGAAACAAGAAAGGTCTCAGGTACACAACCTAACCCTACACCTAAAGGAGCTGGAGAAAGAACAAGAAAGAAACCCTAAACCCAGCAGGAGAAGAGAAATCATAAAGATTAGAGCAGAAATCAATGAAATAAAAACCAAAAACAACAGAACAAATCAATGAAACTAGGAGCTGGTTCTTTGAAAGAATTAATAAGATTGATAAACCCCTGGCCAGACTTATCAAAAAGAAAAGAGAAAGGACCCAAATAAATAAAATCATGAATGAAAGAGGAGAGATCACAACGAACACCAAAGAAGTACAGACAATTATAAGAACATACTATGAGCAACTCTACGCCAACAAATTTGACAATCTGGAAGAAATGGATGCATTCCTAGAGACATATAAACTACCACAACTGAACCAGGAAGAAATAGAAAGCCTGAACAGACCCATAACCAGTAAGGAGATTGAAACAATCATCAAAAATCCCCAAACAAACAAAAGCCCAGGGCCAGACGGCCTCCCGGGGGAATTCTACCAAACATTTAAAGAAGAACTAATTCCTATTCTCCTGAAACTGTTCCAAAAAATAGAAATAGAAGGAAAACTTCCAAACTCATTCTGTGAGGCCAGCATCACCTTGATCCCAAAACCAGACAAGGATCCCATCAAAAAAGAGAACTACAGACCAATATCCTTGATGAACACAGATGCAAAAATTCTCGCCAAAATACTAGCCAATAGGATTCAACAGTACGTTAAAAGGATTATTCACCACGACCAAGTGGGATTTATTCCAGGGCTGCAAGGCTGGTTCAACATCCGCAAATCAATCAATGTGATACAACACATTAATAAAAGAAAGAACAAGAACCATATGATACTCTCCATAGATGCTGAAAAAGCATTTGACAAAGTACAGCATCCCTTCCTGATCAAAACTCTTCAAAGTGTAGGGATAGACGGCACATACCTCAATATTATCAAAGCCATCTATGAAAAACCCACGGCAAATATCATTCTCAATGGAGAAAAACTGAAAGCTTTTCCGCTAAGGTCAGGAACACGGCAGGGATGTCCGTTATCACCACTGCTATTCAACATAGTACTAGAAGTCCTAGCCTCAGCAATCAGACAACAAAAGGAAATTAAAGGCATCCAAATCGGCAAAGAAGAAGTCAAACTATCGCTCTTTGCAGATGATATGATACTATATGTGGAAAACCCAAAAGACTCCACTCCAAAACTGCTAGAACTTGTACAGGAATTCAGTAAAGTGTCAGGATATAAAATCAATGCACAGAAATCAGTTGCATTTCTCTATACCAACAACAAGACAGAAGAAAGAGAAATTAAGGAGTCCATCCCATTTACAATTGCACCCAAAACTATAAGATACCTAGGAATAAACCTAACCAAAGAGGCTAAGAATCTATACACAGAAAACTATAAAGTACTCATGAAAGAAATTGAGGAAGACACAAAGAAATGGAAAAATGTTCCATGCTCCTGGATTGGAAGAATAAATATAGTGAAAATGTCTATGCTACCTAAAGCAATCTACACATTTAATGCAATTCCTATCAAAGTACCATCCATTTTTTTCAAAGAAATGGAACAAATAATCCTAAAATTTATATGGAACCAGAAAAGACCTCGAATAGCCAAAGGAATATTGAAAAAGAAAGCCAAAGTTGGTGGCATCACAATTCCGGACTTCAAGCTCTATTACAAAGCTGTCATCATCAAGACAGCATGGTACTGGCACAAAAACAGACACATAGATCAATGGAACAGAATAGAGAGCCCAGAAATGGACCCTCAACTCTATGGTCAAGTCATCTTTGACAAAGCAGGAAAGAATCTCCAATGGAACAAAGACAGCCTCTTCAATAAATGGTGTTGGGAAAATTGGACAGCCACATGCAGAAAAATGAATTTGGATCATTTCCTTACACCACACACGAAAATAGACTCAAAGTGGATGAAGGACCTCAATGTGAGAAAGGAATCCATCAAAATCCTCGAGGAGAACACAGGCAGCAACCTCTTCGACGTCAGCCGCAGCAACATCTTCCTAGGAACATCACCAAAGGCAAGGGAAGCAAGGGCAAAAATGAACTATTGGGATTTTATCAAGATCAAAAGCTTTTGCACAGCAAAGGAAACAGTTAACAAAACCAAAAGACAACTGACAGAATGGGAGAAGATATTTGCAAATGACATATCAGATAAAGGGCTAGTGTCCAAAATCTATAAAGAACTTAGCAAACTCAACACCCAAAGAACAAATAATCCAATCAAGAAATGGGCAGAGGACATGAACAGACATTTCTGCAAAGAAGACATCCAGATGGCCAACAGACACATGAAAAAGTGCTCCATATCACTCGGCATCAGGGAAATACAAATCAAAACCACAATGAGATATCACCTCACACCAGTCAGAATGGCTAAAATTAACAAGTCAGGAAATGACAGATGCTGGCGAAGATGCGGAGAAAGGGGAACCCTCCTACACTGTTGGTGGGAATGCAAGCTGGTGCAACCACTCTGGAAAACAGCATGGAGGTTCCTCAAAATGTTGAAAATAGAACTACCCTATGACCCAGCAATTGCACTGCTGGGTATTTATCCTAAAGATACAAACGTAGTGATCCGAAGGGGCACGTGCACCCGAATGTTTATAGCAGCAATGTCTACAATAGCCAAACTATGGAAAGAACCTAGATGTCCATCAACAGATGAATGGATAAAGAAGATGTGGTATATATACACAATGGAATACTATGCAGCCATCAAAAGAAATGAAATCTTGCCATTTGTGACGACGTGGATGGATCTAGAGGGTATCATGCTTAGTGAAATAAGTCAATCGGAGAAAGACAACTATCATATGATCTCCCTGATATGAGGGAGAGGAGATGCAACCTGGGGGGGTTAAGGAGGTAGGAGAAGAGTAAATGAAACAAGATGGGATTGGGAGGGAGACAAACCATAAGTGACTCTTAATCTCACAAAACAAACTGAGGGTTAATGGGGGGAGGGGGGTTGGGAGGGGGGGGGTGGGGTTATGGATATTGGGGAGGGTATGTGCTATGGTGAGACTGTGAATTGTGTAAACCTGGCGATTCGCAGACCTGTACCCCTGGGGATAAAAATATATGTTTATAAAAAATAAAATTTAAAATAGTAACAAAAAAAATACTTTATCACAGTTAATATATCCTTGATACCCTATTGCTTCCATAAAGTTCTACTAGGCATCCACGGTATTGCTCAGCTCCCTACCATCCTATTATCAGCAGTGGAAACTCTTGTGGATAAATCAAATTATTAAAAAAATTAAATTATGTGTCTATGTATATTTAAAATCCAAATAGTTGCTTTTTCAAACTTGATTTTAGACTCCCCCCCCCCATAAAATAGTCACATTCAATTCTTTTTCTTTCTTTTAAGGTTTATTTATTTGACAGAGAGAGAGAGTGAGAGAGCGAACACAAGCGGGGGAGTGGGAGAGGGAGAAGCAGGCTTCCCCCATCAGGGAGCCTGATGCGGGGTTGGATCCCAGGACTCTAGGATCATGACCAGAGCCGAAGGCAGAGGCTTTAATCCACTGAGCCACCCAGGCGCCCCTCCATCACACTGAATTCTTAATGAGAAACACATCAAGTTTATCGGGCTCTATCATTTGAGAAACACCACAATCATTCACTTTAAATATTTCCTAGCTTTTTAAGTGGAAAGATTTAAATGTAATTTCTCATGGTAGAAAAATGAGTTTAGATTTTTCAGAGTCAAAATGAAAATATGTTAGAGCAAAATCAGACCAAGTCTTTGGAATTCAGAGTGGTTAAACACCCAGAAGAACCATCATATTAAAATTGCCAGATATATGCCTCCCAGGGGTCTGAACAGAATTCCCTCTTAATAATTTGGACATTTCTCTTTGCCAGTGATACAGGAACAACACCTCCAGAGAGTGGGATTTTTGGATTTATGATAAACTTCTCTGCATTTCTTGGTAAGTACACAATAATTATTATAAATAAATGAAAAATTCATAGTCTAAAGTGAAGCGAAATGTTTGTTTACAGTTTGCATATAATTTTGTTATTTTTTTAGCAGACTTTATTTTTCAAAACAGCTTTATGTTCACAGCAAAATTGAGCAAAAGGTAGAGATCTCTCATATATGCCCTGCCCCCTACCCAGTGTCCCCCTGCCACAACTATCGTCATCCCTCACCAGAGTTGTACATTTGTTACAGCTGATAAGCCTACACTGACATGTCATCATCACCCAAAGTCCATAGTTTACATTAGGGTTCGCTCTTGGGATGTATAATTTTTTTTAAAGATTGATTTATTTTTTAGAGAGAGTGTGTGTGTGAGCGTGCAGGCACACGAGTGGGAGGAGGGGTAGAGGGATAAACTTACACAAAACCCAGAAGCTAAACAGTAAGGAATTGACAGATTTAGTAGATTAAAAAAATTGAAAACTTCTAAATGATGAAACATGCAAAAACAAAGCTGAAGATGGACCAGATGAAAATTTGTAGTATTTCTAGCAGACAGTAGACAAATGTGCATTATGTGTAAACAAACAACTGCAAATTAAAAACAAATAGACAAACTCAGGAGAGAAATCAGAAAAAATTTAAATGCAGTTTTCAGAAGAAGAAATGCAGATGACCAGCAGACATACTGAAAGTTGCTCAGTCTCACTAACGACCAGAGAAATGCAAATTAAGCCAACAGGTTGCCATTTCTCATTCATTGGATCAGCAATAATTAAAGAGGCAAGGGCATTCAGCAGTTGCTTTCAAACTCTGCTGTGAGAGTATAAATGCTACAATACAGTGTTGGAACAATTTGTAGATACTTCTTGGCATTTTGATTGTGCATAGTTTTTTTTTTTTTTTTTAAAGATTTTATTTATTTATTTGACAGAGATCACAAGTAGGTAGAGAGGCAGGCAGAGAGAGAGGAAGGGAAGCAGGCTCCCTGCTGAGCAGAGAGCCCGATGCGGGACTTGATCCCAGGACCCTGAGATCATGACCCGAGCCAAAGGCAGCGGCCTAACCCACTGAGCCACCCAGGCGCCCCAATTGTGCATAGTTTTTGCTCCAGTAATATTACTTCTAGGAATTTGTCTTCCAGAAGCATTCTGAAAGCGTGCCAAGGACTTGTGTACTCATCATTGAGCATTGTTTGTAATAGTAAAAACATAGAGACAGTGTAGAAGTCCAATATTAGGGAAATGATGAAATGTATACCATGAAGAGACCCCTAAAAACAATGAAGTAGACTTATTTGTACTGACATGGTAAGATCTCCATGGTGATTGCCTTTATGTGAAAAAAAGCAAGAATACACAGAATACATGCACGGTAGCATTTATGTGAAAAGGATAAAAGGGCAAGTTGGAGTGTGTGTGCGTGTGTATGTGTGTGTGTCCATCACACTGAGGAGAGAGTAAGAAGGAGTGAGGAAGGACTGGGTGGGTGAGTGGGAGACTTTGGCAGTTAGGAAATTGAAATACAGACTTAAAAAAGCAAAGCAAAACTTTTCCTGTGTTTTCGTTCTAAAATGTCAAATAATAAAAATTCATCAAAGTCCCTTTCTTTTTCAGGGGCAGCCACAATGTACACAAGATACAAAATAGTAGAGAAGCAAAACCAAACCAGCTATTTCAGCACACCTGTTTTTAACTTGGTGTCACTAGTTCTTGGATTGGTGGGATGTATTGGAATGGGCATTGTAGCCAATTTCCAGGTATGTCCTGAGGTGATTTGTGTTCTTGGGGATGATGGAGTATGTGTGTCTGGAGGAGAGAATCAAGAACACAAGAGGAATGCTTGTGTCGGTATCAAGTAGTTGATGCATTTATAAAAGTTGGGATAGTTTGCTTCTTAGAAACAAATCTTTCTCATTTGTAAGTCAGTGCTTACTGGGAGAGGTGGGGTGCATGTTTGCATGGTTATGAGAAACTGTATTTTGCTCCATGTTCTGGGCTCTGCATTGCTCCATGTTTATTAACATGGTTGATGGGTTGGGAGAGTGGGACTTCAGTCATTGTTTCATTAAAAGTGTGAAAATATTTGGGGCACCTGGGTGGCTCAGAGGTTTGAGCCTCTGACTCTCGATTTCGGCTCAGGGCATGATCTCAGAGTCCTGAGACTGAGCCTGCATTGGGCTCCATGCTCAGCTCAGTCTCTGTCCCTCTCCCTCTGCTCCTCTCTCCGCTTGAGCGCGCGCGCTCTCTCTCTCTCTCTCAGATAAATAAATAAAATTCTTTAAAAAAAAAAGTGTGAAATTATTTGTGTGTATGAGCATGTGTGTTTACCAACTCCCAAAACGGCATCTGATCTCTTCCTTTGGCAGGTGAGGATATAGGTAATGAGGTTGAAATTGTTTATTCAGGGTTACTCAACTCATTCATTACAGAGACAAAATAGGGCCCCAGTGGAGCAAATTAGCTTATACGGTGACTCCTGTGGAATCTACCAGATAAATTCTTACTGTGCGGTTTTACTTACTGTGCTTATTTTATTCTAACTAGTGGACACCTGTTCATCCCGAGGTCTCTTTCAGGAAGGCATGGGAATTGTTTGTCTTTGGAGAGATTATTCAATATTTAAAAAATATTTATTGCATTTCACATTTGTACTAGTTATAATAGTCCTTCCCTCCTAGGGCTATTGTGAGGATTCCAGGAGCTGATGCACAGTAACCATCACTAACTGATATACGTGACAGCCACCGTGGCTGTCACCATTACAGGCTAACACTGCGCTGGTCTTGCTCTCTCTACCGCTATGGTTTTGTTTGTTTGTTTGTTTTTGTTTTTGCTTATTTGTTTTTTAAAGATTTTATTTATTTATTTGTCAGAGAGAGAACACACAAGCAGTGGGGAGGAACAGGGGGAGAAGCAGTCTCCTTGCTGAGCAAGGAGCTCACCCGGGACACGATCCGAGGACCCTGACATTCTGACCCGGGACTCGATCCAAGGACCCTGACGTTCTGACCCGAGCAGAAGGCAGACTTGACCAGCTGAGCCACCAGGTGTCTGTCTCTCTGCCACTTTTTTTTTTTTTTTTTTTTTTTTTTTTTGTGGTAGCACAAAGGGAGCTCCAGCAGGAGGACTTTTGGTTCAGCCCAGGAGGACCCCTGTAACTTTTTTCCCCACCGGAAGCAGGCTGATCTTATGTGTTGCTTATTTTCACAAAAAGGTGTCCGCCTTGGCCGCCAGCCAGCTGCTAGAGCATAGGTACCCCGGGTGAAGCCGCAGCTCGGGCACTGCACTTGGTATTGATCCGCGAGGGTAATAACCTTGGGCTTCCACCGGTGTCATCTGCTTTCCACCCAGCTGCTAGTGCCCCCGCCTGTCTGAAGCCGCCTGCATGAAGTCAGGAGAGTCACTGTCAGAAGGGTCTGTCCCACCTGCACATGTGCCCTCATAGAATCGCCTTTTCTGGGGGGCTGCCGTCTGTCCATAGGGGACATAGTACAGAGCTCTGGGAAACTCCGTGCTGTGTTGTGTGGGGTGGCGTGGCAGACACCGTTCCTTACACTGCACTATTTCTCCGGGACCACCCACAGGGCAGGGATGGTCTTTTGGGTCTCTGGGCTAACGAGTTTTCTTTTCTCTTTTTTCTTCTTTTCTTTTTTCTTTTCTTTTCTTCAGGGAGAGAGATTGGGTGCGGGGGTGCGGGTGGTGCAGAGGGAGAGGGAGAGAGAAAATCTCAAGCAGGCTCCACGCAAGGCTCAATCCCATGACCCTGAGATCATGACCTGGGCCCAAATCAAGAGTCCCACGCTTAACCAACTGAGCCATCCAGGCACTTCACGAGCTTTAATTTTTGAATGTTATAAATCCACAATTACTGTTTCCTTGTTAACACTGAAAGGTAGAAAGGGGGAGAGGCAGGTTTGTAGCCTCCCTGGAGCAAGTATACAGGGCTTCAGGGAGGGCACTATGAGAATAGATTTGCTTCTGGCTCCATTTCACTTTCCTGCCCTCTTTGTCCTTTTATGGTGAAATAAGACAAAGGCTGTAACACATGGGTGCAGGTGACATCAGTCACATGCCGGAGACTCTGTATTTTTATGATTGCATGCATTTGGTTTTTCATGACAACCAATTTATTGAAAATTTCCTATGGGGCAGAATTTATGAAAACATTTAATGCTTTAACTTCTGTCATCCCAGTAATGACCTTAGAAGTCAGGTGATAGTATTTTCCTCATTTGCCAGTGGAGAAATGGAGGCCCAGAGGGCTTCATACTTGCCCAAGATTGCATGAGCACAGAAAGGCAGAAGTGAACTTTGAATCGAAGCCATCTGTCTAGAACCTGTGGGAAAGAGTTAATTTCAATGCCAGAATGGGGAAACCTCTGAAAGAAAAAAAGCAAGTACACAATTCACAGTTCTAGTACCGGAAAGCATGATGGGAAAGAAAATGGAATTGGAGAGCAAGGGGAAGACGTGGAACGATATAATCGTTAGTAGATGGTGGATATGAATTATTCAGTGGGTAAGAGTATATGGTATATGATATCCTCTCACCTTATTCTCCAAATAACTCACGTGATGAGCAGAACAGCTGTCAGCTTTTAAACCAGAAAAGGCAGATGTTATAAAGAACACTTGGAAGTCAGATTCATCAAACTTGTGGTTCTCTTTAAGGATTCTATGAAGTGATTACATCTTAACAAAAACCAGAAATGGGATCTTAAACTTTCCTGAGAGCACAGTGTTTGCCTTGTCATTGTTCCCATAAATAAATCTTTACAACTTCCTTGTTTGATATCCTGTAATTCCTTTTCAGCATGCCCTGAGCAAACCAACTCTGAGCTGTTCTTTTCCCAGGAATTGGATGTGTGCGGCCAAGAGAGCTCTAGAGCTCTGGCTGTCTTGGGGTGGGGAGGGGTGAGAGAGGAGTGGGGGGAAGGGGTGTCAGGGGTTGGGGGGGCGAGGGTGGTTCTTGAGTAGGACCAAATTACACTCATCAGATGTTCTAGGAGCTGTCTGTCCTGAGCTGGTTGGGTGGGATGGCTACTTTTTGGTGTGTCCCCACAAACCTTTCTCAATGCTTTACTTTCCTTCAAGAAGTTTTCCAAAGTTTAACCCTCGCAATACTCTAGGTTTCTTTTTACTATCTTTTAAATTAACAAGAGACTTTTGAAAAAGAGATCCAAAAAGGGTGCTGGATTTTCATTTTTATCCTCTATCCAAAATTCATGTCTGATCTAAGAATCATTTCCCTTCGAAAAGACATCTATGATGAGAGAGCATGTACAGGGGAAAAGCACAGGCAAATACAACTCATGCTGACTCAAGAAACTTCTGATCCAATAATGTCAGGGTTAATGTGGGGGCAGTGAATTTGCAGATGGAGATACTAAAGGATATATTGGATCAGAGGAGATTGAGGAAGCAAATTCCCTGATTGTGCATTTGGAGGAAACAGAGTATATAAATTCAGGATGTTAATTTATTTAGCATAAAAAAAATAGCCTGTGGAAAGCATCAAGAATCTCAGAACGTTATTCCTGAAAATGACTCATTAGCAGAGGATGCCTTGCCTTTTGTTCCTTTTCCCTTCCCCAAATGTGCCTAACATTCAAAGGGGGGAAAAAGATCTGTGTTTTCATTCTTTTGTTTTATTGGTTCAACATTGGTTTTATATTTGGTTTAATGCTGTTGGCTTAGTATTTTTTCCATTTTCCTGAGGTGTCTTTGACATATAAACTTGTGTTAGTCTAAGGTATGTAACACAGTGATTTGATACATGTAGATATTGCAAAATGATCAAAATAAGCTCATTAACGTATATCACCTCTCATAGTTACAGTTTTTTTTTTCCTGTGATGACAACTTTAAGATTTACTCTCTTACCAAGTTTCAAATATAAAATATGGCATTGTTAACTGTGGTCACCACACTCTATGTTACATCCTCAGACCTTCTATCTGGAAGCTCAGTCTTTTGATCTTTCTCACATTCTCCATCCCCACCCCTACCTCTCACCTCTGACAACCACTGATCTGTTTTCTGTATCAATAAGTTCAGTTTTTCATTTTTTTTTAAGATTCCACATCTAAGTGAGATCATACAGTATTTGTCTTTCTCTGTCTGACTCATTTCACTTAGCATAATGCCCTCAGCATCCACCTATGTTGTCACAAATGGCAAGATTTTTTTCTTTTTCATGGGTGAATAGTAATCTGTGTGTGTGTTTCACATTTTCATTATCCGGTCATCCTTTGATAGAAACTCAGGTTGTTTCTATATCTTACCTATTGTAAATAATGCTGTAGTGAACATGGGGGTGTAGTTGTCTTTTTGAGATAGTGATTTCATTTCCTTTGAATTATTGCTATTTTTCACTGTAGTAAAGTACATATATAACATAAAATTGACCATCTTAGGGGTGTCTGGGGGCTCAGTTGGTTAAGCATCTGCCTTTGGCTCAGGGTCCTGGGATGGAGCCCTCCCTGCTCAGCAGGGATCCTGCTTCTTACCCTTTTCCCTCCCACCCTTAGGCTTACTCTGTCTCGCTCTCTCTCTCTCCAATAAATAAATAATATCTTTTTGATAAATTGGCCATCTTAACCATTTTTAAGTGTACAGTTCAGTGGTTTTTTTTTTTTTAACTCCTTAAGTACTTAAAGACATACAAATATTTTAAAGGGCATAGAATGTATTTTATTTCTCATATGTAATTTTCCTAAATCTATATGCCCATGTTAAGTATCCTAGGAATACAGAATCTATACCTATAAGTAAGCAATTGATATTACATGTTGTAGAATGTTAATACAACCTTATTTTATTATAACATAAATCAAGCAGTGGATTTTCCCCATTGTTGCGAGGTTTGATTCCAGAAATAAGTTTCCTGAGAAAATAAGTTTGACAGTTTAACAATAACCCACAACCCTCGTGATCTCAGGGTCCTGGGATTGAGCCCCACATTGGGCTCCTTGCTTGGCAGGAGGCCTGCTTCTCTCTCTCCCACTTCCCTTGTTTCCCTCTCTCGCTCTGTCTGTCTCTGTCAAATAAATAAAATAAGTAAAATCATTAAAAAAAAGAGAAAAGAAGTTTGACCCAGGGTCCTGGGATCAAGCTGGGTGTCTCAGTCAGTTAAGCGTCTGCCTTCAGCTCAGGTCCTGATCCTTGGTCCTGGTATTAAGCCCTGCCTCAGGCTCCTTGCTCAGTGGGGAGCCTGCTTCTCCCTCTGCCTGCTGCTCCCCCTGTTTGTGCTCTCTTTTCTCTCTCTCTGTCAGATAAATAAGTAAAATCTTACAAAAAAAAAAAAAAAGGAAAAGAAGTTTGAAAGTTTTTTGTTTTTTTTTAATCTTCCTTTCCATGTGGACATTAAAGATTTGATATTTGTGAGCAGATGGAGAACACCTTGGTTCTGGGCAAGCCTGGGTGGCTCAGGTCAAAGAAAATCTGGGAGGGATGGGGTGTGGATAGTGAGTTGGGTTCAGTAAGGGTCTGGGGCCCAAACCAGCGTCTCTTGGACAATACTTTAACTTGTCCCCTTGCAAAGCTCACATTTTCAAGTTCAGGCAGAGACTCCATTGTTCAGTCCAACGTCACTGTTACACCGGAAGGTAGGTGTCCATTGCACATTTGGAAGGAGCCTAAAGTGAGCTCTTTGAATGGTCCGTCATGAGCATAGTTATGAGCAATACCAGATTCTGAGCCTAGATGCGGTGTAGGGGTGCCTTCTGGTTGAAATGGCTGGTTAGAGGATAGGGGGAACAGGGCCTTGACTTGAATCTGCCTTTGCATGGCAAGAGCAGTGTGTTTACTTAGATTTGTGTGTGCATGTGGGCTGCCTGGGGGAAGACAAAGAGATTATTGAGGAGCAAGGAGCCTGAAAACTCTAAGCCACACTCGGCATGTTCATGGAACCAGTTGTATACTTTCAAATGAAATTCATCATACAATCTTCAGTGCAAAACTGCAAGGCAGAAATTATTATGCCCATTTTACAGGTATAGAAATTGAGGTGATAAACTAAGGTCACAGAGCCCAGTGGCAGAGTGGAAATTTTTTATCCAGTTCTGCCAGACTCCAAAGCCCACGATGCTCAGTTCTCCCACCTCTGAGGCAGACATCGCTCTGTCCCTGTCCAGTGTCCCCACATTTGCTGAGGAACAACTAAGAGCATTTACTTTAGGGTTTGGAAGGCATTTCTCTTGGTAGTCTTTTGCAGGCAACCACATTTTCCAAGGACAGGTGGGTGCATCTGTGATGACTGTGGTGTTGAGTAGCCCAGCGTGGGTGGGGGCGTAGGTCTTGCTGTGTGCAGACTCGCGCAGAGTAACAGCTGTTTGTGACTCTCTCTCCAGGAGTTAGCTGTCCCCGTGGTCCACGATGGCGGCGCCCTTTTGGCTTTTGTCTGCGGTGTGGTCTACACGCTCCTGCAGTCCATCATCTCTTACAAATCATGTCCCCAGTGGAACAGCCTGTCCACGTGCCACGTGCGGTTGGCCATCTCTGCCATTTCCTGTGCAGCCGTGGTCCCCAGTATCCTTTGCATATATGTCAGTGTCTTCACAAGCTTAACCCTTCTCCCACTCCCCCAGAAGAGCATGAAAAAAAAGCAAAGGTTAACAGGCGGGTGTCCACATGCTTCAGAAGAACAATTGGGAGAAAAATATACATTGTTAAGGAAATACCTCAACATTGTCTGGTTAGATCAAAACAATCTTTGGGGGGAAATGTGTGCGCAAGAAGGATGGAAACTTACCGCAACACTTTAGTCTGTTTACTTTCTTTCCAACAGGAAAGCCATGTGGAAATATTTATTTTTCTTTGTAGTGCTTGGTCAAAGACACCAAATATTGATATTGTACTTAAAGTAACCACCCTGTGAAGTCCCAAGAGCCGGTACTCTGCTCATGCTGGCGATTCATTAGGTAGTTCAGTTTACTCGTCTGTGTTAAGAGGTTTTAAAAAACTCTATCATTTATTTCTAAGTCATTTGAAATACATTTAGGTTTCTCTCGTTATCACTGATTCCAGTTTCAAGATGAAATCTCATTCCATCTTCTAATTCAACAATGTGAAAATAAAATATCAATTTTTTGGCTAGGGCGTTTTTGTTTGAAGGAAATGAAAGCTTGATCTTTTTTTCTTTCTAGAGGTATTTAACAGAAAAAAAAAAAAAAGCTGTGTCTTCAAGATGTGGAAAATTCCCCATCTTTTGCAATACCATCTGCAGTCCTATCAGAGAAAAACTGCAGAGCCATCAAAAGATGGTGATTCCTGTCAGACTGTAGGAAAATAGCAACTATTTTATTAGCAGCGACTTTGTTAGTCTGGATTGGGTTGTGGTATGAAGTGGGCAAGCTTGAGTGAAAACGCACCATGTGTTTCTAAATAGTAAGTTTTGTGTTTCTCTTTTAAAACAGAAGCTATACAAAATGTGAAGTCCAAGAATGGTTGTGGGTTTTTTTTTTTTTTTCGTCTTAAGGAAGGAAATTTTTAGTTAGAAAATTTCTAAGCGCAGAGGAAGCAAATCCTACTGTTGAGAAATTTAAACAAATATGCGCTCCTTACAAAGATAGCTCATTTGCAATTTCCTTCTTTATGGTTTGAAGACATTCATGTTTCTCTCCAAATATATCTTCTTGAAACTTTGAGCTTGTGTTAGTTGCAAAATTTATAGTATCATTGTTTGAAGTGTTAAAGCCAGTTTCTTGGTGTAGGAAACCTTTTCTTGCTTCCAACTTGAGAGGCACAACTCTAGATGTTAAAATCAGAGAGAATTTTTAGCGAGAATAAGCATTTTAGACCTCAAGTGTTTAACATATAAATAGTTCCCATCTCTAGGCGGTTCTTAGGAGCCACACCAAGGGATAGCTTCCCCTGTATTAAATTAACTCAAGGGGCCCCTTCGACTCAGGTCATGATCCCAGAATCTGGGGATCAAGCCCCACATCAGGTTCCCTGCTCAGCAGGAGGCCTGCCTCTCCCTCTTCCACTCCTCCTCCTGTGTTCCCTCTCTTGCTGTTTTTCTGTCAAATAAATAAATAAATCAATCTAAAAAAATAAAAAATAAATAAATTAACTCAAACGAATTCATCCACATGAAAAGGTCTTTTGTCCTAAGCATTAGTGTGGTATTTATGCCTCTTTACAAAGATTTCTTAATATCTTTAAAATGCCTTTGTCTCTTCTTACTGCCATAGTTCTATGAAACATTGTCACTTGACTCATGAAGAAACTAAAGCACCGATGAGGCTAGGATCTTGCTTCTAAGCCTTCCCTGTGAGCCTATCCATCTTGCACCTGGCTTCCAAAGCTTTCACAAGTCTTCACAAAATCACTCTCAGCATAAAGCCCAGGTTCCTTTGCTTGAGACACATAGTCTGAGCCTGCCTATTGAGTATTTTTTTTTAAAGATTTTATTGATTTACTTATTTTAGAGAGAGAGAGATAATCTAAAGCGGACCCCTCGCTGTGCTTGGAGCCCCATGTGGGACTTGACCTCACGACCCTGAGTTCATGACCTGAGCTGAAACCCAGCTGAACCGCCTGAGCCACCCAGGTGCCCCATGAGGCAGCCTATTTTTCTGACCTTATTCTAACATGTTCTCCCCTGGACTTGACCATTTCCTGTTCTCTGCCTTGGCCCATTCTCTTCTACCTGGCTGGATTATCCTCCTCCACCTGGCTTTCCAGAGCTGAGCTGTCCAATACAGTGGCTGCCAGCCACACGAGGCTACTGAACGCCTGAAATGTGGCTGGTCCCCATGGAGATGGGCAGTTAAGTGTAAAAACCACACCGATTTCAAAGATGTAATAAGAAAAGGAGAATGTAGACTACCTCATTACTAGTTCTTTATATTAGTACATGTTGAAATGATAATATTTTTGATATATTGGGTTAGATAAGATATATTCTTTCTTTTCCTTCCTTCATTCCTTCCTTCCTTCCTTTCTTCCTTCCTTTCTTTATTAACCCATAATGTATTATTTGCCCCAGGGGTACAGGTGTGTGAATCATCAGTCTTACACAATTCATAGCACTCACCATAGCACATACTCTCCCCAATGTCCATAACTCAGCCACCCTATCCCTATGCCCCCACCCCCCAGCAACCCTCAGTTTATTTAAAGAGTCTCTTAGATAAGATATATTATTAAAATTAATTTCATTTGGTTCTATTTATTTATTTTTAAGATTTTATTTATTTATTTATTTATTTAAAGATTTTATTTATTTATTTGACAGCCTGAGTGAGAGAGACAGAGAGCAAGCACAAGCAGGGGGAATGGGCAGGCAGGGGAGAAGCAGGTTTCCTGCTGAGCAAGGAGCAATGCCGGGCTGGATCCCAGGACCCTGAGATCATAACCTGAGTTGAAGGCAGCCGTTTAACCAACTGAGCCACCCAGGTGCCTCAAGATTTTATTTTATTTTTTTTTTTAAGATTTTTTTTTTTTTTTAGGGGCACCTGGGTAGCTCAGTGGTTAAAGCCTCTGCCTTCGGCTCAGGTCATGATCTCAGAGTCCTGGAATCGAGCCCTGCATGGGGCTCCCTGCTCAGCGGGGATCTTGCTTCCTCCTCTCTCTCTGCCTGTCTCTCTGCCTGCTTCTGATCTCTGTCTGTCAAATAAAAAGTAAAAATCTAAAAAAAAAAAAAAATAGATTTAAAAAAATTATTTATTTGACAGAGAGATCACAAGTAGACACAGACAGGCGGGGGGGGGGGGGGGGGGGAGGGGACGGGGAAGCAGGCTCCCCGAGCAGAGAGCCCGATGTGGGGCTTGATCCCAGGACCCTGAGATCATGACCTGAGCTGAAGGCAGAGGCTTTAACCCACTGAGCCACCCAGGCACCCCAAGATTTTAAGTAATCTCTACACCCAACATGTGGCCTAACCTGACAACTCTGAGATCAAGTCACACGTTCTACCGACTGTGCCAGCCAGGAACCCCTCATTTGGTTCTTTTTAGATTTTCTTTAGTATAACTACTATAGATTTTTTTTTTTTTTAGAACTTTATTGAATACACTCCAAGGGAGAAGCGGGTAGGGCAGCAGAGGAGAAGCTGTCTGCCTATAGTAGAATATTTTACATTACTCACATGGCTGGCATTAATTTCTGGGGGGACACTGCTCTAGAGAGCTCCTCAAACCTCAGTTTACATTAGGCTCAACTCAGTGAAGCCTCCCTCAAAGCCCATTCCACTCTGAAGTCACGATTTTCCCTGAGTCATCGTCTTGCCCTCCCCACCCCAGCACGGTACCTGATAGGCAGAAGACAGGACTCAAGAACAAAGAATTAAGAGGATTTTAAACTATTAGAAACAGAAATATGGTAATGACACGACCAGAGAATCTTTTCTTTTGAGAAACCGAGAAGTGTTAAGAATTGCAAAATATTGGGGGGTAGGGAGGGCAGGGAGAAGAGGTGCTGACTCTGAATTCAGAGGAAATTCTGAACTTGGCACTGACTCAAAGCTTTGAATTCGTAACTGTTTGCAAAAGCATTTTAAAAGCATCTCATCTCTAGCTTTCTCTTTTGCCTTTATAAGCTCCATCAGAATGTCTGTGCAGACAGCACACGGAGGCTTTAGCCTCAGTCCCTGGCACCGTTTGACTGGCTTCTCTGGGTACCCCCCAAGGTCAGAGGTAGGGTGTAGCTCTTTGATTTGTAAACTCTGGGCTGGGAAGGAAGGACTCTGGCTTACACCCAATGACTTGATGGAATAAGTCTGTTTTTTAAAGACAGTAGTTTGAATCTGTAGCTTGTTTTTGTAGAAGAACCTTGGTAGTTTGTGATGCTTTGGTACTTTGAAATGTTAATTTTTCCTTAAAGCTGATGCCTTGAAGATAGGATTCTTAGGGCAACAGTATTTTTTTCCCCAAAAACTTTTGTTTAGGGAAAAGAGTATTTTAGGAGAAAAGTCCTCAAAAAGTACCCATCTGTCATTTTGTTTTTTGTTTTTGTTCTTTTTTGAATTAAGATTTTATTTACTTATTCGAGAGAGAGAGACACAGCAAGAAAGGGAACACAAACAGGGGGAGTGGGAGAGGGAGAAGCAGGTTTCCCGGCCAAGCAGGGAGCCCGATGCAGGGCTCGATCTCAGGAACCTGGAATCATGACCCTAGCCAAAGGCAGACACTTAACAGCTGAGCCACCCGGGCACACACCTCCGCCCCCCCATCTGTCATTTGGACCAAATTTAACAAGCACAGTGGAGCAAAATGTAGCCACAGATGAAAATTTGGCTATACATAGCTGAAAAGGTATTGATAAGGAATGACTGTATGTCCATATTATAATTTAAATGCTGTCACAATCGAACTTAAGGTTTGAGATTATGAAAAGCCGATGTAACTGGTCTGATTGCAGAAATGTTGGTATTAACATTTTAACACTGTGATGATTAGAATAGTCTTAACATTAAAAGACCTGGGTTTTTGTTTTTGCTTTTGTTTTTTTGGAACTTCCTTAACAATTGCCCTTTTTTTAGTGATTGCCTGTGCTTCACTAATTTCTATAACAAAGCTGGAGTGGAATCCAAAAGAAAAGGTAAAATTTAACTCATCTTCAATATGATTGTTGAACCTGGTTCCTGGGGATTATTCTCAAAATTATTTTCAAAATTTTGAGTTCCTAATTGAATTTCCTTATCAAAAGAGGTCAGACACTTAATAGAAAGGGGCCGATGTGAATTAAGGTGTATAGAGGTCCGAGGAAGCAGTGAGTGTTAAGCAGAAAGGGTGAGACCCGCTCCAGCACAGAGGGCACTTTGTTTTAGAATGAACCGGAGAATAAACGTGGTCAGGTCTATCTTCTCGGGCAGGGAGTTTGTGCAAAGTTTTAAGAGGTAGGCAGAGAGGATCCTACTTGACGTAGGTGACCAGGATAAGCTTCTGAAGGCTTTAAACAGGCAAGTATTGAAAATATATTAGCAGGTAGCTATTTGTCAGCAGCAGTGCTGGGATAAAGGGCTGAGGAGAGAGCCTGGAGTTAGGGTGGCAGGGAGAAGGCAGTTTTCTAGTTTAGATTTCAAATCAAGATTCTCCTAGGGGGTTCAACATCACTTATCATCAGGGAAATGCAGATCAAAACCACAATGAGATAACACCTCACACCTGTCAGAATGGCTAGAATCAACAACACAAGAAACAAGTGTTGGTGAGGATGTGGAGAAAGGGGACCCTTGTGCACTGTTGGTGGGAATGCAAACTGGTACAGCCACTGTGGAAAACAGTATGGAGGTTCTTCAAAAAGTTAAAAATAGAACTAGCATACGATCCAGTAATCACAGTACTGGGTATTTACCCCCCAAATACAAAAACATTAACTCAAAGAGATACATGCACCCCTATGTTTATTGCAGCATTATTTACAATAGTCAAATGATGGAAGCTGCGCAAGTGTCCATCAGTAGACGAATGGTTAACGATGTGGTATATATATACAATGGCATATTATTCAGCCATAAAATGAATGAAATCTTGCCATTTGCAACAACATGGTTGGAGCTAGTGAGTATAATGCTAAGCGAATAAGTCAGAGAAAGACAAAAAATGTATGATTTCATATATATATATATGGAATTTAAGAAACAAAACAAATGGACAAAGGAAAAAGTGAGAAAGAGAGATAGACAAACCAAGAAATAGACTTGTAATTTTATAGAGAACAAACTGATGGTTACCAGAGGGGGCGGTGAGAGAGGGTTGGGTGAAACAGGTAAAGGGGATGAAGGCGTGCACTTGCTGTGATGAGGGTGATGTATGCAAGTGTTGAATCACTGTATTGTACACCTGAAACTAACATTACACTGTATGTTAATTATACATACATACATACACACTGTATGTTAACTATACAGAAATTAAAATAGAAAACTTTAAGAAGAATAAGTAAAAAAAAGATTAGCCTAGGGTGGAAGTAAGAAGGGGAAATATTTAATGGGTGCTGGCAAGTGACGAGAATGGAAGGAAATGAATCAAAGAGGACTTCCAAATTTTATCTTGGGGGGAGCCAAGAATCTGTCCCCATGAGCAGATAGAAGCAGGGTCCCAAACAGGAATAAATGATTCCATGCAGGGAAGGGGGGGTGGGTTTGGTTTTAGAATTGTTGACTCCAAGGCTGTAGTGAAACATGAAGGAGAATGGCCCAGTTGCTTGTGGAACTAGACCAGTGGGGGGACTGGGAACCAGAGCACAGGGTAAAGTGACTGGTAATTTCAGCCCTAACGTCAGAACTCCTGGAACTGAATGTTTGGAATTGAGATGGACTCATGCCATGAGGTATGCCCAGTGGTGGCACTTCCAAATGCCATATGGGAAAGGAATGTTGCCCAGGAGAGGAGAGTTGGTGGGAGAACACCAGTTGGTTTTTCAAGGGGCCAGGGTGTTACTGATGTTTTTCAGAAAGCAGTTTCAGTAAAGTGTTGGCTTTAGAAGACAATTGCAGGAGGGTAAAGAAATGGTGAGGGGGTGGTTCGTTCATTCAGCTATCAGTGAATGTTTGGAGGTGAGAGGAGGAGGAGATATAACATGGCTAGAGGGCCAGTGGGATCAGGGGATTTTTCACAGCAGGATTCTGGCAAGTGATGGAAGCCTGTGGAAGACTACGGAGAGGGGGCGCCTGGGTGATCAGTTGGTGGAGTACCTGTCTTCAGCTCAGGT
This sequence comes from Lutra lutra, assembly GCF_902655055.1. Taxonomy (NCBI): domain Eukaryota; kingdom Metazoa; phylum Chordata; class Mammalia; order Carnivora; family Mustelidae; genus Lutra; species Lutra lutra. Next base: position 125,062,759 of record NC_062285.1, read on the forward strand.
CATGATCTCAGGGTCCTGGGATCCAGCCCTGCATTGGGCTCCCTGCTCAGCGGGGAGTTTGATTCTCTCTCTGCCTCCTCGCCCCTGCTCATGCTCATGATCTCTCTGTTTCAAGTAAAACAATAAAATCTTTAAAGAGAGAGACAGACAGAGAGATTCTGAAGAGACTGAAGATGGTGAGTGAGAGAATGATCCAGGCAGAAGTTTTTTAAAAATCGGACAGGGAGACAAACCATGAGAGACTGTGGACTCAGAAACAAACTGAGGGTTTTGGAGGGGACGGGGATGGGGGTTTGGGTGAGCCTGGTCATGGGTATTAAAGAGGGCACGGATTGCACGGAGCACTGGGTGTGGTGCATAAACAATGAATTTTGGAACACTGAAAATAAAACAAAATAAAATGAAAAAAAAAAAAAAAAAAAAGTCCTTTCTGAAAGCAAGACTTCCCAGCAGGGTGGCTTTGGGTGTACTTTACAAGTTCAGCCACTGGAGGGAGATCTTTCACCACAAATCAAACCAACCAGGGGCTGGAAAGGATTCCTTGAAGTATATGACCCAGCCAATTAAAAAATGTTTTCCATTTCATTTTCTACCTTAAAAATGTGAAAAGTACCTCATTTTCTGCTCACTCCATAAATCACCATGCTGCTCATGTATTATTTTCTGTTCTCAGTATCAGTGAATGCACATAAAACCCTTTACATTAATTCACTGAATGGAACAATGGCTTAGGTACTGCCCCAGACTTCTGTGGTATGTTTGGGAGCTTGTGTGGCACATTCCTGTGCATTAACTAACTTGGTAGCAATGGTGAGAATTTTAATATCATTGTCTCATTTCACATAGCAATTTGTGGCATTGCCACAAGTGTAGTAGAAGAGTCTGCACTCCAAGTTCAGTGTGCTTTCATTAAATATGCTAAAGAAATCCTCCCCCAATTCTGTTTCCATTTTTATAAGCCATCTTCACTGTCCAAGGGTGATAAAGGATGAGGTGGATCTCCTGGTAAGGTCACCAAAAGGAGGTAGGGGCCTCGGTTCTCTACCCCCAGTGTAGGCTGGTGGGGTTCTCCCCAGTGGGCATTGGATGAGGGCCGGGACGGATATAGACACACAAGAGGAGAGCGAGGAGCAGTGTCTGTGAGAGTTTGATGCACCACAATGAAATGTTCATGGACGAAAACTGGATCAGAGAAAGCACTCGTCACCGTAGAACCAACCTGCAACCTAGCATATTTGCATATTCATGCATGTAACCTATAGCAGAGCAAAAAGTGAAGTAGGAAAAAGATAGGTCACTGTTTGAAATCAGAGAACTGATGACAGTCCACAGGCTTAATCTGGCAGGTGGGCTCAAGTCAGAATGCAGACATGCAGTTTGTACTCAGACAGTTTTATTTTATTGTAGTTGAGGATGTTCCACAGGTGGAACTCACAAATGGGGCTTGAACTCTCAACCCTGAAATCAAGACCTGAGCTGAGATCAAGAGTTGAACACTTAACCGATGGAGCCACCCAGGCGACCTTTGGATGGTGTTTAAAAATGCTTTTGAAGTAATTTACCGCCTTTAAAAATCATGCACACGCACAGACTTTTTTTTTAATGTCTCAAAGCAACACCAGGGTCATATTTTCCCATTTGGTAAAAATGAAACTGAACTGATGACTGGGTTTGCCATTCTTCCTCTTTTTCTGCAACTGTCAGTCCATTTATTTTTATTAATTCTCTGGCCTCCATATGAGGAACCTCCAATTAAAGCCTTCCACTCTTGCTCTGCATTCTCTCATCTTTGCCCCCAATAAGACAGATACCATTTCGATGTCTCCTCAGCCTCTGCTCTGTGGCTATAAGCAGAACAGTGTTCCGGTAAGACATTTTCTATAGTAACAGAGAAACACAACAGCCAGTGGTGACAGCCACTCTTCTCTGGGTGCGAGCACTCATTTTAATAAGGCCCCAGAAGCTGACTTGATGTTTTGTTGTTGTTGTTTTTTTGTTTTTTGTTTTGTTTTGTTTTTTGACTTGATGTTTTTTAAGCATGCATTTCAACTTTGGGATTCCTAGCAGTGGGAGAGCAAGTCACGCCTTGAATAGAAAATTTTTTCTTCTCTTGAGCCCAAATTTGCCTCCCCATCTCAGCCGTTTTGTGGCCCTTATTCTGCCTCTTTGAAGTATATAGACTAAGTCTTAAAACCAGAGTGTAAGAGAGCCTCAAGAACGTTTTGGATAATTGCGCTCATGTTCTCATTGGGCAGGTGCCCTGATGTTCCTCCACCTGGACTGCCTCACTGTGTTTTCTCAAGGGGTTGATTTATGCCCACCCAACGACTTTCCTCTCTGTTCTGACCAGCTTCTTGTACACCCATTACAGGGAATACAGTGTATTTTGGCTAAATTCTGTTTCTTTATTGTTGCTTTTAGGATTACATATATCACGTAGTGAGTGCAATCTGTGAATGGACAGTGGCCTTTGGTTTCATTTTCTACTTCCTAACATTCATCCACGATTTCCAGGTAGGTATTTATCAGTTCATAGGTTATAAATTGCTGACAATTAGGGTTAAGAGCATGCCATAGAAGTTAGTTTATTCCCTAAGAAAAGTATCTCTAACTGCTCTCCCAAACAATGAAATTTTCATATGTTCTCTGCCCCCTGGATGGATGCTCATAGTCCTATATCCTGGTTATTAGCTTTCTGAGGTGGCCTCATTTACTAGTTCCAAATAATAGGAAATACATCCTTTGAATAAACAAAGTTTATTGTTGAAAACAAAGTTCGTTGTTGAAAAATGTGCCCAAGGCAGAGAGGATGTGGGACCTTATCAGGTTTGACAACAAAGAAAATCATACGTTTTGAAACAAATGAATTTTTAGCAAAAAGTATATAGAAAACCAAGAAAATTCTGTCAGACCCAATTCAAACTCTGCCGAAACCATAGTGAGGGCACATCTGAAGGGTGGGGGGCTCTGTTGCTGGCACCGATTTACCACCTCTTTCTTCTTTTTTAAAAAATTGTGTTATGTTAGTCACCATGTAGTACATCATTAGTTTTTGATGTGGTATTCGAAGATTCATTGTTTGCATATAAAACCTTCTTTGAAACCTTTTTCTTCTGTTTTTAATAGAGTGTCACCCTAAGAATATCCACAGAAATCAATGATGATGTTTGAAGAAAGAAGAATGATACCTCACTCAGTGAGAGTCACAGACAATTTCTGGAAGTGGTAGGGAGGACAGACAGGGTTTCCATGTTGCCCTGAGTGGAATGTATCTGCGGCACGTCCACAACTTGAATTTCTTTAAGAATTCCCAATAGTTGTACTATTTCCAAAGGTATGTTTTCCTAGAGAATGTAGAGCATTTATGACATTGTAGCAATGTTTTTATAATTTTCCAAGTAGACCCTTTTTTTACATGAACAAATTCATTACGGAAAAGAGAAGGTGTTACAGAAAATGGAGAGCTCTTATTTTTGCACAGATTCTGTTTTGTGTTTTCTTTGTGTGTAAGTGATTTGTGGAAATACACTAAATGAGGAATTCACTAACAAGTAAAATCAGGGCATACTCATTTTTAAATTTTATTTTTAGAGAATGAATGGTCTAATTTTATATCATGATAGCATTTATAAAGTTTGAGAATGATCATAAAGATTTAGTTAACAAATGAACACTAACAAGGATACTCTGATTTTTAAGTGAACTAAGCAAAGTGCTTCTATCAAACGGCCTTACTCTCGCTATGCACATTAACTCTAAGTGAACACAGAAGACCTCAGTTTTTAAATTCCGTCCCCCATGGGCCTCCCTGCTCACAGTGCCAAAGCCTTTACCCTTGCTGCTAACCTAACTGGCATTCCATAGTGGGCCCAGTTCCAGGTGGGATGAATTCATCAAGACAGATTAGAAAAGCTTTAGAACAACAATAAAATGGAGGCAAGCCCCTGACAAGGAAAACCTCATGGGATTCCGGATTGTTGTCTTTGCTGGATAAGCAAGGAGGGGAAGTATCTCAGGGACCATTTATGGAAGGTAGGATTATGGGAAGGAGAACTTTGGTTAATACTAAACCTCCACAAAAGCCAATCTGTGAAAAGCATTAAAAAGACCATTTTTAAAACCACCCTTTATTGTTACCGGCATAAAATGCTATCTATACATGCAGTCTGACTCAGGAGCTAAAACTCACGTCTCGAGTTCATTTCTTGCCACTAAGCCTGTGGAAGAGAACACAGGTCTGAGACAGAGGAGAAAGAGAGGGTGCAGGGTGCAGGCTATTTGCTCCTTCTTTCAATGTGGGTGGCTGGATGTTTGCACACTGTACGAGACAGGAGTCAGTCCTTTGTTAAGCAAGACCTACAGACTCCACCTTCTCACCCAAAGCACCCATGACAAAGGAAAAGCTAATGGTTCCAGAGCAAGAAGTGGGCCTTGACATGTTAAGGCTTAGATTTGAAAGCCGAAGAGAAGGCCTTCCTTCGAAGACCCTCCAGACCACAAATCTGCATCCAGCCGAGTAGGTCCAGACCTTGAGGATGAATGCCAAGGGCAGAGCAGCCCACCTAGACAGGCTGGGAGGGACTCTGAGAGTTTTGAGCACATCGTGGCTCCTCAGTAATGGTCTCAAGGGAATGAAGCAGTCAGCCAGCTCTGCAACGACCAACTGTGTCCCCTGCATGTTCAGCTGTGAGAACCCCATAACCATGTCTGAGTTTGTTGCAACTTGTAATGCTGTGTCTCCCCACGGTAACACCGGAAGTGAAACGATGTCAAGCATTCCTTATTCTGAAGATGGGGGAGAAGTGTCACTTAGCTGTGCTAAGGAACCTGAAGGAGAATGGATCCACGCTTGGGACTCAGTTCGAACAGACTTTCCCTACCTGTGCTTCTCATGATGCATTGTCATTCTTCATTTCCTTATCTCTCTGCAAGATAGATTCGGAGCTCCTTGAGGACAGAGTATGGGCCTTAATCTTTAACTTTGTAACTCCAGCGTTTACCAGGGCACCTCCTGGTCCATCCCTACTAGGAGCTTAATCAATATCATTGAATGAATGAACGAGTCAGTGAACAAAGGAAGGCATGACTAGGGATATTTGTAGTGCTGTAAAATGAGATTTACACTGGTACACTTTTTACTAGTTAAGTGATAAATGAATAGTCTGTATCACCCAGTAATGCTGACTTGCTTTGCTTTGTGTACTGTGAACATTTCAGTTGTTTGGGCTTCACCACTCTGTGACAACTCTCCTCAACCTGGACAGTTACCACTGAATTTCTTAGATGGGCTAGACAAAATGGTACACCTGGCTTGGCAAACTGAGAGCGCCAAAAATCACTGCAGACAATCACATTCTGCTGATTCCATGAAACCTCTAAAGCTGGTCTTATCCATATTTCGGGATTATTTCTAATTTCCATGAGCTTGCATTTCCTTGGACCTCATGGCTGACAGAGTAAAATAAAATGAAGTATTTCTTTATTTTAGTAATTTGTGTCTCAGTTCAATTACAACATGTCGACTAGGTACTACTATGAAGTCTATATATTCAGGAAACAATCTTGCTCTGCTTGGACCCCATCAAGATAGAGTGTAAATCTTGTTTTCTTCATTCCTGTAGTTTTGCATGTGGGTGCAGTGGTTCATGTTTGTGTAGAGACTCAAATATTAGGGTCAGAAGTTTGCATCACTCTAGACCCTTAGAGGTGAAGGCACCAGAAATCCAACTTAAAGTGTCAAAGAAGGGGCCTTCTATTGACTCAAGTCCAGGGGTGGAGCTGGCTTCAGGGATGACTGGATCCAAAAGTGGTACCAGAACTTCACTTATTCTCTCCTTCTCCTAGCTCTACTTTCTCTCTCTGTTGGCATCATTCGCAGGCAGGTTTCCCCCAGATGGGCGAGAGATGGCTTCTAGAAGCCCGAGGGCGACAACCTGTCCAGTGGAAAGAGGGGACCTCTGCAGAGTTCGCACAAAAGCCCGTGAGTTGAAGCTCATTGTCTCTGATTGGCTGGCTTGGGTCACGTGCCCATGCTCAGGGAGGTCTGATGCTCTTAGTCAGCCCTGTGTCACGTGTCCCCCTCTGGACCAGGGAGGGGCCAGCGGTGTCTGAAATGCTGGGCTGGTGGTGGGTGAAGTTGTTTCTCAGAAGAAAAGAATGGGAAATGGATCTGGGACAGACACAGGACAGTAGATAACCAACCCCCCACCCCTTGCCCGCCCTCCAGGGAAGGCAAGTTAACTTGCTTCAGGGTAAATCAAATGATACTTGCTGACAACCTTTTCAGGTTAAAAGAAGTAAATGTAAACCATTTGGGTAATAAACATGCCTTCAGTTACCTTCGAAGTTATGCTTTTCCCAGCTTGTGTTTTTATTTACCCCCCGTGTGGTTGGTCGGGCAGTTATCCATCACGTTTTAGATGAGGAAACGGAGAGAGCAGCTCAGGGACGTGCCAGAGGTTCTGCTGCCGCCTGGCAACGGAGTCCGGGCGGGGACTCGTGTTTTCCTGATTGCGAATCAAGTGGGTTTTTTCTTCCTCCCTCCCTTCCTCCCTTTCGTCCTTCCTTCCCTTTTTGTTTTTCTTTTCTTTTTTCCTTTCTTTTCTCTCTCTCTTTCCTTCTCTTTTCTCTTTTTCTTTTCTTTCTTCACTAACAGAGAATTCCACAGAAATTGCATTTCATAAACCAAATTAAGCACATCCGTGTTGTGCTGTGTTTGGGTTTCCTAACATCCCTTGCGTGTGGCATCGTCCCATGTTCCCATTTTTTTACTCAGTTGGAGACACACTGGTCTGGTGTTTGGGCCCTGGAATGAGGAAGGAGGAGTGGGAGGGAGATAAGTGGTATCCCATTCTCTCCCACTCCCTGATTCTGGCAGGCCAGTAAGCCCAGCTGTCTCCCCACACACATATTCTTGGTCTGGCTCTGAGTGCCTGGCATTCTCAAGGCCAGAATGTCATGCGTTTGCGTCCTGTCTGTTGCATAAGAGAGCAACCACAGCCTTCAGCCCTGGAGGAGAAGCTTCTTGACTCTCCTTGGTCACCCCCAGGAGATTCATCTTCTAAAATGAAGGGCAGCAGGATGCCAGACTCATATTGGGAGTGGCTGCAACTTCCAAAACCAATGCTTAGACAATGCTAACCGAGGTACCAACAATCTGCTTTGTGGTTTGAGCCGGGGTGCCACGAGATGCCTAGTAAGCCCCAGCTTCGGCAGTCCCTCAGCAAAGAGCAGTGCTCTGTGCCCCACTGTTCCCCAAAGCCGACTCCACGTCTGGGCTCCTCAGTTACGTGAGTTGACAGTGTGTCTTTTTAACTTCCATAAACTTGATGAGGATTTCTGATGCATATCCATCGGAACCCTGACTGATAGGATCACCCAAGAGTTCCTCCGATAGACAAATACAGCAACTGCTGGAATCTGCCTCACCACACTGGGATGGAAAGGTAATTTCTAGATAAGTAGGGATTCAGCTGCTCCAGCTCACAGCCCTTACTTTTGGAATCATCTGTTCTTATTTTAAAATTTTTGAATCAGTAATAGTATTCGTGGGATTCAAAAATCAAAACAATATAAAAAGGAACTCTGTGAAAGGCCTTTGTATTCTTCCTTTATCTACATTTACTAAATACACGTCTCTTTTTACATATACCCACTTTTTATAAAACTACAAGCAGAAACACATTTAAAAATCTTTCCCTTTTAACTTCTACCCCCAAATGTCACATACTGTACTGACATCTTTGAGCCTTCTTTTGACTAAGCAACATGTCTTGGAAATGCTTCCTTATCAATATATAGAGAGCTTCCTCATTTTTTTGTTTGTTCTGTTACATCTGTATAATATTCCATTGTGCACTGTGTCATTGTTTATTTAACAAGTCCCTATCTGATGAACAATTGTGTGGTTTCCAAACTGCTACAATTGCACATGAATGACCTTGTATATATATCATTTCACACACGTGCAAGGAAATCGGTGAGAGAAATTCCTATAAGCAGGAATGGCTGGGATGGACAGGAACTGTATCTGAAATTTGACAAATACTGTCATTTTGCCTTCAGAACCTTGTTGGCAGAACCTCTCCCTGCCGCTCCCCCTGCTTGTGCTCTCTTTCTCTCTCTCTTTCTCCCTCTCTGACAAATAAAATCTTTAAAAAAAAAATTAAAAAATAAATTCACCTTTTCTTGGTGAGTCATTCATTCATCGATAGGCACAGATGTGCATTCTCTGGTAGATGGTGTGGGACAGAGGCAGGCTGACTGTGTCACTGTTCTACAAACATTCTCCTTCTTTGTCCCCCACGTTTTAAAACAGATTTTATTTATTTGAGAGAAAGAGAGAGTGACAGAGAAAGATCACGAGCAGGGGGGAAAGGTAGAGGTAGAAGCAGACTCCCCACTGACCAGGGAGGCCGAGGCGGAACTCAATCTCAGGACATGGGATCGAGGATCATGACCTGAGCTGAAGGTGGACGCTCAACCGACTGAGCCACCCAGATGCCCCTTTTCCCGCCCTTTTTATCTAAGCACCGAGGGCAGGGGGTGCAGGGCTCTTTGCTCCCCTCTGTGTACAGCAGAACTCCACTGTCTTCTCTCTTCTCCCTCCTGGCTCCTCCTCTTCTCCTTTTAATGGTCAAAACTGTCTCCATCTTACTTGGGTTTTTCATTGTGATTTTGCGCTTTTGTCACTGTCTCTTCTAATCTTATTCCTTTCCTAGTTGCTTTCTCTTTTTGGTGTCTCTTAGAAGGGCTACTACTTCACTTACATTTTCTTCTGGGAACATTTTGCTTTTATAGACTTTAATCCTCAATCTCAATATCCTCTTGCCCCTTTCTGGCCAACTGACCTATGACAGAACACCAAGGGGAATTCACATATCCTTTGGTCCTCCCTGACCTTGTAGCTTTTTGGTCACTATGGAATGACCCAGTGAGTGGGGGATACCAGCAATGCAGGAGCCACGGTGGGGGGGGGGGGGGGTGAGGGGAACTCCTGCTTTGAGAAACTTAAAAAACTTATTTAGAAATAAAAGGTTTTAATTTTGCTTAAATGTACTTTTTATGGCATTTTAAAGATTTTTATTTATTTTTTTGACAGAGAGAGAGATCACAAGTAGGCAGAGAGATGGGCAGAGAGAGAGGAGAAGCAGGCTCCCTGCTGAGCAGAGAGCCCGATGCGGAACTCGATCCCAGGACCCTGAGATCATGACCTAAGCCAAAGGCAGAGGCTTTAATCCACTGAGCCCAGGCGTCCCCTTTTATGGCATTTAAAAAATTTATAAACTTTGCCTTCTAGAGCAGTTTAGTATAGAGCTCTCCTCGACAAACAGTGTCCCCCACTCCCTGCCCCCCACCCAGAGTGGGGTTTTCGTTGCAATTGATGGGCCCATACTAACACATCATTACCACCTGTAGTTCATGGATTATATTAGGGTTCACTCTTGGGGTATGGTATGTATTAAATGAATTTGAACAAATGCATAATGTCATGTGGTTTCGCTGTCCTAAAGGTCCATTTGTCATTTTGCCCTTTTTAAAAAAATTTTATTTATTTATTTGTCAGAGAGAGAGAGGGAGAGAGAGCAAGCACAGGCAGACAGAATGGCAGGCAGAGGCAGAGGGATAAGCAGGCTCCCCGATGAGCAAGGAGCCCGATGTGGGACTTGATCCCAGGACGCTGGGATCACGACCCGAGCCGAGGCAGCTGCTTAACCAACTGAGCCACCCAGGCGTCCCCCATTTGTCATTTTGAAAGAGAAAATCTTATTTGTAATTACCTACAGAGAGGTAGCATAATTGTTTTCAGTACCAGGTACTAGGACTCTTGCTTAACCACCAAGGGCATTTCTCTCTCTGCTTGTATTATCGCTCAGATTCTGTTAACACTGGTTGAGCATCTAACCATATAGAAGGCACCGAGAGAAGGGAATTTCACCACAGTGAGCCCCAGTTTACCACTGAGGAAATTATCACAGTCAGGTTGTCACCAGATAGCAAGTGATGGTATTAGGACCCACCCCAGGGCTGTATCTCCTGCAGTCAACCTTTTCCATCAGGATGATGTGATTGTCAACCATTATCATGTGATTATGAATGAATTTGTCAGCTTTTCCAGTCATATAATACAATGCCCTAAGGAGTCAAGTCCCTAAACTGGCTGGTTTAGAAGAATGTGTGAAATCTCTGTGTTGCTTCGAAAGGGCGGATCCTAGTTGAACTCTGCCTTTAAGACTTGGGAGCGGGGGAGAGGAGTCAAGATGGCGGAGAAGTAGCAGCTGAGACTACTTCAGGTAGCGGGAGATCAGCTAGATAGCTTATCTAAAGATTGCAAACACCTACAAATCCAACGGGAGATCGAAGAGAAGAAGAACAGCAATTCTAGAAACAGAAAATCAACCACTTTCTGCAAGGTAGGACTGGTGGAGAAGTGAATCCAAAGCGACGGGAAGATAGACCGCGGGGGGAGGGGCCGGCTCCCGGCGAGCGGCGGAGCAACGGAGCAAAATCAGGACTTTTAAAAGTCTGTTCCGCTGAGGGACATCGCTCCAGAGGCTTAACCGGGGTGAAGCCCACGCGGGGTCACAGAAGGATCGGTGGTGTCTGAGTGTCGCAGAGCTTACCGGTATTAGAACGGGGAAGCCGGCTATAGAGACAGAGCCGAGGAGTAAGCGCTAAGCTCGGGGTTACCTTGAACCGGTCACAGGCTTGGTCAGCTCGGAGCGCGGCCGGAGGCCAGGGTGACGAGTCATTGGGCGCTGTTCTCTGAGGGCGCACTGAGGAGTGAGGCCCCGGGCTCTTGGCTCCTCCGGGCCGGAGACTGGGAGGCCGCCATCTTCATTCCTGTCCTCCGGAACTCTACGGAAAGCTCTCAGGGAACAAAAGCTCCCGAAAGCGAACCCGAGCAGATTACTCAGCCCAGCCCCGGGTAAGGCGGTGCAACTCCGCCTGGGGCAAAGATGCTTGAGAATCACAACAGGCCCCTCCCCCAGAAGAGCAACAAGAAATCCAGCCAGGACCAAGTTCACCTACGAAGGAGTGCAGTTTTAATACCAAGGAGAGCAGCAGAATTCCAGAGGAGGAGAAAGCAAAGCATGGAACTCATGGCTTTCTCCCCATGATTCTTTAGCCTTGTAGTTAATTTTTTTTTCTTTTTCAATTTTATTCCTCTTCTTTTGCTAAATTTTTTTAAACTGTTACCCTTTTCTTTTTTAACGTTTTTTAACTAGTTTATCTAATATATTTTTTCCTTTTTATATTTTTTCTTTATTCATTTTCTTCTTTTAATTGTTTTTTTGTTTTGTTTTGTTTTTTTGTCTTTCTGAACCTCTTTTTAATCCCCTTTCTCCCCCCTCATGATTTGGGATCTCTTCTGATTTGGTTAAAGCATATTTTCCTGGGGTTGTTGCCATCCTTCTAGTATTTTACTCGCTCCTTCATATACTCTTATCTGGACAAAATGACAAGGCGGAAAAATTCACCACAAAAAAAAGAACAAGAGGCAGTACCAAAGGCTAGGGACCTAATCAATACAGACATTGGTAATATGTCAGATCAAGAGTTCAGAATGACGATTCTCAGGGTTCTAGCCGGGCTCGAAAAAGGCATGGAAGATATTAGAGAAACCCTCTCAGGAGATATAAAAGCCCTTTCTGGAGAAATAAAAGAACTAAAATCTAACCAAGTGGAAATCAAAAAAGCTATTAATGAGGTGCAATAAAAAATGGAGGCTCTCACTGCTAGGAAAAATGAGGCAGAAGAAAGAATTAGTGATATAGAAGACCAAATGACAGAGAATAAAGAAGCTGAGTAAAAGAGGGACAAACAGCTACTGGACCATGAGGGGAGAATTCGAGAGATAAGTGACACCATAAGATGAAACAACATTAGAATAATTGGGATTCCAGAAGAGGAAACAGAGAGGGGACCAGAAGGTATATTGGAGAGGATTATTGGAGAGAATTTCCCCAATATGGCAAAGGGAACAAGCATCAAAATCCAGGAAGTTCAGAGAACCCCCCTCAAAATAAGAATAGGTCCACACCCCGTCACCTAATAGTAAAATTTACAAGTCTTAGTGACAAAGAGAAAATCCTGAAAGCAGCCCGGGAAAAGAAGTCTGTAACATACAATGGTAAAAATATTAGATTGGCAACAGACTTATCCACAGAGACCTGGCAGGCCAGAAAGAGCTGGCATGATATATTCAGAGCACTAAACGAGAAAAACATGCAGCCAAGAATACTATATCCAGCTAGGCTATCCTTGAAAATAGAAGGAGAGATTAAAAGCTTCCAGGACAAACAAAAACTGAAAGAATTTGCAAACACCAAACCAGCTCTACAGGAAATATTGAAAGGGGTCCTCTAAGCACAGAGAGACCCTAAATGTAGTAGATCAGAAAGGAACAGAGACAATATACAATAACAGTCACCTTACAGGCAATACAATGGCACTAAATTCATATCTCTCAATAGTTACCCTGAATGTTAATGGGCTAAATGCCCCACTCAAAAGACACAGGGTATCAGAATGGATAAAAAAACAAAACCCATCTATATGTTGCCTACAAGAAACTCATTTTAAACCCGAAGACACCTCGAGATTTAAAGTGAGGGGGTGGAAAAGAATTTATCATGCTAATGGACATCAGAAGAAAGCAGGAGTGGCAATCCTTATATCAGATCAATTAGATTTTAAGCCAAAGACTATAACAAGAGATGAGGAAGGACACTATATCATACTCAAAGGATCTGTCCAACAAGAAGATCTAACCATTTTAAATATCTGTGCCCCTAATGTGAGAGCAGCCAACTATATAAACCAATTAATAACAAAATCAAAGTAACACATCAACAGTAATACAATAATAGTAGGGGACTTTAACACTCCCCTCACTGAAATGGACAGATCATCCAAGCAAAAGATCAACAAGGAAATCAAGGCCTTAAATGACACACTGGACCAGATGGACATCACAGATATATTCAGAACATTTCATCCCAAAGCAACAGAATACACCTTCTTCTCTAGTGCACATGGAACATTCTCCAGAATAGATCACATACTGGGTCCTAAATCAGGTCTCAACCGGTATCAAAAAATTGGGATCATTCCCTGCATATTTTCAGACCACAACGCTCTGAAGCTAGAACTCAGTCACAAGAGGAAATTTGGAAAGAACCCAAATACATGGAGACTAAACAGCATCCTTCTAAAGAATGAATGGGTCAAGCAGGAAATTAAAGAAGAATTGAAAAAATTTATGGAAACAAATGATAATGAAAACACAACGGTTCAGAATCTGTGGGACACAACAAAGGCAGTCCTGAGAGGAAAATATATAGCGGTACAAGCCTTTCTCAAGAAACAAGAAAGGTCTCAGGTACACAACCTAACCCTACACTTAAAGGAGCTGGAGAAAGAACAAGAAAGAAACCCTAAACCCAGCAGGAGAAGAGAAATCATAAAGATTAGAGCAGAAATCAATGAAATAGAAACCAAAAAAACAATAGAACAAATCAACGAAACTAGGAGCTGGTTCTTTGAAAGAATTAATAAGATTGATAAACCCCTGGCCAGACTTATCAAAAAGAAAAGAGAAAGGACCCAAATAAATAAAATCATGAATGAAAGAGGAGAGATCACAACGAACACCAAAGAAGTACAGACAATTATAAGAACATATTATGAGCAACCCTACACCAACAAATTTGACAATCTGGAAGAAATGGATGCATTCCTAGAGACATATAAACTACCACAACTGAACCAGGAAGAAATAGAAAGCCTGAACAGACCCATAACCAGTAAGGAGATTGAAACAATCATCAAAAATCTCCAAACAAACAAAAGCCCAGGGCCAGATGGCTTCCCGGGGGAATTCTACCAAACATTTAAAGAAGAACTAATTCCTATTCTCCTGAAACTGTTCCAAAAAATAGAAATAGAAGGAAAACTTCCAAACTCATTCTGTGAGGCCAGCATCACCTTGATCCCAAAACCAGACAAGGATCCCATCAAAAAAGAGAACTACAGACCAATATCCTTGATGAACACAGATGCAAAAATTCTCACCAAAATACTAGCCAATAGGATTCAACAGTACATTAAAAGGATTATTCACCACGACCAAGTGGGATTTATTCCAGGGCTGCAAGGTTGGTTCAACATCCGCAAATCAATCAATGTGATACAACACATTAATAAAAGAACAAGAACCATATGATACTCTCCATAGATGCTGAAAAAGCATTTGACAAAGTACAGCATCCCTTCCTGATCAAAACTCTTCAAAGTGTAGGGATAGAGGGCACATACCTCAATATTATCAAAGCCATCTATGAAAAACCCACCACAAATATCATTCTCAATGGAGAAAAACTGAAGGCTTTTCCGCTAAGGTCAGGAACACGGCAGGGATGTCCATTATCACCACTGCTATTCAACATAGTACTAGAAGTCCTAGCCTCAGCAATCAGACAACAAAAGGAAATTAAAGGCATCCAAATCGGCAAAGAAGAAGTCAAACTATCACTCTTCGCAGATGATATGATACTATATGTGGAAAACCCAAAAGACTCCACTCCAAAACTGCTAGAACTTGTACAGGAATTCAGTAAAGTGTCAGGATATAAAATCAATGCACAGAAATCAGTTGCATTTCTCTACACCAACAACAAGACAGAAGAAAGAGAAGGAGTCCATCCCATTTACAATTGCACCCAAAACCATAAGATACCTAGGAATAAACCTAACCAAAGAGACTAAGAATCTATACTCAGAAAACTATAAAGTACTCATGAAAGAAATTGAGGAAGACACAAAGAAATGGAAAAATGTTCCATGCTCCTGGATTGGAAGAATAAATATAGTGAAAATGTCTATGCTACCTAAAGCAATCTACACATTTAATGCAATTCCTATCAAAGTACCATCCATTTTTTTCAAAGAAATGGAACAAATAATCCTAAAATTTATATGGAACCAGAAAAGACCTCGAATAGCCAAAGGAATATTGAAAAAGAAAGCCAAAGTTGGTGGCATCACAATTCCGGACTTCAAGCTCTATTACAAAGCTGTCATCATCAAGACAGCATGGTACTGGCACAAAAACAGACACATAGATCAATGGAACAGAATAGAGAGCCCAGAAATAGACCCTCAACTCTATGGTCAACTAATCTTTGACAAAGCAGGAAAGAATGTCCAATGGAACAAAGACAGCCTCTTCAATAAATGGTGTTGGGAAAATTGGACAGCCACATGCAGAAAAATGAAATTGGATCATTTCCTTACACCACACACGAAAATAGACTCAAAGTGGATGAAGGACCTCAATGTGAGAAAGGAATCCATCAAAATCCTTGAGGAGAACACAGGCAGCAACCTCTTCGACCTCAGCCGCAGCAACATCTTCCTAGGAACATCGCCAAAGGCAAGGGAAGCAAGGGCAAAAATGAACTTTTGGGATTTTATCAAGATCAAAAGCTTTTGCACAGCAAAGGAAACAGTTAACAAAACCAAAAGACAACTGACAGAATGGGAGAAGATATTTGCAAACACATATCAGAGAGAGGGCTAGTGTCCAAAATCTATAAAGAACTTAGCAAACTCAACACCCAAAGAACAAATAATCCAATCAAGAAATGGGCAGAGGACATGAACAGACATTTCTGCAAAGAAGACATCCAGATGGCCGACAGACACATGAAAAAGTGCTCCATATCACTCGGCATCAGGGAAATACAAATCAAAACCACCATGAGATATCACCTCACACCAGTCAGAATGGCTAAAATTAACAAGTCAGGAAATGACAGATGCTGGCGAGGATGCGGAGAAAGGGGAACCCTCCTACACTGTTGGTGGGAATGCAAGCTGGTGCAACCACTCTGGAAAACAGCATGGAGGTTCCTCAAAATGTTGAAAATAGAACTACCCTATGACCCAGCAATTGCACTGCTGGGTATTTACCCTAAAGATACAAACGTAGTGATCCGAAGGGGCATGTGCACCCGAATGTTTATAGCAGCAATGTCTACAATAGCCAAACTATGGAAAGAACCTAGATGTCCATCAACAGATGAATGGATAAAGAAGATGTGGTATATATACACAATGGAATACTATGCAGCCATCAAAAGAAATGAAATCTTGCCATTTGCGACGACATGGATGGATCTAGAGGGTATCATGCTTAGCGAAATAAGTCAATCGGAGAAAGACAACTATCATATGATCTCCCTGATATGAGGTAGAGAAGATGCAACATGGGGGGTTGAGGGGGTAGGAGAAGAGTAAATGAAACAAGATGGGATTGGGAGGGAGACAAACCATAAGTGACTCTTAATCTCACAAAACAAACTGAGGGTTGATGGGGGGAGGAGGGTTGGGAGAGGGGGGTGGGGTTATGGACATTGGGGAGGGTATGTGCTATGGTGAGTGCTGTGAAATGTGTAAACCTGGCGATTCACAGACCTGTACCCTTGGGGATAAAAATATATGTTTAAAAAATAATAATAATAAAATTTAAATTAAAAAAAAAAGACTTGGGACGGAGGGGGTAGGTCATGGGAATCAGAATTCGAAACATGATAGAGGGGGACTTGTATGCCATCCCAATTTTTCATGGGAGTGTGAAATGAACTCCTCCTCTTCTTTTTTTTTTTTTTTAATTATGTTCAGTTTGCCACTGTATAATACATAATTAGTTCTTGATGCAGTGAACTCTTCTGTATGCATTCACAATCCCTGAGGAAGAGTATATATATGGCCAAGGACTTCTTTGGAGAGTGGAGCTTAAGCGGGGGGCTTTCAGTGTGATTAAGGTTCTAGTGGCTCTGAAGTGTGTTTTCTTAGGATTTTCAACTCCTCTTTTGCTTCTGGTTGGTGCAATAATGCAGACTTAGGGTTGTCTTCTATTTGGGAATACCTGCTTTCTACTCCACAAGGGGGAAGTCAGGATGAGGTCCAGAGGCTGCCCTCAGGCTGGGAAACCACCAGAGGGAATTCATTGTGTTTGGTGTCATATTCCAGCATGGGATAGAGTTCCATGAGTCTCTAACAGTAGCAGGAAGCAGTAACGGTCTCAGGACCGGGGGTCCTGTGTTCCATGTCTCTTGCCCCTCAGGCTGACATTAGCACCTCTGAGAGGAATGCCTGGAAGACAAATTTTACCTCCTTGAACAATCCTTTTGCTCAGGGTCAGCCCAGAGGAGCAAGTTCCAGGTACCACCCAAGATATCTGATTTAAGGCGAAGAGTGATGTATTTAGAAAGGGCCAGCGATTTGACAGCTGCTAACATAACCTTTAACACAGGTATTAAAATGAATACTGAGCTTAGTTCAGTCTGTCATTTCCTCTTAATACTTGAAAAGCCACAGTTTTGTTTGAAAGTTCCCTCAAAAGGCTCTAGTGGATGAATTTATTCTTCTGCTTGACTGCACTTGGAACCCTCAAGTAAGAGCCACCTTGAAATAGAAACTAGGAAAATTCCAGACTTCTCTGGCCAAGAGGAGCAGCAAAGGTATGTTCTGAGGTTTATTAAATAATTAACTAGTTGTTGACATGTTGGGGGAGAGGGAAAAAAAGCTGAGGTGTTGGCAAGTGTGAATAGAGGTTAGTAAGGATGTTGGGTCATGTGGCATATAAAATGAGGTAGAACGTTTTCATGTTCACTGACCTTTGGCTCAGGCCAAACCAGGGAATGTGTTCTTCTCACTCAGTTAGATCTTTGTGTGGTATATCATTGTTTTGACTGTCTAAATGACCATGGTCAAATGTGATCCAGCAAATCCTAAAGCTCTATTAGTTATTGGGAGCAGACACAGCTATGACTTGAAGGGAAGAAAATGGAGAGAAACAAAACCCAGAACTAATTGACCATTTTGACTTCCCCTCTGTAGTAGGTTTGATTGGAAGATTGGGGAAGGTTTTCTATTAAATTGTTCTGAGATTAACAATTCAGAGCTTCAGAAAGGAAGGATGTTCTCAATTTGGTGAAACCTTTGATCAGTGTCCCCCAAATTTCAGCCATTTGTGTGTCTTCTTTGTAATTTTTGTCCTGCTATTACTGCAATTTACTTAACACTTTTCAATGACTCACTATATGACTTAACTATTTTTATTTTAAGGAGAAAGTTCTCCCACTGCTTCTCCTCCTGAACTGCTCAGTGTGATAAATGGTGATAACATCCACTCAGTCGCTAAAGGCAGAAATTCGTGAACCATACCCTGGGCTGCTCACTCTGCTCCTTACCCCACTTCATGTTTTATTAACTTTATCTCCTATGTACAGGGTGAACAGACAGTTCACCCAAACCAGTGTACTTTGGGAGGCAAAAGGGATACTATTAGCAATTTTACTTAGAATAAATTGGATCTGTCTGAAGCAAATGGGAATGTGTGGTCAACCTATTTCTCAGGTCTTGAATCATCTTCCTTCTCTCCATTTCTACCATTGCTACTTAAGTGCAGGCCTTCATAATCATTTGCTTGTACTAGTGTAGTAGCTCACTATTTCCTTGATTTCAGTCTTGATCATTTAAAGCACATTGCACATATACATTTGATATATTACCCTCTTAAAATCCTTCAGTGGTTCCCCAACTTCAGGATAAATTTCAAATTCCTTAGATGGTCTATAAGGCTCTTTAGAGATCTGGTTCCTTTTTATTTTTCCAGCCTGTGAACTCATTTATTTATTCATTTGTCAACATTTATTGAGAGTTACACTGAGTTGGCACAGTTCTAGCCTCTGGAATATAACAAAAAATAAAATGGGTTTCTGTTCTCAAGGTATTTACAGTGGAATGGTGAAACAACTAAGGGAATATTACAGTAAAACATGCTATGGTGAAGTACTGCACTCTCTGATCTCATTATTCTAAGTGCAGTTTGGGGGCTAGTAGCATGAGCATCACCCAGAAGCTTGACAGAAATGCAGAATCTTAGGGCCCTGTCCCAAACCCACTAAATTCAAATCTGCATTTTAACAGAATGCCAGAGTGACTGGAATGCACTCCAGTTTGCAAAGCCTGGTCTGGGGGACCCGTGGAAACACCTGGGTCAGATTCCCAGGGACAGTCATGCCTGGAGGGGGACTTGGAGCAGGAGACAGTTTGCTAAATGAAGGCAAGGTGGGAAAAGGCACACAGTGGAGAGATTCTCCTGTGCTGTGACACAGAGAGACAAGAGGGAATATGCTGTTTGGTGGGAATTACAGGTTGTTCAGAATTTGGGGAACATAGGTTGCAGGTGGGAGCCTCAGCTAACTCAGAGATACCCTTACTCAAGGGAAAAAAAAAAATCAATTTCAGCACCTCCATTTCTTCTTTGAGCCCATCTAGAAACATAGTGATTTAGAAGAAACGATTTGAGTCACAGAGAGAGCAGAATAGAGGTTAACAGGAAGCTGGAGAGAGAGGAGAATGGGGAGTTACTGTTTAGTGGGTACAGAGTTTCTTTCTTTCTTTTTTTAAAGATTTTGTTTATTTATTTGACTGAGAGGGAGAGATCACAAGTAGGCAGAGAGCCAGGCAGAGAGAGGGGGAAGCAGGCTCCCTGCTGAGCAGAGAGCCTGATATGGGGCTCAATCCCAGAACCCTGAGATCATGTCCTGAGCTGAAGGCAGAGACTTAACCTGCTGAGCCACCCGGGCACCCCAGGTACAGAGTTTCTGTTTGAAATGATGAAAAAGTTCTGGAAATGGATAATAATAAGTGGTACAACATTGTGACTATACTTAATGCCACTAAATTGTACACTTACAAATGGTGAAAGTGGCAATTTTTTTATTTTTTAAAGATTTTTATTTATTTATTTGACAGAGAGAGAGAGAGATCACAAGTAGGCAGAAAGGCCTGCAGAGAGAGAGGGAAGCAGGCTCCCCACCAAGCAGAGAGCCGGACGCATACCTCGATCCCAGGACCCTGGGATCATGACGTGAGCCGAAGACAGAGGCCTAACCCAAAGAGCCACCCAGGCACCCCAGAAAGTGGCAATTTTTATGTCATGTATGTTTTACCACAATTTTAAAAAAGTGAGTACTCTGAGTCAAAGAAGACTTAATTTTCAAGTTCCAGCTTTGCCATATTTTTGCCATGACATTGCAGGCAAATCAGGTAACTTCTTGGGAACTCAAAGTCTTCGTGTCATGAGGATTCATTAGAAAAATGCCTGTAAAGCACTGGGAGCATGTTGGATTACCTTTATGCCCATTCAACCTCGAGAAGCATATTCTTAGTACAATGCCAGGGATAGCCAGAACTCTGCATTGCAGCTAGAATTACTCCTTTCCTCTCTCTTTGATGGTGGCAGTGGTTTCCAATTGCCTGGAGAGTGTTATCAAACTCCATTGTCTGGAAATGAGGCAGAAGCGTCATTATTCCAGGTATTCCAATGTGCAGCCAAGGCTGAGAAACTCTGAAGTAGCAGTGGGTCAGAAACTTGAGTGTATATCAGGATCACCTAGAGCATTTGTTAAAATAATTCCGGGGCTCCACCCCCAGAGTTCCAAGTTTAGTAGATACTGACCAGCCCCTTCACTTTATACCATGATCTGTCTACTGGCTCTTTACTTTTGTTTGTAGCCTGTTTCATCCACCCACTACCTAACCTCTTCCAGGTCCATTACTCTACTGATGTTTTTCTTGAAAACATTTGCCAATAACCTTTCTCATGCCAGTGGTCTCGATATTCACCAACCTATTCTGGCTTTAGACACAATTCAACATGTTTCAAAATTCTCCTTTGAATTCCAAGCCATACTCTTTGTTTTCTTCTTTCTGTCTCCTTCCCCAACTTAGAAGTAGGGATTCCCATGTGAGACTCCCATCACCATAAGTTTGGGTCCCTATACTTATCCCTTAGAACAGTCTTTGAAATGAGACAGATATGGGTTCCTACCTTGTACTTGGGCAATTCACTTGAAATCTGAGCCTCATTTTTTCTTTCTGGTGAGTCATGGGTAATGATAATAGTGCCTCCATAATAATACATCCCTGGCACATAACACCCAACTCTTAGTCATTATAGTGGTTCACCTTTAAGAACATGGTAAAATATTGAAGAGAACTCCAGGAGCTGTGGGACTAACCCATGAGATACAGAGGACACAACCAGGGATTTAACAAATCAGGATTTCCCAAGAGGTAAGGTAAATCAGGATTTACCAAGGACTTTCCAGGGATCCTGAGAAGACAGGGAGGTGATAGATGGGATTTGACAAAAGGAATGACCAAGAGATTCCCTATGACAACATTAAAATGTGAGACTATGGTCTTGTCTGTGCACAGGAAGGGTGTTATTAATGGTGCTAAGATAGGCTATGAAATGGTCCCAGAGGAAACCCACAAGGGAATTTCAACTCCATCAATGTGGAATTTAGTCCTTTTGGCAAGAAACAAGATGATAAGAACCTGTTACAATTTGCACCATTTATTATAATTGTGTGCAAAACATGACCGCGGGGTGTTACACAGAGCTCTGGTTACAAGATGAGGTCTCTGAGCGCTGTTTCCAGTCAATGATGTTATTCAGCAGGATAGCTCACATGTTGAAATTTGAAACTCCTTGGGTGAAGAATCCCTCTGCAGGCTGTACCAGATGTTGCTTGTGTAGCTCCCCAAGTACAGAGAGATGAGTTAATCCTTGAATTATTCTGAACTTGCATCAAACTCAGAGGCTTTGATCCAATGAGCCATGGCAATAAAAAACAAGGCTATCAGAAGAGCCGTGGGTGGTAGTCCTGTCTCAGAGAGGAACGGGCCACTGGCTGACGGCTGCATTCCAGAAGGCCGCCAGATGCAGAGAGCCATGAGCAGAAGGCCTCACTTAGTGTGATGTTGTGAAAATCCTGCAGTTGAAACACATGTGGTCATAAACAAAAACTTCCTCACCCTTTACAGACCCTGCCGAAGTATCACTCTCTCCAAGCTGTTTCCTTGAATGTTCCAGGCCTCACCGACCTCACTTACCTTCTTTTAGCCTCATCATCCATAGAACACAGCTTGACATTTGGTTATTCTCCAAATACACAGTCTTCTCCCCCTGGTTATTTAGTAAGTTCCTAGAGGTCCTAAACCAAGTATATTTTATGTGTCTTTGTACCTCTGAATGCCAAGCACTCTTAAGAGGCATCATGGTCATCTTTTCATCCCTCAAGTCTAGCACAGTATTGAGCATGTATCAGACACTCAGTAAATGAGTAAACAGGTGCTTATTAAATGAATGGAATTGATGAATACCTAAGTGGAATTGGCATGAAAAAATAAATAAGGTGAGGTGTCACAGGCATTTCTTGTTTTGTTTGCCCAGCATTTCACCTACCTCCCTTCTTCCAGAAGCTTCCTCTCCCTTATCCCCATCTTTGCGGTTCCCACAGGATCTGCCATGTTGTTTCATGACTCTCTGGAGTTTACCTGACTGCAACAGTTTCGATGATTCCTTTCCTGGGATTTTTCAACTTGGAACTGGAAAGAATGTTAAGAGAGGTGGGGTTTTTTTCCCCCTAGTGACCAAAGTTATTAAATGTACTGTTAGGGAGCTATTGGCTCCCATGTTTTTCATCACTTGAAAGCTGATCGCTAGCTAGAACTAAGAATGAAACTAATGAAGAGAATGAATGGAAGCACAGAGACAAGAGGAATAAGAAC
Organism: Lutra lutra; assembly: GCF_902655055.1. Taxonomy (NCBI): domain Eukaryota; kingdom Metazoa; phylum Chordata; class Mammalia; order Carnivora; family Mustelidae; genus Lutra; species Lutra lutra. The sequence continues at coordinate 125,085,415 of NC_062285.1, forward strand.
CCTGATGCCCTTGAGCTGCTGCTGTCAGTTGTTGCCATGCCCCAGGCACATTCCTGTCTTTGGGTTTCACAGACGTCACATTATCCCTTATAACAACCCTCTCCTTTGCTTAAATGAGTTTGAGTTAGGTCTCTCTCTCCCTTGTAACCACATAAGCCCTAACTAATACAGAAGTCCCTGCTTAGTGGTAGACACACTCCATAAAAAAGAATGGATGAAAAAAAAATCTCACTGTGCCAAATTATGAGGTTTTACAAACAGGAATTTTTCAAAACTTCCCATTCTTATTTGTGGTTTTGATAGATAGCTCTTTGATCCCTGCCCTCCTACCACGGTCCCCAGGGGTAGCATAGTTCTGAGTATAGAGAGGGCACCTGGTATACATGGCAGGTACAGTTTCTGGTGAGTTGATTCTTCTTTTTTCATTTTCAATGACTTTTTAATCTGTGTGTCTATTGGTTGAGAATCTCAGATGCTTGGGGCTGCAATGCCAGCTGTGTGTGATGGAAGACATTTATAAAACTTTGTAAAAGTGCACATAGAGTGATGGGTTTTGAACAGCCACCATGAACTGAACACAAAAGGATGTCCTCATGAGCAAAGGGAAGGAGTCTTTGAATAGCTCCATGAGACAAGATGGTATGAGAGACTTACTGGTGTCCATATTTTCTGAACTTCAAATTTAGGCACATATCCCAGTGCGTCTGAGGGAAATTTATGGGAACAATGGGACTGCTTATTTGATGCTGGGTCACTGGCTCAGTATCTTTGGTTACCATATTTGTAGAGTTAATCTGTAGCATCAGAACTTCTTTAGACAGGCTGTTCTACTTACTGTCACCCGAATGGCTATGTGTGTTTTATCCTTAGCACATTTTCTCAGAAAACTTCAGGCGCCAGATACCTCTTCCTGCCTTACTTCATCTCCTTCCATTCATATCAAACCTGTCCCCCAAGTCCAGCTATCCTATCTCCTCCAGAAGTGACTGTTCTATCTAACCTGCCACCCATGACATTTTATCATTCATTTTAAGAATGGCAAGGATAGCCTCCTATCCAAACTCCCTTTCCCATGAAAAATATCACTAATAGATATTGGTGCTCCTTCCCTTCAAGGCTGGCAAGAACATCAGAATTCTTCTCAACACAGAATCTGAGGCAGCCAATAGAGGCCCTGGGGTTGGCAATAAAGGCCCTGGGGTTGGCAAGTGGCATGAAACCTAGTTGCTATCTCTGATCGATTCCCTTATATTGTTATTTGGAGCTTTTGGATGTGCTGTTTCTTCAACTGAGCCATTAAGCTGGGGACAGGGATAGCAACAGTCATATCAATAATCATAATAGTAATAATAATGGCAAATATTCCTTGAATACTTACATGTGCTGGCCCTTTAATCCTCAATACAATCCTGTGACGGTATCAGTATAATCTGTGTTTTATGGATGGGGAATCTAAATCTTATATGTATTTATTAAATTGATTTTTAAATAAAAATTATATATATTTACAGTATATAACATAATTATTTGGTACACACACATATAGTGAAATGATTACTGCCTTCAAGCTAATTAACATATCTTCTACCCACATAGTTACAATTTTTTGTTATTGCTGTGATGAGAGTACCTAAAATCTATTCCCTTAGCAAATTTCTAGAGTATTCTCTACTGCATTATTAAATATAGTCACCATGCTGTACATTAAGTCTCTATATTTATTCATCTTATATAACTGCAAATTTGTACCATTTGACCAACAGCTCCTCATTTCTTCTACCTCTTGTCCCTGGTAACCACCATTCTACTCTTTGCTTCTATGCATTCAACATTTTTATAAATGACATCATTCAGTTTTTTCTTTCTATGTGTGGCTTATTTCAGTTAGCATAATTTCTTCTGGGTTCATCCATGTTGTTGTAAATGTCTACATCTTCTTTTGAAAGACTGGACAATGTTCATACATATATATATACACACATATATATGAACACACACACACACACACACACACACACTCTCACATATACATAACAGTTTCTTAGTCCATTCATCTGTTGATGGACACTTAGATTGTTTCCATATCTTGGGTCTTTTTTTTAAAAAAAGATTTTATTTATTTATTTGACAGACAGAGATCACAAGTAGGCAGAGAGGCAGGCAGAGAGAGAGAGGGGAGGAAGCAGGCTCCCCACTGAGCAGAAAGCCCGATGTGGGGCTCCATCCCAGGACCCTGGGATCATGATCTGAGCCGAAGGCAGAGGCCTTAACCCACTGAGCCACCCAGGCGCTCCCCATATTTTGAGTCTTAAAGATAATATGTAACTTGTCCAAATATACACAGTCCGAATACAGCAGAACCAGAATTTGATGTCTAAAACTTTGCTCTTAACCAATGTGGTGTGTTATGTTGCCCTTCTTTCTATTATCCAACTAACACAAAGCTGTGTGCATAAGTATTTGTTGAATTTAGGTTCTTTGAACATAGGGTTTTTATAAAACAAAAAGTTCTTAACAAGGGATATAGGGAAATTGAACTGAAAATACCAGAAACAAATTCTCTACAAAGAGCTGGAGCATACTTGAAAGAAGCCTACTTCACTTTTCCAGTATCCTTGGCTCAAGGCAGTGCTATTACTCATTCCGCAAATAAGCACGCTTTAAGCAAACAGAAATGCTAAAGATCAACTCTAAGGAGAGGGGCTCTCTGGTGAAGAATCAGTTCTGGGAGTTTGAGAGCCTCCCAGTGGATCCTCACGGGAGCTCTGCTACCACCCAATCATTGGCACCTCCCTGGGACTCTGTTTCTAAATTTGTAGAATAATTCATTTACACTCGTTTATCACTACCCAAGCGTGTTTCCTAGAATATTGACCCTAAAAGAAATTTGTATAAAAAGTAGTTGTTCTGTCAAGTGTTAATGGGAAATTGCATTTCTCCTTGGGTGACACATAATCCATATTAAAGGATCTGAGTAGCCCAGCAGAAGGAACCTGTTTATTTAATTTTTACTTAATGGTTATTTAACTCAGCATTTCCTGGCCTCCTCTGGTTTCACATAATAGCTGCTAAAATCTCAGAGCTAATAGGTACTTATGTAAAAAACAATTGGTTAAATATTTTCTTTCTCTTTCTTTCTTTCTTTCTTTCTTCCTTTAAAAGATTTTATTTATTTATTTGACAGAGACAGTGAGAGAGGGAACACAAGCAGGGGGAGTAGGAGAGGGAGAAGCAGGCTTCCTGCTGAGCAGGAAGCCCAATGCAGGGGGCCTTATCCCAGACCCTGGGTCATGACCCAAGCCGAAGACAGATGCTTAACGACTGAGCCATCCAAGCACCCCTTCGCTAAATATTTTCTAAAGATCCTCACATCTTATAAATCTCTAAAATACTATTACTTGACTATAAACTGCCATCAGTGAATTAAAGGTGAAATCACAGTTTCAAGTTTTCAAGATTTCTTTGTCCGAAAAGTTGAAAGGTTGTTAAGATGACCTATTCAGGTTTAGCAGTTCATGCTACCCTGTGATTTTCCTGAAGCGGACAATAGGGGGTACTAGTGGATTGCAGTAACGGCCACCCCTCCACAAATGTCAAGTGAAGTTGTAGCAATCAGCCCCAATTCTTTTTCCAGCTGAATGGAAAGCTACTGAGAACAAATTCCTCTCCTTTTTGGGTCTTTCTCTCTCTGTGTCTCTGTCTCTTTCTCTCTCCCCTTTGGAGGAAATATTGGGATTGAATCAGGATAGATAAGACTCTATGTGTGCCCTTTACCTTTAGAGATAGAAATCATATAAAGCAACTCTTTTCAGTTGATTGTATTCATTTTGGGGGCAGTATACTTGATAGTGGAAGTTATTGGACTAAACATGGAGCCTCTGAGTTGATAAAGGAATTCTTTCCTTTATCAACTCTCTCATTTTAAAATAAAAAGTTATATAGGTGAAGAAAAGAATAAACTTTGTTAGGATGTAAGTTCTTTTTAATTTATATTTTCTCTCTAAACTTTGGGTGTAATTAAGGCTTATGCAGTAAGACTTTTTAATGATGCAGCAGACTGTAAGAAGCTTGGGGGCAAGATGGAGATACATAACCTTTCCCCATTTTTGTCATTTTCTCATTTTTGTCATTTTCCTGTGAAGTAGAACAAGGCAGGCAGGTCTCGCCAACCCAGGCAAACACAAGAGATTGGAGTGACCTGTTCTAAGATGATATTGTCACTTTTCCTACCTCCTCCCTCATTGTTAACTCCCTGCTTCCCCCTGTGCTTCCCCTACAAGGAGCCCCCCACTTAGGAAAGAAACTTTACATAGACCTAAGAAATGTTTTCTTCAAGAGATAGTATAAACACGGTGGATTCAGGAGTATAGCGTACAGAAAGGAACAGAGGACTGAGAAATCACTTTTCACCTATAGAGATTCTCTACTTCCTGGCTCAGAGGAATGTTGAGCTTGGTGACTTCAGCATTCACCTCATCTCATCCTTAGCTTGTGTACTGGAGAGGGGACCTGATGCTACAGGCAATGCAGTGACGTGTACCAGCCGGCGGATGCCTGGTCTTCCCCAGGCCTCTTGTTAGACCCCAGTCCCAACACTTTAGGAGATTTCAGGCACTCTTCTCTGCAGGCTACAAGGTGCACAAGCAATGGCCACATTCCACACTGATTCTATATGCTGTGTGGAGCATCTTGGTGGAGTGTCTGGTTTGTGACAGTCCCATTCTTGCCCCATGAGAGCATGGCGGGGGGCGGGAAATGGCATGTGAGAGGGTGCTGCTGGACCAGCAGGCAAAGCCCAGTTTGATTGATTTCTGACCCATCTCTACCACTCACTTCTCTCAGAAAGATGTTGGGAAGAGCTCAGAAGCTAATTAACCAATTTAAACTCTTTGGAAATTTTCTGGCACCTGAGAATTCCAGGAAATACTGAATCATAAAGTCCAGAAGAGGAAAAGATTCATGAGAAAAGGGTGAAATGAATATTTATTGAACAACTCCTGTATTGTTGGACATATTTTTTTCAACCTCACAGTCACTCTCAGAGGTATGATCCTCTTTTTATAGAGAGGGGAGGAAGAGGATCCAAGTGGCTGAGGAGGTGGCCCAAATCACTGAACCCGTAAGTCAGGATTTGTACCCAGGTCTCTGTTCCCTGCTCAGAACCATTACACCTTTACTGGTTGCACTCAACTCTTATTTTCTACTAGGGTGAGGCTCAGTCCATATCCTCTATGTGTGAAAGATTTTTTTTTTCCTTTAACTTTTTCAAATCTGCACAGATAACAATATTCTACAGCTGCATTTGTGTCTGCCTTTCACAATCATTAGAGTGAGCAAATTCTTCCTAGCATCCAACTAAAGAGATGAGAGCTATTGGCCTTGCCCTCAGGGAACATGGAAAATGGCTACAATGTTCCGGTTAGCAGCAGCTTCCAGTCCTGCTTCCAAATTGCTTCTGTTCAAAGAATCCCCAATTCAAAACACATGCACTGTCGTGGATCCTCACCCTTGTCCCAGATGCTTGACTCTTTTTTGGCCCCTTTTAGGGTGAGCCTGAAATATCACTCACATTCAGGCCCCATTAACCCGACTGCAATCAAGGTGGATCAAGGCTTTTCCTCTACTCCTATTGTTGAGCTGAGCTCTGATCGGATCCCTTTTTTCGAAGTATGTTAGGAGGCTAACATTTTTTTGTGTTAGCTGTCAGGGACCAGAAAACAAAGTTTCTTACACAGGGAATTTGCGGACTTGTTTTGATTCTTTACAAATAGGAAAATAGAGCCTAGGAGCCCCTTCACAAAAATCACGTGTTCAGGGCATGATAGGAATGAGTAGCAATACAACAACTTGCACTTAAGCTTTGTGGAAAATGAAGGGAATTTGGAGTTAGAGACCTGGATGTGAATCCTGTCACAGCTCCTTAGTAGCTATGTGATCTTTGCATGTTAGTAAACTTTTCTAGACTTTCATTTTCTTTGTGGAATGCAAGTAATAATATGTCATTCATAGCTATGTTGAAAAGATTCCTGCAAAGTGTTCTATAAACTTTTAAAGATATTATTAGCACTATTGCCATTGTTGCAGCACTAAAAAAGCCTATGCCTGATTCAAGAGAAGAATAACCTTCAATCTTGCTACTTTGGGGCATACCTTTATTCTAGATGCTTATTACATGCCAGGCTTTACATATTTCAAGCCTCATGTGTATTAGCTCATTTTTACCTAGAAGGTAGACGCTATTTTTAGCATTCTCATTTAACAGCTGGGGCAAGGAAGTGAAGTGAATTACCTCTGTCTATGAGCTCATAAGGGATAGAACCTATGCAGTCTAACTCCAGAATCCCGCTCTGAGCACTATATCAGTTAGGACTCATTCTGGATGTGAGTAGCAGAAACCCAATATAACAGTGGCTTCAAATAGATAGAAGTTTGTTTTTTTCTTATGTATGAGTCTAGAGGTTGATAATTCAAGACCAAGCTACAGGCTTGGCTCCACAGTGCTCAGGGCTCCAAGCTCCTTTTCTGTTTCAATTCTCCTGATGGATAGTCTTGTTCCCAACATCCAAAATAAATGCTAAAGCTTAAGCCACTACATTTACATTCCAAGCAGCAGGATGGAGGACAGGATAGGATAGAAAAGGGACAAAACACATGTCACTTATTTTATGGAGGACGGTTCCCAGTTGCGGCCATTTGACATTTCTGCTTGCTTTCCATTGATCATAGTAGCAAGGGGGCTGGAAAATGTAGTCATTATTCTAGATGGCTTTGTGGCCAGTTAAAAACTGGAGGATTTTATTACTGAAAAAAGGGAAGAGGTAGTCAGAGGTTAGATGGATGTATGGAGGAAGAGGAGGAGAAGGGGGAGATAAAGCTGGAGAGGTGGACAGGGGCTGGGTGAGGAAAACTTACTCAGTTCTTCTTAAGTTCCCTGCTGTTCACCACTCTAATATTTGGGTTTATCTCCAATTTCAGCAGGTGAGAAGGGAAGGCAGGGCTGTGCCCTGAAAACCACCAGGTATGGCCACTGAATGGCCCTCTGAAGCCTTATAATAGGCATTCATAGAATACAATACAGGTGTCCACCTTGGTGGTGGACTTGAGGCTGGCTGGTTTCAGTCTGAGCTCCATTAGCTCATTAGGTTAAAATGGGGGCAGGTGGCCACTGACTCATGTCTCCAGAGAGTGCCAAGAGAGGAGGTGGGTAAGAGGACACTGAGATAGAACACAGGCTGAGTGGTCCTCGGCTGGCTTCTCTGAACCCCCAGAGAGAGTCTGGATGGCATACACTGGAAAGTAACTTCATGGTTTCCAAACTCTTTCTCTTGAAATGCACAAAAAGATTGTGGTAGGGATTGCTTTGCTCCCTATTTTGCCAGTGAGGAAAAGGAAGTCAGAATCTTCCCAGGATATTCAGCAGGATGCGGTCTTAGAATGCCAGGTAATTCTTATGTTCAAATTACTTTGAGAAGCACCATGCTCAGGGTGCTGAGTGATATTGAAGGGTCACATCCAGGGTGGCGGATGAACCAGGAAACCATAAACTCCATGATGGTATTGAGTTATGTCTTTCATCATCACACTGTAGGTACTCAGTAATATTTGATGAAAGAATGAATGAAGACAAGTTTAGGTACCCAGCCTTCTTGGATTCTACTTCCTCTGGTGTCATGAAATAATCCTAGAATGAGCTCACATTTTTCATGCTTAGTGCTGACAGGATAGGAGATACATGCTATTAAAACCTCCATTTTAGAGATAGAAACTGAAGTTAAATGACTTGCACAAGTTTACATAGATAGTAAGCAACAGAACCAGGATTCAAACTCAGTTATTAGAGAATAACTAGTCCATGTCAGTAGATTTAATCATAGCTCAAATCATTCCCCATGAAATAGAGTCTATTCCATAGATATTTAATATAACAGTTAAACTAATACACAGATGTGAGTCCCGTCACTTGACACCAATGTTACAGAAAAGTTCCACTCTGCTTCATAGACTATTTGCTCATATTGAAGTGCCAAACTAGATTGGCGGAAAGGAACATATATTGGCCTTGAATGTTTACTTTGCTCATGAGCACACATCTGTTTTTGTTAATGGGGATGAGGGCAATCAGAACTAGCTCTCAGAAGCAGACATTCTTGACATGGAATTCTCTCCCAGTCCATGAAGCTTTGTCATCCATCAGGCTGCAGAGCAGGTTGTCAGTTTAGACAGTGGCTGGTTGAAACTAGAAATTTCTGTACTCTTCAGTTCTTTCAAAGGAGGCATTGTTTCTTCAGGGTCTTTAGCTGAAGTTGAATCTTAAGAAGATATGAAATTTTATGATGGAGTAACTACATCAAAAAACTCTGGGTTGACTTAGAGGAGTAAAACAGCTCTATGGGCCGGGGGTGTGGGGGTATGTCCATCTAACAGCTCTTCTGTTTTCTAGCAACAAATTCTAAGTACAAGAGCTGACCCCTTTTCCAGTCTTCCTTCTCAGGCATCCCTCCACCCCCTCATCCACTTTTGTATCCACTGTCCGAGCTCAAGCATATGTGAACAAGGAGAGGTTGCCCACATTGGGGAATGGTTTCCATTTCTTTCCTTTGCTGACATTTTTTATAGAAGACACAACACACAGATTGCACTGGCAAATGTTGCCTCATAACTTGTTTGGCATCAGCAGTCTTTGTGTATTTTCTTGCAAGTTCCTCATCTGTCTTAGATGCAGGCAATGCCCTTGCACCAACTGACCCCCATAACATAGGAGCACATATCCCAGTGGGTGGTCAGTTAGTGGGTTTCATAAGGACTTTATTTTGTCACTCAGCTGCTTTACCTGAAAATGTGTTATAGATAGGATTGTATGCTGCTTGGAGGCAGACGAATGTGACTGGGTTTGGGGTCCACCCCACCACCCCAAATGATGAGAACAGTTGTCAGTTCATTGACTGACAGAACTATGTCCCATGACATCTGGTGGAAATGAAGCTTTTTCAAAGAACAGGGTATGAAGAAATAGTGGGGATGGGACGTGTGGATATAGAGGGCCTCAATATTAAGTCTGTCCATGAAGTTCATAGTCTGTTTATAGTCTGACTTTGCATTTCTTTTCTAACTCACTAAAATTATTGTGATCTTTTTTCTTAATTACAGAAAAAATATGATGACTTATGGTTCAATACTTCTCTATGTAATTTCTTATACTTTTGACATTTATATTATGCTTCTAACAGTTACATTGTTTGTTTTCTGGGATATCTACACATTCCTTTGGGAAAAGCATTATGTAATATGTACATATAACCTCTTGTCATCCCAGCCACCTTCATCATCTCCCCACCCCCACAGGCCACACAAGTTTTTCAAATTATAACTCTGCCAAATAAAGGGAACTGGAGTTTTGTATCCTGCCTTCTTGTGGTGCTGACAGAATATGATATTGGGCAAGGAACAGGTGCTTAAAGATTTGAGCAGGAGGGGACTTGCACTCACTCCAATGCCTCTGAGATAGATGGACCTGAATTAGGTATGTTTAAATGTAAAAACTGAACATTAACTTCAAGGCCGTGGGAACCCAGATGGTCCCACCCCTTCATAAAATTTCCCCTGCACCTAGCTTGGAGGGAGATGAGACACCAGTACAGAACCCCACCACCTTTGTAATGACCATTCTGGGCTCCAGGTTCCTCACCATCAAGAGAGGGAAAAGAAGCTGGAAAAAATACCTGATGTTTAGTTTTCTGCAAGTTTTGTCCTGTGGAACACTGAAGTTGGATTTAATTTAATACAGAAAGATAAGGAAATATCACATGCACCGAATGTTATATAAGAATTATTGACTGTTAACAATATATGTAAGACAAAGTGATCCTCAATTCACAATGAAATTAAAATTTAAATGAGACTTTTCTTTCATTAGATTAACAATGATGCTTTTAAAAGTTCACACTTAGATGCTGAATGAGAGTGAAGAGAAATGGATATGCTTATGTATTTTCATTGGATTTATAAATTAGTATCATCCTTTTGGTTCAAAATTTGGTCATTGTTAAGAGGCCTAAATTTTGATAGCAACTCTTCTCTCACCGATCTGTTATGACGAAATAATCAGAAACATGGGTAAAAATTTATACACAAAGACGTTCATGGCAGTGTTAATTTTAGTTATAATGAATGTGATATAATGAATTAGGTAACAGTGTGATTCTAATGATAAGAAAATGGTTAAATAGATGATGGCACATCCATAAGATTTCATATTGAAGTGGTCAATAAGACTTTTTAAAAATATCATGGCTCTCTCCTGGATGAAATTAGATATAGATATGTTTAAGTCAGCTCTTATGGCATAACACGTCACTTTAAAAAGTGGCTTAAAAAGTTCTCAAACTGAATTGGCTGGATGGTTCTTCTGGTCTAGGCTGGATGGAGCTTGATGGTTGAGAATTACCTCACTTACCTATGTGGGATAGTGGAAACAGTGGAAGAGCCTGGTGCCTCTCTCCATGTGATCTGTCATCCTCTATGGGTGATTCTAAAAGCATTAAGAGAAACAAGTCTCAAAGCACAGGACATTTTAAGCCTATACTTACATTATATTTGCTACTGTCCCATTAGCCAAAGTCAGTCATATGGCCAAGGTGAGTCAGGGGTAGAAAAATAAGACTTAACCTCTTGATTGGAGGGTCTGCAAAATATTGTGTCCATTAAAAAAAAATACATGTTGCACCACGTGACTCGATTTGGCTAATAAAATGTGAAAACTTTGGGGACAGAAGCTTTAACAGTCAATGCATGTTTTCCTATTTTCTCTTTTCCTTTTTACACAATAACCAGATACATTTGAGATGGTAGCTGATCTATTTGGCTTGGTCCCAGAATGATCAAGATAAGCAGAACTGCCATGTCAAATTGCACTGGACATGTGGCATGAATAAGAAATAAACCTTTGTGGTTGTGATGAGCCCTGGGTGTTATACGTAACTGATGAATCGTTGAACATTACATCAAAAACTAATGATGCACTATATGTTGGCTAACTGAAAATTAAAAAAAAAAAACCTTTGTGACTTGAAGCTATGCAAAAAGTTGAGATTTTTTATTATTGTTACAAAACCTGGCCTATCCAAACTAATACAAAAATTGTGTGGGAATTAATGTGATCTTTTAAAAGAATGATTTTTCGTGAGGGAAATTTTTCATTATATAATTCTATATCAACAAGCAGCTTATAAAGCAGGTATATACTTGCATATGTTATGTAATCCTAAATTTGTCAAAACAATCAAAAACACAGACACATAGCCTGGAAGGAAATACATCATAGTGTTAACAATAGAATTACAGGTAATTTTTATACTCTTCTTTCCCATGTTTTCTATTTTATTTATAATCAATGTTTACTATCATGCTAGGTAATATTTTTTTCAGTTACTGGTCACTCCTCCCTGTCCATTGTCAGGTGATTAACTGTACCTCCCATGGGAAGATTTCATGTCCTTACCTCACTGGGTGTGACTATGTGATGTACTTTGGCCAATGAAATGTGAGTAAGTATGGCATTCATCATGTAGGCAGAAGGTATAAGACTTATCTTAAGGTTTGGCTGGTTCTCCAGGTATGTCCTGTGTAGGGACTGTTCTTCCAGCCTGGGTCCTAAAATGAGAAGACAAAGTAGAGCCCAAGGTATGAGATAATTAAAAAAAAAAAATGTGTATTGATCTCTGCCCCAGGTTCCTGGCAAAGAACACCTAAAACTCTTAAAATACCCTAAGTGATCAAAGCAGTAGCAGCATCTTTTCTGTCAATATTTGGTCTTTGACCCCCATTCCTGACATGGAGCTCCTAAATCCATTGGAATTTCCTGAGTGACAGCAGTGTCTTTGTTCTATGAGGTGACTCTTGGTTGCAGGTTGTCACCAGAAAGACCAAGCCATGATTACAAGCTTGGAAGAAGGGAGAGGGACTAGAAATTGAGTTAATGACTGGTCATCCCTAGATGATGAGGCTTCCATAAAAATCTCAAAAGTATGGAGGTTTAAAATGTAGTGATCCAAATGAGATAGAAACTAGAGATACAGTAGAATGCATCAATGAAACTAGAAGCTGATTTTTTGAAAGAATCAATAAGATTGATAAACCATTGACCAAACTAATTCAAAAGTAAAGAGAGAAGACCCAAATTACTAAAATTATGAATGAAAAGGGAGAGATCACAACTAACACCAAGGAAATAGAAACAATCATCAGAAATTATTATCAACAGTTATATGCCAATAAGTTAAGCAACCTAGACAAAATGGATGCATTCCTGGAAAACTATAAACTTCCAAAACTGAATCGGGAAGAAGCTGACAACCTGAATAGATCAATACCTAGCAATGAGATTGAAACAGTGATCAAAAACCTCCCAAAAAATAAGAGCCCAGGACCTGATGGATTCCCTGGTGAGTTCTACCAAGCTTTCAAAGAAGAAATAATACCTATTCTCCTGAAGCTATTTCAAAGAATTAAGCAGAAGGAAAACTTTCAGACTCTTTTTATGAAGCCAGCATTACCTTGATCCCCAAACCAGGCAAAGACCCCACCAAAAAGGAAAATTTCAGACCAATATCCCTGGTGAATATGTATGCTAAGATTCTCAACAAGATCCTAGCTAATAGGATCCAACAGTACATTAAAAAGATTATCCACCATGACCAGGTGGGATTTATCCCTGGGTTGCAAGGGTGGTTCAACATTTGCAAATCAATCAATGTGATAGAACAAATCAATAAGAGAAGAGAGAAGAACCACATGGTCCTCTCAATTGATGCAGAAAAAGCATTTGACAAGATACAGCATTCGTTCCTGATTAAAACGCTTCAAAGTATAGGGATAGAGGGAACATCCCTCAACTTCATAAAATCTATCCAGGAAAAACCCACAGCGATTATCATCCTCAATGGGAAAAAGTTGGCAGCCTTCCCTTTGGGATCAGGAACACAACAAGGATGTCCACCCTCACCACTCTTGTCCAACATAGTATTAGAAGTCCTAGCAACAGCAACCAGACAACAAAAAGAAAGAAAAGGTATTCAAATTGGCAATGAAGAAGTCAAACTCTCTCTCTCCGCAGATGACATGTAAAGATTCCACCCCCAAACTACTAGAACTCATACAGCAATTCAGTAATGTGGCAGGATACAAAATCAATGTACAGAAATCAGTTGCTTTCTTATAAACTAACAATGAAAATACAGAAAGGGAAATTAGAGAATCGATTCCATTTACTATAGCACAAAGAACCATAAGATACCAAAGATTACCAAAGAGGTAAAGGATCTGTACTCGAGGAACTACAGAACACTCATGAAAGAAATTGAAGAAGACACAAAAAGATAGAAGACCATTCCATGCTCATCGATCGGAAGAAAAAACATTGTTAAAATGTCTATACTGCCTAGAGCAATCTATACTTTCAATGCCATCCTGATCAAAATTCCACTGGCATTTTTCAAAGAGCTGGAGCAAACAATCCTAAAATTTGTATGGACCAGAAGAGACTCTGAATTGCTAAGGAAATGTTGAAAAAGAAAAACAGAATGGCGGGCATCATGTTGCCTGATTTCAAGCTTTACTACAAAGCTGTGATCACCAAGATAGCATGGTACTGGCACAAAAACCGACACACAGACCAGTGGATAAGAGAGAGAGCCCAGATATGGACCCTCAACTCTATGGTCAAATAATCTTCAACAAGGCAGACTTCAAAAAGACAGTCTCTTCAATAAATGGTGCTGGGAAAATTGGACAGCTATGTATAGAATAATGAAACTCAACCACTCTCTTACACCATACACAAAGATAAACTCAAAATGGATAAAAGACCCCAACGTGAGACAGGAATCCATCAAAATCCTAGAGGAGAACATAGGCAGTAACCTCTTCAACATTGGCCATAGCAACTTCTTTCAAGATATGTCTCCAAAGGCAAAGGAAACAAAAGTGAAAAAGAATTTTTGGGACTTCATCAAGATCAAAAGCTTCTGCACAACAAAAGCTTTTCTTTGTTGACTGTTTCAACAAAACAAAGAGGCAACCCACGGAATGGGAGAAGATATTCACAAATGACAATACAGACAAAGGGCTGATATCCAGGATCTATAAAGAACTCCTCAACACACACAAAACAGATAATCATGTCAAAAGATGGGCAGAAAACTTGAACAGACACTTCTCCAATGAAGACATACAAATGGCTAACAGACACATAGGAAAATGTTCATCATCACTGGCCATTGGGAGAGTCAAATCAAAGCCACATCGAGATACCACCTTACACCAGTTGGAATGGCCAAAATTAACAAGATAGAAAAAAACGTGTGTTGGAGAGGATGTGGAGAAAGGGGAACCCTCTTACGCTGTTGGGAATGCAAGTTGGTGCAGCCACTTTGGAAAACAGTGTGGAGATTCCTTAAGAAATTAAAAATAGAGCTTCCCAATGACCCTGCAATTGCACTACTGGGTTTTTACCCCCAAGATACAGATGTAGTGAAAAGAAGGGCCATCTGTATCCCAATGTTCATAGCACCAATGGTCACAGTTACCAAACTGTGGAAAGAATCAAGATGCTCTTCAACGGATGAATGGATAAGGAAGATGTGGTCCATATATACAGTGAATTATGCCTCCATCAGAAAGCATGAATACCCAACTTTTGTATCAACATGGACGGGACTAGAAGAGATTATGCTGAGTGAAATAAGTCAAGCAGAGAGAGTCAAGTATCATATGGTTTCACTTATTTGTGGAGCATAAGGAATAACATGGAGTTCATGGGGAGCTGGAGAGGAGAAGGGAGTTGGGGGAAATTGGAGGGGGAGACGAACTATGAGAGACTGTGGACTCTGAGAAACAATCTGAGGGTTTTGGGGCAGGGGATGGGGGATTGGATTAGCCTAGTGGTGGGTATTATGGAGGGCACACATTGCATGGAGCACTGAGTGTGGTGCATAAACAATGCATTCTGGAACACTGAAAAGAAATAAAAAAAAATAAAGGCAAAAAAAAAAAAAAAAAAAGTAGTGATCCAAAGGGGCACATGCACCTGAATGTTTACAGCAATGTGTCCACAATAGCAAAACTATGGAAACAGCCTAGACGTCCATCAACAGCTGAATGGATAAAGAAGATGTGGGGGATACACGCACACACACACACACACCATGGAATACTATGCAGCCATTGAAAACCCCCAAATATTGCCATTTGCCATGATGTGGATGGAACTAGAGGGTATTATGCTAAGTGAAATAAGTCAATCAGAGAAACACAATTATAATCTCACTGATATGAGGAATTTGAGAAACAAGACTGAGGATCATAGGGGAAAGGAGGGAAAAATGAAACAAGATGAAACCAGAGAGGGAGACAAATTGTAAGAGATTCTTAATCTCAGGAAACAGACTGAGGATTGGGGGAGGGGAATGGGGTGGCTGGGTGATGCACATTGGGGAGGGCATGTGGTATGGCGAGTGCTGTGAATTGTGTAAGACTGATGAATCACAGACCTGTACCCCTGAAACAAATAATAGATTATATGTTAAAAAAATGTATGGGGCTTCAGAGATCTTCTGGATTGGTGAACACTTGGACGACTGGGAGAGTAGCATGCCCAGAGAGAGCATGGAAGCTCCATGCTCCTTCCCTGTACCTTGCTCTATGTGTATCTTCTGAATGTTCACTTGTAACCTTTATCATATCATTTTATAATAAACCAGTAAACAGTAAGGAAAGTGTTTTCCTGAGTTCTGTGAGCTACTCTAGCAAATTAATCAAAACCTGAGGAGGAGATGGTGGGAACCTCTGACCTACAGTTTGTTGGTTAGGACCACAGGTGGCAATCTGGACTTGGGTCAGCGTCTACAGTGGTGTTGGTGGAGGCTGTCTTGTGGGACTGAGCCATTAATCTGTGGGATCTGATGCTGTCTCCAGGTAGATAGTGTCAAAATTGATTTGAATTGTAGGGCACCCAGCTGGTGTCACAGAATTTCCTGGTGCAGGAAGACCCTCACACATCTGGTACCACTGGGTGTGGTAGTGGTGTGAGGATAAAGGGAGACACAGAGCAGGAAGATAAGTTTCTCTTACTCAGATTCCAAATTCTACCTACACACAATATTGCTTTCTCCTTTATCTCCTTTATCTTTCACCTTCCCAGGTTGTTCTAAAACAAACCAGTTCAAGATCCAAAACTGCCCCAGTCCTTTTATAAAAGCCACATCCCCCATTTTCTGGGGATGTACCAGGATTGCCAGTACCAGTACCACATTTTGGATCAAGAACAGGTGAGAAAGTAACTCATCTCTTCTTCATACTAAAATATTTTAGTATGTGCAGAGCATATGGCATGATTCAGAAGTCACCAAACAGCACAGAATCCCTGTCATTCCACATTAAAATAGAATTATTTCACCCAAAACCCTACTGGGGGGGGTTTCATAAACCATATATAGAGGGGTTGTTTACACACAACATACTCATTCATTCCAAGAAAATGAGACTTTTTTATTTTTCTGTAAACTACCTAATCTTCCTTAGGAGCCCCATTCTGCTGAGTAATAAGGAAACTTATAGTTAAGTATCTCAGTATGCCTTCCGTGACTTCTCCTCCAGAATGCCTGTAAACACATTTGCTTATTGTATGACTGTGGAGGTGAGCAGGTGGGAGCTCAGATGCATGCTACTCCTTGGATTTTCACCGTCCCGTCTTTGAGGAAATTATTTCCCTGTTTACCTGGTTACTCCTTGCTCTACTGGCACATTCTGTGGACATCTGTGGCTAGAATACTCCAGGTCTGCTGTTTCTCAGCTCAGTCAGCGCCTAGAGTCCTGGTTAACTGGCCTCATCTCAGCTTTCGGGGGTGATCTATTTCTTTGGAGTATGGATGGGATTCCCATTTGATTCCCAGCTCAGGTAGTCTGCCCTACAGACCCCACTTTAGTTACTCTCCACTGAGTTTTCCGGCAGCATCATCAACTACCTTCTGTGTCCTTCACAGGGTCCTTACAGGACTTCTGGGTAAACTTCATGCCAGATGAGAGGTGAAGGTACCTTGCCTCATGTGGTAGTTCAGATTGGTAGAGCGGGGCACTCTGTTTCATTCCAACTGCCACCTTTTTGCAGAAGAGGAAAGATACGAACTAGACTTCCTGCCCTTGGCCTTGGGTGAAGGTCGCAGAAGGAAGTGGGCCATAGTCCAAACTTTGGAAATGAGGGATCTATGGGCCCTTCAAACAGACACAAGATTCTCTCCTCCTTCTCCTAGAGCCATGCTTGGGCCATGTTTGGGAGCATATTTCTCATCTGTTTTTCATTTCCCCCACACAGAATGTGGGAGGCCAGGATCACACAACATTCCCTTCTCGTTCCCCAGATGCCTCTGAACTCCCTTCTTTGAATTTTTTGTTCCAATCCATGATGAATTACTTGAATGGCTCCCAGCACACACCAGGCTATTTCATACTTCTGAGCCTTTGCTCATGCTGTTTTCTCTGCCCAGATTGCCCCTCCAATACCCATTTCTCTTGAAAAACTTCTACTCATCCCCCAAGGCACTGCCCAGGACTCTTCCTCCAACATGCACACTTCCGTCTTGGCAGTTTGCACAATGAACTTCATTAAAGAGATATTTTGTGTCTGTCTTCATCATGAGAACTTAAAGGCACAGAAGCTCAGAGATCCCATTTCGGGCATCTTTGTTGTCCTGAATGGGTGGCAAAGAAAAATTGTTCAACAAATGTTGTTTCAAATAATTAAATCTTGGTAAAGTGTACATAGTATATCTCTCTGTATTTCTTTTTTTATTTTATTTTTTTAGTGTTCCAAGATCTGTTGTTTATGTACCATACCCAGTGCTCCATGCAATACATGCCCTCCTTAATACCTACCACCAGGTTTACCCATCCCCCAACCCCCCTCCCCTCTAAAACCTTCACTTTGTTTCTTGGAGGCCATACCACCCTGAATGCGCCCAATCTCGTCTGATCTTGGAAGCTAAGCAGGGTTGGGCCTGGTTAGTACTTGGATGGGAGATCTCTCTGTATTTCTTACAACAGCGTGTGAATCTACAAATATCACAAAAAGATTCAGTTATTAAAAAAAAAAACACAAGCTTGATGAGCAGGACCAGTTATTCTCTAAAGCTTCCTGGTTACACAATGGGAGAAGACCAGAGTCCAAAAATCCAAGGTCTTTATGAAATTGTCATTTCTGAATGGGGATGGATGGTTCAAGCTATTAGTAGTCAGGTGCCCTATACCCCACTGGCCCTTAGAACTATCAAGTCATGACAGGCTTTGGGGAAAGGTGAGACACCTGCTAGCACATACAAATTATACCAATTATAAAAGGAGTTCTTTCAGGCAGATGAATGAGGAAAAGTGGACTCCTTTAGGCTTTGTGGGTGGCTATGTGTGAAAGGAAAGTATGGCACCGCTTCCTCTGGGTGCTTACACCCACACAAACAGACTAAGAGAGGTGTATAAGCCCAAGTTCAGCATGCCCTCCAGCCTCCAGCTCTGCATTCATGTGTAAGGCCTAATCTGAACACAGCAGTCCCAGCCTGAGTATTTCCCTACATTTGCCTTCTCACTTCAAAGGGCTAATGGCCATGTTTCCATTCATTTGGAATGATGGCTCATGTTAGGTATAAATATATTGTGGGTAATATGAATATTTTCTCTTAACTTTCTTAAATGAATCAATGTGAATAAAGAGTGGATGGTTTATTCTCCACAAAAATTAGGAAATTAGTTCCCTTATTAGTGACTTTATTATTATTATTATTATTATATTTATTAGTGAATATAGCCTCATTTTGTGTTTGCTTCTAGTGCAAGTTCTTGTTAGATACAGTCATCTATGGGGACTTCTTTTTTCCCTGAAGAGTGAAAGTGAGGTCCAGGAACCAGTGTGGGCCCCCTTTATGAATGACCCTCCAAGGTCTTTGCTAATGTAGGCAGAAGCATGCATCTTAGTTAAGATTATCATCTGTTGCCTAGCATGGGGGTGCAGTTACAGCTTGTCAAAGTCCCTTCTTACATCAAGTGTCTATAAATGTACTGCATTTATTATCGCCTTTGATTCTTTTCCAAGAAACTGTTAACTACTTGTGTACAGAGACCTTGTGACTTCACACCTGCATGCTGGCTAATTTCCTGGGGTCTGATGCTGTCATGCCACAGTGGCAGAGAAACACTCCTTATTAGTGATACGCAGAAAGCAAAGTACAATTTATTGGGGAAGCTTCCACATAAGATGCTGCAGAACCCATGACTACCTTTGGCTGCCATCATCCAACAGAGAGATATGTGCTTGACTGACCACAGCTGGATGCCCTTGGGAAATGGCTCCAAGGAAAGGACCCTGCCCTGTACTACTCTATGGATTTATAAGGATGGCAGAGAACATATGGTATACTGTGTGATACAGGAAATTTCCTGGTTGGGGAAACAGTCTTGTTTGAAGACAGAGCCTCTAGAGATTAGCCTCTGGCATCAGCCTGTTCTTCCCTCAAGCTAGCACAGACCTGCTAAGCCAGCATCTTGCTAAACTACCAAGAGGATGGCTAGGATTTGTCTCTCCTCTGGCACCATGTAGTTAATTGGGCATTCAGTAAGTATTGGGTTAATAACACTATTATTATTAGGAGGAGGTTCACATTTATTTCATTTAAATTTGTTTTCCTTCCATACACTAGCTATTGTAAGGCCCCTTAGAGGTAGATGAGCTGGGCAGGATCTGGGGAAATTTTCTGTGCCTGCCCTCTTCATAGGGAAGGGAGCGGGCAGATTGACTACAGTGGGTCCTTTTTTGCACCTAGGTTCTTTTTGCACCTAGATCCCTAGGATGGAAACCAAGCAAACTTCTCTCTCTTGCTCGGTAGAAGACATAGCCTCTGAAGAAGCATAGGAGCAGAGGAATAAAATGGAAGCAGTTTTCTTCTCTGCATGATATCTTGTGCAGAGCAGCCCTCATTGTGCCCAGGAGAACATTGTGACTATTCTGGGAGAGATCTGGTTAGGTATGGTAATCATGTTGTCAGGGCATCATGGCATCATGGCACATGGCAGCCATGTGATAATTGTTGAGTGCTCTTTTGGAGATAAGTGTTTGAAATCAGGGTTGTCCCAAAGGGAAAGACAATCCAGGATCCATCAGAAAGATGGATTTCTTGTGAGCCCTGAAGGTCCCAGCAACCTTGGAAGTTCTAGATCTGCTGTTTTAGGCTCAATATGGAGCAGGATGGGCATCCTGCTGAAACAGAAGGGGCAGAGTGGATGGGAAGAGTCTATATCATAGCATGGTATGTTTCCACCAGCCCAGTGACTGGTAGAAGATCTCAGGGATGATGAGGGGGGTTGCATCTTACGGAGTCTGAGATGTCATGGCTCAGGTAGTGTGAAGGATCCTCAGCACAGTGGAGATGGCAAGTACCCTCCTGGGGAGGAAGGAGCTACATTACTTTCTATGAGCAGTAGGAGGAACTGTAGATTTAGAAGCAAAGGATGTGGATCTGAGCATTGGGCAACACTTTCTTTTTCTCTCCCTCAAATTGAAGAATCTCCAGAGTGGGTTAGATCTGCGACTTTCTAGTGATGGTTGGTTCCATGAACTTGCTATGTCAAGAATGAGGAAATTTACCCTTCTTTGCTGAAGCCACTGTGGCTCTCATCTACTACTACTACTACTACTGCTACTGCTACAACTATTACTGGTTCTTAACCAGGCACTTTGCTAAAAGCTGTACAAAGATTTTTTTTCACTTAACCCTCAACAATAACCCTATGATGTTAGTTCTATTAATTTAGAATCTGAAGTGAGGCCATGTAAATTGTTCAAGATAAAATAGCTTGGAGTGATATAGCCTGGGTCAGAACATAGTTCAGTAGGACTCTAGCTTCACTATTACTTTATTATACATATGCCTCAAATGTCTTAACAGCAAGTACTCTATGCAGCCAAGACATCTTCCTTCAGAAAGTGCCATGTGGCAGGAATTGTGTTTATTTTTTTAAAAAGATTTTATTTATTTATTTGACAGATAGAGACAGCTACAGAGGGAACACAAGCCGGGGGAGAGGGACAGGGAGAAGCAGCCTGATGTGGGGCTCTATCCCAGGATCCTGGGATCATGACCTGAGCTGAAGGCAGTCGCTTAATGACTGAGCCACACAGGCACCTCTGGAATTTTGTTTATCCTGTTCACCACTGCAGCCCAATGCCTTGGCTAGTGTTTGGCCCATAATCAGTACTAGACATATTTGTAGAATGAAAACAGAGATGTGTATGTAGCAGCCTTTGTATGAATCCTCAATCCTGAAGTAAGCTATGAATCATATTCCTATACCAGGTCAAGGGAAGGAAGTCATGGACCATCAGATTATTTGTGCCTTTAATATTTCAATCTAGAACAAGCATTGTTTTATGATCAAAATGAATTATCCTGACATTCTTTCCTATCTTATCAGACTCTTCTTTATTCAAAATGTTGTTGGTACTATTACTTAATACTGGAGCAAGCAATAAATTTCACTGGTCTACAGAGACTGTGGTTGGGTTCCCAGTACCAAAATGACTTTGATTGAGTTGGCATATACCCCTAAACATTCCTAAATCAGTAGTTGGCAGCAGCCAGATTCTGCGAGAAGGAGAAAAAACAGTGTGCATGTGTGCACACATGCATGCACACACACACACATCTGGTAGCTTCAAAGCCTCTTACATATTAATAGATTCCTTATGGATTACATGGCTATAATTGTGAAACAGGACAAAGAACTAAAGAGAAACATTAAACAAAACAAATTTTAAATATTCCTTTGAAAATTCAATTTTTCTGAAGAAAATAGGGAAAAAAGCCCAACATAATGGAACCCTTAAAAATGTGTGTCAGAAACACAATAGGAAACCAGAATAAATGTCAGAATAAGTGTAGGCAAGGAAGTCGCATGAAGCCAAGTGCAGAGTTCATCTGCACTCCCAACAGCAGGCATAGATGGAGAAAACAACCAGCAGAGTAGAATAGCAAGAGGGGGAATGCCAAGTCATAGTAAGAAGGGGTAGGAGTGGGGGTGCAGTAGGGCAAGGAACTTTCTACAACTCAAAACAACAGACTATTCATATCATATTCCTAAAATCTGTATAATGAAACCTGTTTATATTATCAAATTAATTGTTCAATGTTCAAATTTCAGTGTCTCAGCCAGTGACCCACCAACAATTTCCTTGTTCATAACATTTTCTTTTCTTGGTCCCTTGAAAAAATAACAAATGAGTCTTTCCATTTATAAAGCTGCTCTGAAATGTCTTCTTATGTCATGGTGGCTGGAGGTCATCTTGGGATACAGGATGGTAATGGGGACCCCTGGGCTGGGGAACAGGAGGTCTTGTGATTGTGAAGCAACTTCTGATCCCATTAGCTGATAGTTGACTGACATTTTGGAACAAGATTTTGCAAGGAACTAGGGAAAGGAAAAGAAGGAGCATGGGAAGGAGGCACTTAAAAGATTGAGAAGGCAGGAGTGAGTTGAGTGCTCCCAGATTCGAGGAGGATTTTATTATTGGACCCAGATCTGTTGTGAGCTTTCAGCCAGAATTTCAGAGGCCTGGTTTCGAGAAGCCTAGTATAGGTTTTCTTATCAGTATTGTGCTGACCTTACCAAGGAAACGGGCTCTGTGAGGAAAGATACATTAACTTCTCATTTACAAATCAAGCAGTTATACAGGCTTAATGGGGAAGCACTTCTTAGAGGGCTAAAGGTGGTATTTTAGGAAAAATATAAAGGGGAGTACAACTTTACATGCCTGGAAGTTGTTTTTCTGAGAAGTGATACAAACTGAAAATAACTAGTTTCATGAAAGATTTATCTGGATTCCTTGGTGCTAGATTTGTAATAATTTATTAATGGAAGTGAAGGACTTTGGATGAAATTCTTAAGTTTTCCTCAGTGTTCCTATCAGAGGCAGAATATTGATTGAGTTGATTAGAATCTGGTTGAATATGTAATTTCTCATTAAAAGCAGAAATTACACTTTTAAAGATCTCAGGAAGCCCCTGTCCAAAATGCGTGGGAACATAAAAAAAAAAGTCCCATAGCCCACTATGAAGCCCACTTACGTTATGTCCTGGTTGTGATACCCTGGGTAGATTAATTTCTCTGAGCCTCCACTCTATGATAAGGATAATAACATCTCCCTAACAAGTTTTCTGTCAAGAGTAAGGGAGAGCATATATACAAACACCTAGCATGGGGCCTGGAATCTAGTAGGTTCCCAATAAATAGTAGTTCCATTTATTTCCTATACCTTCCTTTTCTCCCCTGCCATCCCCCACCCCCTGCACTCTGATTCTTGAACTCTTATAACCAGTGACAGAGCCTTCCTTGCATGATTAAAAATAATAATAATAATGGTAATATCACTAAGCAGTTACCACTAATCTCATTCGATCCTGAAAACAATACCATGAAATTGGTACCATTATTGACTCCATTTTACAGAGGAAGAAACCAAATCTAAGTAAGGTTAAATACTGTTTTAATTATCTATTTATATGTAATAAACCACTCAAAACTTAGTGGCTTGAAGTAACACCATCTTATATGTCTCATGATTCTGAGTTGGCCTGGATCAGCTGGGCAGTTCTGCTCCACATGAGGCCGTCTGGTACTACACTCATCTGGAGGTTGGACAGAGCTAGAACATCCAAGGTGGCTTGCTCACATGGTGAGCAATTGATATTGGTGTTGGATATCAGTTGACAGTTGAGACTATCCACCAGAGGACATCTGTACTCCTCCATTGTCTCTCCTGGGATGGAAGATACATTCTTAAGAAGGAATCCTTCAAGAGGGAAGAAATGGAAGCTCTCAGTTCTCTTAAGGCCCAGGCTCAGAAGTCTTAGAATATCATTTCTCCCATGATCTCTTGGTCAAACCAGTAACTGGCCCAGCAAAATTTAAGAGAAGGGGAAACAAGTTTCACTTCTCAACGGAGGAGTGGCAGGGGGGAAGGAGTTATGACAGCTATGACTGGAGATTATCTATCACAAATACTTTGCCCAAAGTCACAGAGCTAGTGAGTGTCACAGTCAATATTTCAACACATCAGTCTCAGAATCCACGTGCTCAGCCACTAGGTCATACACGTGACAATATACAATTAAATGCCAGTGTCTATGGAGAACACAATAAGTGCAATGTAATTTCAGAGGAAAGATCAGTATAAATTAAGAAAAGAGTACTCCCTTTGTGCCTCTCCCTACAGATAACAAATGTTATTTCTTGAAATGCCACAAAGGTTACATATGCTAAAGTTAAAACAAATTTTTTTTAGATTCTCCCATTTCAAAATTCTGTATACATTCATTAAAGCTGAGGTTTCTGCTTGTGTGTGTGGTGGGGTGAGGGTAGGGGTAGGATGGCTGAGACCCCTGATTACAAATGCTGTAAGCACATACTCAGCCTGCCTAGTGGGTAATTCATGCCTGTATGGGGAGGTTCACAGGCCTAGAGTTGGCAGGTGAGGCTCCAAGGAGAGGCAGAATTTAGCCTGGCTCTGAATTCTGATTGGGATATGATAAAGGGAAAGACAGAAAGAGGAAAAGGAAAGAGAAAGAGAAGAAAGGGAAAATATGAACAAGAAGACATCGAGGGGAATGAGCAGCGAGTAGTAGCTAGAGGGATAGAGGAAGGAAACAGGCTGAAGTGCAAAAGGTCTGGATTTGGAAGTGGAAGGGCTGATTAGTAATTTACTTGATGATTGGAGCTAAGTTGGCTCCCCATCTTCAGGGTTTCCCAAAGTAGCACTGAGAATCAGACTACAAAGAAAGAAGATCCTCATGAAACTAAGACCCAGCTGCCTTGGCGTAGCTAAAGGCAGATTCCTGGAGAGCCCTGCTGGGGGCTGGGTTGGAAGGATACTGCTGATCCAGGAACATCTAGGCTCATACCACTGTCTCACTAATTTCATTCGGTAGGGGATGGAGGAGCATAAAGCAAACCCAGTCATCATAACCCATCTGACAGCACTCTCCAGAGAGTTTATCAACCTCCATCTCTCTTATATTACCTATCTAACAGGATGTCCTGGTGAAGGCAAGGACTTGGGGACTTTGCTGAGTCATTCTGAGCAAATACCATCTTCAGATTATTTTCCTACTAAGGTGGTTTTTATCATTTTCATTTGCAAAACCTTCTCTCTCCCTTCACATTTGAAAGAAACCCAGTATTGTAATTTTTTTTCATGTAAATTATAAATATTTAGAATTTCTGTCAAAAAAAAAAAAAGAAAAGCAGATGTTTTCCCTTATTCTGGTCCCAAGTAATACCACATTAAAAAAAAGAGAGAGAGTATTTTCAAGTCTTGTTAAAAAATATCTCAAGAAAATAAATGTTTGTTGAATGCAAACAAGAACAGAATATGGTGATTTAAATATTAATATAGAATTCAGAGCAAAGGAGTCTGAAGCCCAGAGAGACTGGGTGACCTGTATAGGTTCACAGAGTGAATATGCAGCCAAGTCAAAATCTGAACTTAGTTCTCTCAAGTCCTTGCCTGATGTGCTTTCTATACTTGACTCAGTAGACTGACTGCAAAAGGAACCTATTCTAGCTGCAGACTAATTTTGAAAGCTTCAGAACTGGTATTCCAACCCTAACTGCAATAGAGTTCAGAGATGCCTAAAGAGATTTTAAAGCCAAATACAGCAACTTCTGCTTACTTCTTATTTTCACTACCTCTGTAGCATTTAGTGCTTCTGACTGTACTCTCCTTGAATTCTCTCCTGCTCTGGCTCCCATGCCTCAAGCTCATTTCTTTCATCTCTGGTCTATCAGTAGGAGCTCCCTATTCAGAGTTGTTCTTCCTTTTACATTTCATTTCTGAGCACTTTTTCTTTCTGTTTTATACCAGTGGGTCTTAGTCAAGGATATGTATGAGAATTTCTTGTATAATCCATTTAGAACTTGGAAGTAGGGGCACCTGGCTGACTTAGATGGTAGAATATGCGACTCTTGATCTTAGGGTTATGAGTTTGAGCCCATGTTGGGTGTAGAGACTCCTTAAAAATAAAATCACAAAAACCCCCAAAATTAAAAAAAAAAACCTTGGAAGCATAGTAGCCATAATTTGAAAAATTCCTTCAGATGACTTTGATGGACACCCCTGTAGCAAATAGTATTTTTGAAAGATGGCCCCAAAATATTTCCCATCCCACATATCCTTCTGTAATGTGTCCATGCCATTTTCCCCATCCAGAGGTGGAATCTATTTCTCAAGTTCTTGAATGTGGTTAGGTCTGTGACCAATAAAATGTAACAGAAGTAACACTGTGCTAGCTCCAGGCATGGCTCTTACTGATCTGGCAGCTTAAATTCCTCTTATAAGAAGTATGATCAGATATCCTGAGACCACCATGGTATGAGAAACCCAAGCCATAGGGATCACCTCAGATGATAAGACCTCATGTGTGGAGCTTGGAGGCACCATGCATGAATAAAGAACCATTCTGAAAGTGGATCCTTCCAGGCTCAGCCTCTATAGTTAAGATCATGTAGAACAAAACTACCTAGCCTATCTAGTCCTTCCTCAAATCCTGACCCACAAAATCATGAGCAAGATAAGCGGTTGTGTTAAGCTCTGTGTGGTAGTTTATTTCATACTCAGTGATAGGTAAGCCAGACAGACCAATCTCCCCCTTCCCCATACACACACAACCTGTTAAGAACCATTGCTCTGTATACTCATGCCAGTGCCATGAGCTGATAGTTCAGAAATCATCTCACTTTTTTCTTGGTATTTATACAGGTAACCTGTTGGCACCTCAAATGCAACAGATACCAAACTAAACACATAATTTTCCTTTCTAAAACTCCTGTTCTTTCTGCTATGAATTGTCCACACTATCTTCCACATCACCTTGGAGTATTTTTTTACTCCTCTCTGTCACCTGGGGAAGTCAATAAGCCACAAAGTCCTTTTGTCCTCTTCTTCCTATCCACTCTGTCATCGTCCTAGTTAACTATCATTTCTCAGCTGCAGTGTGGTAGTGTCTCCCACACAGTCTCCTTGCCTATCATTTCTTCAGTTCATCTTCCACATAAAGATCAGAATGATCTCCCTAAACCATGAGTGGGCACACATTATTTCTGTTCTCCAAAAACAACAATAAGTCCAGAATGTTTACCAAAAAAACTTCACACTTCTCAGTGTGGTAATCAATACCCTTCACTATTGAGCAACAAAGTAAATTCACCTTTTATACACTACTTCCCTAACTCAGCATAACTCTCAGATACCTGATCTACCAGCTGCCTTTCTAGAACTCTAGGCTTTTGGATGGGCTTCTTTTCTCAGTCTGGAACACCTTTCTTTCCTTTCTTCATATGTAGAAATTCTTTGTGTATCTCAAAGCCCAGTTCAATTTTCATGTTCCCCTGGATGAATTTTTGGATTGCTCTTTACCCTAGGGCTGTCACATAGAGATGTGCAGATTGTATACAATGCAGCTCTAAGAAGAGCCATTCACAATGACCATAATGTGAATTGCACTTCCTAGAGTTGTATAGTGCACAACTTATAACAACACATAATTATTTGCACTCCTTCAACATAGTTCTTTATTTTGTTCTCTTAAAAAACACTTCTAAATTACCAGCTATATGCTAGACACTGAATAAAGACCACAAAGATGTGTTATGAGGTCTTGGTCTTGAGAGGCTTAAAGTTAGGGCAGACAGGCATAAAATCAAATATATGCTAAAAACACTTTCACCTCTATTTAATTCTTAATTTAGTCTTCTCAATTTTAGTTGGTTGAGAGCTCAATTTTAGTGCAAAATTCTTAGGGGCAGAAGTCATGTCTTATTTATCACAGCCCACAATTAACACTTGGCTGTGCACTATATAGGTCTCAGATAATGGTTATTAGATTACATCAGATGTACCAATTGTAAAAGAGCAACCATTTATTTGCCCTGTACAGGGAACACTGCTAACCCCATAAGACTGGATGGGAAGTGTATTTAGGGTGGGACAGAAACTACTGTGTGTTCCCTATACCCTATTTCCTCCTCTTATTAGGCACTCAGCTAGACTGCTTTTCCTCGCCTTCCTTGCAGTTAGGTGTGGCCATATGGCTGAATTCTGGCCAATGGAATGTGAGTAGGAAATGTTATGTATTGAGACCTGGCCTATAAGAACTTTCTGCTTACTCTTCCACACTCTTTTTTCAGCCTGAAGCAGTTGAGGAGATTCTGAAGATCTAGAGCAGGTGGCACTACAAGAAGGAAGGAGCTTGGACCCTTGAGATGTTATTTGGGGGATCACTGGCTGACCATTATTGCATGGATGAGAAGCCTTTATTGTGTAAAGCTCAAAGTTTGGGATCACTTGTTACAGCTATAAGTTTAACTTGCCTAATACAAGAGCGAAGTTTAATGTAACATTCTTAGATTGCTCATGACTACCTATTTTTCAAAAGAGTGTCCAGGAGAGAAGATTCCAAAACTGCGTTTATCACCCCCATTTAAGTAGGAACTCTTTCAATCCCGTGATCAGAAATAATGGCTTTGTTCGATCTCTGACTTTTGTAATCTTCAAAACATATGCAAGTACAAATAATATCAAAGAACTTCTCTTAAAATATACTTCCATAAGCCCAGAGAAAACTCATTGGTGTAGAATGTGAAAGGGTCTAGAGATCCCTACCCCTTGTTAACACAGTGCTTGTGCTCAGTGCTCTGCAGCATGCTGCTATCTCCTCAGGCTGTCCTGGGATGGGAATCCTCACATTCAGGCCCACTGAGTGCTGGGAAAGAAATAGGAAGGGAATAAGTTTGACTTTCCCGATCCTTTCAAGCCAGCTTGGCACTTGTCGTAACTGCATGATTTGTATTCATGTGATAACCTTAGCACTTCCTAGTTTAATCCTAAATAAATAAATAAATAACTCTGAGAAATGAGGCCACAACATTGAAGAAGGTGCAATATGCCTTTTTTTTTCCTTTTGTTTACTCGACATACATTTTCTAGCACCTATTATGTTCACAATGCTCTGTGTGTGACTCGGGGTAGGGAAATGGTTCAAACAAATACAATAAAGAGGTCTGCTCCCAGGGACATTTTTAAACTGTTGGTATTTGACAAGGCAAGCAGCTATGTGAAAGACAAAATAGAGTGGAAAGAGCAATGACTTTGATGAAACAGACCCAGTTTCAAATTCTGGCTCCATCAATGACTGTGATTTGAACTTTGCACCACTTATGCATTTAAATTCAGTTCCTCATCTATAATTTTTGAGGATTGTTTAAAGAACTAGAGAATTCCCTAGCAGGGTGCAGGGCAATTAGTAGGCCATATATCTTTTTACATAGGGAGACAAGGCACATACACATGTTTAACCAGTTAAATATTTAAGAAATAGCAAATAATTGGCACAAACAAGAAAAATTGGATGTGTGGGGAAGGAAGAAATCACATTGAGATAAAATGGACAAAATAAGTTATTAGTTTTTCTTAAGTCTTTCTTTTAGAACACTTCTCAGTTATAATCTAATGTGGATGATAGATTTAAATGTAAAATTCTCATGCAGGAATTGCCAAAAAAGGTATAAATGGAGAGAGGAACTTTTTTATTTGAGAAGAAAAGTTCCTGTATTGGATAAAAAAATTCATAACAGGTACTGTTGACTCATACATACACCTGTGTGTGTGTGTGTGTGTGTGTGTGTGTAATAGGCATGCTACATACATGAGGGATAAGCCATAAAATTTTTTCATATGTTCAGGAACAAAGAGTTATGACATAATTTGCAAAATTACAGAAAGCCAATGTTACAAGAGGATCTTTCAATCCAAACTATTCAAATTACAATAGAAGTAATAGACTCAAGGAGATAAAATGACTTATCTAAGATCACACAAGTAGGAAACTGTTAAGTTAGGACTTGAATCTTAATCTCCTAGATTTTTGGCACAATGATCTTACCACTAATTCCTTTCTAGTCAAGGTCAAAGGAGTAATTCCATAATGCCACTGGACAGAGCTTCTTGGCAGTCTTAGTTCTGGAAGTGAAGATTGCCCAGTAAAGACTTCCCAGTACTATGGACAGAGGTCAGGCTTGAGTGAAACCTCTATTAAGGATTTCACAAAATAGTTAAAAATACTTAAAATAGCCCTCATTTATTGAACACAGTGTGTCAAATGCTTTATATATATAATTTATTTATTCATTCACTTACATTTTTGTTCATATCTATTATATGTCCGGCATCTATACTTTGTGCTAGGATACAGTAGTGAAAAGACATACATGGTTATTGACCTCATAGAACCTCTAGCTTTCCCCACAACAGAAATTCCATCAGATTTGTTTGTTTGCTGCATCCATTTTACAGGTGATGGAACAGGCCTAGTGAATAACAATGATGGCATCCATATATTGACCATTACCCCACACCACACACATTTCTGAGCACTCTCTTGAGTAAATCTGCTCAATAGTTCTATGAAATAAAAAATGGGGCACAAGCAGCTACAGTGACTGGTTCAAGGCCACATAGTTAGTAAGCAATAGATCAAGGACCAGGGGCGCCTGGGTGGCTCAGTGGTTAAAGCCTCTGCCTTCGGCTCGGGTCATGATCTCAGGGTCCTGGGATCGAGTCCCGCATCGGGCTCTCTGCTCAGCGGGGAGCCTGCCTCCTCCTCCTCTCTCTCTCTGCCTGCCTCTCTGCTTACTTGTGATCTCTACCTGTCAAATAAATTAAAAAAAAATCTTTAATAGATCAAGGACCGGAATCAAGTCTATCTGATACCAGTGTCCATAATTTCAGCCTCTACATTATACTGACCACTGGATTCCTGCTCTTACTTTTTTTTTTTGCTAAAAGGTAATGCATATGATGTCAAAACTCTGTTAGTGAGGGTAGTATCCAGGAAGCATAAATTATTTTGTCTACAGACAAATTCTGTGTTCCTTGGCAGATGTATACAGATAACAATATTTGCTCAAGTGGTTATCATATGTCAAAGTACTGCGCCTGTACACATGATTCCAGTAAAAGCAATAGCATAAGGTTGGCCCTTAGTAGAGCAGGCAAATGGTAAGCAGTAGAAATAAAAAAGTCTAGAAAAAACCTAGAAATTTTTAAGAAGCAGGAGCTTCTGGTAACAATATTGCTGGATCTACATTTAGACAAAACTATGTTTATATTTTTCTGAGGCTAGGCTTGCTTGATTTAAATATATAGAGACATCAAGTATCTACATAAACTTTCACACTCCTACTAGAAAGAGGGCAATTTCCGCAGAATTAAATGTAAAGTTTATTGTGTAATAATAATTTATCCATCTCTTTAAGCCATCCTGTTGCAACGTGTAGACATACACCTTGAGACAAATGTAGACTAGGACAATTTTCAGTTTCACATAAATTCTATTAAAGAAGAAAAAAACAGTGAAATTGCTTTCTCCATTCTCTTCCACCATATGGATTTCTTTGAGGTTTAATAATATTATAAATAAAGGAGCTTCAAGATGAAATACAAAACAGTGAACAACAATTTAAAAACATTTTGAAGAAGCACGTATTATACCTCAGTGTTGCCAGGCTTTCAACATAAGTTAAGATAGAAAACAGAAAGAGAATTCTCATTTGTTCTATCAAGAAAGTATAAATATTGGCTCTGTATTAAGCCAACCTTTTGCAGCTGTACACCAGCTCTCAATTATTAAAAAGATTCTTAAATTCCCAGGGAAATAAAAATCAATTTCAGCCATATAAGTCTGTATATAAATCTATTGTGCTTTATTCCAAATATTTTCTCATCAAGGAGTTTGGAACAACATTTTTTTGAAAGAGAAAGTCTCTAGTTCACCCATTACACCATTACAAATATTTGAATGACTTCCAGTAACTTTGCTTAGAAAATCTCAATGTTTGTGAAACGTGCCAATGACAGCTCAGCAGCAATGTCAATACATTTCATTATTTGGCAAGACAACTATGCATAACAATAGATCAGAATTCTGATTGTCATTTTCATATATTATATTTCACTTTTGTCATAGCACACAGGATGGCTCCTCTTGCCCTCTTGGCAAGATACTCATTTCTGAGCTTATATTAAAAATCTGTTTTATCTGTTAAAGCTTAGAATGCGCTAAGTGATTACTGTTTTAATCCCAAATCAATATGTGTAGTCAGGTCTTGAAAGAATTCCAATCACTGTAGCCCTTGTTCATATTTTAGATGGATAATGCTATTGGGTTTTTTTTCCTTGGGGCTCATTTTATACATTTTATTGGTAGGAATTATAGTCACTGGTATAGTGACTATTGTTCACATAGCTCAAATAATTGATGTGATAATTTTCTGGGTTTTGTAAGAATCTGCACTAGCACAAATGAAATATACAAATTTGCTAAAGTTTGGAGAAATAGAGTAGAATGGAGCTTCTCAAGCTTTAGCGTACTTTAGAGTCTCCTGGAGAGCTGGTTAATAACAGATTTCCTAGGTCCTATAATCAGTGAATCTAATTCAGTAAGTCTGGATGGGTTTGAGATTTTGATTTCTAACAACTTCTGATGTGATGCTGATGTTGTCTTTTCAAGACCATCTTTTGGGAAGCAGTGGAATAGAATGGAATGGCCCATAGTGAAGGTAAAAATCTTGCTTTGTCCTTTACAGATTTGTTGATTTGGAGTAATTTACTTAACGTATTTTTAAGTCTTAGTTTCTTCATCTGCTCAATGGTGGGCTTATAAGGATTAGATAAGTCTGTATGGCACTTGACATAGTGTTGGACAGATACCTGCTATGTGCTCAATAAATGATAGCCATGGTTATTAGCAACGATCCAGTCTCCTTTTCTGGGATTCATCTGGGTAAATATGCAGTGTTTCTGCTTCATATCCTAGTGTATTTGGCAAATTATTCATTAAGTATGTGCAGATTAGGAGTTATCTGATCAGTGAGTTAACAACTGTTCAGAACTTGAATTGCTCAGGTGGGCCCTAAAACACTTAAAAATTTTGCCCCTTGGCCTTCCAACTACCTAACATACTGAAACGTTTCTTCTCAGTCTTTTGGATTATTTTTAATTTATTACTTTATAGTCCACAGCTCCACAGTTATGTCTTCTTATGAATGATATTTTTAAGAACAACATCACTTTATTTTCAAAATCAAATTCAAGTCTTTGGAGACTAATATCCTTCCTCTCCATGTTTTGCTATTAAGAGGCCTGGTGTTCTGCCAAGATGACATATTAATAAATTTAAGCTTGAGATTTTCATTGTCATGTGAACGTTGAAATTGGCTTTCAATTACACAAAGCAGCCAATTCAACAGGATACATGTATTGGACTTATAACAAACATGTCTGGGAAAAAATTACTTTAAAATCCCTGATTGTGTGGTTGCTTTTAATTTGTTAAAAAGTCATGATCCACCAGTCATACAAGAATCTCAGCCAGTTCAGGCTAAGTTAATTTTGAGAAATACATGACTTTACTTTAGTCAAATGTTAATAAATGTATTTGTCTTGCATTTAATCATTTACTCAGCTGTTAATTTAGCAGTAAGTCCCATTTCTGTGGTGGGTGATGGTCTAGAAGCTGGGGAACACACTAACCCCAGCAGAGTTGACAGTCTAGTGAGAAAGATAAAAGCACAGTTATTAGAACCTCATTTATTTTTATTTTTATTTTTTGCTTTTCTTTCTTTTTTAAAAATTAACATGTAATGTATTATTTGTTTCAGGGGTACAGGTCTGTAAATCATCAGTCTTACACAATTCACAGCATTCACCATAGTAGAGCCTCATTTTAAGAGGCTGATAAATCTCTGGTCTTGATCAGATAACAAACTGTAGAAAGTAAGCTCATTGTTTGTGTTCATCCTCAATTAGTCATAGAAATTGTTAACCATCACCCAAGGCTTTAGACACATCCACAGCTCTAGATGATGTCTTCTAGAAGTAAGGTCCTCTAGGGGCGCCTGGGTGGCTCAGTGGGTTAAGCCTCTGCCTTCAGCTCAGGTCATGATCTCAGGGTCCTGGGATCGAACCCCGCATCAGGCTCTCTGCTTAGCAGGGAGCCTGCTTCCTCCTCTCTCTCTGCCTGCCTCTCTGCCTGCTTGTGATCTCTCTCTGTCAACTAAATAAATAAAATCTTAAAAAAAAAAAAAGAATTTAGAAGTAAGGTCCTCTAGAGCTTCTAACCAAAGCAGAACATAATTTCTATAATTTCATTCGTAAAATGAACTTAGAGAAAGAAAATCAAGACAGCTTTGTAGTTTGCAAGTAGCTGTTACATAAACTCTCTAGCAAAATGACACAATTGAATAGAGTACCAATCTATACATCAAACTTGATTTTTTTGGCTTTTCAAAGAGGGATTTACATTCATATGACCTATTTCAGACTGAATGTTTATGTCCTCACCCCCAGCTCTCTACTCTCGCTGCATTTATATGTTTAAGGGCTAACCCCCAATGTGATGGTACTTGGAGATGGGGCCTTTGGGAGGTAATTAGGGTTAGAGGAAGGCATGTCAGTGGGGTCTTCACAAGGGGATTAGTGTCATATAAGAAGAGACACCAGAAAGCTTGCTTTTTCCACTATCCTATTTGAGGACACAGTAAAAAAGGTGGCTGTCTGCAAGCCAGGAGGAACAAGGTACTCACCAGACACCAAGGTATGCAAGCCATTACCTTGATCTTGGACTTCTCAGCTCTCAGAACTGTGACAATAAATGTCTTTCATTTAAGCCACCCAGTCTATGGTATTTTGTTATGGCAGCCCAAGACAGGACTTTAGAAAGACAGGGATTTATGCAAAACTGTGGAAATACCTCAAATTTATCTCCATTTCCCCAAGCAGTACCCTCAGTTTATCTACCAGGCCAACTCTTTACCATTGTCTACACGGAGTTTGCTCTTTCTTGACTAGAATTGTCACTCTTTTTGGCCTGTTTTGTTTACCAAATGCCTTTCCTAAATCTTCCACTTCTGGCTCAGAGGCTCAAAAAATCTTTCCTGATTTGCCCTACTCCTTTACCAGAAATCCTTTATTCCAAAGTTTCACTATACACTTATTTACATCTCACTCTATTGTGTCCTGATGTTGGTTCAAGGATGTAGGTCTTACCTCCTAAACTAGACTCTGAGCATTAAGACAAGACTAGGGTCTAGAATTTTCAAATCCTTTTTGTCCTCCATTGGCCCTTTTAGAGTTTGTGCAAATAGAATGGGAATGAAACTTATTGAATGAAAATTGAACTAAATGCTGAGAGCCAATGCATGTTCTGAGGCAAATGAATCAACAAATGCAAGTAAGTACAATAAAACCCTGGCTCCAGAGCCTGGAAGAGTCGTTCTGGATAACTGAATTTAATAGAGGGCTGAGGATTCATTATTTTATACACCAGGAGTTTTAATTATCTTGGATGGAAACATTTCTAACATATTAATCTTCCCTGCCTTCTAAAATAGTGCTCTATAAACATAATCCAGCTTGATGACTTGTCATTAAAAGTAGTAGTATGCTATAACACTGAGAAGTCCTCAGGCGCTTCAGAGGTATGTAGAACTGTTTGTCCCTAGTTTAAACGGCTGCTGATTGCTGTTTTTCTTTTTAATTGTTGTTTTGATTTTTAGCTTCTCTGGGTCCTCCCTTGCTGTTGGACTGTCCATTTCACTGAAGCCCATGTGACTGACTGTACCATTTCTCTGCCCTGCTCTTAATTTGCTGCTTCTCATCTGACATGAGTTTGGAAATCATGTGGCCAAGCTCACTGTGGTTGTTGTCATGATTTTTATTGTTGGAGATGTGTGTAACTAAGAGCAAAGGGCTCTGTGTGAGGGCTTGCTGGGATCTCTATAGCTAAAGTGACAAGAGACAGACTTCTAGCTATTGTGAACTCCTAGTTCAGCTGCTCTGAAGCCTCTTAAATTTACTTTTTATTCTTACTTTTCTAGTCTGGAAATATGTTTTTCAGATATGTATTCAAGTAATCACTGAGTGCTTTTTTTTTTTTTTTTGCAAGATACCTGGTAGGTGTTCTAGGATGGCCCCCTAAAATAAAACTCTGTCTTGATCACTATTTTCTGAATTGCACTAGCACCTAGTAGGCACTCAACACATATTTGTTGAATCAATGAAGTGAACTTTATAATCTGAGCAGAGATAAGCTATTCATATAAATATACAAAAAAAAAAAAAAACAAGCTTACAATGTAAACTGCAGTAAGAGTCATAACAGATAAACAAATAGAGTATGTACATGGACCAAAAGATTTCCTGCTGGAAAATCCAGAGGGACTTCATGGAAGAGGTAGTAGTTTTGACTAGGTCTTGAAGGATGGGGTCATATACTGATCAGCAAGAAGTTAGAAAAGTAAGAAGACAAGAGCAGTACAGACAAAGCCAAGATGCTAGAATGGGAAGGCTGTATATGGGATAAGATTAGCACATTTTGGCTGGAGTACATGCAGGGGAGTAGGAGGAAATCACATTATAATGCTATATTGGGGTAAGAGTGTGGATGGGCCTTGAACATCAGGCTAAGGAATTTGGATTTTGTTTATTAGGTGATAGGGAGAAACTGGGGGGTTTTGAGCTGGGAGGTGATATCCTTAGAGCCGGGCTTTAGAAGTCTTGGTAAGTGTTGGAATTTAGGATTTGAAGGGAAACAGGGCTAGAGGTGATTTCAAGGGTATAGGTGGGAGGAACATGGGCCTGAACTGGGAATAGCAGAAAAGAAATGATTGGCAAGGAGGCTACAGATGCATAATAAGACGACTTGGCAATTTATTTATTGTCTGGAGTGACAGAGAAGGATATGCTGGGTACAACTCTAAGTGATGTCCTTTCTGGAACTCAAAGTGTCCAGAAGAGCAGGTTTAAATAAATGGTGTGGGTTTGACCTGGGACATGCTGAGGCATGACACTGAGTTGTTGTAAAATTGTGATTTGCTATAAAAAAGCATGAATGGAATACTGCCCTGAAGAGCACTAAAGGGATAACAAATACTTAGAAAATGAGTCCTTATGTGTACTTAGCTCCCCAAAAGGAGTTAAGAGGTTCATGTCTTATTTTAAGTCCCTTCTTGACAAGACCATATTAAAAATAGTTCATTTTTACTTTCAAACAGCTTTTTTTTTTTAAGATTTTATTTATTTATTTGACAGAGAGAGATCACAAGTAGGCAGAGAGGCAGGCAGAGAGAGAGAGAGGGAAGCAGGCTCCCTGCCGAGCAGAGAGCCCGATGCGGGACTCGATCCCAGGACCCTGAGATCATGACCTGAGCCGAAGGCAGTGGCTTAACCCACTGAGCCACCCAGGCGCCCTCAAACAGCTTTTAAATGCACCGTAAAACAACAACAACAACAACTTCTACTTGTTTTTTTTCTGAGAGATTACTCTTTAAAAAAAATTTATTTATTTTAGATAGAGAACATGGTATGGGGGGGGGGGACAAAGGGGGAGAGAGAAAGAATCTCAAGCAGAGTCCCTGCTGAGTGCAGAGCCCAGTGTGGGTTTGAACTAATAACCCTGAGATCCTGACATGAGCTGAAACCAAGAGTTGGATGCTTAACCGACTGAGCCACCCAGGTGTGCCGAGAGATTACTCTTTTTTTAAAAAAAATAATTAATTTATTTATTTGACAGACAGAGCACAAGTAGGCAGAGAGGCTGGCAGAGAGAGAGGGGGAAGCAGGCTCCCTGCTGAGCAGAGAGCCCAATGGGGGGTTCGATCCCAGGACTCTGAGATTATGACCTGAGCCAGAGGCAGAGGCTTAACCCACTGAGCCACTCATGTTCCCTGAGAGAGATTATTCTTGATAAGACTAGGACATTGTTCTATGATGCTTGAATATTATTGGAGTTGCTCATGGATTAGTAGTAGCTCCTCTCTGAAACAAGACAGGTAGCAAGAAAACAAACTGAGAAAGCTTCCCCCAAACAGAAAATGTATCTTGACTTCTATCAGAAACAAAGATGCTTTCAAATTAGCAGACAGCTTTCCAATGGAGTAAGTAGGGAAGCTAAGACACTAACTTGGGTTTTCTAGAAGGAATGAGTAGAATTTTACATGTAAGCAAGAGGAAAAAGTGCAGTCCAGGCAAAGGAAACTGTATATAACCTTGGTGAGAAAGAAAGATAAGGCATGGTCAAGGGATGGCAAGAAGCCATTTGGCTGGAGCACATGTGGAGAGAGTATGGGGGAGAGGCCATACAATTAAGGAACTAGATGAAAGTGTAGCTTGAGAGATGGATTAGGACAGGATGGATGGGTGTCATAGGCAACGCTAAAGAGTTTACAATCTATTAGCAGTGGGAGCCATCTCAGAGGTCTACTAGGGAAACAAGACAATCAGATATGTTTAAGCAAACTCTCTGGTGGATCTGTGGAGAATGACTTGATAATCGGGGGACAGAGTCAGAGATGAGAATGCTAGTGAGGTGATGCTGAAAGCAGATAAGGACCTGAGCAAATGAGCTTTTGAACTAAGCCAATACTCGGCCTATAACAGGCACTGAATGTGTGCTAGTAGATAGGTAGTTCAAGTAGGCAATAGCCTTTAGTCTATCATAACTGGCTGAGTCTCCTCTTAGATTCAAATCAGCTTCAGCCGTAGATTGCTGGGCCAGAGGCTCTGAAGTGTGAAGGGCTTGAAAAGATTAATACTACAGCCAGAAGCCAAGATTCATTTTGGTTTGGCGCACAATGTTAATACAGAAGACACAGAGAAGCAGAATACCACCAGCTTCTGGTGGACTTACTTCTGTAGGATGCAGAGCAACTTGAGGTGTAATCATTCTGGACAGGAACATGTCAAGTCTTTAGGGGGTCAATGTAGTTTCTAAAAAGACCAAGGGAAAAAAAAAACTGCAAGAGATCTCCATTGAAGAGACACTATTTCTTTTTTAAATATCGTGAATATTTACTACTCTATAGGGTTGCTCTGTCCAACATGGTAAGCAACTAGCCATGTGTGGCTATTGACTATTTGAACTATAAATGGTCCAGGGGCACCCAGGTGGCTCAGTTGGTTAAATGTCTGACTCTTTTTTTTTTTTAATTTATTTATTTTAGAGAGAGAGAGTGCAGGGGATAGGGCAAAGTGAGGGGGAGAGAGAGAAAGAGAGAAAATCTCAAACATGTTCCCTGGTAAGTGTAGACCCTGATGCAGGGCCCAATCCCATGACCTTGAGATCATGACCCGAGCTGAAATCAAGAGTCAGACTTAAAACTTAAAAAAGAAAAAAAAAGTAAATAGTTCAAATTCAGATTTGCTGTGAGTATAAAATACACACCAGATTTTGAAAGACTTAGTATGAGAAAAATAATGTAAAATATCTCATTAATAATTTTTGTATGGGTTTTATGTTGAAATATTATTTTATTTAGATTTATTGCATTAAATGAAATATATTATTCAATTCATTTCTTAAATTGTGACTACTAGAAAATTTAAGATAATTTATATAGCTTATATTATTGTTCTGTTGGACAGAATTACTATAGACAGTTCAGTGTTATTTATTACTGCAAAAATAAAATAGTTCCTCTCTGATTTTTCGGACCTTTTCCCTTGTAGGGAACTTGTCAACATATGCACTAGAAAGAAATTCAAAATGTAATAAGAAGATGAATGCATCCTCACTTGTAGTCCAGAACTGTTTATCTGCCTTCCAGTGTTTCTATGGAGATTAGTGCAACGGCAGGCTTGTTTTAATGGCTATGGTTTTCTGTATAATTTGCCTATTGTAAAAACTATTTAGACAAAAAATTTGAAACAGTTTGTTATTTTGGGCCATTAAAAAGCAAGATGAAGGGAAGGGGGGAAAGGCCTCATAGTAATAATTTTCCAGCTAGGGTAAATTCTACTCTGATGTGTTTAAATAGACTCAACCTTTCTAAAGAAGAGGTTATTGCAAAATACTCTTCTTCCACAAAGAACTTGGAACCAATATCTCTATTAGAACATCAAATAACAACTGCAAATTCCCCAAACCAGAATATTTGATCACTTTGCTTTCACATTGGTGAATAGCAAGTAACTTCAGAACAGGCATTCTTGGCTTCCAGTGCCCACTGCCCAATTCCCCCAACAGCTCCTGCCTTTTTTTTTTTTCCTTGTGGGCTAATAGAAATTGTAATTTTGATCATAATGTTGACCTTTAGCGTCATTTGCTCTAATTTTGCAGATCCTTTCTGCTTCACACCAACAGCCCCTCTGATTCTACAACTTTGGTGTGTGCTAGCTATTTAAGAGAAGGTGAAATAAGTCTCAAGGATTCGCCACCAAATAGAACTGATCATACAAGGAAAACAAACCTAACTAAGCATTTGAGACATCATGGAAAGTATTTTACAATATTTTGCAAGGCTTTTTTGCATTCAGGAAGTTTTATTTAAAATAAAAGTAGCCCCTTTAAAGAAAACAAAACCTTATTCACTGTTTTTGAAGTGTGAGAAAAAAAATTCAAAAGTTAAATGCTGACTTTGAAATCCGAAAGAATTACAACCTGAAGTGTGTCTGCCACAGGGAGGGTCTGCTGTGCTTCAAAGAAGTTGGGAGCAGTTTAACTATGTATATAGACAGTCTGAGAGTACTTGGTAGACAGGAATTTTTGGACAGAACAGGCAGTTCTTAAATACCTGTCACCAGCGTTATATAGCAGACCAAGATGGAACTGATTCTCACGTCAAGTCTTTAATACAACACAAATGACTTCATCTGTGCAATTAGTGAACAAGCTGTTCCCACTTGCCTAATAGCTCCAGGAGGAGAAACTTATTTTGACTTTGATTTGTCCCATTTTTCCTGTGTACTGAGTGTTGCAACCTTATGTCGACTAAAATCTCTTGGCCTAATAATTACAGCCAACATTGAAAAACTCCTTCAAATTATTAGCACAAGCAAGATGAAGGAAAAAGAAATTAAACTTGCCCTTCCATCCCCAAGTTACATCCCCTCCTGCACCTCAGAAGTTCTATGGTCAAAATGTTCTAGCCCTTCACAAAATGAAACTAAATTTCTGGTTAATAAATTAACTTTACAGAATTTTGCTTTGCTAGTACTATCATTGTTTTATTAGCTTGTTTGGACAGTGTATTCCATAAAGTTTAAAATAATTAAACTTTTTCATAAAGGAAAGAAACTCTAATAAATCCCTTTCTTTCCCATTCAGTTTCAACTGTCTAAAGGGAGAAGATATGAGACCAATGTATATGAGAAATACATTGTGACTTGAATATCTCAGTTGGAAGAAAATTTTCAAATATTAATAATTATGCCCCAGAAAAATCAGAAAATGGATTTTGTGTCTTAACTTTGACTCACCAGTGAGCCTAAATAAGCAGACACATTGTTCTTTCTCATCAAAATCCAAAAAGAAATATCCAAAACACTTTACAAACATATCATTCTTCCAGGCCTAATCTACCTTGCTAATGATAAACTCTAGGAGTTTGGGGACTGTCAGCAAAGTGGTGCCAACTTCTTCTTCTGATCCAGATTCATTATTCCAAAATGAAAAATGGGTGTAGAACAAGGGCAGCAAGTTGGGAAATGCTCCCATTAAAAGCAGCAATAAGAAGTCACTTATGTTGTGGCTTGTCAAGTGGCATTCTTACTCTACACTACACTGAATTTTAATTTGGGGAAAATTATTTTCACTTAAAAAGATGCTTCCATTTAATTCCACATCTGACTTGTAAAAAAAAATGGGAAAAAAATTTTTTTCCTTTTAGTGCTGGAATAATATATGTAGTTCCACTCTTGTCACATCATTCTACTTTTCAAAAGATCAAACGTGCTAATAGGGATGAAAGCAGCCCAGCTATATGGATAATGAAGGAAGCCCAAGTGCCTACTATGTGATAATACAGTTATTACTTTGAACTAAACTTACTTTATTCTTCTAAAAGAGGATCTGATTTAGGAGATGATTTCACTCCAGACATTTTTTTTAGCACTTAGCCTGGTTGCTTGAAATGGACAGAATCAACATGCCAATACTAGCCATTTCCGAGCATTTTCTATTCTTCAGGTCATAAATTATAGAGTTAGACCAGGGCTAGGCTAAATTATTTTGGCAGATGAGGCATATGAAGCATGTCCTCTAAGGAAAATTTAGGTCACAGGATTGGATCACCAGTTGATGGTTACACAACTAATGAGAGATTCTGCTCAAGAGATTATCAGCAGATTAAGTTAACCAGAGGTAACTACAGTCCTGTAGGCCTTCTCCTAGGGTCTTTTTTTCCTTTTCCTAAACATTTTAGG
This sequence comes from Lutra lutra, assembly GCF_902655055.1. Taxonomy (NCBI): domain Eukaryota; kingdom Metazoa; phylum Chordata; class Mammalia; order Carnivora; family Mustelidae; genus Lutra; species Lutra lutra. The sequence continues at coordinate 125,127,755 of NC_062285.1, forward strand.
AGCAATATGGACATATGATAACCACACCAAGATGGATATAGTAGAGGACAGTCAATATTTTAGAGGAGAGAGTTAATAATGTTCTTGGTATTTTAGAGAAATGGTTAAAATTTAAATTTTGGAAAGAAGTTCATTGAGAACAATGTTGGGAGGAAACACGACCTCATTTATTTAAAAAAATATTAAGTGTCTACTATGTGCCAGACTCTATTCTTGCTGAATTTTAAGGAGCTCACATTCTAATTAGATTTAAGTGTCTAAAGACAGGCAATTAATTTCCACCTATACTCAGGATGGAATATTGAAGACCACATTTATACTACCCCCTTAAACAACCAAAAAAAAAAACCTTGTCAAAATCTATGAAACTTGTTTTGAGACATTGTAAAACAAGAAGTATAGGACATAGATCTCTGAAAAAGGCAGCTTAGAGGGGGCAGTGGGGGATTAAGATAAGCCTGACAAATGCTTCAGCTGGTGCCTGGTGAGCTTTTAGGCCACTGCACAGAGAAGGTTGGACTCAGCAGAGTTTGCTGATCTCCTTGAGTTGCGGAGACAGGGTTCAGAGTACAGAAGTGCTAGGGCAGCTAGACTTCACGGGACAGAGGATACAAGACAGAAGAAAGCTGCAGTGATGGAGAGCTCCAGATACCTGTTGAAGGTCCCCTTGAATCTTTAGCTGAATGATATTTGCTGCATGAATTTGAAGAAACTTCCAAGACTGGAGAAGAAATCACTGGAAAGGAGTTAGTGGAGCAAATTTTAGGGAACACACAAGGCTGGTAACAGTTTATGTTCCCACTAGCCAGAGTAGAAAGACTTCCTAACATTTAAGGAACTGAGTAGTCTTCAGAAGAGTATTGCCTCAATGGAAGGGTCAAATTAGTCCTAGGCTTAGAGGCCATTCTGTACCCACAAAACAGCTTGAGAGAAGGCTTTGGAAATACGGACATGTTTCCAAGTAAGTTTTCTGCATCCTATTGCAAAGTCCAAAAATATTTAAGGATTATAAACATATTCGGTATCCCCAAAATGTTAAACATACAATGTCTGACATTACATTAAAAATTACCAGGCATGCAAAGAAACAGGAAGATAAGATCTAAAATAAGGGAAAAAATCAATAGAAAGAGACCCAGAAATGACATAGATGATGGAATTAGTAGATAAAAGCACTAAAATACATATTATAAATACATCCCATATGTTCAAGGAGTTAGAAGAAAGCATGAGAATGACAAGGAGAGAAATGAAAGATTTCCAAAAAGACCCAAGCCAAATTTCCACAGTTTAAAAGTGAACTAGATGAGGCTGAAATTAATGGCAGATTAGACATGGGTAAAAGAAAATATCAGTGAATTTGAAGACTGCAATGGAAACTAACCAAAATGAAACAGAAAGATTGGAAAAAATGAATAGACCATCAGTGTCTATGTAGGACAACATCCAGCAGCCTAAAATATGTGTAATTGGAGTTTCAGGAGGTGAGGAGAGGCAAGTGGAGACAGAAAAAATATTTAAAGAAATACACTCGATAAATTTCAAGCATGGCTTGAAAAAGATCCAGGGGCTCATTTTAGCTTATTACTACAAAGCACTGACTCTGTAGTCCCTTTACATAGAATGCCCTCCCGCTGCTTCTCTACCTTTTCCACCTAACACACATGTTAAGATCAGATCCCATAGCCTCCAAAAAACATTCCCAGTCTCATCCAAGTAATTTCATCCTTTTCTGAATACCGATCCCTTTTTGACCATCAGTTGTTTGACAATTAATCATGAAATGACTGAGGGGAGTTCTTGTATAGTTGTTCTTTTCTTGGTTTTTTAGTTTTATTCAACTATTTACATGTTTATGTCTTTCCTCCAACCAACCTCTGGATTCTGTCTCTTCTCTCATGAGAGCATATTTTCTTTATCAATTCTCCTTTTTTCCTATTCAGACATTTACCATCTTTAAAAAACCAAAAAGTTTAACAACTACCCACCCCCACAATCGTTCTACCCTACTTGATTCCTAGCTGTTCTTAATCTTTTCTTCTTACCAAACCTCTGAAAAGATTCTTCTATTTTTCTCACATCTCAATTATACCTGAACCCATTGCTATATGGCTTCACCCTCATCATCCCTGAAATTATTCTCCTAAAGGTCTACCATTATCTATTTGCTACAAAATCCAAAGAATTCTTTTAGTTTTGATCTTAATTTATTCAACAAAATACTTGCTAAGTACCTATTGTGTACCCAGAGCTGGGAATTTGATGGTAAGAAGTACAAATGCCCTCCCAAAGCTCAGATATGACAGGAAAGTCAAACAATAAAGTAACAAGGTACAGTGAGTGCTACCTGGCATTTGTTGATGATGGTTCCTCCCGCCCACTTGAAACATTCTTTGATATTGGCTTCTGTGGCACCATCTCTTCTGGATCATCCTATAATTCTGACCATGTCTTTGTAGACTTTGTACTGGACTGCTCTTTCTCTGCCTGTCCCATGTTTTTTCTCTGGTTCCTTCCTTGGCCTTCTTCCCAATATATATCTTTTTTTTTTGACATATTTTATTTTATTTTTTATAAACATATGATATATTTTTACCCCCAGGGGTACAGGTCTGCGAATCGCCAGGTTTACACACTTCACAGCACTCACCATAGCACATACCCTCCCCAATGTCCATAATCCCACCCCCCTCCCCTAACCCCCCTCCCCCCATCAACCCTCAGTTTGTTTTGTGAGATTAAGAGTCACTTATGGTTTGTCTCCCTCCCAATCCCATCTTGTTTCATTTACTCTTCTCCTACCCCTTAACCCCCCATGTTGCATCTTTACCTCATATCAGGGAGATCATATGATAGTTGTCTTTCTCCGATTAACTTATTTCGCTAAGCATGATACCCTCTAGATCCATCCACGTCGTCGCAAATGGCAAGATTTCATTCTTTTGATGGCTGCATAGTATTCCATTGTGTATATATACCACATCTTCTTTATCCATTCATCTGTTGATGGACATCTAGGTTCTTTCCATAGTTTGGCGATTGTAGACATTGCTGCTGTAAACATTCGGGTGCACGTGCCCCTTCGGTTCACTATGTTTGCATCTTTAGGGTAAATACCCAGTAGTGCAATTGCTGGGTCATAGGGTAGTTCTATTTTCAACATTTTGAGGAACCTCCATGCTGTTTTCCAGAGTGGTTGCACCAGCTTGCATTTCCACCAACAGTGTAGGAGGGTTCCCCTTTCTCCGCATCCTCGCCAGCATCTGTCATTTCCTGACTTGTTAATTTTAGCCATTCTGACTGGTGTGAGGTGGTATCTCATTGTGGTTTTGATTTGTATTTCCCTGATGCTGAGTGATATGAAGCACTTTTTCATGTGTCTGTTGGCCATCTGGATGTCTTCTTTGCAGAAATGTCTGTTCATATCTTCTGCCCTTTTCTTGATGGATTATTTGTTCTTTGGGTGTTGAGTTTGCTAAATTCTTTATAGATTTTGGACACTAGCTCTTTATCTGATATGTCATTTGCAAATATCTTCTCCCATTCTGTCAGTTGTCTTTTGGTTTTGTTAACTGTTTCCTTTGCTGTGTAAAGCTTTTGATCTTGATAAAATCCCAATAGTTCATTTTTGCCCTTGCTTCCCTTGCCTTTGGCGATGTTCCATGTGTGGTGTAAGGAGATGATCCAATTTCATTTTTCTGCATTTGGCTGTCCAATTTTCCCAACACCATTTATTGAAGAGGCTGTCTTTTTTCCATTGGACATTCTTTCCTGCTTTGTTGAAGATGAGTTGACCATAGAGTTGAGGGTCCATTTCTGGGCTCTCTATTCTGTTCCATTGATCTATGTGTCTGTTTTTGTGCCAGTACCATGCTGTCTTGATGATGACAGCTTTGTAATAGAGCTTGAAGTCCGGAATTGTGATGCCACCAACTTTGGCTTTCTTTTTCAATATTCCTTTGGCTATTTGAGGTCTTTTCTGGTTCCATATAAATTTTAGGATTATTTGTTCCATTTCTTTGAAAAAAATGGATGGTATTTTGATAGGAATTGCATTAATGTGTAGATTGCTTTAGGTAGCATAGACATTTTCACAATATTGATTCTTCCAATCCAGGAGCATGGAACATTTTTCCATTTCTTTGTGTCTTCCTCAATTTCTTTCATGAGTATTTTATAGTTTTCTGAGTATAGATTCTTAGTCTCTTTGGTTAGGTTTATTCCTAGGTATCTTATAGTTTTGGGTGCAATTGTAAATGGGATGGACTCCTTAATTTCTCTTTCTTCTGTCTTGTTGTTGGTGTAGATAAATGCAACTGATTTCTGTGCATTGATTCTATATCCTGACACTTTACTGAATTCCTGTACAAGTTCTAGCAGTTTTGGAGTGGAGTCTTTTGGGTTTTCCACATATACAATCATATCATCAGCAAAGAGTGATAGTTTGACTTCTTCTTTGCCGATTTGGATGCCTTTAATTTCCTTTGTTGTCTGATTGCTGAGGCTAGGACTTCTAGTACTATATTGAATAGCAGTGGAGATAATGGACATCCCTGCCGTGTTCCTGACCTTAGCAGAAAAGCTCTCAGTTTTTCTCCATTGAGAATGATATTTGTGGTGGGTTTTTCATAGATGGCTTTGATAATATTGAGGTATGTGCCCTCTATCCCTACACTTTGAAGAGTTTTGATCAGGAAGGGATGCTGTACTTTGTCAAATGCGTTTTCAGCATCTATGGAGAGTATCATATGGTTTTTGTTCTTTCTTTTATTAATGTGTTGTATCACATTGATTGATTTGCAGATATTGAACCAACCTTGCAGCCCTGGAATAAATCCCACTTGGTCGTGGTGAATAATCCTTTTAATATACTGTTGAATCCTATTGGCTAGTATTTTGGTGAGAATTTTTGCATCTGTGTTCATCAAGGATATTGGTCTGTAGTTCTCTTTTTTGATGGGATCCTTGTCTGGTTTTGGGATCAAGGTGATGCTGGCCTCATAGAATGAGTTTGGAAGTTTTCCTTCCATTTCTATTTTTTGGAACAGTTTCAGGATAATAGGAATTAGTTCTTCTTTAAATGTTTGGTAGAATTCCCCCGGGAAGCCATCTGGCCCTGGGCTTTTGTTTGTTTGGAGATTTTTGATGATTGTTTCAATCTCCTTACTGGTTATGGGTCTGTTCAGGCTTTCTATTTCTTCCTGGTTCAGTTGTGGTAGTTTATATGTCTCTAGGAATGCATCCATTTCTTCCAGATTGTCAAATTTGTTGGCGTAGAGTTGCTCATAGTATGTTCTTATAATTGTCTGTACTTCTTTGGTGTTCGTTGTGATCTCTCCTCTTTCCTTCATGATTTTATTTATTTGGGTCCTTTCTCTTTTCTTTTTGATAAGTCTGGCCAGGGATTTATCAATCTTATTAATTCTTTCAAAGAACCAGCTCCTAGTTTCATTGATTTGTTCTATTGTTTTTTTGGTTTCTATTTCATTGATTTCTGCTCTGATTTTTATGAATTCTCTTCTCCTGCTGGGTTTAGGGTTTCTTTCGTGTTCTTTCTCGAGATCCTTTAGGTGTAGGGTTAGGTTGTGTACTTGAGACCTTTCTTGTTTCTTGAGAAAGGCTTGTACCGCTATATATTTTCCTCTCAGGACTGCCTTTGTTGTGTCCCACAGATTTTGAACCGTTGTGTTTTCATTATCATTTGTTTCCATGAATTTTTTCAATTCTTCTTTAATTTCCTGGTTGACCCATTCATTCTTTAGAAGGATGCTGTTTAGTCTCCATGTATTTGGGTTCTTTCCAATTTTTCTCTTGTGATTGAGTTCTAGCTTTAGAGCATTGTGGTCTGAAAATATGCAGGGAATGATCCCAATCTTTTGATACCGGTTGAGACCTGATTTAGGACCCAGGATGTGATCTATTCTGGAGAATGTTCCATGTGCACTAGAGAAGAATGTGTATTCTGTTGCTTTGGGATGAAATGTTCTGAATATATCTGTGATGTCCATCTGGTCCAGTGTGTCATTTAAGGCCTTTATTTCCTTGTTGATCTTTTGCTTGGATGATCTGTCCATTTCAGTGAGGGGAGTGTTAAAGTCCCCTACAATTATTGTATTATGGTCAATGTGTTTCTTTGATTTTGTTATTAATTGGTTTATTTAGTTGGCTGCTCCCACATTAGGGGCATAGATATTTATAATTGTTAGATCTTCTTGTTGGACAGATCCTTTGAGTATGATATAGTGTCCTTCCTCATCTCTTGTTATAGTCTTTGGCTTAAAATCTAATTGATCTGATATAAGGATTGCCACTCCTGCTTTCTTTTGATGTCCATTAGCATGGTAAATTCTTTTCCATCCCCCTCACCTTAAATCTGGAGGTGTTTTCAGGTTTTAAATGAGTTTCTTGTAGGCAACATATAGATGGGTTTTGTTTTTTTATCCATTCTGATACCCTGTGTCTTTTGAGTGGGGCATTTAGCCCATTAACATTCAGGGTAAGTATTGAGAGATATGAATTTAGTGCCATTGTATTGCCTGTAAGGTGACTGTTATTGTATATTGTCTCTGTCCCTTTCTGATCTACTACATTTAGGGTCTCTCTTTGCTTAGAGGACCCCTTTCAATATTTCCTGTAGAGCTGGTTTGGTGTTTGCAAATTCTTTCATTTTTTGTTTGTCCTGGAAGCTTTTAATCTCTCCTTCTATTTTCAAGGATAGCCTAGCTGGATTTAGTATTCTTGGCTGCATGTTTTTCTCGTTTAGTGCTCTGAATATATCATGCCAGCTCTTTCTGGCCTGCCAGGTCTCTGTGGATAAGTCTGTTGCCAATCTAATATTTTTACCATTGTATGTTACAGACTTCTTTTCCCGGGTTGCTTTCAGGATTTTCTCTTTGTCACTAAGACTTGTAAATTTTACTATTAGGTGACAGGGTGTGGACCTATTCTTACTGATTTTGAGGGGGGTTCTCTGAACCTCCTGGATTTTGATGCTTGTTCCCTTTGCCATATTGGGGAAATTCTCTCCAATAATTCTCTCCAATATACCTTCTGCTCCCCTCTCTCTTTCTTCTTCTTCTGGAGTCCCAATTATTCTGATGTTGTTTCATCTTATGGTGTCACTTATCTCTCGGATTCTCCCTTCGTGGTCCAGTAGCTTTTTGTCCCTCTTTTGCTCAGCTTCTTTATTCTCTGTCATTTGGTCTTCTATATCACTAATTCTATCTTCTGCCTCATTTATCTTAGCAGTGAGAGGCTCCATTTTTGATTGCACCTCATTAATAGCTTTTTTGATTTCCACTTGGTTAGATTTTAGTTTATTTCTCCAGAAAGGGCTTTTATATCTCCAGAGAGGGTTTCTCTAATATCTTCCATGCCTTTTTCGAGCCCGGCTAGAACCTTGAGAATCGTCATTCTGAACTCTAGATCTGACATATTACCATTGTCTGTTTTGATTAGGTCCCTAGCCTTTCGTACTGCCTCTTGTTCTTTTTTTTTGTGGTGAATTTTTCCACCTTGTCATTTTGTCCAGATAAGAGTATATGAAGGAGCAAGTAAAATACTAAAAGGGTGGTGACAACCCCATGATATTATGCTTTAACCAAATCAGAAGAAATCCCAAATCATGAAAGGTGATTAAAGAGGTTTAGGAAAAAAAAAAAAAAAAGAAACAATTAAAAAGAAAACGAAATAAAGAAAGAATATAAAAAAGAAATATATATATATATATATATATATATATATATATATATATTAGATAAACTAGCTAAAAGACATTAAAAAAGAAAAGGGTAAAAGTTAAAAAAAATTTTGGCAGAAGAAGAGAAAAAAAAATTGAAAAAAAAATTAAATTAACTGCAAGGCTAAAGAATCATGGGGAGAAAGCCATGAGTTCCATGCTTTGCTTTCTCCTCCTCTGGAATTCCGATGCTCTCCTTGGTATTGAAACTGCACTCCTTGGTAGGTGAACTTGGTCCTGGCTGGATTTCTTGTTGCTCTTCTGGGGGAGGGGCCTGTTGTAGTGATTCTCAAATGTCTTTGCCCCAGGCGGAATTGCACCGCCCTTACCAGGGGCCGAGCTGAGTAATCTGCTAGGGTTTGCTTTTGGGAGTTTTTGTTCCCTGAGCGCTTTCTGTAGAGTTCTGGAGGACGGGAATGAAGACGGCGGCCTCCCAGTCTCCAGCCCGGAGGAGCCAAGAGCCCAGGGCCCCACTCCTCAGTGCACCCTCAGAGAACAGCACCCATTTACTCCCATCTGCCTGACCCCTGGCCGCGCTCCGAGCTGACTGAGCCTGCGACCAGTTCAAGGTAACCCCGAGCTCAGAGCTCACTCCTCGGCTCTGTCTCTGTAGTCAGCTTCCCTGTTCTAATACCTGTAAGCTCTGCAACACTCAGACACCACCGATCCTTCTGTGACCCTGCGGGACCTAAAGCCACGCTGACCCCGCGTGGGCTTCACCCCGGTTAAGCCTCTGGAGCGATGTCCCTCAGCGGAACAGACTTTTAAAAGTCCTGATTTTGTGCTCTGTTGCTCCGCCGCTTGCCGGGAGCCGGCCCCTCCCCCCACGGTCTATCTTCCCGTCGCTTTGGATTCACTTTTCCGCCAGTCCTACCTTTTAGAAAGTGGTTGATTTTCTGTTTCTAGAATTGCTGTTCTTCTTCTCTTCGATCTCCTGTTGGATTTGTAGGTGTTTGCAATCTTTAGATAAGCTATCTAGCTGATCTCCCGCTACCTGATGTAGTCTCAGCCTGCTACTTCTCCACCATCTTGACTCCTCCCTCCCCCAATCTATATCTTGTTTCCTTCATGATCTCTTACATGTCCATGATTTCATCTACCTACTATAGACTGATACTTTTATTTTTTTAATTTTAAAAGATTTTATTTGACAGAGAGAAACTGTGAGGGAGGGAACACAAGCTGGGTAAGTAGGGAGAGGAGAAGCAGGCTTCCTGCTGAATGGGGAGCCCCATGTGGGGCTTGATTCCAGGACCCTGAGATCATGACCCAAGCCAAAGGCAGAAACTTAATAACTGAGCCACCCAGGTGCCCCAGCCACCCCGGCTGATACTTTTAAATCTATATTTTCAGCCAAGATTTTTCTCCAAAGTTCCAGAGTTTCTCTACCTATTCAATTGCTTCACTTGGATGTCCACAAGTACTCCAAAGTAACAGTGTAAATGTAATTATTATTTACCCTAAGCCTGTTCTCTGCACTCCTTAATTTAGTAAGAGTTATACCTAATCATCATTCATAGACTTAAACCTTGGCATCATCTTTGATTTCTCTCTCCTTTGAACCTCACACCCAACCGGTTGTCAAATCTTATTGATTTGTTTCTAGGCATTTCTCAAAGGGTTTTCTCTCTATCCCCGTAGCCAGTGCCTTAATTCAGTGTTACTTCTATTTTGGATCCAGTAGTTATACCTCCTTGCTTCTGGTCTTGGTTTCTTTCAATCAAATCCAGGCAGCAAAAAAGTGAACTTTCTGAAGGAGAATGCAATTATGTCACTTCCATGTTTAATACCTTTTGATAGTGCTCCATACACTTTCAGGTAAAAGTCAAGTTCTACACCCTGGGCCCCAATGCCTCAACTTGCCAGCCTCATCTTTCACCTCATACTGAATTACTCAGTTCTCTGAATGCCCTATAGCATCTCATACATCCTAGTATTTACACATGTTGCTCTTTCTGCTGGATCTTGCCAACTTCTACTAATGTCTCTTCATGGCCCCTCTCTAAAATTCAGTTCTGACACTGCTACATCTTTACAGATTCTCTGACATTCTCCTTCTCCAATCTAAGATTAGATGTCCTTTCTCAGTATATCCATAAAATATTCCACATATATTCTTTGTGGAGTATTCATTTGGATTTTTAAAAATATTTATTTATTTGAAAGAGATAGAGAAAGCAAGCAGGAGAAAGAGCATGACCAGGGGGAGGTGCAGTAGGGGAGGGAGAAGCAGACTCCATTAAGCAAGGAGCCTGATGTTGGACTTGATCCAAGGACTCTTTAATTATGACTTGAGCAGAAGGCGGATGCTTAACTGACTGAGCCATCCAGACACCCCTTCATCTGGATACTCTTTAAAAAAATTATCTGTTTATGTCTTTCCCATCATTGTATTGTAAATTCCTCCCTGCCCTCTCTACTATCTATCCTCCTTACTTGCTTAATTTTTTTTATTAAGCACTTATTATCTGGTAGACAATATATCTTCTTTGTCCTTCTCCCACAAAATGAATGCAAGCTACATAAAGGTGAGTACCTTTATCTATTTCATTCACTGTAATATCCTTCATACCTAGAACAATACATAGCACATAGTAACAACTCAGTATTTATTTGTTATACAAACAAATAAATCCTTGTCCTGAGCATTTATAGCCGTATCCAGAACATGGTATTGGTTGTTACACTCTACAGCAACCTTATTTGCTCATCTGGCACTCTACAAGGGTATTGGATTCCTAACAAAGGTCTCATAAGAACAATATTTCATAGTTAGGTTCATATGTTCTTGCATGATTTTGAAAGTTTTTAAAATTATTATAAAATATGCATAACAAAATTAAACATTTAATAATTTTTAAAGTGTATAGTTTAGTGGCATTAGGTACAGTCACACTGTTGTGCAAGCATCACCATTATCCATCTCTAGAACTTTTTCATCTTCCTCAATTAAAACTCTGTACGTATTAGATAATAACTCCTTATTCTTCCCTACCACTTCCCATAACCAGTGGATATGGGAACTGCCATTCTACTTTCTGACTCTTTAAATTTGACTACTCTAGTTACCTCATACAAGTGGAACCATACCATATTTGTCCTTTTGTATCTGGCTTATTTCATTTATCATAATATCTTCAAGGTTCATCCATATTGTAGTAGTATCCTAATTTGCTTCCTTTTTAAGGTTGAATAATATTCAATTGTATGTATATGCTACATTTTGTTTATCCATTCATCCATGGGTGGGCATTTGAGTTGGTTCCACCTTTGGGCTATTGTGAATAATGCTGTTGAGTCTCTGCTTTCACTTCACTTGGGTATATTCCCAGAAGTGGAACTGTTTGTTCATATGGTAAATTCTATGCTTATTTTTTTTCCAAACTGCAGCTGTACAATTTTACATTCCCAGCAGGAATGTGCAAGAATTCCAATTTCTCCACCTCTTCACTACACTTGTTATTTTTTCTTGTTCTATTAGGTTTTATAACAGCCATCTTAATGGGTATGAATCATATATCACTGTGGTTTTGTGTTCTTTTCCTTAAAGATTAGTGATGTTGGGCATCTTTTTATGTGCCTATTGGCCATTTGTGTATCTTCTCTGGAGAAATACCTATTCAAGTCTTATGCCCACTTTTTATTGGGTTGCTGTTTGTTTTGTTGAGTTTTAGGATTAGCAGTTTGACCTTATGTCTATATTTGAAGTTCAGTTTGGTATAAAATATTTAGTTCACATTTTCTTTCTTTGGGTATCTTAAGTATGTTATTCCATTGTCTTTCAGCATAAACTATTACTATCAAAACTTTGTTGACATTCTGTTATTTCATTAAGAAGTAATTTGGTCTTTTAATTTTTTTGATCTAGAAAGGGATTTTATTATTCTCCATTATGTTTGGTAAAATATATCTTGATGTTAGCCCTGCCCCAACATTATCCTGTGAACCTACCACTAGCAACATGCCCTTGGTGGAGTCCATCCAAAATGGTGCCACAAATGTGGCAGTGTACACCACTCCAAAGTGTTTACTGACCTATGGAGGGGGGACGATAACCACACACACCAGTCTGACTGCAGTTCCAGGGATGGGGGCAGACATTGGGTGTGACTGCAGGCCCCACCCACCAATGAAACCTCAGGAGACAACACATGGACAGGGCTCTACAGTTATGTGCTGCCACAGCTCCGGTAAATGGCTGGTTTGACTCAACTTAAGCTCAAGGTGGCACCCGACTGGCATACCAGTAACACAGGTACCAAATTCTGCCCACAACAGGCAAAGAGAGCCATTGCAGATGACTGGGCTGAAGGCAAACATGGCTAAGCCACAACAGTAGGGTGCTCATAACACTCATAAGAGATACCCCTGAAGCACCATGTTCTGGTGAACATGGGACATTGCACTGCAGGGCACTATGGGTCTTCTTCTTCATAAGGGCACTACTTTTAAGAGCAAGAGACACAGCCAATTTTTCTAATACATACAAACAGACATAGAGAGTTAGACAAAATGAGGAGACAGAGGAATATGTCCCAAATGAAAGAACAGGACAAAATCGTGGCAAAAGAGCTAAATGAAATGGAGGCAAGTATATGCCTGGTAGAGAATTTAAAGTGATAGTAATAAAAATACTCACTGAACTGGAGAAAAAAGTAGAGCACCTCAGTGAGACTCTCAACAAAGAGAGAGAAAACATTAAAAAGAACCAACCAGAAATGAAAAACCTGATAACAACTTAAAAATACACTAGAGGGAATAAATAGTAGACTAAAGGAAGCAGAAGAACAGATCAGTGATCTGGAGGACAGAGTAATGGAAAGCAATCAAGCTGAACAGGAGAGAGAAAAATGCACTAAAAAATGAAATGATTAAGGAACTCAGTGACACCATCAAGCATAATAACATTTGCATTACAGGGATCCAAGAGAGAGAAGAGAGAGAAAAGAGGGGAGAAAATTTATTTGAAGAAATAGTAGCTCAAAACTTCTTGTATCTGAGGAAGGAAACAGAAATCTAAATCTGAGAGGCACAGAGAGCTCCCAAGAAAATCAAACACCAAGTTTGTATTTAAAAGGGCAAAAGGTAGTGATGAAGAGAATTTTAAAGAGAGCAAGTGAAAAGACAACAGTTACACACAAGGGAAACCCCAAAAGGTTATCAGCTGATTTTTCAGCAGAAACTTAGTAGGCCAGAAGAAAGTGGCATGATAGGGGCACCTGGGTGGCTCAGTGGGTTAAAGCCTCTGTCTTCGGCTCGGGTCATGATCTCAGGGTCCTGGGATCAGCCCCGTGTTGGGCTCTCTGCTCGGCGGGGAGCCTGACTCCCCCCTCTCTGTGCCTGCCTGCTTGTGACCCTCTGTCTGTCAAATAAATAAAATCTTAAAAAAAAAAAAAAAGAAAGTGGCATGATATAATTAAAATGCTGAAAGAAAAAAAAAAACTCTGCAGCCCAGAATACTCTATCCAGCAGGGCTATTATTCAGAATAAGAGAGATTAAAGAGTTTCCCACACAAGCAAAATTTAAAGGAATTCATTACCACTAAACCAGCCTTAAAAGAAATGTTAAAGGAGACTCTTTGAGTGGAAAAGAAAGATCATAAGCAGGAGTAAGAAAAGTAGGAAGCACAAAAGCAATAAAATTAGTGTATCTATAATAATAAGTCAAGGGATTCACACAATAAAAGGATGTGAAGTATGATACCATATATATAAAATGTGAGGGATGGGAGAGAGGAATAAAACATTATTGCTTTTAGAATGTGTTCAAATGTCAGTGGCCATCAACTTAATAAAGACTGCTTGATGTATATATAAACCACAAGTCAAAAACTGGTAATAAATATGCAAAAAGTAAAGAGAAAGGTATCCAAGTCTATTCCTAAAGAAAGCCAGCAAACAATGTGAGAGGAATGAGAAAGGAACAAAGAACTACAGAAACAACAATAAAACAAGTAACATAATGGCAATAAGTACATACCTACCAACAATTACTTTGAATATAAATGGAACAAATGCTCCAATTAAAGGACATAGGGTGGTGGAATAGATAAAAAAGCAAGACTGATTTATATGCTGCCTACAATAGACTCATTTCAGACCAAACATACATGCAGACTGAAAGTAAAGGGGTGGAAAAACATTTATCATACAAATGGAAGTGAAAAACATGCCAGGGTAACAATTCTTACATCAGACAAAATAGACTTTAAAACAAAGACTGTAATAAGAGACAAAGAAGGATACTACATAATCATAAAGGGAACAACCCCACATATTTTTAATTTAATATTTAATATTAATAAATTTATATTTATTAATAAATAATATTAATATTAATATTAACTAATTAACTAATAAATTAATATTAATAAAATTTAATTTAATATTTAATAATAGTTGGGGACTTTAACACCCCCATTTATATCAATGTATAGATCATCCAAACAGAAAATCAACAAGAAAACAATAGCTTTGAATGACACACCGGAACAGAATGATCTAGCAGATATATTCAGAACATTCTATCCTGAGACAGCAAAATACATTCTTTTCACACGCATATGAATATTCTTCAGAATAGCTCACATTTTAGGCCACAAAACAAGACTCAACAAATTCAAAAAGACTGAAGTCATACCATGAACTTTTCCAAATGCAATGGTATAAAACTAGAAATCAACCACAAGAAAAAATCTGGAAAGAACATGAATACACGGAGGTTAAATAACATGCTAATAAACAACATATGGGTCAGCTAAGATATCAAGGAGGAAATAAAAAAAGATATATGGAGATAAATAAAAATGAAAACATGGTAATCCAAAATCATCGGGTTGCAGCAAAAGCTGTTCTAAGAGGGAAGTTTATAGGAATAAGGCCTACTTCACGAAGCAAGAAAAATCTCAAATGAACGGCCAAACCTTACACCTAAAGGAACTAGAAAAAGAATAAACAAAACCAAAAACCAGTTGAAGGAAGGAAATAATAAAAATTAGAGTAGGAATAAACAAAACAGGAAAAAAAAAAACAACAAAACAGATCAATGAAACCAGGAACTGGGTCTTTGAAAAGATCAACAAAATTGATAAATCTTTAGCCATATTCATCCAAAAGAGACAGAGAGAGAGAGAACTCAAAATCAGAAATGAAAGAGGAGAAATAACAACTGACACCATAGAAATACAAAGGGTTATAAGAGAATATTACAAAAAATTATATGCCAACAAATTAGACAAACTAGGTGAAATGGATAAATTCCTAGAAACATGTAACCTCCCAAAAGTGAATCAGGAAGAACTAGAAGGTGTCTTCACAGGTGAATTCTACCAAACATTTAAAGAAGAGTTAATACCTTTCTTCTCAAACTATTTCAAAAAATAGAAGAGGAAGGAAAGCTTCCAAATTCATTCTAGGAGGTTGGCAGTATTCTGATACCAAAGTACTACAAAAAAGAACTACAGACAAATATCTCTAATGAACACAGATGCAAGAATTCTCAACAAAATATTAGCAAACAGAATCCAACAACAGATTAAAAAAACTACTCACATGATCAAATGCAATTTATTCCTGGCATGTGAGGGTGGGTCACTATTCACAAATCAATCAATATGATACACCACATCAACAAGAAAAATGACAAAACCCTCAACAAAGTAGGTTTAGAGGAAATATACCTCAATGTAATAAAGGCCATGTATGACAAATCCACAGCTAACATCATAATCAATGGTGAAATTGAGGGCTTTCCCCGTAAGGTCAGGAACAGGACAAGAATGTCCACTATCAGCACTTTTATTTAATATAATACTGGAATTCCTAGCCACAGTAATCAGACATCAAAAAGAAATACAAGGCATCCAAATTGGTAAGGAAGGAGTAAAACTTTCATTAGTCGCAGATGACATGACACTCTACATAGAAAGCCCTAAAAATTCCACCAAAAAATTACTAGAACTGATAAATGAATTCAGTAAGGTCACAGGATACAAAATCAATATACAGAAATCTGTTTCTTTCTACATTATAATAATGAAGTAGCAGAAAGAGAAATTATGAAAACAGTCTTATTTACAATTGTACGAAAAATAATAAAATGCCTAGGAATAAGTTAACCAAGGAAGTGAAAGACTGGTACTCTAAAAACTACAAAACACTGATAAAAGAAACTGAAGATGATGCATACAAAAGGAAAGATAGCCCATGCTCATGGATTGGGAGAACAAATACTGTTAAAATGTCCATATTACCCAAAGCAATGTAAAGATTTAAAGGGATCCCTATCAAAATATGCACAGCATATTTCACAGAATTGGAACAAATAATCCTAAAATTTGTATGGGAACCACAAAAGAACCTAAATATCCAAGGCAACCTTGAAAAAGAGGAACAAAACTAGAGGCTTCACAGTCCCAGATTTTAAGATATACTACAAAGTAATAGTGACCAAAACAGTACAGTACTGGCACAAAAGTAGACATAGACATCAATAGAACAGATGAGAGAGTCCAGAAATAAACCCCTGATTATGTGGCTAATTAATCTCTGACAAATGAGGCAAGTATGTGTAATGGGGAAAAAGCTTTTTAACACATAGTGTTGGTAAAATAGGACAGCTACATGCAAAAGAATGTGACTGGACCATTTTTCTTATACTATATAGAAAAATAAACTCAAAGTGGACTAAAGACCTAAATGTGAGACCTGAAACCATAAAAATTTTTGAAGAAAGAAGGCAGTAATTTCTCTAACAGTGTTGCAGTGACATTTTTCTAGATATGTCTCCTAAGGGAATCAAAGCTAAAATAAACTACTGGGAGTATATGAATATTAAAATTTTCTGCACAGCAAAGGACACAACGAAACTAAAGATGATCTACTGAAGGGAGAAGATATTTGCAAATGGCACATCTGAAAAAGGGTTAGTGTCCAACATATATAAAGAACTTATATAACTCAACATCAAAAAGCAGATAATCTAATAAAAAATGGGCAGAAGACTTGAATAGACATTTCTCCAAAGAAGATATACAGATGGCCAACAGATACATGAAAAGATGCTTAACATCACTCATCATCAGGGAAATGCAAATCAAAACCATAATAAGAGATCATGTCACACCTATCAGAATGGCTAGAATCAAAACACAAGAAACAAGTGTTGGGAAGGATGTGGGAAGAAAGGAACACTCTTGCACTGTTGTTGGGAATGCAAACTGGTGCAGCCACTGTGGAAAACAGTATGAAGGCTGCTCAAAACATAAAATACAGGATTACCATATTATCCAGTAATTCCATTACTGGGTACTCACCCAAATAATAAAACCCTAATTCAAAGAAATATGCACCACTGTGTTTATCACAGCATTATTTATAATAGCCAAATTATGGAAGCAGTTACAGTGTTGATTGATAGATAAATGGATAAAGAAAATGTAATATATATATATTACATTATATATATTTATATACATTATATATACACATATATGAATATATTTTAATATATTTATATTGACATATATAAAGTATTATATATTTGATATACAAAATTTTAATATACATTTTATATATTTATACATATACATATATATTCCATTATATAAATATATATAGATTATATATAATCCATTAAAAATAAAATCTTAAAAAGGAAAAAAAAATAAGAAGTATTATCACCTGTACAAGGACACTCCAAGACTGAGAAAGATAGCTGTTTTATCTAATATATAGTAATAAGCATAGAGTCAAGCAAAATGAGAAAACAGAGAAATATGCTTCAAATGAAAGAACAACACAACGCTGAAAAAATACCTTAGTAATATGGAAATAACTGTGGTGCTGGGGTGGCTCTGTTGGTTAAGTGTTTGCCTTTGGCTCAGGTCATGACCCAGGATCCTGGGATTGAGCCCTGCATCAGGCTCCCTGCTCAGAAGACAGTCTGCTTCTCCTTCTTCCTCTGCAGCTCCCTCCTGCTTGTGCTCTGTGTGTTTCTCCCTTTCTGTGTCTCTCTTTATCAAACAAATAAATAAAATTTTAAAAATAATATGGAGATAAGTAACCTACCTGATAAAGAATTCAAAATGATGGTTGCAGTTATGCTCACCAAACTTGGGAGCAGGATGTGTCAACATAGCAAGAACTTCAATAAAGAGACAGAAAATATAAGAAAGTACCAAATATTAGCCACAGAGCTGAAGAATGCAATAAACTGAAAAATACACTAGAGGGATTTAACAGCAGAGTAGATGAAGTATAACAGATCAGTGAGCTGAAAGGAAAAGCAATAGAACTTACCAACACAGAGCAACAACAACAAAAAAGAATTAAAAAATTAAGATAACTTAAAGGACCTGACAATATCAAGCAGAATAACTTTTGCATTATAGGTGTCCCAAGGAAGAAAAGAGAGATAAAAGTGCAGAAAACTTATTTGAAAAGATAATGGCTGAAAGATTATCTAACTTAGGCAAGGAAGCAAATATCCAGGACCAGGAAGCCCCAGAGAGTTCAAAAATGAATGAATCTAAAGGAAGCCACACCAATACACATCATAATTAGGATGTCAAAAGTTAAAGAGAATATCTTTATCTTCTCTTGTTACTTCTCTTGTTGCTTTTGTTGAACTTCTGTTGTTTAAAGGCAATAAGATAACAAACTGTTTCATACAAGGGAAACCCCATCAGGCTAGCAGCAAATTTCTCAGCAGAATTTTGCAAGCCAGAAGGGTGTGGCATGACATATTCAACGTGGTAAAAGAAAAAACCTTCCAATCCAAAATACCATACCTGGTAAGGTTATCATTCACATTTGAAGAAGAGATAAGGAGTTTTCCAGGCAAAATCTAAAAGAGTTCATCACTACTAAGCCAGTCTTATGAGAAATATTAAAGGAATTTTGTTAAGCTGAAAAGAAATGGAACCAAGTAATAACAATAAAATACATAAAAGTAAAATTCTCATTGGAAAATTAAATATATAGGAAGAGGAGGATTAATCATTTATAAAGACACTAAGAAAGTTAAAGTACAAAAGTATTTAATTTGATGAAAACTATAATAATTAGTTAAGGGAATATATAATATAAAACATAAAAATGACATCAGAAATATAAAACATGGGAGTGTATAAAAATGTAGTTTTGGAATGTGTTTAAATGTATGTTGCTATGAACTTAAAATAGACTACTATGTGTGGGATGATATATACGAACCTCATTGTAACCACAAAGAAAAAAAAAACTTGTAGTAAATACAGTAAGTACACACAAAAACATGAGAAAGGAATCTAAATATAGTACACTAAAGAAAGTCATTAAATGACACATTAGACCAGATAGAATAATATAGAACACTTCATCCAAAACAGCAGAATACACGCTCGTGTACACATGGAATAGTTCCCAAGATAGATCACATGTTCGGCCACAAAACAAGCCTCAGTAAATTCAAGAAGAGTGAAATAATATCAAGTATTTTTTCTAACCACAATGGTATGATACTAGAAATCAATTACAAGAAGAAAGTAAAAAATACATGGAAATTAAATAATACACTACTGAACAACCACTGGATCATGGTAGAAAACAAAGGAGAAATTAAAAATACTTAGACACAAGTGAAAACATAAATGTGACATATCAAAATCTATGGGATGCAGCAAAAGCAATTCTAAGAGGGAAGTTGATATCAATATAGACCTACCTCAAGAAAGAAAAAACATGCCGATTTAATTTTACACCTAAAGGAACTAGAAAAAGAAGTACAAAGCCCAAAGGGGGGAAATTTAAAAAAAGAGAGTGGGGAAAAAAAAATGAAATAGAAACTAAAAATAGAAAAGATCACCAAAACTAAGAGCTGGTTCTTTGAAAAGATAAAACTGATAAACCTTTAGCTAGACTCACCAAGAAAAAAAGAGGATTCAAATAAATAAAAAATGAAAGTTACAATTGATACCAAGGACATGAATCATGAGCATACAATTATCAACCAAGAAACTGAAAAGATATTCTGCACTCATGGAAGAATTAATATTGTTAAATATCTGACCTAAAGCAATCTATATTCAATACAATCCCTATGAAAATTCTAGCGAAAATTTTGTATAGCAATGGAACAAATAATTCTAAAATTTATATGAAACAACAAAGGATCTCTAATAGCCAAAACAATATTGAGAAAGAACAAAGCTGGGGGTATCATACTGCCTGATTTCAAACTATACTACAAAGCCATACTAATAAAAATAGTATAGTATTTGCATAAAAACAGACACATAGATTAATGGAACAGAATAGAGAGCACAGAAATAAACCTCTGCATATATAGTCAATTAGGTTATGACAAAGGATTCAAGGATACACAATGGGAAAAGGATAGACTCTGCAGTAAATGGTGCTGGGAAAACTGGACAGCTATATGCCAAAGAATGAAACTGGACTGCTATATTACACCATACACAAAAATTAACTTAGAATGGATTAAAAACTTGAATATAAGACCCAAAACCATGAAATACCTAGAAGAGAACATTAGGCAGTAAATTCCTTGATATTGGTCTTAGTGATATTTCTTGGATCTGACTCAAAAGGCAATCAAACAAAAGCAAAAATAAACAAATGGGACTACATCAAACTAAAAATTTCTGCGCAGCAAAGGAAACCATCAACACAATGAAAAGACAATGTACTGAGTAGGAGAAAATATTTCAAATCATATATCCAGTAAGGGGTTAATATACAAAGTATATAAAGATTTAGTAACTCAATAGCAAAAAAAAACAGAAAACAAAAAAACAAAACAAAAAAAAACCCCAAAACCAAAAAACACCTGATTAAAAAATGAGGATCTAAATATGTATTTTTCCAAAGAAGACATATAGATGGCTAACAGGCATGTGAAAAGATACTCAACATCACTAAGCATTAGGTAAATGCAAATGAAAAATACAATAAGATATCTTATACCTGTCAGCATAGCTATTATCAAGAAGACAAGATATAACAAATGTTGGCTAGGATGTAGAGAAAAGAGTAAAAAGTGTTTCCTAATTCACTGCTGGGAATATGAATTGGTACAGCCACTATGGAAAACAGTATGGAGGTTCCTTAAAAATTAAAAAAATAGAGCTACATATGATCCAGCAATTCCACTACTGGGTATCTATCCAAAGAAAATGAAAACAGTAATTCAAAAAGATATATGCACCCCTATATTCACTGTAGCATTTACAATAACCAAGATATCGAAGCAACCTCTGTCCAGTGACAGATGAGTAGACAAAAAGGTTGTGGTATATTATTCAGCCATAAAAAAATGAAATCTTGGGGCACCGGGGAGGCTCAGTCAATTAAGCACCTGCCTTCGGCTCAGGTCATGATCCCGAGGTCCTGGGACAGAGCCCTGCATTGGACTACCTGCTCCGGCGGGAAGTCTGCTTCTCCCTCTGCCCCTCCCCCTGACAATGCTCACTCTCTCGCTAATAAATAAATGAGATCTTTTTAAAAAAATGTAAAAAAAAAAAAGGAATCTTTGCATCTGCAGCAACATGGATGGAACTTTAGGGGATTATGTTAAATGAATTAGTTAGACAAAGACAAATGCCCCATGAATTCCCTCATCTGTGGAATTTAAGACAAAACAAACCCAAGCCCAGAATCATTGATACAGAACAGATTGGTGGTTGGCAGAGTGTAGAGGGGGCAAAATGAGTGAAGGGTATTAAAAATTGCAAACTTTCAATTATAAAATAAATACATCATGGGGACATAATGTACAGCATATGGAATATAGTCAGTAATACCATATTAACTTTGTAAGGTGATAGGTGATAAATAGACTTTATTATAGTGACAATTTTACAGTGTTAACAAATATTAACACTAGTTGTACACCTGAAACTAATATAATATGGCATACCAATTTTACCTCAATAAATTTAAAAATATTTCAGCCATTCTTGGGCGCCTGGGTGGTTCAATGGGTTAAGCCTCTGCCTTTGGCTCAGGTCATGATCTCAGGGTCCTGGGATTGAATCCCGCATCAGGCTCTCTGCTCAGCAGAGCGCCTGCTTTCCCCTCTCTCTTTGCCTACTTGTGATCTCTCTCTCTGTCAAATAAATAAATAAAATCTTTTTTAAAAATTAAAAAAAAATAAAAATTTTTCAGCCATTCTAATAGGTACTGTGAGATATAATAAAACAGTGTTTTGTTGTGGTTTTAATTTTCATTTTCCTAAAGACTAATGTTGTGCATCTTTGTTGTTGTTAATAGATTTGTATTTTTTTTTTAATTCAGGTTAGTTAACATATAGTATATTATTAATTTTGGGGTAGAATTTAGTGATTCATCAGTTGCATATAATATCCAGCAGTTATTACATCAAGTGCCTTCCTTAATGCCCACCACCCATTACCCTATCCCCTCTCCCACCTCCCCTCCAGCAACCCACAGTTTGTTTTCTATAGTTCAGAGTCTCTCAAGATTTGTCTTCCTGTTTTCAACCTTTTTAATTTTTTCCTTCCCTTCCCCTATTTCACCAGTTTGTTTCTTAAATTCCACATCTGAGTGAAATCATATGGTGTTTGTCTTTTTGACTAACTAGTTTCACTTAGCATAATACACTCTAGTTCCATCCATGTTGTTGCAAGTGCCAAGATTTCATTCTTTTTGATGGCTAATATTTCATTGTATATATATACATAAAATGGAATGTTCCTTATTTTATTTGTTTCTTTGAGAGAGAGAGCAGGAAACACAGTCAGGGAGAGGGGCAGAGGGAGAAACAGGCTCCCACTGAGCAGGGAACTGATGCAGGGTTCAATTCCAGGACCCCAAGATCACAACCTGAGCCAAAGTCAGGTGCTTAATAGACTGAACCAACCAGTAACTCCACCACTTCTTTATACATTCATCTGTCAATGGACATCTGAGCTTTTTCTGTAGGTTGGCTATTGTGGACATTGCTGCTATAAATAATTGGTGTGCATATGTCCCTTTGAATCACTATTTTTGTATCCTTTGGATAAATACCCAGTAGTGCAATTGCTGTATCATAGGGTAGTTGTATTTCTAACATTTTGAGGAACCTCCACATTGTTTTCCAGAATGGCTTCACCAGTTTGCATCCCCACCAACAATTTATGTGCATCTTTTTCATATGTTTGTTATCTGTTACCTTTCTCAGTCAAGTATATATCAAATCTTTTGTCCATCTTTTTAGTTGGATTTTTTACTAATGAATTTTGGGAGTTCTTTATATATTTTAGAAACAAGTCTTTTATCAGATGTACAATTTGTATATGTTTTCTCCCAGTTTATAGTGTGATTTTTTTTTAATTCTCTTAAGGGTATCTTTCAAAGAGAAGTTTTTAATTTTGCTGTTCCAATTTATTATTTTGGTTTTTATGAATCATGCTTTTGGTACTTCATCTAAGAAATCTTTGCCTGAAATCGTAAAGACTTTCTCCTATGATTTTTTTTCTTTTTCTAGAGAGTTTATAGTCATGGAGCTTGTTTGCTCTTCCCAGTATGAAGAGCCCTTATTATTTGCAGCAGGAAGTGGAAGCGTTCACCACAGCTCTAGCTCCAGGGGCTGGACAAAGACCCACTCTGTCATTGCCCTGTTGGGCTTTACATTTAAAGTCTCTTTCTTTCTTACTTTTTTTTTTTTTTTTTTTTTTTTTTTTTTTTTTAGTTTTGGAAGAAGAGTTCAGTAATTCATCAGTTGCATGTAATACCCACTGCTCATTTCATCAAGTGCCCTCCCTAATGCCCATCACCCAATTACCCCATCCCTCCATCCATCTTCCCTCCAGTAACCCTGTTTTCCTATGGTTATAAGTCTTTTATGGTTTGTCTCCTTCTCTGATTTTGTCTGATTTTTTCCTTTCCTCTCTTCCCTTATGATCCTCTGTCCCGTTTCTTAACTCCACCTAGAGCTACCCTATGACCCAGCAATTACACTACTAGATATTTACCCAAAGGATACAAATGTAGTGATTTGAAGGGTTGCCTGCACCCCAATGTTTATAGCAGCAATGTCCACAAGAGCCAAAATATGGAAAGAGTCCATATGTCCTTCAACAGAATAATGGATATAGCAACATGGACGGGACTGGAAGAGATTATGCTGAGTGAAATAAGTCAAGCAGAGAGAGTCAATTATCATATGGTTTCACTTATTTGTGGAGCATAACAAATAGCATGGAGGACAAGGGGAGATGGAGAGGAGAAGGGAGTTGAGGGAAATTGGAAGGGGAGGTGAACCATGAGAGACTATGGACTCTGAAAAACGATCTGAGAATTTTGAAGGGGTGGGGGGTGGGAGGTTGGGGGCACCAGGTGGTGGGTATTGTAGAGGGCACGGATTGCATGGAGCACTGGGTGTGGTGCAAAAATAATGAATATTGTTATGCTGAAAAAATAAAATTAAAAAAAAAAAGAAGATGTGGTATATATACACAATGGAGTATAACTTAGCCATTAAAAAATGAAATCTTACATTTGCAATCACATGGGTAGAACTAGAGGGTATTATGCTAAGTGAAATAAGTCAACCAGAGAAAGAAAATTATCATATTATTTCATTTTATTTTTGTATAAGGTTTTGAATGGATTAAAGTTCTTTTAAAAATATGGATATCCAGGGGCCCCTGGGTGGCTCAGTGGGTTGAAGCCTCTGCCTTCAGCTCAGGTCATGATCCCAAGGTCCTGGGATCGAGCCCCATGTTGGGCTCTCTGCTCAGTGAGGAGCCTGCTTCCTCCTCTCTCTCTGCCTGCCTATCTTCCTACTTGTGATCTCTATCAGTCAAATAAATAAATAAAATCTTTTAAAAAAAATATGGATATCCAGGGGCACCTGGGTGGCTCAGTGGGTTAAGCCTCTGCCTTCAGTTCAGGTCATGATCTCAGGGTCCTGGGATTGAGCCCCGCATCAGGCTCCCTGCTCCCAGACCTGCTGAGCGGAGAGCCCACTTCTCCCTCTCTCTCTGCCTGCCTCTCTGCCTACTTGTGATCTATCAAATAAATAAAACCTTTAAAAAATATGGATATCCAGGGGTGCCTGGGTGGCTCAGTCGTTAAGCATCTGCCTTCGGCTCATGTCATGATCTCAGGGTCCTGGTATCAAGCCCCACATCAGGCTCCCTGCTCCGCGGGGGGCCTGCTTCTCCCTTTCCCACTTCCCCTGCTTGTGTTCCTTCTCTTGCTGTGTCTCTGTCAAATAAATAAATAAAATCTTTTTAAAAATATGGATATCCAAAATTGTTCCATTCTGCCCTTTCGTCACTAAATTGCCTTTGCATCTTTGTTAGAAATTAGTACCATATATGTGTTGGTCTAATTCTGGACTCCGTTCTGTTCCATTGATATACTCTCTGTCTTTACACCAATACCAGACTTTCTCAATTACTGTGGGCTATAATAACTCTTGAAATCAAGTGGTCTTAGTCTTCCAACTTAGTTCTTTTACTGTTCGGGTATTCTAGGTTCTTTGCATTTCCACGTGAATTTTAAAATAATTTGGTTAATTTCTATTTTAAAAAAGTCTTTGGGGATCTTTATTGGATTGCATTTAATCTATAGCCCAATTTGGTAATTTTTAGATAAGATTTTTAATAAGATAGAGTCTTCCAACACATAGATACAGTAAATCATACTCCATTTATCTAGGTCTTCCTTAATTTCTCTCAGCACTGTTCTATAGTTTTTGGTTTTGTTAGATTTGTTAGATTTGGTTTTTGTTAGATTTATCCCCAAGGATTTCATAGTTTTTGATGCTATTGTAAATGGCAATTTTAACTGCTTGTTGTTAGTATATAAAAATACAACTGATTATTGTATATTGATTTTGTATCCTTCAACCTTGTAAACTTGTTAGCTCTAGCTTTTTTAATAGACTCAAATTGATTTTTATATAGTTAATAATGCTGTCTTCAGGTAAAGATAGTTTTTCCTTATAATCTGTATGACTTTTCTTTTCTTGCCTTCTCCAGTAGGATGTTGAATAGAACTGATAATAGTGGACATTGTTGTTATAGGAGAAAAGTATTCAGATTTTTACCATTAGGTATGATTTTAGCTGTAGGTTTTTAGGCTTTTGTTTTTAATCAGATAGAGGAAGTTCATTTCTATTTTTAGTTCATTGAGAATGGATATTGTTTCTTGTCAAATGCATTTTCTGTGCCTACTGAGATGATCATATGTTTTTTTCTTTTAGTTTGTTATTATGATAACTTAGATTTTTGAGTTAATCTAACCTTGGATTCCTAGGATAAACTCCACTTGGATATGAATTATTATTTAAAAATGGATGTTCTGGGGATGTTTCCATAATTTGGCTATTGTAGATAATGCTGTTATAAACATCAGGGTGTATGTAGCCCTTCGAATTACTATTTTTGTATTCTTTGGGTAAATACCTAGTAGTGCAATTGCTGGATCATAGGGTAGTTCTATTTTTAACAATTTGAGGAAACTACATACTATTTTCCATAGTGGCTGCACCAGTTTGCATTCCTACCAACAGTGCAAGAGGGTTCCCCTTTCTCCACAACCTCACTAACACTTATTGTTTCTTGTGTTGTTGATTTTAGCCATTCTGATACGTATGAGGTGATATCTCATTGTAGTTCTGATTTGCATTTCCCTGATGATGAGTGATGCTGAGAATCTTTTCATGTGTTTGTTGGCCATCTATATGTCTTCCTTGGAAAATTCTATTCATGTCTTCTATTTTTCAACTGATTATTCATTTTTGGGTGTTGAGTTTATAAGTTCTTTATATATTCTGGATTCTAACCCTTCATTGGATGTATCATTTGCAAATATCCTCTCCCATTCCATAGGTTTCCTTTCAGTTTTGTAGATTTTTTCTTCTGTGGTGTAGAAGCCTTTTATTTTGATGAAGTCTCAGTAGTTTTTTTTGCTTTTATTTCCTTTGCTGCAGGAGTCATATCTAGTAAGAAGCTGCTACTGCTGATGTCAAAGAAGTTACTGTGTTCTCCTCCAGGATTTTTATGGTTTCAGCTCTCATATTTATGTTCTTAATCCATTTTGAATTTACTTTTGGGTATGCTGTAAGACAGTGGTCTAGTTTTCCCAGTACCATTTGCTGAAGAGACTGTCTTTCTCACTGGATATTCTTTCCTGCTTTGTTGAAGATTAATTAACCATATGGTTGTGGGCTCATTTCTGAGTTTTCTATTCTGTTCTATTGATCTATGTGTCAAATATTTTTGTTCCAGTATCATACTGTCTTGATCACTACAGCTCCGTAATATGAAGTCCAAAATTGTTTGTTTCAGCTTTGCTTTTCTTTTTCAAGGTTGCTTTGGCCATTTCAGATCCTTTGTTGTTCCATACAAATTTTAGGATCTTTTTTTCTAGCTCTGTGAAAAATGCTGTTGGAATTTTCATAGGGATTGCATTAAATGTGTAGATTGCTTTGGTTACTATAGGCATTTTTATAATATTTGTTCTTCCAATCCATGATGAATGGAGAAAGATTGTGTGTGTGTGTGTGTGTGTATAGTATATGTATGTATATATGTATTGTGTATAAATATATGTCTGTATATACATACACACACAATGGGATACTGCTCAGCCATAAACATGAATGAAATCTGCTATTTACAATGACATTGATAGAGTTAAGAGAGTAGTATGCTGAGCAAAATAAGTCAGTTGGAGAAAGACAAATACTACAGGATTTCACTTACGTGTGGAATTTAAGAAACAAAACAAATGAGCAAAGGGGAAAAAAGAGAGTGAGGCAAACCAAGAAACAAGACTTTTAACTATAAAGAACAAACTGATGGGTCCCCAAAATGGAGGTGGGTGGGAGATGGGTTAAATAGGTGATAGGGATTAAGGAGTCCACTTTTTGTGATGAGCACCAGGTGTTTTACAGAAGTACTGAATTACTATATTGTACACCTGAAACTAATATAACAGTATATTATAATGAACTATATGTTCATTAACTGGAATTAAAAAAAACTTCAAAAAACCATTATTTCATTCTCATCTCTAAGGAAGAAAAATAAGAAGTGTTTTTAGTATACCTTACATTTACAGAATAATTGAGCAAATAGTACAGAAATTCGATATATATATACTCCACTCCCCTCATTCCAGTTTCCCCCATTATTAACAAATTGCATTAGTGTGATGCATTTGTTATAATTAATGGACCTTTTTTTTTTTTACAATTAAGGAACTAATACTGATACATTATTATTAACTAGTCCATAGTTCACATTAAGGTTCAGTCTTTGTGTTGTACAGTTCTATGGGTTTTGACAAATGAATAATGATATGTATCCATCACATTATAGTTTCATATAGAATAGTTTTATTACCTTTAGAATATCCTGTGCTTCACCTATTCATTCTACCTTCACTCCCCTTACATCCTTACTGATTTTTTTTTTTTTTACTATCTCTGTAGCTTTGGCTTTTCTAAAATGTCATGTAATTGAAATCATACAATATTCAGACTTTTCACTTACCAATATACTTTCAAGTTCCTCTGAATCTTTTCATGACTTGATAACACATTTCCTCTCACTACTGAGTAATATTCCATTGTAAGGATATATTAGAATTTGTTTATTCATTCACATACTGAAAGACATCTTGGTTGTTTCTAGTTTAGAGAATTATGAATAATATTAACATTCATGAATAGGTTTTTGTGTGGATATAAGTTTCCAATCCAAATGGATAAATACCTAGGAGTGTGGGTAGTATATGGAAAAACTATATTTAGCTTTAAGAAATTACCAAACTGTTTTTCGAAGTGGTCCCACAATTTTCATTTCCATAAGCTATAAAGGAGTTTTAGTGTTGCTTTACAGCCTTTCCAGCATCTAGTATTACCAGGATTTTGGATTTTAGTCATTCTACTAGGTAAATGGCATAATCTCATTGTTTTATTTCCCTAATGATACATGATCAACTTGTCATATTTCTAGTGAATATGTGTGTATTCATCTGTGTATCTTCTATGGTATTAAATTTGCTAAGAAAATTTTAAGAACATCTACCTCTGTTTTTGTAATGAGTATCAGTCTATAGTTTTATTATAGTGTCTGTCTGATTTTGGCATCAGATTAATATTGGTCTGATAGAATGACTCAGAAAGTAGTTCCCCCTTTTTAATTTTCTGGAATAGTTTGTGTATAATTGACATTATTTCTTCCTTATGCATGGTAGGATTTTGGTATTATTTCTTCCTTAAATGTTAGGTAGGATTCACCAATGAAGTCACGTGGGTGTCCAGTTTTATTTATGGGAATGTTTTTAGCTATATATTCAACTTCTTTAGTAGATGTAGATGTAAGGCTGTTCAGATTATTTTTTTAGGAGTGATTTTTGATGGTTTCTTTTATGGAATTATGTTATAGATTTTTTATCCTTGAGGCTTTTTGACTTTGCTATCTACGTATTCTGTGTTTATACTGGCCATTTAAAAACTATACTGCCAGCTTCTTAGAATTTTCTAAGGTTTGACTTGGAAAACTAGAATTACAGTTTAGTAAAGCATAAACCAGTATGGTTAAGATATCCCCATGAAAATGTAGAAGTAATTCTACTTGATTGCCACATGGCCACATATTATAAGTGAAAAAATGGAGATTGATGTTAGAATATACTTAAATATAAAAAATTTCACAACTCCACTTTGCAGATTACAATGTAAACTTTTAATAAGATTACTAAAAATTTAAGTATTTTGCTTTTATACAGATAAACAAAAGCATTAATATTTAAGATAAGGATATTACTAATACAGTATTTTTGTTTATATAACTAAACTTTTCTTTCTTATATTTCCTGGGAGAATCCTTCAACCCCTCTGCATTTCAGTTCATTCATTTGTAAAAAAGAGGCAATTAGACTAGACATTTGCTAAGATTTCTTCTAGATTTAAAAATATTATTCCAATACTTAGAATTTACTTAAAAAAATTTGTAAAGTTAACTACGAAGTGCTTAATTCTGAAGTATTTTAATCTACTCATATCAATTTGAACATAAGTATACACTGATGACTAATAAATGATTTGTAGATATTATAAAATGAATTTTACCCAAGTTTATTTACTTGTAAGCTGCCAATCTAAAGTAATACTGTCTTGGGAAGAGAGAAAATGGAGTCACAAAATCTTTACACCTCATGTTCCAAAGGAAGATAAGTGTCTCTTGTTTAAGATTTCTATTCAGAATCCAAGTCAGAGTGGCACTCACTTTAGTGTCAGTGCTTTTATTATTCATCTTCCTAAGGAGAAAGGTAAAAGCAAAAGTTTTTGAAAAGATACTTTGGCACCATTGCAAGAGCAATGTCACAAAGTAACAATGTTACAAATTAACATAGTCCTGTATAAAATTGTGAGAATTTAAGTTTTTCATGGATCCTGGAAATTAAGCTTCTTTTTGTGAAGAACTTGATCAGAACAAAACAGTTTCACTGAATGTTATGTTGTCTGGGCACTCTTTAAGAGCACACGGACATAATTTATTCTCTAACAGGAGCCATGCTCTGGTTCAGATATAAAACTTTCACAGAAAAACTCTGCAGGGTATGTGTAAAAGGAAACATTTTAAAAATTGTATTGTAATTACAACAGACTATAAAGATACAGATTTAGTCATTGTTTATCCTTTGCTCATTCTTGGAAGATTTAAAAAAAACTAAAATTTGTAATGAAAAAGTTCTGGAAATCTTGTGTGGCTTACCATCCACTTTTCTTTATATCCAAGACAAAAATTATAGATTTTAAATAAAGGTAAGTTCAGGTCAATGTGGTGCTTAAGAAGCAGCTTTGTCTGTAGTGGAAGCTTTTGGTAGTGCCCTACAATGCATCCCCCAGTCCCACCTTGGATGTTAGCCACAGCTGTAGTGGATTTCTATATTCAATCTCAGACTCACCTTTTGGTGATAGCAACTCACCTCCAATGAATGTCCCATTTCTCCACTTTCTGACAAAGTGTCCTTTCCAAGGCCATGGAGCCACCAAGGTGCATAGGCAATTATATCCCAGAAATGTAGAGGAGTAAAGCCCTCAATCAATGGGTCCAGGGTTAGTGGACAGATGATCCAGCCTCTAGTCCTTCTGGTGGACAATTCTGGGAAAAACCTGTTCATTTTTGTTTTGTTTGTACTTTATTTTTTATTTGTTTTATAAGATAAAAACTATTTTTGTTTAATATAAAAGAATACATTTTGATTGTAGAAAGTGTTTGAGAACAGATTTCCTAAAACATCCTTCTCAGAAAAAAAAAACTTTATCAAAGATAAAGTTTTTATGCACTAATTTTATGAACTAATTTTTTATGCACCTGTTCATTTCTAAGGAGATGGTAGTCTTGGAATCAAGTCCCAAGCACTCACAGTAGAAATTTTTGTAATATATCCTTGTATCATATTTTCTTCCCTGTCTCATTTTTCCTGATCTCTCATTACTGCCTCCTGGGATTAATTCACAAATAAACTTCTTGTGCCTGAATGTTTGTCTTGAGATCTGTTTTTAGGAGGAATACAACATAGGACTTTGGTATGATAGTGGAAAGGAGATCCTTAGGATAGGTTTCCAGAACTTGGTCCCCTATCCTATTTTAAGAATAAACAGGATGATGGAAATCTCTGGTGTACATTACAACTCATAAGAATCTCACCTATGATGGAATGGGACAAGAAGCCATGAGTTATCCACTAGCTCTGTCACTAGAATGGTTTGGGGGCAAAGAATTGTGCAATTGACTAGTATTTGTTAATTGTCTGGGGAACCTAGAAAAAAAGAAGTAAAAGACTCAGATCTACCAACTGTCATCTTAG
The DNA here is from genome assembly GCF_902655055.1 of Lutra lutra. Taxonomy (NCBI): domain Eukaryota; kingdom Metazoa; phylum Chordata; class Mammalia; order Carnivora; family Mustelidae; genus Lutra; species Lutra lutra. The sequence continues at coordinate 125,159,334 of NC_062285.1, forward strand.
GGCACCCTGAAGGCCAAAAGGCCACTTCTGAAGTATTTAAAGAGACCTTTATCTCCTTAGCTGTAGGAGAGCTGTGGTGAACATCAGGCCCAGAGTTGAAGGATGGCAGACCTGCAAAGGAGATGATATGTGCAGCCTCTACAAGTCTGCTTTGTTAAAGTCACAGCCCTGATACCGAAGGAGAGGGACAGACTTGAGATGAAAAAATCTGGGTGGATGTGCTTGAGCAGCTTGAACATCATGCCAGCCAAAGCAGTCTTTTCTCCTTTACTTGAGGAGAGCAGCCTTGCCTTACCTGGAGGCCATTCAGTGTTCACTTGAAATGGATGCCTTCCATGTACAATAACCTCTACCACCTCAGGATTTAACTTAACTTCCCCATTGCCTTGAGAATAATGTCAGGTTTCAGCTGAGAGAGAAAACATAGTCCTTGAACTGGGAAGAAAGAGCCTATTTACTGAAAGAATTTTAGGAACTGGCTAACAAGCACTGGCAGAAATCTGGAGAACATGTGTGGGAGGAGATCCGGAACGTGTCGCACCAGAGTGAGCAGAATATAAGGCTGAATAGAGGAGAGTTTATTGACATGAGAGCACTCTCTCATGACTCAAGAGCAACACCCTGGCAATGGAGCTGGTGCTAATAGGCTGTTGGGATAACTTCATGAAATTTGGTCATGATGGCCTACAGTCAGTGAGATGGAGATACTGAAATTGCCCATAAAGTACTGAGAAAGACCTCAGTGGCTGAGGGGTGGGAATGTTAGAATGGATTTCTTGTGTTGAGAGAGACAACCCACTACTTTCCCAGAAGGATCTAGAGAGTTCTCTTTACTAAGGAAATAAAGAATATCACTAATGAAGCTGGCACCAACATCTCTGAGAAAAGTCAGGGTAGCTACATTCTGTAGACCAGAATTCACAGGAGGGGATATGATACCACAGAATTGGACTCTCTAGTATTAACTGAGACGGTAGGATTCCATAATGGCAGGAAGCAGGTGGTGATATTCAACCATCAGTGGCAAAGTAGCAACAAGCTGAAGTGGCAATCTAGATTCCCTGGTAAGCAGGGATCTGTGATGGTGACTAATATACCATGGTGTACCTCATGCTCAAGGTAGAAGGTAGTAGACTAGAGTGTAGCTTTAATTGCAAAATCCCAAAAAAGCATGGACTGGTGAGAAGGCTGATGTCAGCTGCTATAAAGGAGAAGTGTTTTCCTTTAATTATTATCTCATTATGTCCATCCATCGAAAAGGAGGCCAAAGCCCTTTGAAAAATGCCACCTTGGGGCACCTGGGCAGCTGGTTGGGTAGCTGACTCTTATTTCGGCTCAGGTCATAATCTTGGGGTTGTGGGATCAAGCCCCATGTCAGGCTCTGTGCTCAGTATAGAATCTCTGCTTCTCCGTCTCCCTCTGCTCCTTGCTGCCAGCCCCTACCCTGCTCTCTCTCATAAATAAATAAATAAATAAATAAATAAATAAATAAATAAATAAATAAATAAATAAATAAAATCTTTAAAAAAAAGAAAAATGCTACCTTTCCCACTACAAGTATATATAAAAAGAAATTTCCTCAGTCTTTCTCTAAAGAACCATAAGTTATTTGTCAAAGTAACTGTACAATGGATAAAGGGGAAATACTTAATTCTTTTAAATGTTGGATAGAGGACCAAATTGACTTGATATCAAGTATCTGTCACCATCTTCCCTCAGTTAGAGTGGGGTGTTATGGACACCAGGTAACAAAGTCTGGGCTCCAGTCCATCTTATAGTACTTTCAATTGGATGAGGTAGGTCCCTGTGGCTATTTCCCAGGTTTCTGAGTACATACTTGGGATATTCTTAACAGCTTCACATCAATTTCCTGACCTATGGAATAAAATCCATTATGGTAGGGAGAATCAAGTAGAAATCCCTTAAACTATACCTGCAACCCTGCCAAGATAGTAAACCAGAAAAAATATTGCATTCTGAGTGGAATAGCAGAGATTAGTACCATCTTCAAACACGTAAAGGATGCAAGGGTGATGCCTTATGCATTCACATGTATCACCCTGCTGAATCACAAGGATCACAGTAGAAGACAAAGGACTATCATAAACTTAACAAAGTAATCATGCCGATCATGGCTCCTATGCCAGATACGATACCTGTCCTGGAACTTATGAACACAGCCTCTGGCATGGTATATGACTGTTAATCTGGATAACTTTTTTTCAATCATTAAGAACATTGAAAGTGTTTATATATACATAGGAAGGATAGCAATGTATTCTAACCTACTGTCATAGGGTTAATTCTCCTACTCTCTCACTAGGTAGTCTGCAGGAATTTTGTTCATCCTGATATTCCACAAAACCTTATGCTGGTAACTTGTATTGGTAAATTAGGCTAAAGATTTAGTGAAGAGGAAATGGAAAGGACCCTTGGTGCCCTATAAGATAGAAGATACAAGACACAGGCTAGAAGATAGAAGATTCAGATCTTTGCAGATTTTAGGGGTCCAATGGTCCAAAGGATGCTGGGACATCCCATCCAGGGTAAAGGACAAATTACTCAGCCATTAGAAAGGATGGATACCTACCATTTGCACTGACATGGATGGGACTGACATGGATGGGACTGGAGAAGTAAGTCAATTATCATATGGTTTCACTCATAGGTGGAACATAAGGAATAGCACAGAGGACCATAGGGGAAGGGAAAGAAAACTGAATTGGAAGAAATCAGAGAGGGAGACAAACCATGAGAGACTCTGGACTCCAGGAAACTGAGGGTTAAAGGAGGGGGAGTGGGGATGGGGGTAACTGGATGATAGGTTTTAAGGAGGGCATGGGCTGTGATGAGCACTGGGTGTTATACACAACTAATGAATCACTGAACACTACATTAAAAACTAATGATGTGTCTGTTGGCCATCTGGATGTCGTCTTTGCAGAAATGTCTGTTCATGTCCTCTGCCCATTTCTTGATTGGATTATTTGTTCTTTGGGTGTTGAGTTTGCTAAGTTCTTTATAGATTTTGGACACTAGCTCTTTATCTGATAAGTCATTTGCAAATATCTTCTCCCATTCTTTCAGTTGTCTTTTGGTTTTGTTAACTGTTTCCTTTGCTGTGCAAAAGCTTTTGATCTTGATAAAATCCCAATAGTTCATTTTTGCCCTTGCTTCCCTTGCCTTTGGCGATGTTCCTAGGAAGATGTTGCTGCGGCTGAGGTCAAAGAGGTTGCTGCCTGTGTTCTCCTCAAGGATTTTGATGGATTCCTTTCTCACATTGAGATCCTTCATCCATGAAAAAGTGCTCCACATCACTCGGCATCAGGGAAATACAAATCAAAACCACAATGAGATATCACCTCACACCAGTCAGAATGGCTAAAATTAACAAGTCAGGAAATGACAGATGCTGGCGAGGATGTGGAGAAAGGGGAACCCTCCTACACTGTTGGTGGGAATGCAAGCTGGTGCAACCACTCTGGAAAACAGCATGGAGGTTCCTCAAAATGTTGAAAATAGAACTACCCTATGACCCAGCAATTGCACTGCTGGGTATTTACCCTAAAGATACAAACGTAGTGATCCGAAGGGGCACGTGCACCCGAATGTTTATAGCAGCAATGTCTACAATAGCCAAACTATGGAAAGAACCTAGATGTCCATCAACAGACGAATGGATAAAGAAGATGTGGTATATATACACAATGGAATACTATGCAGCCATCAAAAGAAATCAAATCTTGCCATTTGCGATGACGTGGATGGATCTAGAGGGTATCATGCTTAGCGAAGTAAGTCAATTGGAGAAAGACAACTATCATATGATCTCCCTGATATGAGGGAGAGGAGATGCAACATGGGGGGTTAAGGGGGTAGGAGAAGAGTAAATGAAACAAGATGGGATTGGGAGGGAGACAAACCATAAGTGACTCTTAATCTCACAAAACAAACTGAGGGTTGATGGGGGGAGGGGGGCTGGGGGGGGTGGGATTATGGACATTGGGGAGGGTATGTGCTATGGTGAGTGCTGTGAAGTATGTAAACCTGGCGATTCACAGACCTGTACCCCTGGGGATAAAAATATATGTTTACAAAAAAATAAAATTTAAAAATTAAAGAAAGAAAAACTAATGATGTACTATATGATGGCTAACTGAACACAGACCCCCCCCCCCAAAAAAAAAAAAAAAAGGACAAGTTACTGAACTTGCACCCTCTACCATTAATTAAGAAAGAGGTATAGCATGTTGGTGACGTTGGCTTTTGAAAGTCGAATACTGCTCTCACCCATTTGTGGGGAGACTTGGAAGGCTGCTAGTTTCAAATAGAGTCCAGAGCAGAGAGGGCTGTGCTCCAGGTTCAGGCTGTGACATAAGCTGCCCTGCTGCTCAGCTGATTACATGACAGATTATCCACTGATACTACAGATACCTGAGGTAGGACACTGTGTCGCATCTCTGGCAAGTTTTAATAGCATAGATCTTAAGTTCGGAGCAAAGTCATGCCTTCTCATTATTTGAAAAGCAACTCCTGGCATGCCTCTGGTATTCATCAGAAATTAAAAATCTGATGTCAAGTGATTAACTGGAGCTGCCCATCATACAATGGGTATTATCAGATTCACCAAATCGTAAGGTCAGATAGCAGATAGTCACAGTAGTAATCCATCGTTCGATGGAAATGATGCATTTGGAACCAAGCCTGAATTAGTCCAGAGGGCATGTGTAAATTGCATGGACAGGTAGCCTAGATTCCCCCTACCATTTACCTCTCTTGCACTAATGCATCTCCTTCAACCTATTGCTAAGATCTCATGGGAAATTCCCTATGATCAGATGTATCAGTTATTTATTGCTACAGTAATGCCACAAAATAATCAAAAAATCTTTATGAGAATCAACAATGAACATTTATTATTCATACATCTAAGGGCAGCTGGGAATAGGGTAGGCATATGTTCTGGTCTTGGCTGGGATTGCTCACATTTTAAGCTTGGCTGCGGGGTGACTGGAACAACTTAGCTCTGCTCCACATATCTTTCACTTTTCATCAAACTATCCCAGTCATATTCTTATGTCAATGGCAGAGGTACAAGAGAAAGCAAGACCAATCATCCAAGTATTTTTCAAGCCTCTGCTTGGATCATATTGGTCCAACATTCTATTGGTCCAAAGCAAAACCACATGGCTAAGTTCAGAGTCAAAAGGTGAGGCAGAATGCTCCACCCAGAGTAGGAAGGCAACGAAAAATTATATGGGAAAAGGCATGGAGAGAGGGAGAGGTGAGGAACTGAAGCACTTTTTAAAAATATTAACATGTCAGGTGACAGAGAAGGAAAAAGTAGGCCTTGTTCATGGATGGACCAGCTTGCTCTGTGGGTGTGAGCCAACAATGGCTGGCTTCTACACTACTGTCTCTCTCAGAGGAAGTGATAGAGATCAGTGGTGAGGGAAAAATCTTCCTGATGGACAGAGCTTCAAACAGTACACTTGGTCATCCATGCTGACAAAGACATGGCTTGAGTTAAGAATAAAAAACTGGTTTTGATTATGGCAAAATGTGCAGATTTTTGCATCATGGAATGTCAGTGAGAGAACATTCACATGAGAAAGCAGAGATCAGGCACACAGGATGATTCCAATAGATTTCAGCCTGTCTTTTCCGTAACCACTCCAGGCTTGCACAACAAACCCATGAATAGAGTATTCATGAAGACAGAGTTGGAGGCTAGGTATGGGATGGGCCCAATAGCTTGGGTTTTTTCTCATTAAGGACGATCTAGTTACTACTACTATTGAAAAGTGATCTGTAACAAGCAAAGACCAATGATTTGGTACTATCCCTTTACTGAAATCAACTAGCTACTTGGTAACAAGTTGTGTGCATTAATTTCCTTCCATCCCAGAGAGGGAAGTAATTCAGTCCATAGTAATCAATTTGTACTCTTAATATAGGCTTGCCCTCCTTTCCAGCAGTACCTCTGCCACCATTACTATCTTAGAATCTAGAATGCCTATTACCAACACAGTATCCTGCATTATGCTGCCTTAGACCAAGGAACTATTTTATAGCAAATGAACACGAATGATTAGATCAATGACCCTACACATACAGTATTATCCAGAAGCAGTTAATCTAGAACAATGGCCAGCTTAGGCATCAGCTCAGGTATAACATCCTGTAGGATTAAGGTCCTATTTTCCAGGACATGATACATGCAGTATACCAATGGCCAGTATATGATGCCATGTCCCCAAATGCAAGGTGCAGGAACCAAGAGGATAGAAATAGGATTGGCCTTTCTTACCACCATTCCCAGTGAGCTATTTGTAGAATGTGTTTCCCATTCCTACTACCTTAAGCTTTGTTGGATTGGAGGTCCTGTGTCCTGACAGGGTAAAGGGAAGAAGCTGGCACACTTCCACCAGGAGGCACTGTAAGGATTCCACAAAACTGAAGCTACAGCTGCCACCTGGTCCTGTTGGGCTGCTCATGTCTATGGGACAACAGGCAAGAAAGGGGAATTAATATGTTGGTTAACAAGAAAAGCTAGGAATGTGACTACAAAATGAAACAGCGAGGCTGTGCCGGAACTCAGGTGATTCACTGGGGGCATGTCTTTGGTGCTTCCAAGGCTGGTGAGAACAGCAAACAAACAACTATGATAATTATAGACTTAAAAAGGGCAAAGTAATCAAGACCCTAGATCCCTGAAGGGATGAAGATCTGGTTCACTCTAGCAGTCAACCAAACTAGACCAGTTGAATTTCTGGCAGAGAGCAAAGAAAACTTCAAATGGGGGGGGGGGTGGAGGAAGGAGATAATGAATATATTTTGGCCTTGGGTTCAGTAATAACAGGAACTATAGCTTGTCTAATCTTTCTCGGTAGTCTTTTTATAGAATGTGGCTGAGTACCACCTTGAAGACTCGATGATGGAGTGAATTTAACATGGGACTTAAGCAGTTCTGCATAGGCAAGAACTACTGAGTAGGTGAACACCTCTTTTGCCCAACAGCACATCCTCTTATCAACTTCTGCTATCAGCCACAACTGCACTTCACAGTTCTGAGCTCAGACTTGTCCTTTTTTTTGCTAGTGAAATTCCACCACAAGTGTGAGCCATACATCTTTTTCTTTTCTGTTCCAAGTCCTTTTTCAATGTTGGGAAAGCCCACCTTCCCACACAAAAGTACAGCCAGGAAGTATGGGGTTAGTCAATGCTCCTGGAGGCATTTCAACTAATGGGGGATGGAAACTGGTTAATAATTATCCTATCTATATATTAGGTGGGCATTTATGGGAGGCATTTTGAAAGCTCCTCAGGTCTTAGAGTCCAAAATGGCAACTTTAATAATATACTTTTGTAAAGGTATTCTTCCTCTTGCTCTTTCTGTTCTCTCACTTCTGCATCCTGTGATTACCTCACAAATGACATACTTAAACCCAAGTCCTTTTCTCAGGGTCTGCTTTTAGGTGGGCCAAACCATTAATCAAATGCATTTATGTATCTTTTCATGTAAGTATTTTAGAAATTTTCTGCACTGTGTAGTAGAGGTGAGATGAGGAGAGCATTTTTAATATTTTTTTTTTTGTTTAGGCAATAAAAGAGTTGATCACATGATGCTTACTCACTCTGAAACACATTGAAACTACCTTTAATTCAATTTCTACCTGATAATATTCTAAGAATATCTGACACTTTAATAGTATAGGAACTAATGGACAAGTGATGAAAAGCTCTATATGCTAATAAATATGACCAATAAATTCCAAATTCATATTTTCTATGACATATAAGCTTCAAGTTGTCACAGAAAATTTAAATCTGGTATTAGTCTCTGCCAAAAACTTCCTTAGCCACTCTTACAATACAAATGCACATAATACTTTTCATGTTAAAATAGTCATAGAAATTGAATAAGTCACTTAGTCAAATTCACCTTTTTTGCATTGAGTCTATTTTTTTTAATTTTAATATATTTTATTTTTATTATTTTTTTAAAATTGCAACTTTTAATTAATTTTTTAAATAAACATATAATGTATTTTTATCCCCAGGAGTACAGGTCTGTGAATCGCCAGGTTTACACATTTCACAGAAACACTGAGTCTATTTTTGATTGGCAACTCACATTGGGTTCATTTTTAATGCTCACTGCATCCCCAAAATAGCCCATCTTAGTATTTGTAGCATTTATAGGACTTTATGTAAGTTATTCTATTTTTCAGTCACAGCCCTGTTTTTTGGTAACAAGACATAATGCCAGATTATAAGTTCTTTCTTTCTTTCTTTATTTTAACATAGAGGAAGTTTGGTGGTTGATATATGGTCATTTGATGTTTTTATGACTAAAAGTTCAAGGTCAGGTTCTCTTTCTTATAGAATGTAAATGTATACCTACACATGTATATGTAACTGTTATCAAAATTAAGCTTAGTCACTAAAAGAAGATTCACTGTCTGAACTTTCTTCTGTAATTTTTTCACCTTCACCATCAGGCACTGGAGCATCTGGCCTTCTGAAAGAGAAGGGAACAATTTTTGAAGGTTTTACCAGTTGAAAAATGAGTTTGCTACCTGTAAATTTGGTTCATTGCTGCTAGAATATTGCTGCTAATAAATCTGCCAAGTCTGTGTCCTTAACTGAGAGAGTCTCCTGCTCTCCACAGCATGCTTCTCTTTGGCTTCTCCAGCACTGTTTTCTCTTGCCAGTCCTTACAAAACATGCTACTTCAGCACTTTCTGCTTCTCATTTCCATGGAGACCCAATTACAGACAGAGATGCGATGTGAAGAGGCAGGCATGCCCAGTGCTACATCTCTGTGGCCTCTAAGAGTACAGGAGGTACAGAGAAAGGAAAGCTAGAAATGGGAAGAAAAGAAAATCTTCATGTTCCAGGAAAGCTGCAGAAAGGAATTTAAAAATGGAAGAGAGTGAAAAGAATGGCTATTAAGAAACAAACAATATGGAAATTTTGCAGGGTAGAAGAGGGCCTGGTAAAAGAAATTTCTTAGTGTTTGTTGAATATTTTCACTTATACTTTATCTTCATCGAATGAATATAAAAAGTATGAGTTGGCAAAAATGTCTCAAAGGTTCCCTAGGCACAACAAGGAGATACGAAAATGATTAAACTCCAAATTTGCAGGGATAGATTATAATAAATCAAATGAAATTTTAATGGTTTTATCAAAATAGTCAACTAGATAGGCTCTATAGTGTTTGTTAGTAAATCATCTAATCAATATGGTAATACTATCATTAAGCAAGTAAAGTATACTTCTGGGGAAATTAAGAGGGAAACGAAAATGATATAGCTGTTCTATCTTAATAACTGAAAACTACCAGACTCTCTGATTTTTACCCACGAATTAGGACACCAACCAATAAAACTCTTCTTTGCCACAAATATAATTACTATTACTCAAAATAAAAAATGTACAATCTACCACACTTACATTAGTTATTAAAAATTATGGCTGATTTTTGGCTTATGTTTTTTAATATTATATCTGTCATGCTACAAAACAGAAAAATGCTGGCATTGCTCCCAGCAATGGATCAAACATAAACCCATTCGCTCTGCTGTACAATTTAAGATTATGACTTAGAGGGAGTCACATGTACTCAATACAGTAAACTTTAAAGCTAGAAACAGGATGTCTAAGTTTTGACTGATATTCCATTTGCCTAAAATACTAACACAAGACCACAGTCTTCAATGCTCTCCATAGAAACAAGAACTCTAGGAGTAGAGGGCATGAATACTGGACATATTTTCCAAATAAATTTCTCTTTGCTATACAGGTGATTTCTCACTGTGTTTACTTTGCTAAAAAGGAAAAAAATTACCAGAGGTAATTATTTGAGTACTGCATCAAATTATATCTATGGCAGCTCAAACAAATAAAACAATGTATACAATGTCTCCAAAATAAATGATACTTAAGGCCAAAAGCAGCTTAAGCCTAGGAGGAGCTGAAATAATACACTTAATTTATGTGTCTAGCCATTTTTAAATACATGTGATCATCACAGCTGTAGAGTATAGTAGTTAAGAACACAGATTCTGTAGTCAGACTGCTTGGATTCAAATCCCAGTCTTGCTACATATTTGCGCAACTTTGGGGAAGCTAGGTAACCACTCTGGATCCAACTAATTGACTGGATTGTTAGAATGATTAAAGTGAATTATTATATGTAAAGTATATCAAATAATATTTGGCACATAGTAATATATTAAATAAATGCTATCTTGTATCATCATCATCATCATCATCACCATCATGATTATCATCATCACATACCCACCATTTTGCCAGGAACTGTGTTACGTGCTGGAGATACAAAAATGAATGAAAAATCTTCCTGCACTGAATAAGCTGATATTTTAGGGGGATATTTTAGAGGGAGACAGAAATGCAAATTATTATTATATAGTGTAATATACATGAATACAGATGTAGTAACTATGCTTATGTGAAAAGAAAAAAGTAACTCGCTTTATGAGGTTTGGTCAAAAAAGATTCCAGAGAAGTGGAGATATTTGTGAAGGGTATTAGGATATGAGTAGGAGCTCCCCAGAAATAGAAAAGATGGGAATAAGTGGGGATGAGAGGGTTCTAAATAAAGAAAAAAAAAAATGAGAATTCATGTTGCATTTGGGAATTGTAAGTCATTTGGGAGCCACAATATAAGGTAATTTTTGTTAAAATTTGGTGACATTAGACCATTTGGCAGGAGCAATAGGTATGAGAATTTCCTTCCTTTTTAAGGATGAGTAATATTCCTTTGTATGCACATATTATATTTTGTTTATCCATTCACCTCTGGGTGGGCATTTGGGTTGCTTCCACCTTTGGCCGACTATGAATAATGCTACTTGAACCTGGTATACAAATACATGCTTGAGTCCCTGCTTTCACTTCTTTTGGGTATATACCCAGAAGTGGAATTGCTCTACCATATAATAATTCTATGCTTAATTTCTTGAGGAACTGCAATACTGTTTTCCATAGTAGCTATATTATTTTACATTCCCACCAACAGGGCACGAGGGCTCCACTTTCTTTGTATCTTTGCCAATACTTGTTATTGTTTGTCTTCATTCATTCAAAAATAAATGTTAGGCTATTTTGATTTGGAATTGCTAGAAAGACAAAAGAAAAAGCACATACTCGTCCTCTTTGGATATAGAAAAGAGAAAAATTTCAAGATATCAGAATCAGAGGTAATGTATATGAAAATATTTTATAAGTTAAAAAGCTTTACAGAAAAGTTCATAATAAAGCTTAAAACAATACCATCATTTCCAGACTGGATAATCATATTCAGGGGGACAAAATTTTGGCTTTTTATGATCAGAATTGCTCTTGCTTGATCCTGTATATATGGACCTGTTTTTCATGCAAAGAAGTTTTTTAAAAAGATTTTTTTCCCATTTATTTGAGAGAGAGAGAGTGCGAGCAAGAGAGCATGATAAATGGGCGGGGTCAGAGGGAGAGGTAGAAGCAGACTTCCTGTTGAGCAGGGAGCCCCAACATGGGGCTCAATTCCAGGAACCTGCAATCATCACCTGAGACAGAGTTGTTTAAGCAACTGAGCCACCCAGGTGCCCTCATGCAAAGAAGTTTTAAAGATATGTCTGAAAAAGTTGCTATCTTAAAGTACTGGGCTAAAGTTTAGTTTCTCAAAATTCAATGGATTCATTATTAAAATGTGAAGATGAGGACTTTGTAACAGTTTCTCAGTGTCCTAAATATATGAGTATCACTAAAAAAGAGTTAATCAGCAAAATGTAGAAACACATATAAAGTCAGAGTACAAGGTGCTTGGGTGGTTCAGTCGTTAAGGGTTTGCTTTCAGCTCAGGTCATGATCCCAAGATCCTGGGATGAAGCCCCACATAGGGCTCACTGCTCAGCAGGAAGCCTACTTCTCCCCCACCCTCTCCCCCTGCTTGTGTCCCTCTCTCACTGTGTCTCTGTCGAATAAATAAATAAAATCTTTAAAAAATAAATTTAAAAAGTCAGAGTACATTCACGATGTATCATGTACGTTTTTTAAAAATCTCAATCTTTAGTGGTTACACAATAAAAAACACTATTTTGGTATCTACATTTTTAATAATCATACTTATATAATTTGTGGCACCAAGATTATCCACAAAAGTCTTTTTAAAAAAAAAAGAGACTTTATTTATATATTTGACACAGAGAGTGCACAAACAAGGGGAGTGGCAGGCAGAGGGAGAGGGAGAAGCAGGCTCCCTGCTGAGCAAGGAGCCTGATGCGAAGGCTAGATCCCAGAACCTGGGATCGTGACCTAAGCCTAAGGCAGCAGCTTAACCAAATGAGCCACCTAGGTGCCCCATATAAAAGTCTTAATAAAAGCAAAATTTTTAAAACTTTAACTTTAAACTCATTACTTAGTCTAAGTATCTTTTAAAATAAGTGTTTCGACTCACTTATTAAAGTTACTAAGGCTGACTTCAACAAAAAATGAGCCAAAATTCAGAAAGGAAAGGAAAGAAGGAAGAACTAAATATACACCAATCATTACACAGATGCTGTGTGCTTGTTCTTTTTGATACTCACCTTTCTCCCATTTAGGTCAATCAAATAAGGAGTTCAACCACAATTCCTGCTGCCCCCATTCTTTCCCTGTACCCTTCCTTGTTTCAGTCACATAAACCAGGATTGGCCAGTCATTAAGCATTTCTTCCCCTGGGAAGAGAGACTGATTCAAGGGAGGGCATATGACCCAATCAGGGCTAATCAGAATGTTTCCCTAGAAATGAGCTATGATATTCCACACTTGATGTCATTCAATTAGCAAATCTAACAATATTAAAGCCTTCATAAGTGCTAATTCCTTGGCTTCAAGGAGCAAGATCAATTACATTAGAGAGAAGTGAGTTATTATGCCAAGGAGTAAAGTTGGAATGAGGTGCTAGGAAAGTGAGAACACCAGCCAGCCAGACACAAGCACAGATGACAATAAACTTCTAGATCCTGTCCTACTTGGACTTTTTAGCTATGTGAATCAGTAACTTCTCTTTCTGAGCTAGTTTGAGTTGGTTTCTGCAATTCTGAACATGAAAAGAGTCCTAAACTACAAATATCATTGGTTTAATTTGTTTTCATTAAAGAGATATTTATATTTGTGTTTAAAACCACAGTCACTTTAGAAAAGGACATAAAAAATATATATAAACATATTTTGGAAAAACATTTATTTATGTAGATAGTTTAAAAATATTTTTCATTTTCTTTAAATTTAAAACCATTAAATTTAAGGCAGATTAAGTGACAAAAGCTCTGCTAGTAAAAATATTGCTGAGTACATGATGGGGAGAGAGTACAGTAGTTATCATCACTTGAAAAGTTATCACTTTTCAATATTGACTACAGTGCACATAAACTTATAATGTCACATGATCCTGTTGTCACATGATCCTATTGTCAATTGTCAGAACACTGATCCTGTTCTGTCATAGCTCTATGCAAGGGCAACACGTGGTCTTACAAGAAAGAGCAAAACACTAAATTCCTGGGCCAAGACTGTACTGACTATAAATAAAAAGACTTCTGGGGTGGTTATAAAAATGACAATTTAGACTTTGATACTATAGTAACTAGTAAGACTTATTTCAGCATTACATTTATTCAAACTATACGCACTTTGGTCTTTTCCCTTCTGAATGCCCATCAACACGGGTATATCCTGTCCTTTGTTGTGTTACACAGCAAACAATGTCATACCTAATACTATATATTAGAAGGAAAGAAAGAAAAAAAGAAAGAAAGATTGATTGATCTCCCAGAAAAGACTGGTTTTTGCTATTTATCTTGGGGTCCTTTACTTCCCAGCTGCTCCCTTATCTTTTGCTCACTAGTCATTGGCAGACCACAACGCTTTTTAATACCATCTCTTTAATATTTCTATTATTTCTCTCTCCTGTGATCAAAGTCTCCAACTCTGGACCAATAATTTGATATTGTTTTTTTTTCTGTCCTGTGCTTAGCCAGTCTGCCAGCCAGTGGTTGAGAAGTGGCAATCACACTGAATGGGACTCCAGCTCAGTAAGAATTACAAAATGGAAGCAGAAAAACTATCTTTGGAATTGTTCAGTTAGGAAATTGAAGTCTATCCTATCCCCAACCAGCCAAAGCCCAAACTTTAATCCATTATGTTGTTGAATAGCAGGAGGGAGACAAAGATGACTGGCAGATAAGGAATTCCTTTAGAGGGTGGGACATCCCTTCAATATAATTAACAGAAAGTTTTCTTGGTTTCTAGTATCCTTTTGGTTACCACTAATAAACCCCATCTTGTGAAAATGATAAGTAGGCTGAGGTGGTTACTTTTATTTCTGGCAACCATAACTGTGATCATTCCACAGTCTGCGAGGAAGGTATAAATGTCTTTTGAATAAATATCCTCAGAACAAATGCCAACTGAGCTGGTTCAGTTCAAAGTCTGCACAATAGCTTGACTCAATTACATGCTTTCATCACCCAAATCAATATACTACACCTACTTAAATCAATGGATACATCATCCAAACAGAAAATTTATAAGGAACCATCAGCCTTAAATGACACATTAGGCCAGATGGACTTAATTGATATAAAGAACACTCCACCCAAAAGCAGCAGAATATCCATGCTTCTCAAGTGTACATGAATAGATCACATATCAGGGCATAAAATAATCTCAATAAATTCAAGAAGACCGAAATCTTATCAAGCATCCTCTCCACTCACAATAGTATGAAAGTAGAATCACTTACAAAAATTACTGGAAAAACTATAAAAATGTAGAGATTAAAAACATGCTACTGAACAACCCAGACACAAAAGAAAAGAGAAATATGACACACCAAAATCTATAGGATGTAGCAAAAGCAATTCGAAGAGGGATGATCATAGCAATACAGGCCTACCACAAGAAAAAAACTAACAAAAATCTCAAATAAACCATCTAACTTCTCACCTAAAAGAACTAAAAAAAAAAAGCAGAAGAAGTGAAACTCAAAGTCAGTAGAAGGAAGGAAATATTAAAGATCAGAATGGAACTAAAAGTATAAACTGACAACAGAAAAAATCAATGAAATTAAGAGCTGGTTTTCTGAAAAGATAAGTAATTTGCAAGACTTGAGCTAGACTAACAAAGAGACCTGGCTCTAATAAAATCAGAAAGGGAAGACGAGAAGTTACAACTGACATCACAAAAATAGAAAGGATCACAAGACACTACTATGAAAAGTTACCAAAAAATTGGACAACCTAGAAGAAATGAATAAATTCCCAGAAATATGCAATCTTCCAAGAGTGAAGAAATAGAAAATCTAAATAAACCAATTACTAGAAAGAAGACTGAATCAGTAATCAAAACTTCCCAACAAACTCCAGGACTAGACAGCTTTACTCATGGTTATTTCTACCAAACATCCAAAGATTTAACACCTATCCTTCTCAAACTCTTTAAAAAAAGAAAAAAAATCTGAAAAGGAGGCAATGCTTCCAAACTTATTTTAGGAGGCTGGTCTTACCTTAATATCAAAAGAAAACAAGGACATCACACACACATGCAGACATACATACATTACAGGCTAACATGCCCTGATGAAAACAGATGCAAAGATCTTCAACAAAATAACAACACACTGAATTCAATAATACATCAAAACGATCATGATCAGGGATCATGATGACCAGGGATGCAAGAATGGTTCAATATCCACAAATAAATCAATGTGATAGGCCATACTAATAAAATGAAGGACAAAAATCATACAATCATCTCAATAAATGCATAAAAAGCATGTGGCAAAAATTAACAACCACTTATGATAAAAACTATGAACAAAGTAGGTACAGATGGAACACATGTCAACATAATAAGGGCGATACAAACCTACAGCTAACATCAGTCAATACTGAAAACCTGAAAGCTCTTCCTCTAAAATTAGGAATAAGATAAGGATACCCACTATCCTCACTTTTATTCAACATAGTATTGAAAGTCTAGCCACAACAATTAGGCCAGAAAAAAAAAATAAATGGTATCAAACTGTAAAGAAACTGATGAGCACTAGGTGCTATGCTTAACTAATGAATCACTGAACACTACATCAAAAACTAATTATGTACTATACAGTGGCTACCTGAACATAGTAATAAAAAAAAACTATCACTATTTGCAGATAACATGATACTATACATAGAAAACTCAAACAATAGCACCAAAAAAAAAACCTATTAGAACTAATAAATGAACTCAGTAAAGTAGTAGGATACAAAATCAACATATGGCAATTTGTGGTGTTTCTATAATCTAATAATAAATTATCAGAAAGAGAAATTAGGAAAACAATCCTATTCACAATTTTATCAAAAAGAATAAAATACCGAGAAATAACTTTAAAGAGATGAAACTTCTAAGGAGGTGAAAGACCTGTATACTGAAAACTGTAAGATACTGATGAAAAAAATTAAAGAAGACACAAATAAATGGAAAGATATCCCATGCTCATGGATTGGAAGAATTAATATTATTAAAATGTCCATACTACCCAAAGCATTCTACAGATTCAATCCAATCCCTAACAAAATTCCAATGGCCTCTGAGAAAAAATAATTCTAAAATTTGTATGGAACCAAACCCTAATAGCTAAAGCAATCTTGAGAAAGAACAAAGCTAAAGGTATCATGCTCCAATTTCAAACCATAGCACAAAGCTATAATAATAAAAACAGTATCACAGAGATCGAAGGGACAGAACTGACAGCCCAGAACTAAACCCACAGACATATATGGACAATCAATTTATGAGAAAGGAGTGAAGAATATACAAAGGAGAAAAGATAGTCTCTTCAATAAATATGTTGAAAAAACTGGACAACCACATGCGAAAGAATGAAACTAGGCCACTAGGTTATACCACAAAAAATTGACTCAAAGTGGCTTGAAGACTTGAATGTAAGACCTGAAACCATAAAATTCTTAGAAGGAAACATGCAATAAGCTGCTTGATATTGGTCTTAGTGATATTTTTATGGATCTGACTCCAAAAATAAGGAAAACAAAAGTAAAAATAAATGGGATTACATCAAACTAAAAATCTCCTGCACAGCAAAAGAAACCATCATCAAAATGAAAAGGCACCCAATTGAATGGGAGAAGATTTTTGCAAATCATATATCTGACAAGGGATTAATACCTAAAATTCATAAAACCCAACAGCAAAATAACAAATAACCTGATTAAAAAATGGGCAAAGGATCTGAATAGACAGTTTCCCAAAAAAGACATACAGATGACCAATAGGTACATGAAAAGATCTTCAACATCACTAATTATTAGAGAAATGCAAATCAAAACCACAATGAGTTATCACCTCCCACTGGATAGAATGAGTATTACTGAAAGACAAGAAATAACAAGTGTTGGTTAGGATGTAGAGCAAAGGTAACCCTCATATACTCTTGTTGGGAATGAAACTTGGCATAGCCACTGTGGAAAATAGTATGAAGATTCCTTAAAAAATTAAGAATAGAACTATTTGACTTCTGGGTATTTATTTATTTTTAAGATTTTATTTATTTATTTGAGAGAGAGAGCACAAGCAGGGAGGAGGGAGAAAGGCAGAAAAGTAGGCTCCCTACTGAGCAAGGAGTCCATGTGGGGCTCGATCCTAGGCCCCTGGGATCATGACTGGACCCAAAGGCAGACACTTAACAGACTGAGCCACCCAGCTGCCTCTGACTTCTGGGCATTTATCCAAAGAATACAAAAATGCTGATTTGCAAAGATATTTGCACCCCAATGTTCATGAAGTATTATATACAATAATCAAGAAATGGAAACAACCTAAATGTCTATCATTGGATGGAACGTTAAAGAAGTTGTGGTATATATATACATACATATATGTATATATATACAATAAGGAGGTTGGAGAGGTATGTCAGAGTGATTCAGTCTCTGCAGAGAGTGGAAGGTGTCTTCTAGAAGCTGCAAGTGGACGCCTTCTCCCTGAGGGTCTCTAGAAATAATGTGGACTTGCTGACACCTTGATTTTGGCCTGGAGAGACCCAGTGTAGATCTCAAAATAAAATTTGGTGACTTCGGATTGTTCAGAAGCGTTCCAGGGTGCACCTTGCCTGGATTGTGGTTGATATATTCAGCTACACATCCCCTCAATCACCTCTCACCAAAATGACTAGGAGGAGGAACACACAATGGAGGAAAAAATCAGAGACTGTGCCCTCTCCATTAGAACTATTGCATATGGACATAAACAGTATGTCAGTGAGGGAATTCAGGGTAACAATTATTCAGGCAATGGCTAGGTTGGAAAAAACCATTAGTGACAACATGGAATCTCTAAGGGCAGAAGTGAAAGCTGCCCAGGAAGAAGTTTAAAATGCTATCAATAAGGGGGCACCTGCGTGGCTCAGTGGGTTAAGCCGCTGCCTTCAGCTCAGGTCATGATCTCAGAGTCCTGGGATCGAGTCCCACATCGGGCTCTCTGCTCAGCAGGGAGCCTGCTTCCTCTCTCTCTGCCTGCCTCTCCATCTACTTGTAATCTCTGTCAAATAAATAAAATCTTAAAAAAAAAAAAATAAAATAAAATGCTATCAATAAGATATAATCTAATCTAAATACTCTAAGAGCTAGGGTAACTGAAGCAGAAGACAGAATTAGTGATCTAGAGGACAAACTCATCGAGAAAAAAGATCAGGAGGAGGCATGGAAGAAACAGCTTAGAAACCATGAAAACAGAATTAGGGAAATAAATGATGCCATGAAACATTCCAATGTCAGAATTATTGGGATTCCTGACGGGGAGGAGAAAGAAAGAAGACTAGAAAATACAGTTGAACAAATTCTTGATTAGAGTTTTCCCCGTCTGGGGAATGGAACAAGCATTCATGTCCTGGAGGCAGAAAGAACAGCCCCGCAGGATCAAGGAATCTAGAAAGACCTTGAAGCATTTGATTGTGAGACTGATGAATCATAATTTTAGACAAGAGCTCCTGAGGACAGCTGGGGGAAGAGATTCCTTACGTACAGAGGAAGGTCCATCAGAATAACGGCAGACCTGTCCACAGAAACCTGGCAAGCCAGAAAGGGCTGGCAAGACATATTTAGGACACTAAATGAGAAGAACATGCAGCCAAGAATACTTTATCCAGCAAGGCTGACATTCAAAATAGATGGTGAGATAAAGAGCTTCCAAGACTGGCAAGGTTTAAAAGAGTATGTGACCACCAAGCCGGCACTACAAGAAATATTAAGGGGGGGGTTCTGTTAAAGAAGAAAGAACCCAAGAGTGACACAGAACAGAAATTTACAGAGACAATCTATAGAAACAAGTACTTTACAGGCAACATGATGTCAATAAAAACGTATCTTTCAATAATTACTCTTAACGTGAACAGCCTAAATGCTCCCATAAAATGACACAGGGTTGCAGAATGGATAAAACGACAGGACCCATCCATATGCCGTCTACAGGAGACCCATTTGGAACCTAAAGATACATCCAGACTGAAAGTGAAGGGATGGAGAAGCATCTCTCATGCCAATGGGCCTCAAAAGAAAGCTGGCGTAGTGATTCTCATATCAGATAAATTAGATTTTAAACTAAAGACTGTAGTCAGAGGTAAATAAGGACACTATATCATTCGTAAAGGGTCTATCCAACAAAAAGATCTAACAATTATAAATATTTATGCCCCCAAAACGGGAGCAGTTAACTACATAAGACAACTGTTAATCAAGATAGTCATATTGATATGAATACATTAATAGTAGGGGATCTTAACATGCCACTCTCAGTAATAGATCACCCAAATGGAAAATCAATAAAGAAACAAGAGCACTGAATGACACACTGGACCAGATGGACCTCATAGATATACATACAGAACATTCTACCCTAAAACGACAGAATACTTATTCTTCTCTAGCACACATGGAACTTTTTCCAGAATAGATTACATACTTGGTCACAAATCAGGGCTCAACCAATACCAAAAGATTGAGATGATTCCCTGCATATTCTCAGACCACAATGTTTTGAAACTGGAACTCAACCACAAGAAAAAGTATGCAAGGAATTCAAACACTTGGAAGCTAAAGACCACCCTGCTTAAGAATGTTTGGATCCACCAGGAAATCAAAGAACTTAAACAATTCATGGAAACCAATGAGAATGAAGACACATCAGTACCAAAACTATGGGATATGGCAAAGATGGTCCTAAGGGGGAAATACATAGCCATCCAAGCCTCCCTCAAAAAAAAAACAGAAAAATCCAGAATACACCAGGTCTCTTTACACCTTAAAGAACTGGAGAATCAACAACAAATTAAGCCAACCCTACACACAGGAAGGGAAATAATCAATATTAGAGCAGAGATCTATGAGATAGAAACTAGAGATAGAGTAAAACACATCAATGAAACTAGAAGCTAGTTTTTTGAAAGAATCAATAAGATTGATAACCCACTGGCCAAACTAATCCAAAAGAAAAGAGAGAACCCAAATTAATAAAATTATGAATGAAAAGGGAGAAATCATGACTAATACCAAGGAAATAGAAACAATCAACAGAAATTATTATCAACAGTTATATGCCAATAAGTTAAGCAACCTAGATGAAATGGATGCACTCCTGGAAACCTATAAACTTCTAAAACTGAATCAGGAAGAAATTGACAACCTGAGTAGAGCAATACCTAGTAATGAGATTGAAGAAATGATCAAAACCTCTTAAAAAACAAGAGCTGACGACCTGACGGATTCCCTGGAGAATTTTACCCAACATTCAAAGAAGAAATAATACCTATTATCCTGAAGCTGTTTCAAAAAATAGAAACAGAAGGAAAACTGCCAGACTCGTTTTATGAAGCCAGCATTACCCTGCTCCCCAAACCAGGCAAAGACCCCACCAAAAAGGAGAATTTCAGACCAATATCCCTGATGAATATGGATGCTAAGATTCTCAAAAAGATCCTAGCTAACAGGATCCAACAGTACATTAAAAAGATTGTCCACCGTGACCAGGTGGGTTTTATCCATGGGATGCAAGGGTGGTTCAACATTCGCAAATCAATCAATGTGATAGAACAAATCAGTAAGAGGAGAAGAGCTACATGGTCCTCTCAATTGATGCAGAAAAAGCATTTGACAAGATATAGCATCCATTCCTGACTAAAACGCTTCAAAGTATAGGGAAAGAGGGAACATTCCTCAACTTCATAAAATCTATCTATGAAAAACCCACAACAATTATCATCCTCAATGGGAAAAAGCTGACAGCCTTCCCTTTGAGATCAGGAACACGACAAGGATGTCCATTCTCCCCACTGTTGTTCAATATAGTACTAGAAGTCCTAGCAACTGTAATCAGACAACAAAAAGAAATTGACAATGAAGAAGTCAAACTTTCTCTCTTTGCAGATGACATGATACTCTACATAGAAAACCCAAAAGACTCCACCCCCAAGTACTAGAACTCATACAGCACTTCAGTAATGTGGCAGGATACAAAATCAATGTACAGAAATCAGTTGCTTTCTTATACACTAACAATGAAAATACAAAAAGGGAAATTAGAGGATCGATTCCATTTATTATAGCACTAAGAACCATAAGATATCTGGGAATAAACCTAACCAAAGAGGTAAAGGATCTGTACTTGAGGAACTACAGAACACTCATGAAAGAAATTGAAGAAGACACAAAAGATGGAAGAGCATTCCATGTTCATGGATCGGAAGGATAAACATTGTTAAAATGTCTATACTGCCTAGAGCAATCTATACTTTCAATGCCATCCTGATAAAAATTCCACCAGTATTTTTCAACGAGCTGGAACAAACATTCCTAAAATTTGTGTGGAACCCAAATTGTTAAGGAAATGCTGAAAAAGAAAAACAAAACTGGGGACATCACATTGCCTGATTTCAAGCTTTACTACAAAGCTATGATCACCAAGACAGCATGGTACCGGCACAAAAAGAGACACACAGACCAGTGGAACAGACTAGAGAGCCCAGATATAGACCCTCAACTCTATGGTCAAATAATCTTTGACAAAGCAGGGAAAAGTATACAGTGGAAAAAAGACAGTCTCTTCAATAAATGGTGTTGGGGAAATTGGACAGCTATGTATAGAATAATGAAATTCGACCATTCTCTTACACCATATACAAAGATAAACTCGAAATGGATAAAAGACCTCAACGTGAGGCAGTAATCTATCAAAATCATAGAGGAGAACATAGGCAGTAACCTCTTTGACATTGGCCACAGCAATTTCTTCCAAGACATGTCCCCAAAGGCAAAGGAAACAAAAGCTAACATGAATTTTTAGACTTCATCAAGATCAAAAGTTTCTGCACAGCAAAGGAAACAGTCAACAAAACAAAGAGGTAACCCACAGAATGGGAGAAGATATTTGCAAATGACACTACAGACAAAGGGCTGATATCCAAGATCTATAAAAACTCCTCAAACTGAACACACACAAAACAGATAATCACGTCAAAAAATGGGCAGAAGACATGAACAAACAATTCTCCAAAGAAGACATACAAACGGCTAACAGACACAAGAAAAAATGTTCATCATCATTAGCCATCAGGGAGAATCAAATCAAAACCACACTGAGATACCACCTTACAGCAGTAAGAATGTCCAAAACCAACAAGACAGTAAACAACATGTATTGGAGAGGATGTGCAGAAAGGGGAACCCTTTTACACTGTTGGGGAGAATGCAAGTTGATGCAGCCAATTTGCAAAACAGTGTGGAGATTCCTTAAGAATCTTCCTTAAAAATAGAGTTAACCTATCACCCTGCAATTGCACTACTGGGTATTTACCCCAAAAATACAGATGTAGTGAAAAGAAGGGCCATCTGTATCCCAATGTTCATAGAAGCAATGCTGCTGCTTTCCAAACTGTGGAAAGAGCCAAGATGCCCTTCAACAGACGAATGGATAAAGAAGATGTGGTCCATATATACAGTGGAGAATTATGCCTCCATCAGAAAGGATGAATACCCAACTTTTGCGTCAACATGGACGGAACTGGAGGAGATTATGCTGAGTGAAATAAGTCAAGCAGAGAGAGTCAATTATCATGTGGTTTCACTTACTTGTGGATCATAAGGAATAACACAGAGGACATTGGGAGGTGGAGAGAAGAAGAAGTGAGTTGGGGGAAATCGGAGGGGGAGAAAAACTATGAGACTGTGGACTCTGAGAAACAAACTAAGGGTTTTGGAGGGTAAAGGGGTGGGGAATTCATTGAGCCTGGTGGTGGGTATTATGGAGGACACGTACTGTATGGAGCACTGGGTGAGGTGCATAAACAATGAATTTTGGAACACACACAAAAATAAAATTAAATTAAAAAAAAAAACTAAGACATTCTAAAGCAGTATGGGGAGCAATTAATAGCTCAGGCTGACTAGAAAATAGAATGAATAAAAGAGAATCTGCTAGCCTATATATCCTAGAATAGTAAAAGTAGTAATTACTAGGTTAATTCTGGGACATAAAAGTATACAACAACAAAAAGACAAAACAGGATAAGGGAGAAACTTTTTTTCCTGTTAAAAAAATTAGGCATTGATTAAAAGAATTTACCTGTTCTATAGTTCTGGATATAAACCTAGAACAGATTAATCTTAAAATTTCCATTTTGTTTTCCCTTAAACTCTTTAAAGTATGATGATGACAAAGGTACTCTTTCTACATGTCTTTATTTCATTGGCATTGGAAACTAATTTTTACAAGCTAAACAGGAATAATTCTTGGTTATATAAGTACTCCTGTTATTTTCAAAAACTTGGGACTTTTAAAAATAATTAAATGATCATTTAGTAACAAATTTTATTTGGTAACTATCAGGTCTTTTCTTCAGTTTCATAGACTTTCTAAAATTCAATGATAGTCATTTTTCTAGGAAAATAGCCAGTTTTAAACTGTTTAAAATTTTGTCTCTTAGCTTCCAAATTTTTAAACACACAAGTCAATCAAAGAATGTATTTGTGACGAGTCTTTATTTTTATATTAATTTTAGTTTTGCTTTTTGCTCCATGCAGACAGATCTAGACTATTTCCTCTAACAGTTGTACAAGTCTGTCTTACTGCCTAAGGCTAATAAAATAAGAGTGTACTTTATACTTTAAAGGAAAAACAAAACAATGCTTACTGAAAGTTCTCGGCTAAAATTCTAAATAAAAGTATACTCTTCCCTCAGATGGCACCTTCTTCTCTTTCATCATCTCAGCCTTTTCTTCCAAAGTGAGGTTCCTTAGTTTTCTGTAAACATGATTCCCCAAATCCACAATTCCTCTTTAAAGAGGTGGCCGATTTCACTTGTCATATCTAGCTAAATGCTGAAACTGGTTTTCTAGTAGTCGTGGTGATAGGTTATAGTGAGTCACCCCCACTCCAACCCTTGTGACCGATGGCATGTACTTATGAGGTAATGGGTCAGAATTCAGGCTCCAGGCTGTGGTTGAGGAGCAGCTTTTCTGTAAGACAACGTTAACTGTTACTGGAATTCTACCCCAAAACTTGGCACCACCTTGCAACTGAATGTTTCTTAACATTTACAGACAATGATGGGTTCTCAAACTTGTTAAATGAGATATATCGAGGAAGTACTGGGGGTACTGGGGGTTCTCCCCCTAGGTAGTCATCCATGGACATCCCCCCATGGTGACCTAAATGAAGTCTTGATGTATATGAAATCAGTCAGGCCAATAAGAGCGGGGGAAGGGAGTTCCAAGGAGAGAAAAAAATTCAAAGACACCAAAAGGGAATAGGTGAATGATATATTGAGAGAACTGCAAGTAGTCTGCTACAGCTGCAGGAGATAGTAATGTATGGAAGAGTGCAAGAAATGAAAGAGTCTGGATCTTGATGATAAACACATCTATATGCAATTCTAAGATGTTAGAATATGTGTCAAAAGCAACTGAGAGTCACAGAAAGTTCTGAAACAAGAATGAAGTGTGAATAGATCTACTAAAACTTTAGTGACAGACTGAAAGAGAATAAGGAAACCAATTAGGAGCTATTTTAATAATTTAGGTAAGAAATGATGAGGGCTTGAACTAAACAGCAATGGGCATGGAGTCCTGTGGTCAGCTGTGACATATATGAAAAACAAAAAAAATCATCGTGACTGACAAGTAAGGGACAGGGAAGCAGATAGAATCAAGGATGATTTTCAAGTTTGTGGTGTGGGTAGCTGACTGAAGTAAAAGATTATGAAGTAAGTTTAGTCTAGGCAGAGGATGAAATGAAGCCAGTAGGGGGTAAAGAGATTGGATATCCAACATATGCTGATGCTTACTGGACTGTTAGTTTTCCATTACATTTTCTCTAGAGAGAAAAATCATCATTTTAAAGGTCATTTTAGCTCTCTGTTATTATAGAAGGTCTACTGTGTATTTCCAGAAGCAAAAAAGAGGTCATGGTCAGTGTTAAATATATTTATGACATATATTCCAATGAATACCAAAATGGATTGGACCCGTATGTTCAATTCACATTAAAACATATGTCACAATCCATCTGCTTTTAAAGTGTATGTGTCAGAAACAATTTCCAGAACAAACGCCAAATATCCTAGAGATGCTTGAGTTCAAATTACCAATATATGTCCCTGTACTTAAACTGTTTGCTACTTGAATATATACTAAATGTAGATACATGTTTGAAATCTGTCCTTACAGACTTTTAAAAAATTCTTAAATATTGTTTTTAAAAGATAAAATATAAGAAAAAGACTGTTTTATGGTGTTTCACCTCCAAAAGGCACACATTTTCTTGAAGGGCTGAGAGCCAAGAAAAATTTCAAAGTATACTGCTAGTATAGTACGAATGTCTGGATAACATGACTAAATATATCAGTCCAGTCCAGCCCCAAACTGGACTCTTTACATGTATCTAGATACTTGAAAAACTGACTAGCTCTGAATAATCGATTAAGATATATTTTATCCAGAATGAGCTATGTAGCCAGGTTTGCTTGGATGGAATAAATTATTGTCAAATTTCTGAGCCACGATTTGTCAGCATTTCTCAAAAAAAATTTTTTTAATAAAATTCACACAAACAGATATTTAGTTTCATAATAATTATTAATGTGGACCTAGAGTGGCTTTATCCTTTTTATTTCTCAATCTGGCTCAACTTAGATTATGGTGGAGTAAATTTCCTATACACTAAGGTCTTAAAAAATGAATGAATGAATGAATGAAAGAAAGGAGGAAAGAAAGAGAATGAAACAAAAGGAATGAAAGAAAGAAAGGAAATGAAGAAAACAAAGAGAGAAAGAACAAGAGGAAGGGAGGGAGGGAAAGAGAATAGAAAAGAATAGAATAAAAAAGAAAAGAAAAAGGTGGCATGAAAGAAAACAAAAACTTCTTGTGTGCAGCTAAACTGTCATCAAATTCCATCTCTTCCGGATGTATGGATTCATCAACAATCTATTGAAAATGCTTCTACAATGTGCAATGGCTGGTTTTAGGAACATAGGATGGATTTTTCATTTTTGTAACATTAGCAGAGACACTATTTATGAAAGTGGTTTCCTCAACCATAAAACACTGTATAGTAGAAAAAAACAGAGCTTGGAGTTTTTTTTATTATAACTGATAAATTTAACATCTTGGCATAATATTAGAAGAATTACTTACTCAAGAAGATCTGGGTCTAGTCCTTCTGATATCATTTTGTTTCTTATTGCCATCACTGGAACACCCTAAGCAAAGGACATAAGATAATCAATGATTAAAAATGCCTTCTTCATAAAAACAGATAAATAGAACAATGAAGGAGAATTGAGAGGCCAGATATAACCCCAAATACAGATGGCAAACTAATGTTTGACAAGGGAGCCAAGAATGGAGAAAATAAAGTCTCTTCAATTAATGATGCTCGGAAATTGGATAGTCACATGTAAAAGGAAACCTGATCCCTAACTTACACCGCTTACAAAAATTAACTCAAAATGGATTAGAGACATAAATGTAAAAACTGAAACCATGAAACTCCTAGAAGAAAACATAGGAAAAAAGCTCTTTGATATGGGATTTGATAATGATTTTATGAAAATTACCCCTAAGGCACAAGTAACAAATTACAAAATAAGTGAGACTATATCAAACTAAAAAGCTTCTGTTCAGCAAAAGAAACCACTGACAAAGTGAAAACAAATACGGAATGGGAAAAAATATTGACAAACCATTTATCTGATAAGAGGTTAGTATCCAAAATATACAAAGAACTCAGGCAACTTGATAGCAAATAAATTATGCAATTTAAAAATGGGCAAAGGACCTAAATAGGCATTTTTCCAAAGATATATGAATGGCCAATAGGTACACAAAAAGATGCTCAACATCCCTATTAAGAGAAATGCAAATTACAAACAATGAGATATCACCTCATGCCTATTAAAATGGCCATCATTAAAAAGACAGAGATAACAGATACTGGCATGGATGTGAGCAAGGGAACCTTGTGCACTGTTGGTGGGACTGTAAACTGGTAAAGCCACTACAGAAAACAGTATGAAGATTCCTCAAAAAATTAAAACAGAACTACCATATGATCCAGCGTATATTAACCAATTGCTGGTTAATATATTCAAAAGAAATGAATATACTAACTCAGAAATGAATATACTAACTCAAAAAAATATCTGTAGGTCCATTTTTGTAGCAGCATTGTTTGTAATAGTCAAAACATGGAAACAACCTAAGTGTCCATTAATGGATGATTGGAGAAAGAAGTTGTGGTATATATACACACAATGGAATATTATTCAGCCATAAAAAAGAGACAATCTTACTATTTATGACAACATGGATGCACCTTGATGGCATTATGCTAAACACACAAAGACAAATACTTTACAATTTTATTCTACGTTGGTTCCAAAAACAAAAGCAAACCACCAAACTCATAGAAAAAGACCAGATTTGTGGTAAACAGAGGCAGGGATGGGAGTGGGTGGGGGCAAGGAGAGGGAACTATATAGAAGGTGTTCAAAAGGAGAAACTTCCAGTTATAAGATAAACAAGTAGTAGGGATGTAATGTACAACATAATGATTACAGCTAACACTGCTGTATGATATATAGGAAACTTGTTTAGAGAGTAGATCCTAAGAATTCTCATCACAAGGGGAATTTTTTTCTTTTCTTCTCACTATATCTTTATGAGATGATGGATGTTAACGAAACCTATTGTAATCATTTTACAATATAGGTAAATCAAATCATCATGCTGTATGCCTTAAACTTATACAGTGATGTATTTCAATTATTTCTCAATAAAACAAAAAAAATTAAATGAATAGAAGCTAAAATAAAAAGCCTCCTTTATAGCCTCTCCACATACCCGTTAAAACAAGACCTTTTAGATGGCTCATATTTAAAATAGCTCTTTTGATGTGGTATATATATACAATGGAATACTATGCAGATATCAAAAGAAATGAAATCTTGTCATTTGCGACAACGTGGATGGAACTAGAGGGTATTATGCTTAGCGAAATAAATCAAATGGAGAAAGACAACTATCATATGATCTCCCTGATATGAGGAAGTCGAGAAGCAACATGGAGGGTTCGGGGATAGGAAAAGAATAAATGAAACAAGATGGGATCAGGAGGGAGACAAACCATAAGAGACTCTTAATTTCACAAAACAAACTGAGGGTTGCCGGGGGTAGGAGGGTAGGGAGAGGGTGGTTGGGTTATGCACATTGGGGAGGGTATGTGCTATGATGAGTGCTGTGATGTGGGTAAACCTGGCGATTCACAGACCTGTACCCCTGAGGCTAATAATACATTATATGTTAATTTTTAAAAAAAGTAAAAAAAAAAAAAATAGCTCTTCTTTTGCTTTTATATTAGCATGTATGGAGTGCTTAAATAATCTAATAAGGTACACATTTTAACTGACTTAATGGAATCAGTGCTATCTAATATCATACAAGCCCAAATTAAATCATTTAATCATTTGAGCCTATCCATTACTAATTCTGCTGTAAACAAGTCAGATATCACATTCTCACTTTTCTTATACCTCCAAAAAAAAAAAAAAGTTGATAACTCAAAACGATTAAAACCTTGGCTGGGATGTACAATAAATACTTAACAAGATGAGTAAATGTCTTTTCAAATAAAGATTTCAGAGCTTTCCATTCTTAAGTATAGCTATGTTAATGTTCTTTTCATAACAAATGGTCCAATTCCATTTGGACACAAAGGTCAAATAAAATTCAAGAATTCTCCTGGGATTGTATTATACATCTTGTCTACCCCAATATAAACACTAAGTAATGACAATGCTAGTAGTTTACAAGTCACAAAAACATTGAGAACATGTGAATCTCAAAATTCAGGATAAGAACATCAAAACAATAAGAAAAAGACATGTCAGAAATAAATACATATTTACTTGAAAAGATGACTGATTTGATGATAAACAGTTACTGAAAGCTCACTTGTAAAGCTCTACGGGAAGAAGATGCAATCAAGTCTGCCAATTCCTACTCTTTGTATCGTTCCAAAAGATGAGGAAACCACTATTATGTGTTAAATTTGAAAACCTGCAATACATCACTTTCAAAAGTGGAATCACTGTACTTTAAAAGGCTGTTCACATGGTTGGGACCCTCTCTGTAATATCTCTTCATCCAATGTGGCAGAAGGGGTAAGCTGAGCCTGAGCCCACATGGGAAAAAGCTCAATCACCGCTCCACTGGTGCTGCATATTCTTCCCTTCAGGCCTTCAATGTCATTAGCCACTGTGTGATATTCAATTCAGAGAGATGGACACTTACAGGCATCCTAAATGTTAGATGTGCTGTCTCTCTCTCCCTCAAAATAAAAAAGACTCAAAGTAATGTACACTTAAATGCATCCTAAATGTTAGATGAAAATAAATAGCACCATTGTAGAATTCTCTTCAAAGCCATATTCCTGAAAACAATACTGTTTCATGGTGTAAACTTCAAGAAATTCTGAAAAGTGAAATATGGTAGGTTTGGAAGACAAAAAAGGTGGAAAATAAAATGTCAGCTTATGAAGTTTAAGGATAAAAAAAAAAAAGGCTGTTACTTGCTTAGGGGCATCCAATATGAACAGACACTTCTATTTGGAACCAAAAAGCATGAACTTAAAACTTGTACCACTTTTAAAATATATTTCCTGGAACTAAGACTTGAGAAAAAGATTTTTCTCTTAAGTACAAAATGTACTTAATGATTACTTCATAATAAAATGCATTTAATTTTAATGGTAGAAGAGAAAGCTGACACTTGAAAGATAAGGTTGGGAATTTAACTTGATAATTAAAACTTAGCCATTACTTAACTATTTAGTGTAACAAGGAAAGTTAGGACTGTAGAACATTTCATAAAAAACACTAAAGTGCAAGAAGAGATGTGAAAAAGAGCAGAGTTTTATGTTCTACTTCTTTAAAAAGACCTCTCAGTTTCTGTTAACTATGGTCTGATGATATAAGGTCTTTCTACAAACTCAACTATGTGATTTATTTATTATACTTTAGCATAATCCACAGGATCTCATTGGAAAGGTCATACTAATAAGTTACAAAGCCGAGAAAACAGAAGGGAGGAGAAATGAAGTTGAAAAAAACATTTCCTAAAATATAGCAAAGAAAGTGTGTATGAGGTGGGAGTGAAGGGAAGCAGTGGGTAGGGAGTAATGGGGAAAGGGAATTTGGTAGAATTAGGTAAACTCCCTATTTTAACAAATCTCATAAAGCTTGAAACAAAAATAATTTGGCCTGTGTTCCAAAGGATGGATTCCAAAAGGGATTTGCTGCTATGTTTCCAGTGGTGTTGCTTAGAAAATTTGTTGTTTTGATATATTCTTCCGTAGGGGTTAAGGAACAGAGTCGGGTTTGTTAAACATCAAAAAGAAGTGTCCAGTTTCCGATTTCCAAGAGAAAAAGCTACTGGTGGTCTAAGTTGGACATGAGAGACCTCAAAACTGAAGTCTACTGAACTGTGGGATTATTCTTGGCAAGTGATAATGGTAGTTTGTCCAACATAAGTAATGAAGAAGAAAGAAGGGAGCCATAAGTTTGATGTTCCAAAAAATCACGTCTGTATTTGCGTCACTGGAGAAAGTGTGTAAAGAAGCCACACTAATGAAATTATGATGGCAACACTAACAGTTACTAGTTTCTTGTATCACAAAAACTGAAGGCTGCCAGTATTTACATTTATTATGTTAATGGAGGACAAGCTACTGAATTCTTTTCCTGAATTCTTTCCTGAAGTTTTAGATTAGAAAGGGGGAGAAAAAAAAAAAAAAAAAAAAAACAACCCTTACTCAATCTAATAGAGATAAAGGACTTTTCTCTTCTTTATAAAGTAACAAAAAATGCTCCTCATACTTTAGTTTCTCCTCTCAGTTTATAGCTTGAATCACAACAACTGAGTTATGAAAGATGCAAAATATTAAGTTTTTTCCGCCTTAGGGCAACAATTGAAAAAAAAATATATTGAGTTGACAGATGAAGAGTACTTTTTTTACTTGCAGGGAGAGGGAATGAGTAGGTGGTGAGGAGATGCCATGGGTTGGAAAAAAGGCAACCAGTCCTCTAATCAGGTTGTTTACCTAAATTTTAACTTAGTGAAATTGACTCAACCATTTCTTTGCTTTCTGATTGTCAACAGTACTATCCTAAAAATATCTATACTGCCTTTTATGAAATATATTAAATAGAGTGCTATGATTAGAATAAAATCTTCAGGGGAAATATCCTATATAATAGATACTGAATGTTTACAGAGCAAATCCTACTACAAAAGCAAACACATGCTCAACGATCTCCTTCTGGAAGTTTTCCATCATGGGGTACAAAATTAATTTAAATAAGTCTCTTAATCACTGTAAAATGAATATGGCTATCTAAAAAAAAGGGAAGCTTTATTCCTAATGACTTATATAGATTTAGAAAACGCTAGACTCTGATATTAACTCCAATACTGTTGCCATGAAGGATCACTGATTTGAAGTTAAATATGCAGGGGAAAAAAAAGAGGTTCACATATCTTGACTACTGCTATGTAGTTTACATGGAGCAAACAGTAAATTTTTCCTTTTTCAATGATTATCTTAAGACATAAGTTGTACAGTCTTTCACTGAGTGCCCATCAGATATCTTTAAAGATGAAGGAACAAATCACTGTAAAATGGCCAAAATGACACTGGTCATGACTAGGACCTCAGGAAACTGGTAAAGTACATTCATAAAAATAAATACATTAGCCAATATCCCATATTCCTTTTAGGAATGGGAACTAAAGTTAACTTAAATGTCTATCAATAAAAACCTTTAAATAAATTATTTCAAAAGGTGAAGGATCTATTGTTACAAGTCAGTTCAAACTAGAGCCACATCAATTTCCCCATGTGATTGATTTTTCCCCTGGATATTTTTGCAACATGATAAATCTTAGGTGTAATGGTCATGGTGCATTGTATGTTTTCTCTGCATTTTGTAGCTATTCAAGTATTTGTTGATTTAAGAGTAATTTGGTGCTGTGGAGGGTCCATTTTCTTCCCTTCATTATAATGTACAAATAATATGTAAAATTTAAAGACTTGCTTTGATAGGCTAATTAATGCTACACCACCATTATGAATACCTCAGCTAAATTACAGCTTTGCTATACCACATTTTCACTCAAAGGTATTTGTTCTTTGAAATATGTATTCATTAAAATTTCCCAAATTTAACCATATTTCTACTTTCCAGGAATAAAAACTTAAAAACAATTTCTATTACAAATTATTTTGGAATTCACCACCAAATTAAAAGTGTAATAAGTTCAGAGGGCCTTCTGTTCAGTTTTTGAAAATGTATTACTATATGTACCTATTCAAGGAGAATTAAAGAAATCTCCAAATATGGCAATAAAAACTATAAAGAATAAAATTCATGGGGCGCCTGGGTGGCTCAGCGGTTAAAGCCTCTGCCTTCAGCTCAGGTCATGATCTCAAGGTCCTGGGATCGAGCCCCACATCGGGCTCTCTGCTCAGCAGGGAGCCTGCCTCCTCCTCCTCCTCTCTCTCTGCCTGCCTCTCTGCCTACTCATGATCTGTCTGTCAAATTAAAAAAAAAAAAAAAATAAAATAAAATTCTTAGTAATTATAAAGATGATTCTACTGCTTGAAACCACAAAAGTTACTTTTGAGCTAATTTTCCAAAAGTGATAATGTGTTTGAACTGGTGTCATGAGTCTTATTCAATGCCCTTAGCAATCCATAGGTACCCATTGAAAGATAGATACAAAAAAAAAAAAAAAAAAAAAAAGATAGATACCAGTATTAGCCATTCCACGTGGCCATAGAACTACAAAGAATGGCTCTGAATCTGATAGCAGTGTGTCATCTGCACATGATCTAACCAACTAACTGAATAAAAGTCATTTGTAAACTTGGGCTAGGAAACCAAGAAGAAAAGTTGGGATGGTCTCTTATATTATGAAAAACTATGGTAAGATGTACATAAATCTGGAGATATTTTTTTAAATTGCAGTATTAAGATGTAAATATATTCAAGTAGGGAAATAATTTTCATTAATATTTCTCAATAAAATTTAATATTTTGAAATCTACTTCCTTTTAAAACGTAGTTAACATATTAGCTTTTTTTTCTAAACTTTAAAACAATCCTTAGCAAAAAAATAACTTATAAATGAAATATTGTATCTTATATCACTATGATCCATTCAAGAGAAAATATCTTCCACACCAGGACTGTCTTCCCCATTGTGAATGTTTATGCTCTCAGATCCTTGTCAAATATGGTGCTTATGTTGACGGTCTCTAAAACCACTAAGATACTTCTCTGCCATTTGAGATAAGTCCACTTCCTTATTACAGTTCATTTGCTTCTCTGATCTTTTACTTTTCTTCCCATAGGTAAACCATAACCTTAGACAAATTTACAGTTAAGATGAGAATCACAATATTTCTGAAAAGAGTAAATCTGAGTAAGTAACTACTTAACCACTATTATTTCTTCCTCACAACTTTGGAAAACTTTTTTGTGAGGTCCCTTATTTCTTGCAGAGTGATTAGTAGCAAAGAAGATAAAAGGGCGCTGAGAAATCAGAGTAGGGTGACTAAAAAAATTATAGATTGGGGGGGGGGGTGCCTGGGTGGCTCAGTCATTAAGCATCTGCCTTTGGCTCAGGGGATGATCCCAGGCTCCTGGGATTGAGCCCAGGCATCGGTTGGAAATCTGCTTCTCCCTCTCTTACTCACCTTGCTTGTATTCCCTCTCTTGCTTTGTCTCTCTCTGTCAAATAAATAAAATCTTTTAAACATTTAAAAAAAATTATAGATGGATCAGAGTAAAAGAACTATACCACACATTTCAGCAAGTATAAAAATTGTCATTGTTAGTATGTATCTTCAAAAACTTCCCTAAGAAACTTAATAGTAAAGTACTATTCTTTTTGTCACAACTTCTACTAAAGAGTTACAGAGTTGTTTAAATGAGTTAGAATGAAAGATATGAAGTCTAAAGTTAAAAATATTATTCTGCTAAATGCTCCTGTTTTTGTTGGTTCCCATTTTATATATCATTTAAAGGAGATTCCTATGAAATTTAAAACTACCTTAAGCTTACCCTCCAAAGGTTCCCTCCTCTGTGTTTGCTTAACTCCTTTTTCTTTCTTTTGTGGGGAGAGGCATACAGAGGTATGGTATTACAGTGAATTTAAGGCAGATGAAGTAAATTTTGTTGGTACTCCAGAAAATAAGCGGAAATAAAGTAGTAAATGTTTTGGCTTAAAAGGATTGTTTCAGAGAGGCCATCCTATGTAAATTATTTTAGTTATGAAACCAAAGATAAGAAAATATGACATGGTGAGTAAGTTCCTAAAGAAATATATTCTTCTCATACATACTTTTATACTTAGAAAAAACTGATTTGACAAATTTATCATCCAAAATTACCTTATCAATTATTTTTAAAAGGTTATTTGTGTTCTCAAGTATCTTATGTTCCATTTACTCCTTTTAAATTATTTTTAATTTTTAATTATCTGATATCTTACTAAAAAAACAAAATATTCAAGTCTACAGCAGCCAGATATCCTTCTATAAGTCTGAGACCAACTTCTGTGTACACCAGCTTGTTGGTATGTGACTATTGGTATGTGACTATTCTTTGTTGGTTGGTATGTGACTATTCTTTGTTGGTATGTGACTCTTCTTTAGATATGATTGAGGATTCTCAATGGTACTATAATTCACAGTTCAAAATGTATTTTTCCAGAGACTATAAATACCATAAATAGAAATAGGTATGGTTAAATAACACCTTTCTGGAACCAAACTATCCAAATCAACATCTTCTTAGCAAATGATTGACACAAAAGAAAACTAGACTCTGGACTCTGAGAAAGGAACTCAGGGTTACAGAAGGGAGAGGAGTGGGGGATGGCATAACCAGGTGATGGGTATTAAGGAAGTCATGTGTGGGAATGAGCACTGGGTGTTATACACAAGTAATGAGTCATTGAACACTATCCCAAATATTTATGATATACTCTATGCTAGCTAACTGAACATAATAAAAAAATAAGTAAAATAAAAAAGAAAGCTACAATGAAAAATATGTGATATCAGCAGTAAAATATTCTAAGCTATATATTTATGGCAAAGCGGCATTAGCAAAGAATATATGGGGAATAGATAAAGTAGGTTCATAGAATATTACCAAATGACAACAACCTAACTTAGCAGCACCTGCCAACTACATTTTTTTCCTTTGGTACTCTAAGGAAAATGAGAAATCAGGAAAACAAATATATCAGGGAAAGCAAGAAATTTAAAACCTGAACTTAGCAATATTATTATTTACTGTTCCCTAACAAACATATGTAAGTAAAAGAGCAAATAAACAAAAGGGCAAATACATCATTTAAAATTAATACAGGGGCTCTGAACCCCCTAACTTTCCAGACAACTTGGGGAAGGTTCAAAAGGGAGCCAAAATATTAAAAAATCCTAAGTGATTTTGAAATCTTTGAAAAAAAAATTGGATATTTTAACAAAAATCTACAATTTTCTTGAGAAAGTGAAACACTTTCCAGTAAAATTGGCATGATAATTTTTCAGACATGGTTTCCTTAGAGGCTAAGTTCACTGACTTTAGCAGAGAATAAGTAATTTTTTCCCCTCTTGGGCAACAAATACAACAAAGTTACCTATTTCTAGGTTTTCCAGATACTCAGGCTATTGAAAAGCACAGATAATACAATTGGTGGCTAACTGACATAGTTTTCTGCCTTTGGAGAAATCTCTACCCAATCCTTTTCACATTTGATGTAAGAATGAATATAGTTGAAGGAGGATAACTGTGGTCTCTTGAGTTCCATTTACCTCAATTCCAAGTTATTATTCTGCTAAGCTTTGCTTTTTTCTTTTAGTTATAGTTAGTTTAGTCTGGCTGACCATTTAGTTGCTGGAAAGACAGAATATTTGCCTTTTGAACTGGCAAAGTTGGCTGAATAATGCAATTAATTAAATGGGAAAAAGTTCACTTGTATCTTTTCTTTATCCATCTTTATCCACATTCACATGTGTAGAAAATCAATCATTACACATGCAGCTTTTATCTTCAATGCACAATGTGGCGTTAAAACACCACAGAAAGTTTTCCACAGCACCCTGACCATTATGTATTAAAAAAAATACTGACCTTGATACTGAACAGTAAACTTTAGGTATTACAGAGCAAACTACCCACATGTTAATATTATAATACAGAGTCAAAAAACAATGAAAGAAGAAATATCATGTGGTTAAACTAAATCTGTACCAGTGTCTTCCATAATTCTAACTACATATGAACCAGCAGCTCCTGCTTTTGACTACCCTGTTGATCTATGATGAGGAGCCTACCCTGGAACTCTCCAGACATGGGAAGTCACACTAGGGTCATATCCCAAACAAGGTTTTAAAGTCCTTAACTACTTTTACAAAAACTATACCTAATCTAAAGAGTACTCTACTTGTACTCTTGATTATTTTTCAGGTCTAAGGTGCGTAACTTCCTGAAGAACATCTTTAATAATCAGTCGGAGATTCTTCATCCTTAGGTAATGGAAGTCACATTTCCACAAGCCAACATCCACTGCTGGCAACAGATGCATCAGAACCACCAAAACCAAGGAGATTATTCAATTTACGTTTTAAGCCCGCCAAAGAAAATAGAGCTTTAAAAAAGTCCAAGTGTCCGAGAGACTGTTTTGGCAAATATGGTTTCAAAAAATACAAGTCATTAGGCTTAATGTAGAAGTCGACTTTCCCAATGCAGAGTTTATTACTGGCAAAGGATTCACCAAGCTCTGCCAGTAAAAAGGGAACTATTGGAAAAGTGATCTGTGTACACAATTCCAGTTAAGTTATAAAAGCAGTATGTAATTTAGGAAAGGCTTGTGCTGCACTATTATGACAACAAATGTTAAATCAGAATCAATTATCTGCCACATTTGGAACACATCACTACTACTGAAAAATCTTGTGTAAAACTTGCTTAAAAAGGAAAAAAAAAATCAGAAAATGCCAGCAGGTGTTCCAGGATTCTTCATTATAATGAGATCCAAATTTGGGGATCAATTAATATAGATCATAAACCTAGAGGAAATTTCAGATCTCATTTTATATATGAGGGAACTGAAGCCTTGAGAGGTGACATGACCCGACCATGGTCACGCAGAACTATATGACAAAGTTAAGAAACTATACCATGTTGAGTCCATTTGATGCTTACATTGACCCACTTGAAAAAGGACATGTTGGAGAGGAGAAGGTAGTTGGGGGAAATCGGAGGGTGAGACAAACCATGAGAGACTGTGGACTCTGAGAAACAATCTGAGGGTTTTGGAGGGGGTGGGAATGGGAGGCTGGGTGAGCCTGGTGGAGGGCACATATTGCATGGAGCACTGGGTGTGGTGCATAAACAATGAATTCTGGTACACTGAAAAGAAATTTAAAAAATAAATAAATTATTTTTTATTTAAAAAAAAAAAGAAACTATATCATGTTGCATCCTAGAAATAGACTAAAGATCTAGGTGTGCTCTTAGGTATTCAAATTATGTCATAGATAACAACTAGTTTTTGGAAATGTAATTTAGTCTTATATCTCAGAGAGCACAGTAATGTAGGAGTGACAGAAAAAGGTAATGGAGACCAAAAAGCAAGGTCCTGTTTATTCCTCTGTGAACTGGTTACTTGGGACACTTGAAAGATTCTGCTGGCCTCTGTTCAAAGAAGTTTATAATAATTAAGCAGTTTTAATTGCCTAGTTTATTTTTACTTTTTATTTTGAAAATTTTATTTAAATTTTGTTAGTTAACATACAGTGCAATATTGGTTTCTGGAGTAGAATTCAGTGATCCATCACTTACGTACAACACCCAGTGCTCATTACAGCCAGTGCCTTCCTTAAATACCCATCCCCCACCTTGCCCATCCCCCACCCTCCCCCTCCACCAACCCTCAGTTTATTCTCTATCATTAAGAGTCACTTATGGCTTGTTTCCCTCTCTCCTTTTTTTCTTTTCCCTCCTCCCATATGCTCATCTGTTTTCTTTCTTTAATTCCACAGGAATTTCAGAAACAAGACAGAGGATCATAGGCAAAAGGAGGGGAAAATGAAACAAGATGAAACCAGAGAGGGAAACAAACCATAAGAGACTCTTAATCTCAGGAAACAAACTGAGGGTTGCTGGAGGGGAGGGTTGTGGGAGGGATGAGGTGGCTTGGTGGTAAACACTGGGGAGGGTATGTGCTATGGTAAGTGCTATGAATTGTGTTAAGACTGATGAATTAGACCTGTACCCCTGAAACAAATATTACATTGTATGTTAATAATAAATAAATAAATAAATAAATAAATAAATAAAAATAAATTCCACATATGAGTAAGATCATATGGTATTTGTTTTTCCCTGACTGATTTATTTTACTTGGCATAATATACTCTAGCTCTATTCACATCATTGCAAATGAAATGCCTAGTTTTTAAAACAAATTTGCAGGTATGTGGCAAGTGAAGCAAGGCAAATACCAAAGCAGCACATTCTAAGAGATAGCTGGGACTCAGAGAAAGGAAGTTTGCATGGCAGCTTAGAAAGAAAGCCAAAAAAAGACTAGCTTATCCTGACATCTAGGAAGCCTGAAAATTAAAAAAAAAATTTTGTAGGGGCACATGGGTCGCTTGGTAGGTTAAGAGTCTGCCTTCACTCAAGTCCTGATCTCAGGGTCCTGGAATCCAGCCCTGCATTAAGCCCCATGTAAGGGCTCTCTGCTCAGTTGGCAGTCTGCTTCTCCTTCTCCCTCTCCCTCTGTGCACTCTCTTGCTCTCACTCATCTCAAATAAATAAATAAAATCTTTAAAAAAAAAACTGTATTTGTAATTTGTAGGACTTTTTATGTTTCTCTATCTGAAGTGAGTGATCGCTACATGGATAGCCAGCAAGTTTTAAGCTTTTACACTAGTGAAGATGGGTTTGAGAAATACTTGTCTACTCCCTTAGACAGAATGAAATGGTTCTAGACAATAATTCAGGAAAGAAGCAAAAGAATGGATTACAAGAGGATTGAGGGCCTATTAAGTATTAAGACAGTGAGTGGAAGACTCTTACACTTTGGAAAAGATAAGAAACAACGTAAGTGGAATTATAGGTATAAGACTCTGCTTATGGAGAAGCAACTCATATTTTTAAATGCCAAAAACATAAAGGCAATTAAAAATGAAAGAAATCCTATTATTGTCCTTAAGAGGAAGGAGAACTTATGGCATTGTTAATTTCCTTTTGAGGGTATAGAAATGGTTATTTGGGGTATTTTAGGAGATTTT
Source organism: Lutra lutra (assembly GCF_902655055.1). NCBI lineage: Eukaryota > Metazoa > Chordata > Mammalia > Carnivora > Mustelidae > Lutra > Lutra lutra. Next base: position 125,199,309 of record NC_062285.1, read on the forward strand.
TAAACTGTTAGTATATAGTGGTTTTTTTCAGGAAGACAGGTATTTTTGAGACCACTCTACCTTTTCTTTTGTTAATACAAATAATTTCCTACATTCCAGATTGTAGGCTTCAGCTTTTATAACATGTAGCAATGTGTACGATGGATGACAAACTACTCATGATCAAACCAATAACTGAAGGACAACCCTGGTCTTTCTCTACATTAGAAACTAAAACTAATTTTTTTAGAGTGGGGGAAGGGTAGCAGGAGAGGGAGAGAGAGAATCTTAAAAAGGTTCCACGTCCAGTGAGGAGGCTGACATGGGGCCAGGACATGAGCCAAAATCAAGAGTGAGATAATTAACTGACTGAGCCACCCAGGCACCCCAAAACTAAATTTTCAGTAGTGGGCAAACAAGAGAAACCTTAGCCATCCTCTAAGGTTGAGAAAAACTGGGCATTTTAATAAAAATGTACAATTTCATTGGGAAAGTGAAGCTTTCTAATATAGATAAGGCAATTTCTAATGAAGCTACGAAGCTACTCTCTCAAATTAGCTGGGGTTAGGCTCCTTTATATAGTGCATGGTCAAACTTGATTTTCTTTCTAATCCCTCTGAATCCTGTAAATATTCAGTCACACTCAAGGAAGTAAACTACCTCAGCAGAATGAATTGATTAGAAGACTAAACAGAAAATAGGAAGGCAATTTACTATCCTGAAGTGTAGAGATACAATGCCATCCAGATTCTTCCCACATCATTGACAGAAACTGAACGAATCAATGATACAGATTAAATTGGGCCTTAAATGACTCTTACTGCTGTGAGGCATTTTCTAGAGCAGAGTGGTATTGTCATCTGTTTTTCCAGTTAAAATTATAGTTTCGTAAAGATACGGATATAGGAAACACAACTAGCTATGCATATGCTGCTGAAGAACCATGTTGGGTAACGACTTATGACACTAAAATGATTATACTCCCAGAAAAATGTTAAATAGTTCAGAAGAACCAAAAGATTATGTTTAACAAGACCCACACAGTTATGATCAAGGTGCTTTAAACTCAAATCGAAGAATAAAAATAATCTTCAGTTAAAACTGCAAGACTATGAGTAACAATAATATTATAGGAAAAAAAAGAGTGGAAGAACTAGCAGGTAATTATTAAGAGGAGAAATACAAACAAATAGAAAACAAATCCAACAGCCTAAAAAAGGCGTGTGTTTATAGAGTGCAAACCTGCAATATCAAAATAAGTAAATCTCAGGGACTGTTAAAACTTAGTGGAAAGGAATTCATCAGTGGGAGCTGGCATTTGAAAGGAATGTCTTACAATATTTTACAACAGAAGGTGGAAGATACCTACAAATGAATTTATACAAACACACACACATACACGGAGATTCTTGAACATGAACATAAACAAAGGAACCCCTCCAACTCCCTGGCCAAGTGAGGCTAAAAGAAGTCAACAGTTGTATTATCAAATGGAGTTTGGTCACCTGACCAGATGGATGATTTAGATCAGGCTTTCATAAAACATGTAGAAGGATAATATCAGCCATGATGGGGACATTAGCTATTCACATGTACTGGCGGCTTAATTTTGCTCAAATTAGAACATCTGATAAATTCTTGTTATGTGGCTAAAAACTTCATCCTCTACAGATAAAGGATGTAATGAAGGGAACTGATTTAATAATTTCACACATAAATTTAAACAAAAACAAAACTGGATGATGTCAAACATGTAACTACATTTGTGGTTGGATATTCTGACAGGGACTCATGATATTCTTAGGAAGCAGAAAAAATAGTGGACTTATATATGACTTAATGACCATATCCAAAGAACAATGACTGGCAGATTTATATCAACCCTGAGGGAGACCTGTAGTTGGTCTATTCTTGATCTGGTCCCACAAAACATTTAAAATCAGTGACTTGAAGAAACAGTAATATATGTATATGTTTCCAGGTGACACAAAGCTGGGAAGGAGAGTTAATATGCAGGACAAAATAGTACATACAGCAAGTATTGACTGAGCACCTTTTATGGGTAAGATGTCAAAGTGAATGCAACGATGAGTCAAGATAAAATACTTCCTCTCAGGGGCGCTTGGGTGGCTCAGTGGGTTAAAGCCTCTGCCTTTGCTCGGGTCATGATCCAAGGGTTCTGGGATCGAGCCCGCATTGGGCTCTCTGCTCAGCAGGGAGCCTGCCTCCCTCCCTCTTAATCTCTCTGCCTGCCTCTGCTTACTTGTGATCTCTGTCAAATAAATAAATAAAATCTTAAAAAAAAACTTCCTCTCAGGTTCCTTTTCAACAGGGGCAGTAAAAATATGTATAAATGATCAAAAAACAAGATATGATATGATATGATAAGTTCCATAAAAAAACTTAAGTGGTTGGACAGATCACTGAAGGGAGCTATTACTCCTAGCTTTAAGTGTTGGTGGATTCAGAAGGAAGTATCCATGGGAACATGTCAAGTGAGCAGAATCTGGATATGTAGTAATAAAGAGAAGGGGATTCTAGATTCAGAGGTGGAAAACTATGGAACTAATATTGAGAAGGGTTTGTGGTTTTGTCTGAAGAATGAAATGCAGGATTGGGAGCAGAAGGAAACAAAAGTTGGGTAAAGATTCTGGGATTCAGGTTGGCACAATAAATTGAAAACAATAAAATTAAATTAAACTTGGATGAACTTGCAGTTTTAGGATGGCAGTATAAAGATTTGCTTCCCTTTTTCTTCTTGAAAATTACCCTCAAACAATTAGGCAAAAAGAAATAAAACACAAACACTAATTTTAATGACTAAGAGGAATATATGAAGCATTACACATGGAAATTAAAAGCAGATAAAAGAGTGATTGATGACTTAGCATAGCAAAGGAAGGCCAAGTCCATGTGTCAGAAGAGGGAATACCACAAGTAGCACTTCCAGAACCTTGGAACTGTTTAGGAATTAGAAACACACACACCAAGGGCAAAAGAGAGGCAAAGGACTGAAATGAGGAAAATTGGGCTAAAAACAGGAAAAGTCTGAGGCAGAAGAAATCGAACCCCTACTCATACTCAGTGACACCAAGCAAAAGGACAGACTGAAGCTAAGTGCCAAGCAACGCCACAGAATGACAGTTAAAAACAAAAAACAAGAGCTGTTATTTCTTAATATTTTAAAATAAAAAATATTTTAATGTTATATATAGTATAAAATATTTTTAAGAGCTATACATATGCCCAGCTCCAAGTCCTAACTTTAGAGATTCTTATTTAGTATAGTGGGAATCAGTAACATGTTTTGATAATGTTTCTTAGTCTGAAAACCACTGAGCTGGTGTAAAGAAATCTATTCCCACAACTTATCAAAAGATAAAATGGCATAGAGGAAAATGTAGGTATTTTCATTTATAGGTAAATACTATTTGCCAAGTATTGTTCTAGGAATTGTACAGTACACAAAAAATTCTCTACCTCCACAGAGTCTGTATTTTAGTAACTGAAAAGACACAAAGTATGTAAAATAGATTGTATTTTATATCTTATTAGCCAGTTACATGAAGAAAAAACAGCAGGGGAAAAAGGAATGTGGTCAGAGAGAAGGTAATATTTGAGTAAAAATCTGAAAAAAGTAGGGGAACCAACCATCAAGATAAGGTACCTGGGAAAAAGTGTTTCAAGCAGAATAGCTGAGGTAAAGGGCTGAGACAGGAGATTGTCTATATGTTTATTCAAGGAACATCAAACCAGCCAGGAGAGCTGGAGGAGAGTGAATGAAGATGAGAGATCAAGGGTAACAGGGGATCTAAATTGTATAGGATCTCATAGGCTTGTGAAGAACTTTGGCTTTTATTCCTAGTGAGATGGTAAGCCCAAGGATTAGAAAAGTGAGTCATTTACACACACACACACACACACACACACATACACGATATACTTATGAATCTGAAAAACAATGGAATTTGTCTAGGTAATTAATAACAAAAATAAAAATGTTCAGTCATGTCTGGGAACATTACCTGGCTAAATAAATCTAGACATTTCCTAATACAGTACCTTAAAGTGAGTGTATAATAAATATTTGTGGAATAAATGGACAGTAAATTTATACTAAAAAGGAAAATAAGAGTTTTTGAAGTTCTTAGAAAGTCAGAAGCACTGTATTAAGAATACAACAATTATCCTAAGATGTAGTCTTTTACCAAAGATTCTAGGCATTCTTGTAGATATCATCAAGTAGATATTTCTATTTCCTACTTTATATATGTTCAGCAAGAAAAGACTAAATAAAAAGTCTTCCAGAATCATTTTGAAACTTTTCCTCTTCTATTTGAAAGAGTAAGACAGTTTTTAACAGTCCATATTTTAAGCTTAGCAGAGCCTCACTGGGTTCTAGATTTAAAATTTATTATAGTTCATGCACAAACTAATCCTACTTTATTCTTACAAAAGAACATTATATATTTTCATCTCAAAGTCTGATTTATTTTTTTCCAAAGCCTAGAACCCAGGGTTTTGGCTATCAATGAAGAATTATGCAAGTGACAAATTCATTTCTTCGGACAGCTAGGGAAAGTGAATGTACTTTCTTCTTCCCAATGTCACTTCTGTTGCTTCTAAATGAACCAATCCACTCTTTCTGCCAGACACTATTTGTTTTTAAATTATTGGGTGATAAATAATGTCATGGACAGCAAAACAAAACTGCCTCTTCTTTAATATTAGTACTTCTTTTGCTTGACAGAATTTGAAAAATACATAGTTTTTTTAATTAACCAAAAAATGATGAGCTAGCTCCTTCAACCTCTGCAATAGGACTTTCTACTGAAATGAAATTAACTTCTGCTGTTACAGGCAATTGTAGATACTTTTGGTATCAGAACATGTAATGATATCTCAGAAAAAAAAAAAAGAATTCTGAAGTCATATAGTACTAAAAGATCTACCTTAAATGGCTAAGAAACTTAAATTCTCTTCTATGACCAAACCACTGACAGATGAAATTCAGAATAAACATACACAAAACCCATTACTTGTACTAGCATATAGGAATTAAGTTAAAGTCATATGATTTAAGAAACAGTCCACTTCCATTCCTCTGATATGTCTAAGATTTGCTGATAATTTTATGTAAAGCAAAAAAATTTACATAAATTTATATTAAACTACGTTAATTTGAAGTGTGAGCTCAATTTTAACTAGAAGGATCTGACCTCTGTTTACTTTTTATCAGGGTATTAATTAAACATAGGAAAGAAGTGAAAGAGTAGAAAACTTGGTCACTCAGTTTAGCAGTTTTCTCAGATAGGAAAAATAACAATGAAACCTCTAGGGTTAAGAATTTCAAATGAGGCTGCTAGACAGAGAAGACAGACCAAATCAGCTTACCACTTGAACCATTTTGAGATATCTGGCATATCTTGGATCCTTGGCTACAGTTAAGATATTTTCTGGTGTTACTTCACTTTCCTGTGGTCCAGAGTCTTGTAAACTGTTCTGCTGTAGAGAGTATTGGGTGTAAATCTTTAGACAATTCATAGAAGGGGTCCATTATGTTACTTAAAAAGGGGTGTATCTTGTTATAATTCTAAAACAATCAATATCAGAAAAAAAATCTTATTTCTAAATTTAAATACCAATAATTTAATTATGGGATATATGTTTCCAAATATTTACAAATACTTAAATATGATTTCAGAGGAAGTTCCATTTAATTTCAACTTATATTATTCCTTAAAAAATGCAAATATATTCATGGCATTAAAAAATACTAGAATTCTACTTTAGTTGTCCCCAGAGCGCCAATATAAAACATGAATTATAGATGGACATATTATTTTCATAAAACTTTTAATAAAGCTAATGAAACTATTTGATTTGCCAATGGTTCAACTCTAGCAGATAGCAAACTGATTTTCTAGGTAACTCCCATCTATACAATTGAATTCCTCATTTATTACATAATTTTACTCCAAGTATATATGGCTATTCTATCATCTTAGAAAGCACTGCATGGAGAATCTGTGGAAGAGAAGCCCATTTTTCCAAACAAAATTATCTAGTTTTGTATCTTTCAGCTACTGATGGAACTATGAATGTTAATCCACTTACAATAAAGAATACTGGGGAATGGTCTTTTTAGATAAAAATGCTTTTATCATATAGGCAGTTCTCACTCTGCATAGTACTGTGTTAAATGAATAGATGTTTCTCCCATTATATAACACTAAGTATACAAAACTGAGCGTGTGTGTGTATGTGTGTATATATATATATATATTTATACATATATATATATAATTCATCTTAAAAATACATGAATACAAAAAATCCAAAACATTTAATTAAATAAAAAATTCAAACAAGACCCAAGTATGTTTTTAAAAAAAATTATAGACAATAAACTCATACAATAGTACAATGGAACAAATGAGAATTAATTACACATAGGATCAACGAATTTCAAAACTCAGCCTTAACTTTGCCTAATAACCAAGATCTCAACAAGATTTAATTATGTCAGCCCTTACACCTTTGCTATTTGAATGACCCGTTAAATCCTCTATCATATCTCTCAACTGTCCTTCATTTTATTCTCAATCTCAATCTGCACAATTGGATGTTCTATTGTGAGTAATGATAAGATCTGAACCATGAAATTAAAGTTGCAGAAAAATCAGTATGCAGAATACAAGACTTGGGTCTTTGACTCGTATAGATTAGAGATTGAAATGAATGAGTGATTAAAAAAGTACATGATTATACTTTATCAGATGAGTGAGTTTGTAATGCCCATGGAAATTCTGTGTTAAGTAGTACTTAAGTCCATCTCAAAATATTTTACATAAAAAATAACTTTAATAAAAAATAATTCAATGGAGAAGAAATAAGAAGTTGATTTGAATATTAACATGCTGAACTGGTATTTTATCAAGCTACTACTCAACATGCAACTTGACCCAATTTTTTAAACCCAGGAAGCCAACAAATCTTCATAAATTGTCCAAATGAATTAATATATATTTTTTAAATATAATTAACAAAATATACCAGATTATTCTGAATTTTAGAAAATTTAGCTGTGATTATTCGTAATCAATTTTTTGAGACCTTAAATAAGAAGGACCAACACAATCACATAAGTTTTAAAATACACATTATAGACGGCATTCATAATAACACCTGAAAAAATTAATATTCAAAATTAGACAGATACCACCACTTAAACATATGATGGCTAATATCCACCAAAGAATAACTGCAAGATAGAGTGAAAATATTTTCTTAATGTTTTTATACATGCCTGTTTTAGAAAAAGCACAGTCCATATTTAATTAAAAGGACCTTGTGAGTTTAAACTTCTCTAAAACACCTGGATTTTTTTCTTGTATATTATATATATTTCAGTGGCCATGATAATACAATTTGCTATATTAATTAAATGGATATTAAATTTTCTAATATCTAATTGTTAAGTAAATGGTCATCTATTTTTTTCCCCCAAAACATATAACTAAATTTATGGCTCCTCCCATGGCCTTGTACCATGTGTGTTCAATATATTTAATGAATTCAACATAGGTGCTGGAGACAGTGTAGCACAGTAGGTGAGAGCTAGGACTCTTGGCATTGGATTGCCTGGGTTAAAATTCCAGCTCTTAACACTTGTTCTTTTGACCTTTGGTAAGTAACTCAACCTCTATGCATATCATTTCATATATCAGTGAAGTAGCAGTGATAATATAGTATTTACTTCATAGGGCTGTTGTGATAATTAAATGAGTTAATTTCTGAAAAGCACTTAAAAGAATTGCTTCAGAGATAAACAGTTAAGCACGCTCTGCATGTTAGTCATTATCATCACAGCCAACATAATCATAACCTAGAAAATATCCTGTGAGAAGAATCTCCAGGTACAAATGCAGAATCTCATATAGCTAAGAAGTCAATTTGTTCAGTATAACTAGATAGACCACTATCTTTAGTGATTATTTTATTTTGAATTTTAATACCTCCCTGAGATACACTAGAGACTATCTATTCTGCAACAATAAGAATTTTTATTTGTTGAAATAAAAAGTAATATAATATTTAAATGATTGCAGGGCATAAATGAACATTAAGACATAAGATCCAAATATAAAGTGTGGCCCTTACCAGCATGCTGATTTGAACAAATCAACTCCAAAACCACACTTTTCAGATACTTGATATTTCTAGATCAGTATCTCTCAAATTTCAAGAGCCTATGAGTCACCCAACGATCTTATGAGAATATAGATTGTGATTCAGTAGGTCTGGGATGGAGCCTGAGGTTCTTTGTTTCTGACAAGGCCCCCAGGTGATGCCCACGGTGCTGGTACCTGGAGTAATCTTTGAGTAGCGAGGGGTTAGATGACACTTGGGAATTATTGCTAATTATATTGTGTATGATAAAAGCATTGTGGTTATAAAGGAAAATGCCCGAACTTTTCAGAGATGCTCAAGGAATTACACAGCGGTGAAATGCTATGATGCCTGAGGTTCACTTTAGCAGGTGATAAAAAAAAATAGATGAAGCAAATGTAAGAAAATTTTTACCAGAGAATCTGGGTAATGGACATTTAGTTATTAATTGTAATATTCTACTTTTGTGTGTGTTTGAAGGTCTTTATAATAAGACATTTTAAAAGTATCCTTATAAAAATGTAGGAAAAATGTCCATAGTGAACTTGAAGAGCACTGTTATGTTCAAGATTTCTCTTATTCCTATTTTATAGTTTCTCTTTTACAGGCAAAGAAAATATTAACTTCAGGGAATTCTTCAAAATAACCATAAAACAGTTAACTTTTTTCAAACTTCCTTTTCTATGTCAAGGTTTTAAAATGTTACTATTCAAAGTTTTACATCTTTATTTAACTTCCTTCAAAACTGCTGCTAGGTTTGTCTGGTTTAACCAAGAAGACCTACTCATGCTTCCTGGAACTTAAATACTTACTTGTGATTTCTCTGAAGTGGTTTCAGAATGTGATTCTTTTGTGACACCAGTGACACTTACAGGTGATACTTCAAATGTCACATCATCTAGGCCTGGGATAGATGACAACTGAGAAAAGAAAATTAATGTTGGCATTTGAAGATAATATTAGCTGCTTAGTTTATATTTATATTATTTTATATATTTATATTATTTTATAATATAAACATATAAATATTTAGAATATTTATTCATTACGAGTAAATATTTTATTATATTTATATATTTATAGCATTTTATATTATATTATTTATATTAGATGCTTAGTTAATGTTAGCTCTAAGTTTCTAAGTGTGTGCATTTTTGATAGCTACCTTAAGTTTTTAAGCCTATAGAAATAGGGTATATAAAAATCTCATCTTTGGTGTCTGAAATTCCCCATGCTATAAACTACTTAAAAGTGAAAGGTATTCACAAATAAAATATTTTCAAATAATTTCTCATAAATCTAACTTCACTCATAACCATTCTTTCCCTAGGAATTATTTTTAAAAATATAAGGAATCCTAGTATAAGAAATAAAAGCATGGGCTTTCGAGTCAGACTGTCTAAGGTTAAGTCACAAGCTATGTGACTGTCTGTAAATCTCCTTAATATCAATTTTCTCCCCTGGAAAGTGGGGATAAGAAAACTTAACTCACAAAGTTGTAAGAAAATTTTTATTAAACATATTTTGTAGGAAAAAAGTCCTTTGCAGCACATTTTAAGTTTGAATTATCTGGGAACTGACATAACTTCTGTCATCACATTTTAATGTCTGACATAGCTCATTATTTTTTTCTTTCTTTAAACATTTACCACTAAATGTTACTAAAATATGTTATTTTTTCACAGACAAAAGATGGGCATGCTGTCAAGTGGTTATGTATTTCAGGTTGGATTTGCAGGATCCAAGCAAACACTCTTTTCTGATTTCATTCTGATATCAGTGATAGACATTTGTCAGATGTTTGGCTAACTTTAGGAATTAATTTTATGGCTATGGAAATAATTAAGGCAAATTTGTCCATACAATATCTTAACTTGTGACTATGGACTCTAACTCAAGAATTCCCCAAACATTAAAATAAGGCACATACTCATAATGAAGAATAATGAAGAGAAAAAAAACAATGGTAGTAAGATCTGAAGCAGCAATACTCATTGAGAACCGCTGACTGCTGACAGTCCTTAGCACAGTGCCCCGTCCCAAATAGTTCCAAGTAGGTATGGCTGCTAGGAGATTATGTTCAACATGGTCAAGGCCAGGTACCCTAAATTTCCAAGCTACAGAAATGTTTTGAGAGAAATGTAGTGGCTGAAGTCCACAAGATATAGAAAGCACAAACTAGACATTCTGATCCTTATGCTAAAGCTTTAGCCATTTTACTTTCCCATAAATATTCAAAATATATTTTTAGATTGATTTTTTATAAAAGGACAGAGTCACAAAAATATACTATTATATAATTATACTAAGTATTATAATCAGGGAAAACACTGAACCGTAAGCTTTAAAATCAAAACTCTTTATTTTTGTTAGTTATATAATGTAACTTCTTTTTTCTTTTTCTTTTTTTTTTTTTTTAAGATTTTATTTATTCATCTGACAGACAGAGATCACAAGTAGGCAGAGGAAGGCAGAGAGAGAGAGGGGGAAGCAGGCTCCCCGCTGAGCAGAAAGCCCGATGCGGGGCTCGATCCCAGGACCCTGGAATCATGACCTGAGCCGAAGGCAGAGGCTTTAACCCACTGAGCCATCCAGGCACCCAATATATTATGTAATTTCTGACATCAAAATTGGTACTCTTCATTAGCATTCAATATATTTACAAATAGAAAATAGCTGATATTTTCTCCAAATTTTGCTCTGAAGCAAAATTTGAAGTTTTGTGTAATTTTTACTGTGTTATCAAATGATTACTATAATTGTGAATTTTCCATCAAATGAAGTGAACTACAGAACATCCCGATTTGTTAACATGTTACTCACATGCTTTTGACTAGAATAATGAAAGAAATTTCAATTCATGTGTACATTTAAACAAACTCAGTTAACGGTTCATAATGAGTATTATTTTCTTTGTAATTATAATGAATTAAGAACAAACAAAAAAACACTACACCACCTCACAGATGCAGAAGCTAAATTGAATTCATTCCCAAATGCAATTAAAGTTAAGTATGACTGAGAAAGGGGTATATGTGGAGCAAAGTTTATACTATAAGTTATTCAGAAATACAAACCTTTGCATCCAAAATATTGAGAGTTGTTTCAATTTGCTGGATACGAAGAGAAAGGTCTGCCAGTTTCTGGAAAAGAAAGATTTGAACATAAGAATAACGTCTGATTGAAATGAACTCTTAACAGAATAACAAAGGGCAGATTTGAAAAAAACAAAAAACAAAAAACTATGGTTTAAGTATTAGTCATTTTCTAATACAGTATTCTCTTATTTACATGAGTAGGAATGGGAGCTCAAGGATTCTGTTATCTTCATTAACATGTTTCATAGCTACTTTATAAAAACTGTATTCACAGATAAGCAAAAATTACCTTATCAGCCTTAACAAAGTCATTATGACATCCATATACAGTCACCGGGACCAGAATGTAAACTTCTTCCAGAATAGAGATTTTTGTTCGCTGTTATAGACCTCATGCCCAGAACAGTACCTAAAACTTAATAGGAGTCTAATAATTGTTTGTTGATGAATGAAGGAACTTTTCATATAAAACAAGAATAAAAATTAGCTAAACACAGCCTGGAACAAGATCCGTCTTTTTAAGTTATTTAAACAAGTTTTGCAATTAGTATACATAATTAGTCCCAAATTTAATTTTTTTTTTTTTAAAGATTTTATTTATTTATTTGACAGACAGAAATCACAAGTAGGCAGAGAGGCAGGCAGAGAGAGAGAGGGAGAAGCAGGCTTCCCGCTGAGGAGAGAGCCCGATGCGGGGCTCGATCCCAGGACCCTGGGATCATGACCTGAGCCGAAGGCAGAGGCCTTAACCCACTGAGCCACCCAGGCGCCCCCCAAATTTAAATTTTTTAAGTTTGAAAATTAAAGAGGATGAAATTAGAAGATGAGTCAGTTCAGGTTGGAAAGAAATAAAACAAATAGAAAAAAATCAGAGTACTAAAAAGCAAAAGGAATCAACCTACCATCAAAATCCAAGATAAAACAACCAAAAGCTTACCATGCTCTAGTTATTCTGTACAATTAAATTACCCGTACGTGTGTGTACTATTTACAGCCACACAAATAAAAGTAACATCATAAAATATGATCCACAAGAGCATTTACTTAAAACTTTCTAATCCTAAACATTATTATACTCTGTAATACAGTCCAAGAGCAGTTGGCACATTTGCCAGTTGGCAGATGTGTGGCACTCTGACTGCTTTCTGGGGTATTAACAAGATCCTGACTAACTCCTAAGCAGAATTTTAACACCCCCAAGAAATGGTCATTTGAGGGCGCCCAGGTGGCTCAGTTGGTTAAGCAACTGCCTTGGGCTCAGGTTATGGTCCTGGAGTCCCAGGATGGAGTCCCACATCCGGCTCCCAGCCCCATGAGGAATCTGCTTCTCCCTCTGACATTCTCCCCTCTCATGCTCTCTCTCACTCTCTCTCTCTCAACTAAATAAATAAAATCTTAAAAAAAAAAAAAGAAAAAAAAAGAAGGAAAAAAAAAAGAAAAAAAAAAAAAAAGAAATGGTCATTTGCCCACATTTAGAGGGGAAAAAAACTGAAGTCAGCCACAGTGGAGTTAGAGCTTTTAAGATGAGCACCCTGGTATCTACAAAGCTATAATTAAGAAATAAAACATTAGAACCTAGTTAAAAAAAAAAAAAAAGTTTTATTTATTTATTTTAGAGAGAGAGAGAGCACAAGTGGGAGGGGCAGGGAAGGAGGAGAGAGAATCTCAGGCACAATCTGTGCCCAGTGCAGAGCCCAACTTGGGTCTGGACCTCATGACCCTGAGATCACGACCTGAGCCAAAACCAAAAGTCAGAGGTTCAACCGAATGTGCCACCCAGGTCCCCTAACATCTAGGCTTAAATGGCACTCAAGGCTAAGTTTAACTTTGAGCTCTAGTATTTGCTCACATAAGGCTTTAATGTAAACATAAATACAGGTTTATAAATCATTATATGAATGAATTCCTCTCCAAATTAGAAGTGTTTTCTTGGAAATCATGGAAATTAAATTTTTGCAAATTTCATCAGTTTTTTAATTCATTAGAGAAGCTTAATAATTGCAGAAATCCTACAATAAGTTAATTTATAAAGTGAGATAATTTCTAGCTTATCTAAAACTACTTGTATTGGTTGGATTAAAATAAACAGAAAAATATGAATTAAAATTAATATTTGTTTAGATATATTTATATGAATGTACTTTTATTTATTTATTTGGAGAGTATGTGTCCTTGAAGGGGGTGAAAGGGGAGTGACAAAGGGAGAGGGAGAGAGAACCTTAAGCAGGCTCCACACTCAGCAAGGAGCCCAAAGCATGACCCTGAGATCATGACCCAAGCCAAAATCAAGGATCAGATGCTTAAATGACTGAGCCACACAGGCGCTCCTATATAAGTAAGTGTACTTTTAAGCAATAATCACCATTATTAAAAACATCTGAGCAGGGGCGCCTGGGTGGCTCAGTGGGTTAAAGCCTCTGCTTTCGGCTCAGGTCATGATCCCAGGGTCCTGGGATCGAGCCCCGCGTGGGGCTCTCTGCTCGGCCGGGAGCCTGCTTCCCTTCCTCTCTCTCTCTGCCTGCTTCTCTGCCTACTTGTGATCTCTGTCAAATAAATAAATAAAATCTTAAAAAAAAAAAAAATCTGAGCATTTACCTTACTATGCTACACTGTGTATGTAACATATCATTTGAAATCTCACACCAAATGTATAAAGCAGGAACTGTTATCATGCCAATTTTAAAGAGAGAAAACTGAGTTTTTATACAAGTAAAATCATCTGAACTCAAACATTCCAACTCCAGATACTATTTTTGAAAGAATTTTAAACTGTCTGAAAGAATTATACCTTGTTAAAACATGATGCCATAGACTCTGGGTGATGACAATGTGTCAATATAGATTGTAACAAATGTACCATACTGGTGGGGGATGTTGATAGGGAAAGCTGTGCTCTGTGAACTCAGGGATGCAAGGAGTATATGCGGAACTCAACACTTCCTGCTTAGTTTTGCTGTGAACCTCAAATTATTTTTTTAATTTTAATTTTAATTTTTTTAGCTTTTTATTGTGTTATGCTAATCACCATAAAATACATCTTTAGTTTTTGATGCAGTGTTCCAATATTCATTGTTTATGTACAATACTCAGTGTAAACTTTTCCAAAAAAGTTTATTAACTAAAAAAAAAACCAACCCAAACCCCAAAATCAAAAACAAAACAAAAAAACCTCAAAACATAATTTAAAAAACCAAGATGGAAAATTCCCAGGCAATGCATAAATAGAATTTTTGTTAATGAAAGCTAAGAAGTCATCAATCCAGTTCTCCCAAAGACTAATATGCTACTGTGTAAAATAAAAGGAATCAAATTATTCTGATATAATTTCCTAAAATAGATGCTGTTTATCTGGAAGTATTTAAAAAATTTTTCAGGGTTAGATGATAAAACGAAATTGCCCTTAAATAGATACTCAAATACTCACACATGATGGGTTAAGGATTTTAATATAAGACTTGGTAAACAAGCAAATAATGATGAAAATATTTATTTGGAAAACTACTTGTTGATAAGGAAGACTAAAGAGGCTTGGAAAAAAAGGTTATACTTTCTAGAGCAGTAATTCCTAGTTTTTTTTGAAACAGATTTTTTTAGAATATCACCCTTTTGCTTTGACACTCACTTTACCCATTCTCACCTATGATTATCAAAACCTAACCAAAATAAAATGACTTTTCTAAATAAAACAAGATTACATGAAAGATTTATTCATGCAAGACATTAACAATGATCTAAACATCAATATATTTTAATTTATAATAATTTATTTCAATATCTTTGATATCTAATCTGATAATAACTGTAATAGTGAAATATAAGGAAGTTACTAATTTAATATAAAAAGATCTATGATTTCTGCTGGCAAGAGTCTCTCCTGTAATTTTTTTGACTAAATACTTTTATAAGATTTTAATTAATTAATTAATTAATAGCATGTGAGTGGGGGCAGGGACAGAGGGAAAGGGAAAGAGAATCTCAAGCAGACTCCATGCTGTGTGTGTAGCCCAACATGGGGCTGGATCCCACCACTTCAGAGATCACGACCTGACTGCAAACCAAGAGTTAGACCCTTATTTGACTGAGCGACCTAGGCGCCCCTTTGTTGACTAAATTTAAAGAAAATGTGAGGGGCGCCTGGGTGGCTCAGTGGGTTAAAGCCTCTGCCTTCGGCTCAGGTCATGATCCTCTGGGATTCTCTGCTCAGCAGGGAGCCTGCTTCCCCCCGCCTCTGCCTACTTATGATCTCTGTCAAATAAATAAATAAAACCTTTAAAAAACAAAGAAAGAAAGTGTGAAACTAAAATCAGAGGTAAATAAAAAAAATATATAGAGGTTTTTTTCCCTGTCCAAGTTCATATACCCCAAGCTTACAACCAGGATATAACTGATTTTCTCAAAATCAGATCAACAAAAGGCTTTTCCTCCTGGCTAGGGAAGATTTTTGTTATGGATATATCATATTATTTTATTATCCATAAAGGTATTATCCATCTTTTCTAAGGCTGGATTTTGAGTCTAAAATATTAAACATGTTAAATATGTTAATCTGGATTCTATAATTTAATACTCTAATATAGGACATATTACTGTATCACAATTTTGAGGTCCTTAAAGTATATAATCAGTATCTTTTGCAATCCCTCACATTTTGTTTTATGCATTTAAAAATATTAATTTCTTTTCACTGGACTGCCAAAGGGTCCATGGCAAAATTAAGAACCACTGCTTTTCTTCTTTTTTCTTTAAGATTTAATTTTTTTATTTATTTGAGAGAGAAAGAGAGAGAGCACGTGTTACATGAGGGACAAAAGGGGAGAAACTCAGACTCTGGGCTGAGCAAGAAGCAAGGAGCTGGATCCCATGACCTGGAGAACATGACCCAAGCCGACAGCAGACACTTAACTGACTGAGCCACCCAGGAGCCCCAAGAACCTCTGCTTTTCAAAGATAATTCAGCATAATGAATATTTTTGAGTCTGTTCCCATGTAATTATTGACATAACATACATAAATATATTTATTTTTAGAAAGCCATTGTCACTTGACAAAAGTGTACCTGGCTTCATTTTTGGGTTGTTGAAGTTCATTTCTGAGATTTTTATGCCTCCTGCATTTTCCTTCCAAAACTCCAAACTATTCAACCTTGGCTCTATTGACATTTTGGGCTGGATAATTCTTCATTGTAAGGGGCTTCCTGTGCTCTGCAGGATAGTTAGTAGAATCTCTGACTTCTACCCCCACTAAAAACACCTCTAGATATTGCCAAATCTTCCTTTGTTGAGAACCACTGGCTAAAGTGTAGATGATTATGGATATAAGAAACATGATCAATGATAGTAACTGTAAAGTTACTGTAAAGTAACTGTAAAGTTACTTGAAAGTTCTAGCAGAAAGACAATTGAAAGATAACAAGTCTTTCCCATCCACTTAACCATTCGCTTATCTTTGCTAAGGATTCAACAGACGAATGGATAAAGATATGGCCCATATATACAATGGAATATTATGCCTCCATCAGAAAGGATGAATATCCAACTTTTGTATCAACATGGATGGGACTGGAGGAGATTAAGCTGAGTAAATTAAGTCAAGCAGAGAGAGTCAATTATCATATGGTTTCACTTACTTGTGAAGCACAAGGAATAATGGAAGATACTGGGAGATGGAGAAGAGAAGTGAGTTGGGGGAAATCGGAGGGGGAGACAAACCATGAGAGAATGTGGACTCTGAGAAACAAACTGAGGGTTTTGGAGGGTAAAGGGGTGGGGGATTCGGTGAGCCTGGTGGTGGGTATTAAGGAGAGCACGTATTGCATGGAGCACTGGGTAAGGTGCATAAACAATGAATTTTGGAACACTTAAAAAATAAATTAAAAAGAAAACCTGAAATATCTTGGTTTGGGACAATAAGGGAATTTGCAAAGTACCTGAAGTTTGCCAAATAAGCTGAAAATTTCTTGATTTATCACCCACCTATTTCTAAGGTGGTGCGTTTTATTAAAGTGAAAAAGAAGATGAAAGGAAGAAATATGGAGTTAATAGTTGAACATGGAAACAAAAATAAGATACTGTGGCTTTTCAGGATTGTAAAATACCCAGTTTGCACATCCAGTTCTCTAAAAGAGAAACATTTTAAAACAATGGATCCCTTGGTATATCACACTGGGTTGAATATGTCTTATAAGCCAGAAAGGGATGCAACTGATGGTTTTATTAAGCTTCATCTGACACTTAAGACCAGCAGTTGTGAAAGTTGTAAAACCAGTTATAAAAGTTGTAGCAGTAAATATAGTTTTAAGCAAGATTATTTGGCTGAAGGTTAAGTTCAATGGTGTGCTTAAAAACTGGATGCAGATGATAAGCACGATAAAATTTTTTAGGTTATATGAGTATTCTCAGTAATTTTTCCTATTCCTTAAAGAATTTAGAAAAAAGAAATAGTTCGGATTATTTTTTTTTAATTTTTAAAAAAAATTTTTTTTCTTTTCAGCGTAACAGTATTCATTATTTTTGCACCACACCCAGTGCTCCATGCAATACATGCCCTCCCTAATACTTAAAAAATGATTAAAAACTCCATATTCTAGGGTTACAAGTCAGAGTCAAAATAACACATGTGATTGCCCTGTTTATAGAATACCTTTCACTTCAAAATTCATTATAAGGTTAAATTTCTGCTCAGTTTTATCTGCGATATGCATAGAACTTGCATTGCACTCCTCATTCCATTCCGTTTTAAATTTGCACACCCAATGGAATACCGTAAGATTTTTCTGATTAGGGCCAGAAAAGAAATGCTAACTGGGGATTTGTGAAGGAAGAACTTTGTAACTTGGGTCTGATTCAACTACTTTCCTTTCTCTGTCTTCCAACCTTTCTTCTTACCCTGGTTCCAGTCATCAGAAGAGTTACAAAGTACCCTGGTATTTTTTTAAAAAGTTAAATTCTTCACTTTTCTTTTTATTAGAGAACTCTAAAACTAGTATTAGTGATGAAGAAAGAGCCCTAACCATTTGCTTCAAATTTACTTCCAGTTGAGTTTAGCTGTGACTAAAGTTGTTATAATTTGGGTTTGGTTCAAACCAGATTATGGGAAAAACAAAAAACAAAACAAAACAAAAAAACCCCAGGTTTTTTCTTTTCCCCCAATTCACTTCCAATTAAAAAAAAAATAACATCTGAGTTTCCTTTTTTGTTGAGGGAGACATAGTCATTTTGGCTTCTGTTTAAGGCTTTAACTAAACAAGGACCAATGAGTCTAATAGGTGCTATTAACAAACAACAACCCATTTTGAAAAATCACTTTGATCTTAATTCAAAGAGAAAAAAAGGGCACTTGATGTTTGAATACATATATTATATCCTTGGGATTTATCATATCAAAAAAGACACCAAATGGACATGGCATACCAAAGAAGAGAATACAAATCTAAAAAATAAATTCTGAAATAGCTCATTACAGTCTCTTATTTGAAAATGATGTAAACATGCCTCTCACCCAGATCAGAAGGTGCAATATAAGAGAAGAGTGAAACCTTTCTGGTTTTTCCTGTTATTAGGTGTGTGTGTGAGTGTGGGAAAGTAAGAATAGTGACTACAACTATAAATACCATACACACAAATATATGTTGATTGAATAAGGACTAAGCAAATAATTTAAATCTTTCTACATTTCAACTTCTGTATTTCTAAAAAATAGAAAATTGGACCTCTCTCAAAGGGTTGGTCTGTGATAACTGAATACATGTAGAACACTTAGCACAAAGCCTAGCACAGAGTAAGCACACAATAAATACTATTGTCATCACACCAAGCAAACAGTCTACAATTGACATAAATACCCAAACTGCTAAAATATGAATTGTAAATAATGAGTTAGGGTCAACTCTAGACTACCATTCATTAAGGATAAAAAGGCAATAAATTACCTTTAAACTTCATGGGTTTTTGGTCAAGAAACTTCTCTCTAGGATTCAGGAAGAGCTAGGGAATAGTGATACATTCAAAACAATTGAGGGAAAGTTGAGAGAGAAACAGAAGGGGGTTAAAGAGTGAATCATGTGGCTTGGATAATGCATAAGCAATCATTGAAAAAGAAAGGATTATTGTTATATTTGATATAGTCTCCAGTAGACAGCACTCACCACCCAGGCAGCAAAAATTATTAAGCACCGCAAAGGTGAGGGGCTACCCCTGCCTCAGGGCAGCTTACCGGAGTTGCTTTCATAGGTGTGTTTGCTGGTTACTGTTTAATTTTTTTTTTTTTTTTAAACCTGGTGATAAGGAGTATGGAGATGGAGTATTTGTTCTTTTCTGCCAACAATCCTTGAACTGATTCTCTCCACCCTACCTACCCTGGTATAAAAACTGAAGGACTAAATCCAGTAATCCTTGGTTTACCACTCTTTAGTCAGTCAATTCTATATCCCATTTAGAGAGACCTTGGTATGAGATAAAACCCATGGAAGCAAGCACCTAGCTCTGGGTCTGTTAGATGAAATATAATGAACTGAGTCCCTTACTTTATCAATTATCGTATCATATTTCACTTTCTTTTGTTTCAGTGAGAAGGCAGAAGAGGTTTGGACTAGAGACTGCGAATTGGACAAAAATAACGGATGTTATACAATAAAAATATTTTCCTGTCTCCTTACAATTTTTGTTAATAACAATACACCTAACAAAAACTACTTGCTGAACCTATACCTTATAAATAAAACAGAATGAATTAAATACTGTTTTAATTCATTTACCTGTAAATGATCTTGTTTTATTCCTTTTCCTCCTTTCTTATACCCAATTTCAACTCATGATTCTATTTCCTTTCTATTCCCTTTTCTTTTTAAGAAAAAAACAAAACAAAACAGGGGTTGCTGAATCTGGTACCCAATCCTTAAGTAGTCATTTGCTGAAAGTATTTTTATTATTTTCATAATGATATTTGATACTAAAGTTATGTTTCCAGGCTACTTCCCAAACCACCTTTTGGATCAAGGAATGTTAAATAATTTTTTTTAAAGATGTTCTTTCTTTCTCTTCCTTCCTTCCTTGCTTCCTTCCTCCCAATCTCTCTCTCACCCTCCTCTCCCTTTCTTTTTCTTCCTTTCTTTCTTAGAGAGAAAGAGAGAGATAGAGCGAGCAAGGGGAGTGGCAAAGGGAGAAGTAGACTCCCTACTGAGCAGGGAGCCCAATGTGGGGGTCGATCCCCAGGATCCTGATCTGAGCCAAAGGCAGACACTTAACTGACTGAACCACCTAGGCGCCCCAATAATTTTAATATAAACTGAAAACAATGTGTACTTAGAAATGTAAGACATTGGGATAAAAGAAACAAGATTTCAAAGTAAAGAAATGGTTTTGACTGTGAAATCTTGGAATTCCTTTTATTCTCTTTAGTCCCATAAGCCTTAGTGAACTATCTCACAAAGGCCTCTTAAAAATTAATTCAGCAGAGGTGGAATGCAAGATTGATGATACAGAATCAGAGAGGATATAAGGTATGTTAACACAATAACTGGGTGACAAGAGGTGATGGTACATGAATATACAGACTGTAATTTTTGTTTTACTCATTTGCCACTTTTAAAAGTGCAAGATGATTTCTAGACTACTCATTAAGCCAGTATCCAGACCTACCTCCTCACAAACTGTAGAAAAGCGGTTGAGGAACTGTACAGTGTGCACCACAAACTGGTTTAGAAATGCCACCGTTCTTTTCTGTTGAATAGCTGGCACCTGTGTTATGTAAAAACAAACACGATTTTCACAGGACAAAGTACACCGTGCAAACCCCTTGACGTCAATTTTATATATGTACAACCATCTATCTATCTATTTATCTATGTGTCCCTGTGTTATAGGAGTTACTGGAAGTACTATGAATAGTCACTAACTTGTTTTTCTAAACTGTGGGGGTGGGGTGTCCGATGAGGACAGAAGTTGCGAAGTTTGAGAAAGGGCGTTGGATTCACAAGTGGGAACTTTAGCAGGTAAAGGCAACACACATAAACACACACAAAAAAACCTTAGGGGCTAAATAAAAGACGTGGGGTTAGAGGTCGCAACCTGCCTCTGCCGCCATCGTGTAAAACATGCGTAGAGCGACTCTGAACACGGGAAGCAAAGGCTGTGAAAGACATACCACCCCCTTAGACGGATCAAGAGGGAACCCTTTTTAAGGCGAACTGCGGGACTCTACCCCCCCGGAGAGCGGGACCAGAAAGGCCCGGGGCCAGGCACAGACTTGGATATGGAGAGATGGGGTGTCCCTGGGGACCGAGCGTCCATTCCTCAATCTCCTCCCAGGTTGCCTAATATCAACTCGGTTTTTTACAAACCTTGGTCAGGTCTATGCCTGACCCCATGAGAGGAAGCCCGTCCTCATCCATCTCCTCAGCGGGCGGGGGACTCAAGGCTCACGCACAAACCCCTCCCAGACGGGGCCCGCCCAACCCGGTAATAATGTTCAAACACCTCCCCCTAGTCCCCGCCTCCGACGCCCTTCCCACCGGAAGGAAACTCCTCCGCTCGCCAATCGCTCGGATGCTCCCGTAGAACCCGCCTCTTTACACGGCATTCTGGTATTGGTAGTTCAAATCTGGATTGTGACGTCAGACGCAGGGGCGCGGGGCGGCGCAAGGCTCCGGTTTTAGCAGTAAAGTCATAAAAAGGGAGCAAAACAACAAAAAAAAGAGAACACTGAGTCTGGTTGAGGTTATCCCTGCTTACCCCACTCTGTTATATAAATAGCTAAGTAATTCATTAATAAAAAAAAAATACACATTTTGAAAACCTAAGTGCTGGATACTCTCCTAGGTCCTGTGGGGAATACAAAAATTGAATTTGCTGCACTGGGAGAGGTTTATGCCCTGAAGGAGGGGACAAAACTTGTTTCCTAAGGACTTAAAAACATGAAATAAAACGTCAAATGCTACAAGTGAGGCAAACGCCGATGGAAATGCACCCATTTAGATCATCAAAAAGATGGGAATTCATGGAAAGATTTCAAGCAGAAGCATGATGGGAGCGACTGAAGAGCTTTAAGGAGGGAAGTGTCATGATCTGAATTGTAGTTGAGGACAGTCGTTCTGTTTGGCATAAGATAATGAGAGTGACATGAGGGTAGCAGGCAAGCCCGGAAAAAAGTTACATAGCTGTAACAGTCACGTTTTACTCCACTCTCCTTTACATTTAAACATCCATCTAGTTGTATGTCTTCTAGGTTCCTACAGCTTTTCAATCTATCTGCAATTTTCCAACTTTATGGCCACATCTCAAGTTCTAACATTGTCCAATGTTACTGCAATAGCCTCTTCCTGCCTCCATCTTTGGTCTCTCCAGCCTACACGTTATATCTGTATAGTGATTATTTACAAAGACAAATCTGATTGTTACCCAGGATATACTTTTGTTTCTCTTTTCCCTCAGTTTAATGGGCTCACAAGGCCCTCTGCATGGCTCTTGCTCACCTCTCTAACCTCACTTCTCACTGTCTTCTCCATTTAACACCCCCCAAATGTCTTTACATTCTTGAAAGCAGGAATTGCTGTGGGGCTTAAACATATTGTGTCCTTTGCCTGGAACAATCTCCTTTGTTCTCTGAACACCGCTGCCTGCCTAACTCCTACTTATTCTTATGTTCCTTTATCTTTGGTTTTCCAAGTTTGAAGACAATGTGCTTGGATGTCATTTTCTTTTTAACCTTCTTGAAGTTTGCTGAACTTCTCAGATCTCTGGTTTGATGTTTTCAATAAACTTTTGAAAGATGTCTTGGGCATTAATTTTTTCAAAAAAATGTTTTTTATATCATTTTTTTTTCTGGGACTCCAAGATACATGTACGTTAGATCACTTGATACTGTCTACAGTTCATTGATGCTCTGCTCATTTTTTTCTCCCTGCGTTTCAGATCAGATAATTCTTATCAACCTATCTTAAGCTCACTGATACTTTGTTTTCTAGTGTTCAGTTTATTATGAAACTACTCATCCAATGAATTTTGATTTTAGATTTTTCAGTTCTAAGATGTCTGCTTTTAGGAGTTTCCATTTTTCTCCTAAAATTCCCTGCACCCTTCTTTCCCTGTGTGTGTGTGTGTGTGTGTGTGTGTATACACATTTCCCTGTATATATATATATATACACACACACACACATTTCCCTGTGTGTGTGTATATGTATATATATATTACATAAAAAATATATATTTCCCTGTATATGTATATATATGCATATACATATATAGTATACAAATATATACACACACACACAGATATACTATATAAATATATATATTTTTCTCTTTTTAAGAGAGAGAGAGAGAGAGGAGAGAGGGTCAGAGGGAGAATTCTCAAGCAGACTTCATGCCCAGCACAGAGCCCGATGTGAGGCTTGATCTCACAACACTGAGATCATGATCGGAGCCAAAATCAATGAGACAGATGCTTAACCAACTGAGCCACTAAGAGGTCCCTCTCATATATTTTTAAAAACAAATTTATAATTATTATTTTCAAGTTCTTATCTAATGATTCCAATATCTGTTCACCTATTGCATCTGCTTCTATTGGCTTTTTCTTGATTATGGGTTATGGTTCCTCCATTGGGGGATGTTACACATTTTTTTTCCGGGACATTGTGAAGAAAAAAAAAAAAAGGAACAGTGAAAATTAAGTGAGGAACTGAGCCTTCAGATTCCTTCACAAATTAAGTTGAACTGGTGCTGGGCTATAGTTTTAATTAGATTGAGTTCATTTGCAATTAGCCCAACTCCCGACCTCCTGCAAAGGATTGAGCTCTTTGATCTTGTCAATGTTTGAGTTGGTGGGGAGTGGTCTATGGTGGCAGAACATTTTGGTTCATCTTTGTATGCAACTTCAGCAAGGCCCTGGAATCTAAGCCCATGAGAATGTACAAGACTTCGAGTATTCTATTTACCAAAAGTAGTTCCTCTACTGCTGGCTTTTCTTGGCAATCTTAGGGGTAGGATATAGGCCTATGTGATTTGTTTTTGTGACTGGAGTCCTTTCAGGCCAAGTCTGTCCCACCAGTTTATACTGTTGGCAAAAAAAAATCTTAGCTGGTTTCTTCTTGACTCTGTAAAGTTCCCCAGAGTGTCACAAGCTTGCTCATCCACCTACTCGTACCTAGACCATACCCTTCTCCCTGAGTATGGTAATGTCACAGCTCTCTACTCACTTATGTCCCTCTAGACCTAGACATCTTGACAGAATTTAGCTCCTTAAGGTCTTATTTCATCTACTGCTTTCCAACAGCCCATGGAAAAGCATGATTTTTATTTTATCTGGTCACTTATTATTACATTTGTGAGAGGCTTTCTCTCATCTTTCTACATCCTAACTAGTAGCAGAAATCTTATCATCCTATCTATAGAGCAGCTTTCCCTGTTCCACCAACACTGGACCAACTGTCCCTCTGAATAATATGCTTCCATAGTATATTCTGCATTACTTTATCGTAGCACATTTTATACACTTGCCTGAATGCCCTACTAGACTATTAATTCAGGGCAGAGATTCTGACTGACTTAAAGCCTTAAGTAAGTATCTGTCGAATGACATTTGGGCCCAATGACCCTTGTGCTTCCATATCTTTCTTGATCTTCCATGAATCATTGATTTAGGCAGCACTCATGATTCCGGGTGAACTCAGTCACTCACCTAAGCTTGAGCAGAGTCCCCAACTGGCCAGCTTAACTTTTCTCTTCAGAGCCAGAAGAGACTCCCAGCGGGAGGAAAAAATTAAAAAAAAAACACCAGACAGTCGCTTCATGGTTATGTATGTTATCTATAAGTACCAGGCATGCATAGATACAGTATAGAATTAAAGAAACATGAACAACTTCTCAGTTGCCCAGTTGACAAATTTTTTTTCGAAGTGGTTTGGTTTCTTAAAACAAAACAAAACAAAACAAAACACACACACACACACACACACACACACACACACGAAATGCTAGTTGTGATTTCTAGTTAACAGAAAGAAGAGTAGCAGTTTCTCTCTGCCTTCTGGGATCCTTGATGATTACCGTTCATCAGTCAACCATAGCTCCTGACAGCAGTGCCATTCACAGTTTAAAAACTGAATTTCCAGGACTACTAAAACAATTTATAGCTAGAAGTCTTGGCCAACTGCCAGAAATCCTCTGAAGTATGTAGTCCTTCCTCTAGGCTTTGACTGGAAATGATTACCAGATTTCATTTACTGTAGTCAATTTTGAAGGCAAAACAATAGATTGTAATGAATACTGATTTCAAAGGGCAGAGACCATATATATTACCCACATATATCCATTCAATAAAAAATCTTAAGAATGTTTCAACAGTTAACTTTGTTTTCATAGCAGATTACTAGAAAATAACTTATTTAATTTTATCAGGGATAAGTTTTTAGGTAGGCAAACAATGAGAATTGGGTTCTTCTTTTTCTTTTTCTTTCTTTTTTTTTTTTTTAAAGATTTTAAAAATTTATTTAAGACAGAGAGTGATAGTGAGAGGGGGAACACAAGCACGGAGGAGTTGGGAGAGGGAGAAGCAGGCTCCTGATAAGCAAGGAGCCCGATATGGGGCTCAGGGCTGGATCCCAGGACGCTGCAATAATGAATTGAGTCCAACGCAGATGCCTAATGGCTGAGCCACCCAGAGGCCCCCTCCCATTTTTCTTTTGTATTTCTTCCTGCTCTGCTTCAGGATAAACAGAGGGATGTGGTGTTTCTTCATAGGAGTGGGAAAATAAAATTAAATGTCCCCTATTTACCCCCCTCTGCCCTGTTCCTGATGAGTGATACAAATTGTCTATTGGAACTTGGCTAGGTGAAGGAATTCTAGCCTACAGATTTCATTTGTGTTAAGAATTCAATGTCTTGGCTACTTCTTTTAATAATTTGGCCTTTCCACACTTTCAGACTCAGAGTGTTAGGCCGTAGGCTTATATCCGATTGCAGGACCCTGGATTCTTGTCTGGAAAGCTGACTACCTTAAGAGATCTAATGATAGTTAGAGGGTTCCCAGTAAAACAGCACATAGCCTAGTGATGATCCTGCTTTCTCTGAGGGGACTTGGTGGTGGTGGGGAAGCTCTCACTGTTGCATTTGTACCTACCAGTTTTAATTTATGGAGGTGACTAAGTGATGACAGAGAGCAATGCTATTGAGAGTTTCTTACATTTCCCAAGAGAAGAGGGTCACACCATGCCACACAGGGTCTCAGGAAAAACCTCAGGAAAAACACCAGGTTTTGGTAAGGAAGCAAACAGAGGCAGGAGCTGGGGGAAGGTGTATGCCAGAGTCTTTATTGAGGTGTCTATGGGAAAAGCAAGATAGTGCAGGGGAAATAGTTTGAAGACTGGCTAGTGTGAATGATTGTGGTGAGCTTTGAGACACAGGAGCTGTCCCTAGCTTTGTGTACCTAGCCCTGAGTTGATATAGGACAGGGGAAGTATTGGCTTGGTGTATGAAAGTTAGATAAGGAGGTAGTTGGGGTTTCACTATTTTTAGGAATTAGCTAGTCATGGAAAGACAGTTTCTCAGGATCTATAAGGCCACAAATGTTAGAGCTTTAAGAATACAGAAAATGAAAAAATATATAGTTAATACAATTGGCCTTGTGATGAATGGATGCTAAGAAGACAAATACAGAATCTAAGAAAACAGTAAGAGTACACACCTTTCAGTATGTGGATTTTAGGTAACAGCTTCAGCAAGGCACCTCGATCCTGAGTCTAGAGTCTCATTCTATATCTAAAGTGATCAGAGGGGAAGGAGAAGCAAGCTAGGGGGAGGGTTTTGGAAGGGGTGTGTCTAATTACTACTCATCCACACTATCAACCAAACCTATTGTTTTAGTAACCCCTGAAGCACTGTACCCCCTCTTCAGAGGAACTGATACCCCCAAAATTCGAAGTATCTTAACTTTCCTGCCTTAGAAGATGACACTTATCTTCTTTCAATTATTCATTACTCATTGATACCTAGCACATGCTATCATTATCTTATTGAGACCATGTGACATTGCCAACCTCTAATTTCTTTGAGACCCGAGGCTTTTTCCATTTCTTTATATTGGCTTAATTAATCTAAGAGCCATGCACATGTTAACATCTGCTTATTTTTAAGTTAAGAATTTATTATATAAGAGAAATATTTATCATGGAAAACTTAAAGAAAAAAGCATAGGAGGGAAAAATGTCACCCACAGTCACTCTTCTTAGAAGTTACAATTTTGTATTACCAAGGTCTTTTATCTTGAACTTACTAAGTCAGATTTTTTTCCCTCATTGGTGGGGGTATAAATGAATAAGCCTCAATCATGAGTCTTTGCTTAGCTTTGTACACCTTTTATAGCCCTCTGTCCTCTTCATAGAATAACCCTCTCCATTTATTAAAAAAAAAAAAAAAGCAGCCGATGATGGCACTATCAGCTGCTTCTAATTAACCTCCCCTGGCTGTTTCAGTAAATGACTCAGCACCTGGACTTCTTAAAGCAGTCAGGTTATTTTGAATCACAACCACATAAAATCACTTAACACTACTCTGGAAGTTCGACATCAACATTTCTTCTTGTAGTCTTATTTCTAGAGTCCAAAATGATCATGTTAGAACTTCTGCTATTATCCTTTAAAAAATGACTGGGCCAGAAGGTATGAGCCAGTCAGTCTAGGAAAGTGGTTCACAATATTTTCCAGTATGAGAAGCCCTTTTTTAATAGAAAAAAAATTTGAGGAACTCCAGATGATTGTGGCTGGTTATTTAATATCCATTGAGTGAATAGATACACACTGTTGAGTATTTAAAATAGAAATATTAATTGGAAATGAGTGAACTATACTGGGAAATCCATCTTAAAATCCCAAATTTTCATTCAAAATAGCATTTTACTCCCTTTTATTTTCTAGACTAGGTTCTCTTAGTTTTTCTACAATACATCCTACCTTAGAAAGTCTTGCCTCTTATATATCGCATAGGTAGGAATTGTTATTTTGGCTTTTATTTGAATTCCAGGGCTAAACCTGGGGGTCACATAATAGACATCAAGATGACAAGCACACCTTGATGTATCTGGGACCTTCTTAACCCTCTTCAAGATTCCTAAGTGAGATCTTCAAAAGCCACTCTTGCTGAATTGGAGAAGGGTTCACTGGTAGGCTCATTCCTCCCACTACCTGTTAATATTCTGGGGGAGGAAGAGGCTGTTGGCAAAACACCTGAAATCAACATATGCTAGAATTGTGTGGGCAAGTTTGATTTTGGGGGTTGTTTATATTATCTCAAGTACTCAGGAGGTCATGGCTTCAAAGGTTAAAGAGGATTCTGATAGTGGTAACATGAATATAATATTGAGAAACCCTTGCAATAATTCCATACTCTTCCATTTGCCATCAATATGTTGGGAAGCAACAACCCAGGACTTTGTAAAGATTATATACACTTATGAACATATCATAGTTATTGTGGCAGGTGTGTGGAATAATGGGGAAACACTATGTCAAAAAAATTGATAGAATCTAGAAATACTCCATGGACTTGGGGTCTAATGTATTTTTGGGTAAGTCCAAGGTGGAGTGAGACTTCTAAGCAGCTATGTATATGACCAGGTCCTATACTTGCCCAAAATAAAGTGCCAGGGAAATCTTACTTGAGTTCTACACATCTACAGATTTCTCCTAGGTACAGGCAATTGGGAGAGATATGACACATTAGCTGTTCACAATAGATTGTGGCACCATTGTCCAACTCCCATGAGAATCAGCGCTACATAACATTTGGCAAACAAAATATTTTAAATTCCAGAGTCTAATCCTTAATGAAAAAAAAACAAAAACAAAAACAAAACAAACCCACATTTTTCTGTGGTCTGAAAACCAAATGAGCTATTATACAATAATTACTATAAAGTATACCTGAGTTTTTTTTAATCTGTAATGAACACCTGGATTTCATTAGTATCAGTGGAAGAAAGAATTAGCAATTAAACAAAGAAACATTAAATAAGAAAAGATGGCAGAAGTTCTTTAAAAGATAGCTTCTATTGGGGGCGCCTGGGTGGCTCAGTGGGTTAAGCCGCTGCCTTCGGCTCAGGTCATGATCTCAGAGTCCTGGGATCGAGCCCCGCATCGGGCTCTCTGCTCAGCAGGGAGCCTGCTTCCTCCTCTCTCTGCCTGCTTGTGATCTGTCAAATAAATAAAATCTTAAAAAAAAAAAAAAGATAGCTTCTATTGGTCTGGTTTAAGCTAATGTTCACTAACAAAATAATTTCTTACAGTTATAGTTTAAATGAAAATGAACCAAAATGAACTAATTTGTTTAGACAGACTCCACCTTCTTTATCACCATGGTGTAATTTATGACTAGTTGCCTCTGGATTAGTGGTTACTTGTCTGGGGCTTATTTCCTTTATACACTGTCTCAAAAATAGAGATTTCCTAAACCAGCATTAGAAAGCTCTTGAGATGGTTGCAGAGATTAACTGTAATTTTGGCCAGAGTCTAATCTTGTCTGAATTTGGCTCAGTAATAGGACAACAGCTGTGTTTATAAGAAAGATCAAAGTTTTGTGTTTAACCACCATTAGAAGCAAAGATACCAGCAGCATTTATTGTCTTTTACTATAAAGGAAACAGGCATTCAACTCAATCTAGCACTAAAAATGCAGTTGGTAGAAATGCTTATTTCATATATCTTTAAATCTATTGGATTACTCGAAGTGTTCGCAAAGACTGAGAAACTTGGTGGCCTCTCCTTTTACTTACCATTGTTCATATGGATTTTATAAGCTTACATAAGTGCTACAAGTCCCAAGGTAAGAGTATTCTGTTAAAAATTAGTTGAGAAGGCAAATAGCAATATAACAAACACATAAGTTAAACAGAAACAAGCCGATTCAAAGAAAATTTCCAGGCAAATGTAACTTGATCCTACATAGAGGCAACAATTGTTTTTACTAAGGTAGTTCAAAGAACAGCTGAAAAGGTCAGAAAGGAGATTCGGTGCTTTTGATTTCCCATGAAGTCTGTATCCATGCATGCAAAAGAAATTGGTTATGTTGAATCTGAGTAATGGATATGTCATCAAATGCGTATTTGTTTTTCCTTTTGTGAAATGAGATCTTCAAAGCTGATATCTTAATTATTTTGTTGTGTTACTGTGCTTAGTTAACAAATGGTTGCTATAAATTAAAGTCATGTTAATAACAACAAAACTTCTACCTATGTTTTAAAAGGCATATTTCTTTAAATGTATAATTAGAAACGAATGTTAGCTGTTTTGAAATTCTTTCCCAATGCCTGTTAAAATAAATGTTTTTGAATCAGCAAGGTGTTAGATTAAAGAAACAGAGTGTTCTCTCCTGTCCCTGTTACTGAGCACACCGACAGCTTGATAAAGATCTATTGGAACAGAATGTTGCTTCTGAGGACTTGACTATGCTCTCATGAGGAATATGTGGAAATGAACCATCATAATGGTGATTTTACTTTGCACATTTGACTCAAAACTGAGGCTATTATTGGTATCATATAAAGTTGAGTTGAGTTTAACTTTCTGAGCTACAGAAAAACATGGGGAATAATCTGGAGCAAATACTTGTTCGCTCCTCAGAAATCAGTCTTGGGCACAATACTTTCTCATAACTTTCCCAATCAGCATTTCTGGGATAATGTCAGATTTTGGACAATTACAAAAAACCAGACACAAATGTGCAAACCAGATTTCAATTTCTTCTTCACTGACATGAGATTTAAAACAGCAACAGAAACATTTCTAGGTCAGTGTCAATATGCAGTCACAAATTACCAAAGAAACAAATTGGAGTGCATGGGTGTGTGATTTTGTGTTTTGGCATGGGAGAGACATTGAAATATTCACAGTGTACAAGCCAAATCATAAAAATAAAATGGGACTTATGATCCCATCATTTTGAAAGAGTAGGATTTGGTTCTGACATCTTGCAGATTTGTGATATCCTGACTTTTGCTTCAACAATCCTAAATAATACGAGTTTTAGAACTTTTTTTTCCTTTCCACAATGTTTGTAAGTGAAGCAATCCTCAGATAAACTTATTTTCAACAGAAGAAAAACCCTCTTAGCCATACACAAACACAGAAAAACTAAAACTAATTGGGATACAAACACATACACAAAAGCAGAACTCATGTTATTTATCAGGGATTAGAAGTTATGACCAATAAAAACTCCCCATTAAACACTGCCTCCTGTGTTAGTCTAATTTAGTTTACTAAGAACAAAGTTTTTTAAAGAAAAAGAGTATCATTACACCATTTAAAGTAATTGAACACAGTAAAGTTTAACAAATGCTTACTCAGGATAACGTGAATACTGCTCCTAAAGCTAAGAGGTAAAAATATTCCTCTCATTTCTTGAGACTTTAGTGTCATCATAGTCACCATATTAATTTACAAGTGAAACAACCATTTTGTCTTCTTAAGGATAACACTTCCTGCCTCTCGTTGGCAGGAATCCATAAATTTGGTACTTATACAAGCACCATGGGTTATCTTTTCCCAGGATAGTGGTCTTACTGGGTTAATTTCTTCAGATAACTTATATTTGGGTAAGTCCTCATTCCAAAGAACCCATTTCCTAAACACCCCTACCTTTTCACTCTCCAACCTTAATCATAACCCACCCAATTCCTAAGTCAACTTTCCTAAGTATAAGACAATTTTCAAATACACTGGCTCAATCTGTCATCCCAATATGCATTCCTTATTTTTGGGACACATCCTGAAATGATCAATCTTTACAAATTCTTTTATCTATCCTGATGCTTTTACAGTTTTCTGTCCCATCACAATCACAGAGATTGTTAAAAGGAAGTATGTCCAAATTCCCTGCCCTTTGCCTTTTTGAGTTCCGATCTGCTTATGAAGGGGTAAAGGAAACTATTTCTTGTATTTGGTAATAATATTTTATTGTATCAAATAAACTGACTTGGAAATTGCTTATGCTATTCAATCTTTTCATCTTACTTTAATCATGTTTAATAGTTTATACCAAATATCTACACGATTGCAAAATTTCATTGCACTAAAAAAAATTACCTGCAACATTTCTCTTAAAGCTCATTTTCTTGATTCTGTAAGATACATATTATTAGACATCTTATGAATAAAACACTTGATTAAAAAACATTCATTGGCATTCTTAATTAAAAATAACACTAAATTCCTCAAAATTAGGAAATGTACACCTCTGAAATAAATTACTAATACCTACAAATCCCTGAACTGTGAGGCAGATATTTTAGGTGTTTTTATTCACATTAATTTAAGCCTCAAGATAACTCCATGAGACAGTGATTCCTATTGTCATTTTATGTGAGGAAATGCAGTTGCAGAGGGCATTAATCCGCAAGGACACAGAGTTTGTAGGAACTAATTTTCCTCTATACTTGGCTGACAAACAGAACCATAATCTTTTACTCTTCTGAACACATCATGATGTGTCACAGGAACACTATATGGCTGCCCTGCACAATGCTAACTTCAATGGTCTTGACAGTTCTATTGCCACTAGGTGCCATCTCAAAAATATTTCAGTGGTAAAAATGGTGAAGATTCATAAAAGGCAAAGGCTGTCAAGATTAAATTATAATTCATTTTCAAGGTAAGCTTTGTCCCATACACCATAAGGAACTTCTAAAAATATTGAGATGTCGAGTCAAAAGAAATTGGCAGGGGCACCTGGGTGGCTCAGTTGGTTAAGCATCTGCCTTTGGATTGGGTCATGATCCTAGGGTTCTGGGATCGAGCTCTATGTCAGGCTCTCTGCTCAGCGGGGAGTCTGCTTCTCCTCCTCCCTCTGCTGCTCTGCCTACTTGTGCTCTCCCTGTCAAATAAATACATAAAATAAAAAGATTTAAAAATAAAGCAAAAACAAAAGAAATTGGCATATAGTAAACAGGGTTGAGTATATCAGTCACATTTCTAAGAAACTGAAAATCAATTTTTTTAAAAAGTTTTTATTTATTTGTCAGAGAGAGCATGAGCAGGGGGAAGTGGCAGGCAGAAGGAGAAGCAGGCTCCCTGCTGAGCATGGAGTCCTGTGCGGGACTCAATCTCAGGACCCTAGAATCATGACCTGAGCAGAAGGCAGATCATTAACTGACTGAGCCACCCAGGTATCCCTAAAAATCATTCTTTATATTAAATTGAATAATAATCACTTATAATTACTGAGGAAGTTGTATGACACTTACACATACAGAATGCTAACAAAAATGGATACACCCACACATATACACTGAACCACTTCCAGAGTAACACTGAAAGGAAAGACCTTTTCTTACTTTTGTAAATGTTTGTGTCTCTGAGAATTAGGAAAACAGCATATATTTGAAATATAGAGGACAGGATATACTTTGGGTAATCCTGTGATAAAATCACAAATATATATGTTTCCCTAGTTATCTCTTTTCTAGAGCTGCTGAGTTAATTATAGTCTCAAAAGATGATTTAAAAAAAATGTGTATGTGTTATGTATGTATACATAAAGAACAGAGTAGGCAAAGGACTTTTCAAACCATTAATATTTTATTTAACAGAAACAACAATTGGGACACTTCTAGAGTTTACAGTGTATTTGTTACAAAAATAAGAAATTCTCCAAAATATGTATTAAAAATACAAAGTTTATGGATCTAAGGTACACAGAAAATTTGTTTTACATTTCAGTCACCCAAAACAACAGCTTGTGGTCTCCTCCAATTGCACACAGTGGGAGAGTTCTATGCCAGGAAAGGCCAGATCCGACGGCTACAGAACCAATGAGGACAGGCTACAAAATATGTGAAGAATTTAAGAAACTTATTAAATCACCAAAGTTAATAAAGTAAAAACTACCCCTCAAAAATAAGAAATGCATTGATAAACTGTCTTTGGTTAACATAAAGGAAACAGAATTTAAAATATGCTCCCTCATAGGTGAAATACACATTATTTGCTTGTAGCTGGCTAGAATGAAGGATACAAATAATCTAAGAATAACTGATTTAGCTTAGACTTAAACATTTTTGTAGCCTAAACCAATCAAGTGAATAAATTATTATATTTAAATGAAGAAAGAAATACAAAAGAAATAAAATGCTTCTCACATGAATACTGGGAAGAAGGTCTGTTACCACTGGTGATTTAAACACCAAAAATGCTTTTTCTTTCCAATTTAAGCAGATAAGACATTCACAAATGTCTTCAGTTACACATTACAAATTTGGGGGCTATGAGTAAAAAAAGTAGAAAACATGAATTTAAAAACACATATGCCACAAACCAACTCCAAATTACCTGAGGGTGTCCTAAATGATGAATTTGAAACTGGCTTGCAATTTTGCCAGGATAACCAGTGGTTGCAAACAAGTTCTCATTAATTGTGGACCACCTAAGAAAAGACAAAAACACTCATAGTACCCTAGAGATAACTATGAACTTTTCTAAAACTATTTTTTTAAAAGATTTTATTTATTTATTTGACAGAGATCACAAGTAGGCAGAGAGGCAGGCAGAGAGAGAGGAAGGGAAGCACTCCCTGCTGAGCAGAGACCCCCCCCAATGTGGGGCTTATCCCAGGATCCTGGGACCATGACCTGAGCCGAAGGCAGAGGTTTTAACCCACTGAGCCACCCAGGCACCCCTCTAAAACCATTTCTTTTTGCACAAAACCAATAATTTTATAAGTCTAAATTGTTAATACAATTTTATAATTCGACTGGAAATTTCTGCTAAGTTGGCTATAAATATTTTCTCATTTTGTGAATATTAAATGCTTACCATGTGCCACTTGGTTAAGTTCCAAAGTTACACAAAGTTAGCAGTTCCTTTCTTAAAACCAAAGGAGACAGTGTGGTGGGGATATAAACAAGGCATCAGATAAATATAAAGTATTTCACAGTGCAATACATTAAAAAAATTAATATCCTTATTGACATTTGCTAGAAAAATTAGTTATAAATTCATGTATTTAAACACCTAGAATATTTATATATCTGATTACTTAAGTTTCAAGATATCCTAGACATTGAAATATAGTAAGTTAATGAATCAAAAAGTGTTAATATAGCTCCAGCAACATGCCTAGCAGTATAAGTGGAGTGGGGAAGATACATGAAAAAAAAAAAAAAAGGATTTGTTGACAAAAAAAAAAAAAAAAAAAAAAAGGCTAAAGTCTAATTAATATTTTTATTTGGGCAGACATTACTAGTTGCTGTCCAATAGCCTTTCTGCCCTTCTTCCATGCTAACTGAATCCCAACTACATTCCAACAGTGTGACTGACCAGAAGGGGATGATATGTACTGATAGCAATTCCTAATAAAAGAGGATTGCTCCTTCTTTTCCTCTTTGGACAAGCTTATATGCGGCTATGACGCCTGGAACTCGGGTAGTCATCTTGTGACCGTGAAGCAATAAGCCGGAAGCGGCCACTGGGGACACAGAGGGAAAGGGCTGAACTCCTGTTGGCACTGATGAGCTACTGAGCCAATCCTGAGACTGCCTCCTTCAGAAGCCATCACGTCTCTGTTATGTGCTCAAATTTTTTAAATCAGAGTGCATCTTACAATCTATGGCATCTTACATTTTAATGAATATATATATTTTTAATGTGTACAAAAAATGATATTGTCCCCAAGTCCTATAATTTTATTGGGGGTATTTTAGATTTGATGAAATACAGCATATAAGAAATACACTACTTGCTTTAGTCTTGGTTAGAAAGTTTTCATGTTACTTCAAGTTAAAAGCACCCTAATGACTAAACTGTACAATGAAATACTAGGCAAAGGTCAATGAGAAAGAACAAGGTAGACATGTATATTAATTTTAGTAGGAAAAAAGTCACAGATACATAATACAGTGTGTTCTCATTTAAAGCACAACAATGACATTCATATGCATAAACATGGGCCCACCTACATTTTACAACTTTATCAAAACAAAATATAAGGAAGCATATACTCTAGATTGTTGGAGTGGTATTTGTTGAATGGTAATGTGTTTTATATTTTATAAAGTTCTTCAAAGAAAATACTGGAAAGTGAATCACTCCCTTACCCAGACCAAAAGACAAAAGCAAAAGACTTAGTTAGGAAAGCAAAACAATCATTTATAAAACAATCAGAAAACAAACGCCAAAATATCCCCAACACCTCAGTGCAAAGGAGAGGACTGGGAAAGTATGGTGACATAGCATGTGACAAAGTAACCAAATTAAAAAAAATTAAATATAACTTGAACAAAAATGTTACATTACCTGAATAAGCAGGCTTGATCCATGTGGACAGGTCTCTTATCTTGAGGATAACTGAAAGGTAACATAATGTATTTTATGAATTTATGTGCTGGCCTCAAATAGAGGAAACTAAATTAAGGTTTTAATGGCATTTTCTCTTTAAAGGAAACAAGGCCCAATGTACTTAAACTGTCACAAAATTCTAAATAAGCACTGGATTAACATAGATGAAATACAGAGATAGAGACATAGAGACAGACATGATTTAGAACTGTTACAGAACACCAATATTCAAGTCAATGTTTTTCTTCTTCTTTTTTTTTAATGTAAATAAACATTGCTCAAAGATTTTTTTCTTTGTGTTGTTCTTCCTGGGTTACTCTCAAAGTAAATCTGCAAAGCATGGGCATCTATCTCTCTTATGTAAAAACCCATAGCTCTGGTCCTTTTGCAAGATAGACTTGTTTCTGCTCTATAGTGAGGCTCAGGTATACAAGAATGGCTCCATGGATCAGTCAGCAATAGTGACTGACTTTTTGGGTATGCAACAGACAGCTGTTAAGGAAGTACCTGGATCGAGTAATATCCCAAATTAACCAATCATTTCCTGCAACAGCTCCAACTTTGAAGGTATTTTTTAAGCACCAATGGGCTGACATTAATGGCATCTGTTCTGATTCAAGAGATAAAATAGCCTGTTGAGTCAAAAGATCATAAAACCGGATTGTTCCATTCTTCTCTGCAACCATCAGCTGTAAGACAGGACAGAAAAAATTCACCTAATTCACTAGCCAAATCTGAGGCAGAAATTCAAAATTACATATACTATGTAAACATCAGCATATATTACAAATGGGACATCAAATGAAATAGGAGAGGCCTATGTAAAAATCTCTGTCAAATATTAAAAAACTCAGAGAAAACTGGTGAAAGAAAGACCCAGGAAAGTTGAGTACAATTTTAAATGATGATGTATGGTTACTAGGAAAAAATAAGTCCAAAGAATCATTCTGGGGAAAGTTATAGCTTTAAGTTATGTTGTCTAGAAAGGATAGCTAAGTGTGTATTTCTCAACAGAGCTATATTATGTGTTACACATCCTTATGTGATGTGAGATTGTTTCCAGAACGGAAGGAAGCATGGCGTTAGGAGCACAGACTGACCAGGGGAGCAACGCTGCTTCCTTCACTTAAAAGCTAAATGGTCAAATTACAAGTCTTCGATTGGCAGCTTTCTCCTTTCTAAAATGTGTATGTGAGGATAAGAATAGCTACAGCATTGTTGTGGTGATTAAATGAGTATTATAGGGGGATGCCTGGGTGAGCATGTGACTCTTGATCTCGGGGTTGTAAGTTCAAGCCCCATAAATTAGGTATAGAGATCATCACTTAAAAAAAATAAAATCTTAAAAAAGTGATACATGTAAAGCACCCAGTACTATGCTTGTCACAAAGTAGCCACTCACTCAATAAACAGTACTCTTCAATATTTCCTTTATTCTAAAATACTAATGACTTAAGATGTTGAATAATGAACTTGTCTGCTTCCTTCCTTCCCTGATCCCTCTCTTCTTCCTTCCCTTCCTAAGAAATATATTTTTTAAAGATTTTATTTATTTGTTTGACAGATCACAAGTAGGCAGAGAGGCAGGCAGAGAGAGAGGAGGAAGGAGGCTCCCTGCTGAGCTTAGAGCCCGATGCGGGGCTCGATCCCAAGACCCTGGGATCATGACCTGCGCTGAAGGCAGAGGCTTAACCCACTGAGCCACCCAGGCACCCCTCTAAGAAATATTTTATCAATGTAAAAATAATTATAAATTTCCATTTTATAAAATATTAACATGTGAAAAAATTCATTTCTTAGACTCAAAGAAGCAAGGCATTAGGATACCTATTTGTGGGAGTTAAGGTAAAGAGATTGCTATGAATAGATATGTAGCTGTTGCCCAAATAAAATAGCTTAAAGACTCCCTACATTTTCTGTAAAGTTCTTACTTTTACAGAATGTTCTTGTAATTCTGATTATATTACAGTGCAAACATTCCTGAAGGTGTGAAGTACCAGTGGTGGCCTGGAAAGAATGAGAGACTTAGTGTCAATAATCCCGGTTTCTACTAATCTTTTGAGTGACCTAGAGTTTGCTTTTTTCCTATCTGTGAAACGTGGGATAATTACACCAGCCTCAAGATGTTTCCATACAGCTATAATGTGATATTGTACATTAACAGTATTTTCCTAAACCCATAAAACACCATTAAAGTATTGTTACTACTTCTAGTAAGACAGATCATGTCTGGCGTGGGACTACAGGCAGTCATTCTATTATTCATCATCTAAGAGATCTTTACCGAGCATCTACCTCCACCTTCCCCCACTGCCCACACACAGAGTTGAGTCTTACTATTCATGGTTGGTAGAGCCTATTAAGTTGCTGTGAACGAGGAATTGGTGAATACTGAACATTGATCCTAGGGGAAATAAAGTGTTTGGTTCTTGTGAGTCTCTGGGCATATCATTTTTTGTCAACTGACCAATGCATAATCTGGTTTTATGTATGTTTAAAGATACCATACTTCATATATACTGATTCATTAACATAGTGAGAACTCAGAGCCGTGGTGCCCAGGTGGTATAGTCAGTTAAGTGCCTGACTCTTGGTTTTGGCTCAGGTCTGATCTCAGGTTCTTGAGATCAAGCACCGCATCGGGCTCTGCATTCAGTGTGGACTGTGCTTGAGTTTCTCTTTCTCTCCCTATGACCCTCCCTGCCCTCTCTAAAATACAATGAACAAATCTTAAATAAAACAAAACAAAACCCAAAACCCAAACCTCACAGTCAACAGCACTATAGCTCATGCTTGAATAAAGCTAATCTAACACCATATTATTTTCTCCATAAAGCACATCACTGCCTTCTGGCACTTAGGAACTCTAGACTGCACTTTAGCACTTATGCTTTATGCTTGGGGGACCATTTTACATGGTGAAATCACTAACAAAAAGCACAAAAACGTGCACAAAAATAGACCACAAATAGGACACTTCTTTAGAGTATGAGAGCTAAAACAAGAAGGCAGAGCGCTGGCCTCATTCAGCCTTAGCTGGAAATGTGCACATTAGTCGACTCAAATTTCTTATTGCTCTGAGCATGTCTGCAACTGTGAAATGCCATGAGTACTGATTTTGGGGTTATAAATAAATTTCAGTGAGTAGATGAACTTGCAGATACAAAATCTGTGAATAATGAAGATGAATTATATACAATACATAATATTTATGCAAAATACTATGCTAATTTCAACAGAAGTCAAAAGTAAAAGATGATCTTTGATATAAAGAAATTTCCCATCTAGAGAAGAGAATTAGGGAAAAAAACTGACGACAGAATATAAATAGAATATGGGTAGTCTTTCCAATTATGGGATTCTTAATAGAAAAGGTAGAATTTAAAACTATTCTCTAATAGGCAGAATGTTAAAATAATACTAATTCTACTACTAACAACATCAGGTCAGTGACATATACAACAAAAACAAATGCAACACTGAGCTTTATATGCCCTGCCTTACTGAATCCTCATAACCACTGTATGAAAAAATTACTGTCATTAATCCCATTTTTCAGAAGAGGAGACTGAGGCACAGAGTGACAAAGGTAACTTGTTGAAGTCTCACTGCTAGCCTGTGGCAGAGCCTGCAACTGCACTCATCAATAAAAGTGAAGCTAATAACAGTACCTATTTCATAGTATGGTATGAGTTAATATATGTAAAGCACTTAGAACAGTCTTAGCACAGAACAGGCTAAAAAAAAACACATTTGTTTTTATTATAGGTTGAAGTCAGATTGAAAACTCAGTTCTTAGTTATTTATCTTTTTTAAACTGTGCTCAATTGTAATGATAGATTTTTTTTATTTTTTATTTTCTTGGTTGAAAGCAGATAGAGTAAAAAAGTTAAGTAAGTTTGAGAACTGCTAGAGCTAAAAAATTTACAGGGGAACTTTTCCTTTAGGACTTCTCAGAACTATAAACAGTATGCACTGAATTTTTAGAGGGAATATATCTTTTGTAGCACAGAACACTAGTACTTGAATCAGAGTAAGCTCAAATCTTTGACTGTGTGGCCTTGGACAAATGACTTATTAACTTTTCGGTGTTTCAGGTT
The DNA here is from genome assembly GCF_902655055.1 of Lutra lutra. Lineage (NCBI taxonomy): Eukaryota > Metazoa > Chordata > Mammalia > Carnivora > Mustelidae > Lutra > Lutra lutra. Next base: position 125,239,975 of record NC_062285.1, read on the forward strand.
TTCTTATCTATAAAATGGACAGAAAAATGTTACCAACCACAGAGTGTTTTGAGAGAATTACATTAGAACACATGTAAAATACTCAGCATAGTTCCTGGCACTCAGACAGTATTCAATAAGTGTTCGTTATTATACCCTATTTGATTTAGCAGCAATCCACTCCCTTAGAGTCAGAGACTCAGATCTGATTCCATGACATCCTCAACTCTTGGTTCTATTATTACTACCTGGTAAAATCCTAGTTCCAACTGTGGTCAATTAGATTTAAGATCTTAATTTCTTGGGATGCCAGTGTTATCAGTTGGTTATGCGGCTGCCGTTGGCTGAGGTCATGATCCCAGGGTCCGGGGATTGAGTCCCACATCAGGCTCCCAACTCAGGTGGGAGCCTGCTTCTTCCTCTGCCTGTTCTCCCTGCTCACTCACTCTATCTTTCTCTCTCTGACAAATAAGTAAATAAAATCTTTAAAAAAAGAAGTAAATTCTCGAGATCTTTTGACTTTGTATCTTTTATTAACTATCAAATGCTAGTATTTGCTTTTTGCTTTCCAGATTATGTGTGTAGTTCACACCTCATACGATTTTCATTAGAATTCTATGAGACAGATAGTCATGGACCCATCTCTCTCTTCTCTAGCTGCCTCATTTTTATCTAGGCTAAGCAAAATAGAACAAAAATTCTTGGCTTGACTGGATACTCAGATTACAGAGAGCCACCAGATCGGTTAGTAGTAATAAGTGTTAATAATGACAAGAAACTAAAATTGATCAAGTGCTTATTATGTGCTAGGTTCTCTTTAAGGACTTTTAAGAGTTCACTCACTTAGTCTTCATGAGTTTCCATTTTACGAGAAGAAGAGGTAAAGGCAGTGATTGAGAGAGCTTTTGCAACTTGCCTGAAAACACATAGCTTGTAAGAGGTGGAACTACGACATGACTCCAGTCATCTCAAGAGGCCATACTTTTTTTTTTTTTTAAATATGTTTACTTATTTATTTGAGAGAGACACAGTGAGAGAGAGAGGACACAAGTAGGGGGAGTGGGAGAGGGAGAAGCAGGCTTCCCACTGAGCCCGATGTGGGGCTCGATCCCAGGACCCCAGAATCATGACCTGAGCTGAAGGCAGATGCTTAATGACTGAGCCACTGAGATACCCCAAGAGGCCATACTCTTAATCACTTCTGTGTTGCCTTTCTGTATTTTAGGTTTTTCATGATGAAACCGGTATTTTAACATTAGTTTAACTAAAGTAGGCAAGAAAAATCCAAGAGTGGAGAGCCAAAACTTTTGAAATAGCTAAGCCCTGGCAGGAGTTACTTGTGGGAACAAAAAGGTGAAGAATGCACCTTAATGACAAAGAAATGTATTCTAGTAATATGTTCCTAAGGAAGGAAAAGTTAAAAACCTGGAAAAGTTTGCATACATGGAGTGAAGACATCAAAAGCGATTTCAGGATTTTGAGTGTATGTGACCTACAGCATGGACTTCTAAACATTCTGAAGTCATGGAAACAATAAAAAAGGGAGGCTGGGTGGGATGGAGTTTTAATGATAGAGGAAAAACAGAAATTAACTTAAAGCATATGGAGGAAAGGGATCTGAATCACAAGCATTAAGATTCAAGTTTTGGTATAGAAGTTGTAAGAAAAGTTCTCATTTCTCATCTAGGTCACAGATTTTAAAAAGCAGCCCATTTGGATGTCAAATACATAAAGACAGAAAGCAGGTTAATGGTTGCTGGTGGTGGCGGGCAGAGCTCGGTATAGGTTTTCTTTCAGAGTTCATGAAAATATTCTAAAATTAAATACTAGTACTGTTTGCACACTGTGAATATACTATAAAATATTGAACTGTAGACGTTAAAAGGGCAGATTTATAGCATATTACCTATATCTCAATAAAGTTATTAGAAAAAGAAACAACAAAAAAAGTAGCTTATCTGGGGTATCTGGGTGATTCAGTCAGTTAAGCATCCAACTCTAGATTTTAGCTCAGGTCATGATTTCAGGGTTGGGAGACAGCCCCATGTCAGGCTCCATGCCCAGCATGGATTTTCTCTCTCTGGGGCACCTGGGAGGCTCAGTCAGTTAAGTGTCTGCCTTTGGCTCAGGTCATGATCCTGGAGTCCCAGGATCAAGCCCTAGATTGGTCTCCCTGCTCAGCAGGGAGTCTGCTTTTCTGTCTGCCCCTCACCCCTGCTTGTGTTCTCTCTCTCTTAAATAAAATCTTAAAAAAAAAAAAAAAAGATTCTCTCTCTCCCTCTCCCACTGCCCTTCCTGCTCTCTCTAGGAAAAAAAAAAAAGGTAGTCTATTGTATTTATACAATCCTAATACAATCTAATTATACAATTAGAATCCCTGTTATACTTCATGTAGACTCACCGCTACAGGGGGGAAATCTTGCCTAAAATAAAATATAGGACCTGGCTTCAAAAACATTACTTATACATGGAACAATCCCTACATATGCAATATGAATAAACTGGAAAACTTTACTCATGCACATATATAGAGTGTCCAGTTCTACTGAAGATAGATCCAACATGCCTGAAACAAATTTTCATGGTATCCTAAAGTTCAGAAAACATACTTAAATAGTCTGGAACATCTCAGCTCAGGATTACCTCCTCTGTGAAGGCTATCAGCAGATCTGATTACTTCTTTCTTAGGTAATTGATCTACTTACTAGATTTTTTTTATCCCAACACTTAAAACACTTAAAATCTGTGTTGCTGTATTTACAGGTTTTTCTTTCTTATAAGCCCATCATTGTGTAACATAAGGGCAGGGGCTTTATTCATTCTTTTACCCTCTCTTACACCTAAAGGGCACAATGTTGGTAAAAACTACATCTTCCAACAATTCACAAATACATGGTAAAAAAAGTGTTGGCAAAGGAGAAAGAAAAAGGGAAGATACATGCAGAGATGCTCAAGAGGACTAGAATAATGAATCTTTAAAGATCAAGTGAGCAGGGTTTCAAGATAGAAGTGACAGAAATGGGTTTCTGTAAAATGAGGGTCATCATAGCTGCTATCTCATAAGGTTGCCATGAGGATTAAGTGAGCTAATATAAAAAGCTGACAATGGGCCAAGTATATTTAGTATTATATAAGCGTTTGCTATAATTAAATCAAGCTTATCTTTTTGTACGACTATGAGGATGGAAAAGAGTCAATGGAGAAGCACAAAGACATTAGAAAGCTATAAAAGCAAGAGGCCTAAGGAACTGGCATGAGATCTACACAGCTAAAGAATTAACTTTAACAAGATGAACATGGTAACTCTTTTTTTTTTTTAAATTTTTTAATTTATTTTTAAAATTTCTTTTCAGTGTTCCAGAACTCATTGTTTATGCACCACACCTACTGCTACATGCAATACGTGCCCTCCACAATACCCACCACCATGGAACACGGTAACTTCTTAGCTTCTAGGGAAAGATCAAATAGAGTGATGCCAAAGAGCAGATACTGCCAAATGAGAGAACTCTTGTTGAATGAGTCCTATCTTCTCAATGAAATAAGAATTAAGGTCAATTGATGATAACTTCTAGTGTACTTTTAGAATTTTAGAAAGCTCTACTCTGAATAGGAGTTGAATACCACTGCAGCCAGCTCAAATTTGTCAGTGATGCTTTCTGTTTACATATTATGGCTTCAAGCATGGATTTTAACTTTTTTTTTTAATGAATACTGCTACTAGATAGACTGGGCATGTACACCGAAAAATGTCATTTATGGATGATGGTTGTAAAATAAAAACTTAATTATATAGAGATTTTAAGTTACAGAATTCTACACTAGTCCGATGCATTTATGACAATTAGAGTCTCTGAGGTGGAAAAAATGATTGATTTTTCTCCTCTATATATGCATGTATTACACCTGTATATGTCTTCTCAGCTTAATAAAAGGAAACTAAGTTATAAATACCAACCTTAAAAGTTTCCTCAGGATGCCAGCACACACTCATTCCAGGGGAATGAAGAACAAAATGAGCTGTCTGCATTCCTTCCAAGTTCCAAATCCTAATAAAAGAACAGAATACAATGTTAAATATTTTTGCTATATCACTACTAAAATAAAAACGACACTCCCATGAGTTAATTCAAAGCTATTAACTAGAGATTATACTATATAGATATTTATACCTAAAGTGTATGTTTAAAAAAAACTGAAAGCAGTATGAAGAAGTTTTAACATACCCAGTCATGGAAAAACAATCACATACATTTTCTAATTTAACACTGTAACATAGTAACCAAATTAAACTATTCATATAATCTTTATTTTGTGGGCAGAATCTTGAAGTTTCTAGTTCACTAAATAGGTTGCCTTCCTACTTCAGTAGTCATTTCAATAACAGTTTCTGCCAGGGGTGCTTAGCACCCCCTCCTCCCAATACTCCCATTTTCCAAAATAATGTATAAAGAAGCTAGTATGAGGTGATGTGACGTGAATTTAGGGAGATAATTTCCATACTTGTTTAATTCCTTCTGCTTTTGGCTTTCCATGCCGGGGCTGCTTCTTATTTTATACCTTCTCTGATCTGGCTCACTTCACCAATTCTGCTTATTAAAGGTACCTTGACTGAAAGCCACGAGAGTAAAGGTTAATTGAAGGAATAGATACCTGGTTCTTCCTACTCTTCTTTTCCTCCTCTCACTTACAAATCCATGGTAACAAGGACGACGCTACTCGCTGACATGGCTTTCTATCTCAATTTCTTTCCCAACCTCATAGCAGAGATCAAGACTTAGAAATCTCAATAATGGCACTTTACTGTGAGAAGTGCTACTCCCCATCCAGACTGCTAGTTGTCCAGCTCATCCTTCACACTCAGCCAGTTATATCTCACAGATATAGGTACAGAGTGTGGCAGAGTTAGCATGGCAGGAGGCAGAAGTGCTGAGTGGTTGGCAAAGTACCAAAGAATTCTGGTCTTTAAGAATTTTTTTTTTTTTAAAGATTTTATTTATTTATTTGACAGAGAGAGATCACAAGTAGACGGAGAGGCAGGCAGAGAGAGAGAGGGAAGCAGGCTTCCTGCTGAGCAGAGAGCCCGATGTGGGACTCGATCCCAGGACCCTGAGATCATGACCTGAGCTGAAGGCAGCGGCTTAACCCACTGAGCCACCCAGGCGCCCTGGTCTTTAAGAATTTAAATTAAGAATTAAAACAGCTCATCAAAATGCCTTAGACCTTTTCTTCTAGGGTTTATAGTTTATATCCCATTAGGGACCACAAAATAATTTCAACAAACTTAAGGAATATACATTTGAAGTTTAGGGAAAGATTTACTTCAAAAACAATAGACATATGTATTGAACATTGCTGTTATTCTGTGCCAAAGCATATTATTTGAAATATTTTTTCTCTCTTGTAGAAATTATAGGATCTTCAATCATGAAATATTATAGTCACATATAAACAAACACAAATGTTTTTCAAAATGATTATCTATTTGATTAAATAATTTAGAAGCATACTCTCTCTTGCCAAATCAACACTTTTCATCTATATTTACTATACAAGGGAAACAATTATAATTTAATTGAAGAGGGAATCACATTTACCAATGGTTTGTGCAATTGTGTTTCACTCCCCACAATGAATAAGATTATTAATTATGGCAACTGAATATTTCTTTCTTCTCTGTTGCCTCTTGCATAATAAAGTGCTGGGCTAGCATATATTTTACCACTATTGAAATAGTAGGAATGTCTTGCAAATTCAGTGAGTCTCACGGGGGAATGGTTTAAAGGCTCCATTCTTTTGAACTTTTTCATCATTTTTTTTCCTTTCAAATGAAGAAAACCAAAGAGGTAGAAATTATGAATAAGGACATTCTACAAAAATAGGCCAATTAATTAAGTGTGTTTTAATTTGGTCCAATGAACCAAATTTTAGTCTAATTTTTAAATAGTATTTTATCCTGACAGAACCTGATGCTTAAAAACAAAAACAAAAAAAAAAACCTGACTTAAAAATGAGGAGGGTGATCCAGATTACTTTGTAGGACTAGGATAAAGTGATTTATGGTTTATATTTATGTGCTTATTAAATAATTCTCAGTGGTTGCATAATCTAAGTACTAAATATGCAAAATACAACAAATTGGGCTGAAATGAGTTATAACTAAATAAGCTACAGATGGTATACTTTAAGTTGTTAAGTCTTATTTCCCTTTTTGATTGATTCCATAATTAAGTTCTTCTCAAATCCCTTTGTAGAGCTCAACTCATTTTTCTGTCATTACTTCATGGCTCATCTAGTTAATATTAGTTCCATCAAATAATATCACATTCTTTTATTTTTTGATACTTTTTTTTTTTACAGTTCACCATACATAGTAAAAACACACAAATCTTAAGCACACAGCTCAGAGAATATAGCACTCAATTAAGAAACAGTATTTCCAGAACTCCAAAAGTCATCCTGGGCTTCCTTCTGATCTTCTTTGCTCTCTCACAAAAAGCACGTACTATCCTGACTTCTCACAAAATTGTGTACTTTTGCCTGGTTTGAACATCATAAAATGGAATCATGTAGTATGTATTTTCTTGGTCTGGCACCTATCACTTATCATTAGATTTTGTGAGATTTACTAACATTGTTGCATGTTGTTATACTCTGTTCACTCTTTGCTGTAGGTAGTATTCCATTAATTAAATACACTGTAATGTATTTACCTACTGTACTGTTGACACTTAGGCTGTTTCCAGTTTTGGTCATTGTTAATAATGCTGCTGTAAATCTTCTTGTATGTTTCTTAGTGAATATACTCACATCCCCCCACCCCCAACACACAAACACACACACCCCTGCTGAGTATATATACCTACGCATGGAATTGATGGATTATAGCTAACAAATATGTTGAACTCCAGCAGGTATTGTCAAATAGCTTTCCAGGCTGGCCATACCTTATTTTTTCCTCTCATACTTCTTTTAATTACCAACGGAAAAAACCTACACTTTCTCTGACAAATTTACGATAAAAACAATCTTAAACAATCATTTGGCAAAATGTGCAACTTTTCAGTTGGTCTTACTTGTAAGGCAGATTTTTCAAATCTTCCCCTTTTTCTTGCATATTATGTTATTTTCACATATCCATGTATGGATTAATTTGCACAAATTTTAAGATGTAGTGAATACAATATGTAGTCAAAGCTCTTAACTGACTTCCTTCTGACAGACTCTTCCTTTTTCCCTCTATAGAATTGACAGGAACAAGGCTATTTTCTAATAGGTTCACACGTACATTTGTTGTAGACTTACAAAGAGGGAAGATGGTTTTTGTTTTTTTTTTTTGCTTAGTAAACCATTGTATGGGGTGTAAACCCATGCCTATTTATTAGTATAATTACACAACTAGTATTATGTAAGCTGATAGAATATGAATGTGAAAGCTATTTCAATGAAACTAAGTTGATGGCAACTAACTAAAGGTAAATTTCTAACTTAAAAATGCTCTTAAATTAGGAAGGTGTGTCAGTTACAAAAGATTAAGCAATCAAAGTAAAAAGTCTAGATATGTTTTCACTATAGACACTACCATGGGTGTGATTCATGCAAAAAAAAAAAGTCCAGTGCTAATCATCAGACCCATAAATTATGGAAAAATAGATATCTTAGCTTAAAATCTAAAAATTGGCAATTAGCAATTGATAAATTTTCATCCATATGTTGTGTATTAAAATAAGGTAGGTAGACAATCTCTTAAAATGATTTCCTAAGTTAATTCATATTTTTTGAGACTAGATTAGCTTAATTAATTACATTTTAATTCCGATGTAGTTAATATATAGTAATATATTAGTTTTAGGTGTACAATATAGTGATTTAACAGTTCCATATATTACTCAGTGCTCAGCAAGATAAGTGTACTCTCAATCCCCTTTACCTATTTTATACATCCCCTGATATATCTCACCTCTAGTAACTATCAGTTTGTTCTCTGTAGTTAAGAGTCTGATTCTTGATTTGTCTCTCTCATTTTTTACCCCCTTGATTTGTTTCTTAAATTTCATATGAGTGACATCATATGGTATTCATCTTTCTGACTTACTTTGCTTAGCACTATATTCTCTAGCTCCAAGTACTATATATATATTATACATATACACATATACAAACACACACCACACCTTCTTTATCCTTTCATCTATTGATGGACACTTGGCCTGCTTCCATAGTTTGGCTATTATAAATAATGTTTCAGCAAACACGGGGGTGCGTGTATCTTTTCACAATAGTGCTTTTGCATTCTTTGGGTAAATACCCAGTAGTGGGATTCCTGGGTTGTAGGACAGTTCTATTTCTAATTTTTTGAGGAACCTCCATACTGTCTTCAACAGTGGCTGCAGCAGTTTGCAGTCCTACTCACAGTGCATGAGGGTTCCTTTTCCCCCACATCCTTGCCAACACTTCTTGTTTCTTGAGTTTTTGATTTTAGCCATTCTGAAAGGTGTGAGGTGTTATCTCACTATGGTTTTGATTTACATTTCCTTGATGAGTGATGCTGAGCATCTCATCTTGTGTCTGTGGCCCACCTGTATGTCTTCTTTCAAGAAATGTCTCTTCATGTCTTCTGCCCATTTTTAATTTTTTTTTTTTTTTTGGTGTTGAGTTGTATAAGTTCTTTATATATTTTGGATACTAACCCTTTATCAGATGTGTCATTTGCAAATATCTTCTCCCATTCAGTAGGTTGTCTTTTAGTTTTGCGGTTGAGTTTACTGACTTTTTGATTATTTAACAAACTGTAGGTCTAGACCATATCAGATGAGAGTTTCTAATGTAACAGAAAACAAATTAATAAATTTGAAAATTCATATTAATATTTTCAAATTTATTGCTAATAAATTTGTTTATAATGAGTAAAGTTCTTAAAGTTAGTTACTACCACAGCAGCATACTTTTCAACGAAGAAGTACGTCACAAAAAAAGAAAAGCTGTTAGGATTCATAACTTTTTTTTTTTTTTAAAGATTTTATTTATTTACTTGACAGAGATCACAAGTAGGCAGAGAGGCAGGCAGAGAGAGAGAGAGGAAGTGGCTCCCGCTGAGCAGAGAGCCCGATGCGGGGCTCAATCCCAGGACTCTGGGATCATGACCTGAGCCGAAGGCAGAGGCTTTAACCCACTGAACCACCCAGGCGCCCCTCATAACCTTCTCAATAGATGTACTCAAGCGCATGGAAAGGTAATAGACTATAAAAGTTTAAAAACACAACATTATTAAATTAAACTATCTTGACCAAAAATCAGGAGCTATTTGAAATATACTGTATACCTATTTAAATGTTTACAAGGGAAATTTTAAAGGAAAAGCTTTTAAGGTAAAATTAGTTTATTGACGTATTAAGAAGTCAATACTATAGATTAAATCAAAGAGCACTGTAATACAGATAGCATCCCTCTTCAAGTAAAATAAATGACAACTCTGACCCAATTTGACTATAATTATAACAAACACCTCCAGCCCTCCCAACTCTATGGTCCTAAGTTGAACTCTTATTAGATTTAAGCTGTAAAATTTACAGATGGAGAGCTATCCAGATCTAACATTGTGAATTACACATTACTTTTGGTAGTTTATTGTTAAAATTATTGCCTCCTTTCAGGCTGAGTGCTTTTCAGCAGGACATTAAGTATCCCTACATATGGTATTTAAATGTAATTGTCCAATTTAATCAATAAAAAGGTCCCATAAATTGGGTGTTGGCATATTGGAGATATCCTAGATATTCTCAAGGGTCTTTTAAATTGACAATTAATAGAGGGAGATATTTCCTCTGAGAATTTGAAAGGAAATTTCTTGGGTAATACTCTGTTCTTTTTATTTGTTCTCCATTTTTTATTGGCATCTCATTGTTAAGAAGTTTATTGTAGAAGGAAATTTCTGCTACCAAATGTTTCTGACAGTACAGACAAAAGGAATGGGTGACATTAAATGACACATCTGTATCCATTTGGCCTTCTCTAACCAGTAAAGCCAAAAAAATACTAACTGTAATCTTTTTAAAAGACTTGACTGGATCACATGAGTTGTTACTGATTAATTAAATATGAGAGCAAGAAAAAAAAAGGAGGAGCTACTTTACAGTGTTTCTGGGTACAAGAAAGGGACTTCCAATATTCTTAGACAACAAACCCCTTTTTCATTGAATTTTGTGATAACAAAATGAAGATTTTTTCCTTCCCATTTCCAAGTAATTGATCACTAAATTATTCATCACCACAGGGATAATTCGAAAAAAGGGAAAACAGTATATTTCCTTAATAAGTGAATGTAGAATTAGGAAGAAGCGAAACCAAATTACAAAGCAATTTAGTGTTAAAATCTCTGGTTTTAGGTGCAAAAGGAATTCAGAGGTGGGAAACCACATTACTGAAGGCACAAATCTAGGGATTAGATGGGCAAATCTTGACAGGGGATATGATAGGTTAGTGTGGTGAATAAATAAATTTTGTCAGCTGGGCAAAAGCCTTTGACAAAATGCCATGATAATATAAAATAAGAATTTTGTATAGGGTACTTTCAGTATGTGTCAGTATTTCAAATATATTGAGAAAAAAAACTGAGAAATAAGATTAGACTAATTTCGGTTTTCCTTTTTAAATGCTAGAGACTACTAAGCAAGTAATATTAATATACTACTATTAATGATAAAAGAAATGGGTTACCAGAAGTTTTATTGACTCGAGTGTAAGAACAATTATTAAGGATGAAAATGAGAGATAATTGCATTTGCTTATTATTCGATCCTTCAAAAACAAAGAATGAGTCAAAAATAGAGTTAATAATCAAAGTTTGTATTTTAGAGGGGAGACAAAGGTGGCCTGTTTCAAACATAACACTAACAAACCAATTATACCATACATAAAATAATCTACTATTGTAAATCTTCACAAAACCTTAGAGGTGTTAAAAAAATCTTACAAGCTCACATGTTGTTCCTTCATTTCGTTTTCTTGAAATTATAAACAAATTCAGCAGAAACTACAAGTTTATCATCACAGAGGGGAGAAACTAGCTGAGGCTGCCCCAGTGGAGAATTAAATCTTAACTTACATAGACAGATAGATTTTTGAAGGACAGGAATTGTGAGAAATTTTGCCACATTTAAAAATAAACCTCAAATTTAAACTCTCAACGGCAAAGAAATACCATATGGTAGTTTTCAAACAGATCATATATAATGATTTCATCTTCAAGGAATTCAGAGTAAAAGGACCTTTCCTTTAACTAACATAAACACCACTAATACTATCCAGGAAATATTAGCATTTCATTATTTCCAAGAAAGATTTCGATATATTTTAGAACCTAAAATTTGACTATTCTGTTGTAAATGAGGGAAAGTAGTCCTCATTAGTGACATAAATGGACTTTCAAAACAAACCTGAAAAACGTTTATGGATCTGATTCTCATTTATACAATTCACTCACTGCAACCACACGAGGGCCACATAAAACAAGCTTAAATTACCGCAATCATTGATACAGTAATACATTTTATGAAATACTGGTTTTGTATTTCATCTACAATGGGACATGAGAACAAAGAGTTGAATATTAGAGTGGTGTAACCAGTACACAATCATATAAAAGTTCAGAAAAGTCTTGCATAACTTTATTGTAATCTTGCATTAACATACTGCATTGAATTAAAAAAGGTCTGCAAATGTGACCAACAGATTTTAGTATAACTTTCGGATAGTTCTTATAAAGACATAGAATCTTTATGTTCCATTCATTAGAGGTAAATTATTACCAAACCCAACACAAACTTTATTTATTCCATTCTTAAAGCTCTTGTGAAAACTGTGCAATAATTGATCTTGATTCAAAATGTTACAAAAATTACAGGGAATTTTAGAAGACAAGCAGAGAACTTTATTTCTGCAATTATTTAATCATAATATTATAATAAAGAATATAAATTCTCCTGATTTCACTTTGTACCTGGAATTATTTAGGCACAGTTTATTTGTTCCTGAATAGGGATTAACCTCCCAAGGAATGCTTCATTGAAGGTTCTCAGTTCCCTTCTTTCTGTTTCCTGCAAGGATTACTTCTATTTATTTATTTATATGTTTTTATTTATTTATTTAATTTATTGACAGAGAGAGGGAGGGAACACAAGTTGGGGGAGTAGGAGAGGGAGAAGCAGGCTTCCTGCTGAGCAGAGAGACCCACGTGGGGCTCGATCCCAGGACCCTGGGATAACCTGAGCTGAAGGCAGACACTTAATGACTGAGCCACCCAGGTGCCCCGCAAGGACCATTTTTAAATAGATCAAGGACTATTTTTAAATAGATCATGTATTTTGTGATCCCATTTAGGGTGGGGATGGGGTAGGAAACCAACTTAGTTATGGATTTTGAAGACTCTCAAATGTACATGAACAATGATAATCTAGGGTACACAGAAGACATTTGATAAACATTCTTTTTCCTCTTGTACAATTTTTCAAAAAACAGTACAACTGGCTTAGTGAATATCTTAGGTAATTTGGTATTCTCTTATCCAGTGATTTGGTTGTATTCCTAAAAAAAAAAAAATCTTATTTTTTATATGCTACCCCTCTTCCATTCTTTTTAAAAATGATGACAGCTAGAACATGACAGCTACTAATATCCCATGTTTTATAGACAAAATGAATAGCACATTACATGTTTCTATTATTTTGGTCTTAAACTAAGAATTCCTGGTTTCTAGAAGCCAATTTTCCTTCACCATAAATTTTATCTAATATTTAAAAAGACTATTGGGGGTGTGGAGGAGGAAAGGATTTACTTCTGACATCCTTTGTAGTTACAGTGAGTACTGGGTCTTCTATTTCTTTTGTATCCCCCAAAGTACTAAATGTTGGCTATACTAAACGTGTTTAATAAATACTTGTTGATCTGACTTGTTCTTACAGAACGGTACTGTTTTTAATATACAAGAACATCTGTTATTTGGCACTGACTGGGAATAAGATGTTCTGTATTAGTGAGTTTTTAAAATAATAAGCTTAACCCATTAAGTACTTAACTATCATTTTTATCTTCTTTTGGAAGTATGGAATAATTAATTTTCCAAATGAATATGCACTTATTTACTTCTCAAATATTATATTAATTTTAATCTTCTTTTAATAATGCTGGGTCATAATTATGAACACCAGTATTGTCATTTCTCTGTGCATGGCATATACACATACATACATATATATACATACATATGTATTTGAATATGGTGGACAGGATGAAGGACCACAAAGGAAACGGTATCAAACATGAGGCTGAATGACCAGCAATGCCATGATTTACCTGGGTATTTTTCTTAAACACATCTGTCAGATGCTTTGTTTGGTGGTGAGAAGATGCTGTGATAGGTACAGAGTGGCATTGATTCCTTCACCCAGTCACTGAGTACCTGCCAAAAGGGCATCCTTCTAGATGCTGTGATGACTCTAAGGCAGTAAAACAAGGCTGACACTGAAAAATACCTTATTAGTGCAAAGGCCAGAGTAGTCTCCTCTAGAATAATTTTCCTTATCCTCTACAAAAGTCTGTTTCTCTTTACTCTTCTTTGTCTATAAACTGGGCTAACGAAGTATAAAGAAGGAACATGACATCTTCATTTCAAGAACTGGTACTAGAATGTTTTAGCAAAGGTATCTTTCAAAAATTATAAATTCTTCACAAGCAGAAGATAACACTTCTGCAGGCATGACTCTAACTACAATTGTATTTTATTAAATCCCTACATAATAATTGATTTTGATCAGAACACAGATGTAATCTGAACATTTTTCTTTTCAATAATAAAAAAAGACTAAAACTTCAAGAGTGTTAAAGTAGAAACAGCATAATGTAGTTAAGCTAGGTTGCCTGGAATTCTCCTCTGTATAAAAGGAATAACAAGAAAACCTACCACATAAGATTTCTGAGGATTAAATGGATTGATTTATTAAATGAGAATGAAATTTGGAAATACCTCAAAGGGTGGGGGTATTTCAAGATAGAAGATACAGTTTTTGCAAATTTTTTTAGTATCCCATCCCATAGCACAACAGTTAATTATTCTGATACTATCCATATAAAAACTGGCTGATTTGCAAGACAATTATCCTTCCTTAGTTTTTCAACTTGACATTCTATAATTTTTATTGTGTTATTTCCACTTTGAAATATTTCCCTCTTTCACTTTTTTTTTTTATTACTAATGACGTGAGTTTTATTCTAATAACTGAAGCTTTACTCAGGGCTATGACACTGTAGCACTCCAGATGGCACTATTTACATTGTACTTTAGGCAAACCATATCCCTGGAACTGTGCATTGGCAGCCCTGCCTCTGCCTTACGTTTTCCTGTCATCTTATTTTTCTCATATTCAACTTTATTTATTGTAAAGAGGGACAAAGACTATCTCACTTGTCTTCTTACATAGTCCTAAGTATATACACACTGCAACAGTACTGTATAACAATTTGTTTTCTTTTTATAGAAATGTATAATACAATTAAGGCACTAAATATTTTTGATGATTTTATACTTTGATAGCTTATATTTTCATGAGTTTCATTTAAGGCTGTATAGCTGGCACTGTGAAATATTTTAAAAGGGGGGATATTGCGGCTGATAATGAACTGCTAACTTAAATGAGAACTCGATTTTCTTTTTTTTTTTTTTTTTAAAGATTTTATTTATTTATTTGACAGAGAGAGATCACAAGTAGGCAGAGAGGCAGGCAGAGAGAGAGAGGAAGGGAAGCAGGCTCCCTGCTGAGCAGAGAGCCCGATGCGGGGCTCGATCCCAGGACCCTGAGATCATGACCTGAGCCGAAGGCAGAGGCTTTAACCCACTGAGCCACCCAGGCGCCCCGAGAACTCGATTTTCTTACAAACTTGCATAATCACAGAATACTAAAACTACATGGAAGCTTAGAAAAAATTTAATTTATCATCTTCTATAATAATATTTCAGAGTATGAGTAGCACCTCAGTTCACAGTTTGAATTAATGAAGTTATATCAAAGAATACAGAGAAGAAAGAGCTAAAATATTTTTAGATGTGAATACCATCTTCTTAGGATACATCTGAAAATTGTCACTCAGGCAGGTGAATGCAGGTACTAGGGCCAGTACTAGGGCCAGACTGCCTGATATGCCGGTTCCTCGACTTAACAGCAATATGTCCCTTGCCACAAATTACTTAGCTTCTTAGTATCCCCATTATATAAAATGAGCATAAAATAGTACCTATCTCAGAGTTGTTGTAAAAATTAATTAAATTTACATAGGTAAGGTAATTAGAGTGGTGGTTAACATACAGTAAAGCACAATAAAATATTTAGTAATACTTTGGCTATTAATATTGTAATTCATTTATACAAAATAAAATAGCTTTGTCAGTCTTGGAGAAGCCTGAAATGGTTCCGAAATGATTATTTACAGGCTTAAAAATGTCAGTGATTCCCCCTCCCCTTCCTCTACTCTTTCCCCTACTGTCCCATAGAAAGAAAGAAAAAAAATAAGTCAGTGAAGACCAAGTACCTAGCACAGTGCCTGGCACACAGTAGATGTTTATTTGCTGACTGAATGAACTAGTCTATAGATTAATTTATTCTCAATACATTTATTTGTTCTTTATAACAAGAGATAAACAAGTGACAACTTTTTATTCCCTAGACTGACATACTAGTATAAGTAAGAACTACCTTTACTGTCTGATTTAGAATTTGGCAATTTCAATAAACTATATAATTCTTTTTTTATTTTCAGCATAACAGTATTCATTACTTTTGCACCACACCCAGTGCTCCATGCAATCCATGCCCTCTCTAATACCCACCACCTGGTTCCCCCAACCTCCCACCCCCCGCTGCTTCAAACACCTCAGATTGTTTTTCAGAGTCCATAGTCTCTCATGGTTCACCTCCCCTTCCAATTTCCCTCAACTCCCTTCTCATAATTCTTATGAACCTGTTCAGGAGATAGATTGTTTAGAAATGATGTCCCTAAGACCATAAATCTAGCTAATTATAATACTCCGTCTCTCTGAAACGACAAGTTAAACATTAGAAAATACACATATTTTAAATGTACATATTTTAAAACATATTTATTTTAAAAATTATTTTAAGTTGGCACTGAGTCAGAGAAATATTTCTTCTGCTCTTTATAGTACAAAATGTTAAGAATCTATATTGTAGTCCTGCTCCTATTATATAGTCTCTTTTGTTATATATGTGATAATGTAATATTCCTTTGTATAGACTATAGTATTTTATATAATAAAGCTTAGTATTTAAAAATTTTTGACATTTTATTCACTTATTTTATTTTACTCCCCATTTTAACCAATAATTCAGGGCCACTTAGTACATTCCCAATGTTATGGAACCATCACACTCTCTAGTTCCAGAACATTTTGATTATCCCAAAAGGGAACACTGTACCCATTGAGCAGTTTCTATTCCCTTCCTAGACCCCTACTGTTCCTGGAAACCACTAATCTATTTTTTGTCTCTATGGATTTCTTTATTCTGGAGATTTTATATAAATGGAATCAAAGAATATTTTACGTCTACTTTCTTTCACCTAGCATAAAGTTTCATCAATGTTGTAGCATGTATCTATACTTCATTCCCTTTTATAGCTGAATAGTGTTTCAAAATAAGGATATACCACATTTTGTTTATCTAGCCATTTGTTCTTGGACATTTGGATTTTTTCTACCTTTTGGCTATTGTGAAGAGTGCTGCTAGGAATATTCCTTTGTACATTTGTTTGAAGACCTGCTTTAATTCTTTTGAATATTTACCTTGGAACAGAATTGCTGGGTCATGTTTAACTGTTTGAGGAAATGACTAAAATGTTTCCACAGTGTCTATACCCATTTTACATTCCCACCAGCAGAGAATGAGGGTTCTAATTTCTTCACAGTTTTCCCAACACTTGTTACTTTCTATTTTTGTTTGTTCTTTTCTACCCTTGTGAGTGTGAAGCAATATTTCATTGTGGTTTTTTTTTTAAGATTTTATTTATTTGAGAGAGAGAGCGAGCGAGCGAGTGCATGAGAGGGGAGAAGGTCGAGGGAGAAGTAGACTCCCTGTGGAGCTCAGAGCCCGATGTGGGACTCAATCCCTGGACTCTGGGATCATGACCTGAGCCGAAGGCAAGTTGCTTAACCAACTGAGTCACCCAGGCACCCCTATTTCATTGTGCTTTTGATTTGTATCTCCTTAATGTCTAATGACACTCAGCATCTTTTCACGTGCTTGTTGGTTAGCTTATACATTTTTTGGAGAATTGTCTATTCAAGACATTTGTCTGTTTTGTCTTTATTTTATTGAAGCATAATTAGCATATAGTGTTATTTTAATTTTAGGTGTACAATATAATGACCCAACAATTCTATCTGGGTTGTCTTTTGTTTGTCTTTTTAATGTTCAATTGTAAGAGTTCTTCATATATTTTGGATGAGACCCTTATGTTATGATTTGCAAATATCTTCTCCCATTCTGTGAGTTGTCTTTTTGCTCTTTGACATTGTCCTCTGATGCCCAAATTTTAAATTTTGATGAAGTCCAATTTATATCTAGTTTGTTGTTGTTATAGTCACCTTTGGTGTCATTTCTAAGAAATCACTGCCAGATCCAAGGTCATAAAGATTTGCCCCATGTTATCTTCTAAGAGCTTTCTAATTTTAAATAGATATTGTTGAGGATTTTTTTCATCAATATTTGTAAGGGATGTTGGTTTGCAGATCTTGTGATGCCTTTGGTATCAAGATAATGCTGGCATCATAGAATGACTTAGAAAATGTCCCCTATTTTATTATCTAGAAGTATTTGAGAGACTGGTGTTGATTCTTCTTTAAATGTTTGGTAGAATTCACAAATAAGGCATCTTGTCCTGGGCTTGCTTTGTTGGGAAGTTTTTGATTATTAATCTCTTTGTTATAGATCTATTCAGATATTCTCACTTTTTCTTGAATTTTGTGTTTCTGGGAATTTCCCATTTCATCTAGGTGAACTTGCTGGTGTATAACTGTTCATAATACTCTCTTAAAATCTTTTTATTTCTGTAAGGTTGGTAGTAATGTCCCACTTTTTCTGATTTTACCAATTCTGTCTAGCCAAAGGTTTGCTAATTCTGTTATATCTTTTCCAAGAACCAACTTTTGGTGTCATCAGTTCTCCATTATTTTCTATTTTGTTTATCTCTGCTATAATCTTTATTTTCCTTCTTCTGCTACCTTTGGGTTTCCTTTTTTCTTTTTCTAGCTCCTATGAGGTATAAACTGAAGTTACTGATTCAAGTTCTTTCTTCTCTTTTTCCTTCTTTTTAGGTAGGTATTTACAGACACAATTTCCCTCTGAGCACTGTTTTGCTACATCCTATCAATTTTGTTGTTTATTCACTTTTAGTCACCTCAGAGTACTTTTTTTTTAAAAAAATTTTTTTTTTTTTTTTTGGTTTTCAAAGAATTTATTTATTTATTTAATAAAAAGAGAAAAATCACAAGTAGGCAGAGAGGCAGGCAGAGAGAGAGGGGGAAGCAGACTTCCTGCTGAGCAGAGAGCCTGATGTGGGGCTTGATCCCAGGACCCTGAGATCATGACTTGAGTCAAAGGCACAGGCCTACCCCACTGAGCCACCCAGGTGCCCCCTCAGAGTAATTTCTAATTTCCCTTATGATTTCTTCTTCTTTGACTATTTATAGGTTGATATTTAATTTCCACATATTTGTAGATTTTTCAATTTTTCTCTGTTACTGACTTCTAGTTTATTCCACTGCGGTCAAAGAAGGCACTCTGCATGATTTTAATCTGTTAAAATTTATTTAGATTTATTTTTAGGCTTAACATACAGTTTATTCTGGAGAATGTTTCATGTGCACTTGAGAAGAATGTACATTCTGCTGATGCTGAAAGTGTTTTGTATACATTTGTTAGGTGAGGTTATTTATAATGTTATTCAAATCCACTCGTTCCTTATTGACCTTCAGTCTAGTTACTCTACTAAGCATGTATTTTTTAAAGCATGGTATTACCTGCATATAAAGCTACTCCCAAGATGAAACAGGCTCTGCTTATAATTGGACAAGGATTTTATTTGTCCAAGTGAACAAGTGAAACATGCAGATCCAAACTAATCAGTAGGATTTCTTTAGTATAGTGATAAGAATGATTCCTAGGATATAAATAGCTATTTCCATTGCTTAAACTGTAGTTGCCATTTGGATAGTGTCTTTATTAATAACTCAGCAATTCTATACTTCGAATTAATGAAGACAGTTGTACTGAAATGTTTTTCTCTTGTAATCCTATCAGAAGTCCTTCTTTCCTTTGTTACTATGAGAGTATATGATACCTACTACTCTTCCTTAAACTTCTTGATTTATGCTATTTCTTTTAAAAGTCTTATTTATACTGCTTTTGGCCCAAAAGGTTTGACTTTAATGGCCAATCAGAACTGTCCTTTATTTCTGATTGGTGAACTAAGCTGATGAATTCTAAATTTACCTCCCCAGCTACTGCTAAAATGATGTTATCAACCCCTATATCTCAGTGGCTTACAAAAATAAGCATAAATTTCTTGCTCATGAGTCTGTGGGAAGCTCTATTTCAAAATGCCAGATGGGTCCATATTTGTTCCATTTGTTTCTCACTGTGGAACAATGAGAAACCGGTAGCTATCTAGACATGCTCATCCTATAGAAGACAGAGGACAGTAAGTCAAGACAAACCGGGTAAATCATTTAAATATCTGCTTGCACCACAGCTGCTAACATTGTATCGGCCTAAGCAAGTCACACAGCGAAGCCCAATGGTGTGGGAAAATCTTCTCCATCCTTGTGAAAGGGGGAGGGAGAGTAAGTATTTGCTGAACAATAACATCATCAACCACAGCCTAGCAAAATAAAGCAATTAGGGGCAACACAGTACGTTTTTTAAAAAAGTTATGTTTATTTAAAGGACTTACTTTGAAGTTAAGCCTTTCTCCTTTTTAGAGTAATATTGTTTTTACTTTCATAAAATGATGGTAATAATAGAAGGCAGCAGACCTTTTAAAATTCTTATTACTTGACAAAATAAAAAATTGGCAACCTTCTGTCAGTCCCAAAATTTTAGGACAATTTTACTACGTTACAAAAACCCAAAACTCTACTACAAGAAAAAAAGTAATCACAGACCACTGAATGTAATCCCAGGTCTCTGGCTATTGTTCACTATTCAGAGGCTATTCCTTGGCTTTCAAAGGCACTCATTTTCACCCTTCTCAGGTTTCATTATTCCAAATGCTTGTGATTAGGAAAGTCCAGGAGTTAGAGAACGAAAATGTCATTATTTATATCTAGTGATCTAATCTAACTTTTTACTTTAAAAATGGTCCCATTTACTCTTCAGGTCTCTATATAAACTTGGTTTTGTAACACTTGAGGCCCTAAAATCTTAATGGCATGTAAATCTTTCATGTCCTAGACATGAAAATTTTAACAGGCAGTACATAAAGAATAATGGCCTATGACTCTATAACTTTAAAAAGATGAGCTATTATGATTAAAATTTAAAAAGTAGCCAGTGGCTTTACTTCCAGTGTGAAAGGACACATATTTAATGGTTTTATATATATATATATATATATATATATATACATATACAAATATTTATGAATACTAATGATTTTGTCATAGTCTTACCAAACATTAAAATTATATAAAATAGCAGAGCTGTGTCCCCCCCCCCATAGTACTGTTAAAGCAAGTGAAGCAACTGGCATACTTACAGAATTCCATTTCACTCCTAACTCCTCAGCTTATTTCCACCTCCTACTCTTGCTGTCATCTTGTTGTTTACTTGTGATATTCTCTAGCTTTAAGCAATATTAAAAAATGTCATAGCTATCTCATCCATTCCAAACTAGGGATGGAGTTGAAGAACAGGATATTGAAATGCATTATATCTGCAGAAAGCCTTATATGAGACTTCCAAATTAGTCAAAACAGGAAATTTCCTATGAGTCCTACTGCAAATGAGATTTACAATTCATTTATAAACATTAACTTATCAGAAAGGATCTGTGAAATAACTTCATAATATGGCAGTTGCCTTTTATTATCTTACTGCTCTTACCCAATATTGGAGAATTTGACACAATACATATTTAAATTTCATAAATATACAAATCTACAATAAGAGGCAGAGAGGGAAGTTTCCGTTAACTGGAATTCACCAGTTTTGAAACTCATGTTTGTGCCATGCTTACAATTTAAATAAAGTATGCATCTTTTACAACATCTTACAGAGTATATACAGAAGCTAAATTTTCTGTAATTTTTACAATGTAATTCTCATTAAAATAGGATGAAAATTGAAAAATGTGGTTTTAACATAAGTAACATACCTGCAGGTATGATCATCACTCACACTTGCAATTTCTTGGCCTTCTTTGGGATCAAACACCAAACCATTAATGAAATCTGAATGGCCCTCTAAAACCTGACATCAGGGGAAAAGGTAGTAAGAATACAGAAAAAAAAATCTACAAAATTTCTACTAATATTTTTACTTCACTGCCTTAAAAGCTTTCACTGCATGCTTCCCTTCTCTATAAATATTTCTTAAGCAATCTGCTATTTTTAAGGCATGATTTATACACCCACTTTTTCTGGAAGGTTTATCTTGGAAAGAAGCTGATCATTCAACACACTCTATTAGCTTGATCTTTCTTTTCTAGTATGCATTTCTTATAAAAACACACACACACTTTTTTACAGTACCTGTCCTCATCTTACCTCCTCTCTTACTTGTTAAATAAAGCTTAAATAAAAATTAAAGCTAGAAGAAATTTCTAGGGGCACTACACTGAGATAGAACCCCAAGTCATACCTACTGCTCTGCACACTAACTACTTAATAAACATAGTATGGGTTTCACCTTATGGGGTCTTTATTTACTTCCTCTATGTAACTGCCAGCACTGGAGACAAGTTAGTATTAGAAGCCCATAATCACAACAACCCAGAAATTCATTTTTGTTTTGTGGTGAGAACATTAAAGATCTACTCTCTTAGCAACTTCAAGTATATAAGCCATACTATTAACTATACATATTATGCTGCATATTCGGTTTGCAGAACTTATTTACCTTATAATTGGAAGTTTGGTACTCTTTGACCAACATCTCCCCATCTCCCCCAGCAACAACCATCTTACTCTCTGTTTCTATGAGTTTGGCTTTTTAAAAATCCACCTATAAGTGAGATCATACAGTATTCGTCTTTCTCTTATTTTACAGGGTTATTTATTATACTAATAGAAAACACATATATAGAACTTACTATGTACAAAACATTGTTCTATCTGTTTTGTATGAATTAGCTCAGTTAATCAATGCTCATAACCTTATGACACAGATGCTATTATTATGCTCATTTTATAGATAAGGAACTAGGCACAAAGAAATTAGGAACTTGACCAGTCATACTCTTATTAACATGATAGAATTAGGCAGTCTGGATCCTGTGTCTGTGCTCTTAAGCGCTTTATAATCCCACCTTACCCTACATGCTGCACTGATCATTGGTTCTCTCGAAGTTTGACTCTCAACTCTGTGTGTGTTCATGTCTATTATACTCTTACTATACCCAAATGTGAATTTCTAAATCCCCCTCATTTGCTGTGCCTACCTAATATTTTAATAAATGATATCAGATTTATAATCTGTAGTCCTTACTATAGCCAAAAATAGAGTACATGAGATCCTGAATTATATACTTTAAAGATGAAAATTAAACATCATTTTATTTTATTATTTTTAAAG
This sequence comes from Lutra lutra, assembly GCF_902655055.1. NCBI lineage: Eukaryota > Metazoa > Chordata > Mammalia > Carnivora > Mustelidae > Lutra > Lutra lutra. The sequence goes on from NC_062285.1 coordinate 125,262,810, forward strand.
ATTTTATTTATTTATTTGACAGAGAGAGACACAGTGAGAAAGGGAACACAAGCAAGGGGAGGGGGGAGAGGGAGAAGCAGGCTCCCCGCTGAGCAGAGAGCCCAATGTGGGGCTTGATCCCAGGACCCTGGGATCATGACCTAAGCCGAAGGTAGGCGCTTAACGATTGTGCCACCCAGGCACCCCTTAAACATCATTTCAAACTGAGATAAATCCAAGTAAAAAGGCAAAAATAATGTTTTAAGGGGTGCCTGGGTGGCTCAGTGGGTTAAGCCTCTGCCTTTGGCTCAGGTCATGATCTCAGGGTCCTAGGATGGAGCCCTGCATCAGGCTCTCTGCTCAGCAGGGAGCCTGCTTCCCCCTCTCTCTTTGCCTGCCTCTCTGCCTTCTTGTGATCTCTGTCTGTCAAATAAATAAATAAAATATTGTGAAAAAAAATGTTTTAAAATAAAGAGTTATGAATTATACTTGTCAACATACCTTATATTCATTTTTATCTTGAAGATCTGAAGTAAATAATCTTATTTTCATATCAGCAGCTGAAGTACAAAATCTGGAAGTGAAAAAACAAAAACCAACACAAATCAATGACTAGAGCTACAAGCTACAAGCAGAAACAACGATGAATCTCACATACATAATGCTAAGTGAACAAAGCAGGACAAAAAAAGGATATTATTATTCCATTTGTATGAATGTTCATAAGTAGGAAAAAATAAACTTTATTGTTTCAGGGATGCATACATAGCTGATAAAACTATTTAAAAAAGAAAGAAAATAACTGTCACAATAATCATGAGCTTAATTATCTTTAAGGGTAAGGGAGAAAGATGATTTGGGAGGGGCACAGTGGGGACCTTGGGTGCTAGGAATGTTCTATTTCTTGACCTGGGTGATCATTACAGGTGTTTGTTTTACAACAATTCGTTTTACAATACAATAGTAAAACAAAAGTTTTACAACACACTGTGTATGTACTTTTTCTGCACTTTTTGGCATATATGCTGTATTTCATAACACAAATAAAAGGTAAGAAAAACTAAAAAGCAAAGCTTATCTACCTAATTCTTCTCCTTTGAATTTCTCCTATTATTATTTTGGATATTCATATTTTCATATCCAGAGGAAACTGTAGAACAGACTTGCTACAACAACATTACTAATGTGAGATCTCCTAATGTAGATCTCATACTTATGTCATAAGAAATCATTTAAAAATCTCTCTTCAAAATATAATTTCTAAAATAGAAAAAGATTACTTTAGAAGGTTTCTAAAAGAAATATCCCAAGCAAAATGTTTATAAAGTATTAGTAGAAGAGTAAGGCCAAGTTCAGTAAAAACATCAGGACTTACAGGGGTTAAAGATTATTTTCTTAAAAAAAAAATTAATGAAAGAATCTTATTAAAAGAAAAAAACACAGACACACACACACAACTTTATGGCAACTTTATGTTTTTCCACTTTTCTCCAAACTTTGCTGCTTGAGTTTATACATGGTAAGTATATTTACACCACCCTTTAATTAAACCATAAAGCCTCAGAGAATAGAAGTAAGGTGAAGCATTACTTTCCAGCAAGTGTGAAGAAAAGCAAGTGGGGATGAACAGAGAGAGAGAGCAGAACTGAAGGCAACTAAATGCTAAAGATAAAACACTAGGAATGGGTTCTTTCTAGCTGTAAGTTAAGCTAATGATAAAACAGACACCAAGTTATACCTCAGCCATCTTTTTTTTTTTTAAGATTTTATTTATTTGAGAGAGAGAGAATGAGAGGGAGCATGAGAAGTGGAGGGTCAGAGGGAGAAGCAGACTCCCTGCTGAGCAGGGATCCTGATGCAGACTCAATCTGGGACTCCAGGATCATGACCGGAGCTGAAGGTAGTTGCTTAACCAACTAAGCCACCCAGGCGCCCCATGAGTCATCTTAATACGTATTATACTTTATACGTATTATACTTTATATGTATGTATATACATACACACACACACACACATATACATATATAATGTATTTCTTATTTTACTTTATTTTTCTTATTTTACTTTACATATATACGTATGTAAAGTGAAATAATAGATTATATATATATATATGTAAAGAAATACAAATATAGTTTAATCATAATTGTGTGAAGTTATTTATGAAAAAATAGGATACTGAGTATAGAAATGGCCTTTAAAAATATTTTGTATATTCCAAATTTGATACAGTAAATGTGTAATGTTTTATAATAAAATATTTGATTTATTTAAAAACAAAACTGTGCAGTCAGCTTGCTCTAATAATATTGTCTTTAAAATTGATGGCTGGTTAATATTCTGAATTTATCATATATATTTGCAGAAAAAATCTGAAGCTGCTTATCAGACAACATCAACAAAAAAGGTGAAACAGTAACAGCATATGTCATCTTATGACGTTAAAGTAGGACAGGAAAACAGGGATCAAGCAGAACCATGGAGGAAGATAGTTTGTCTAGCTTTCAAAATCTGCTAAAAAATGCAGAAACTAACTGACTCTTGTTTAACTCCAGATTTTGAGAACACTTTCTTTTAATATAAAAGGAAATGAACAGCAAACTGGCTATTAACAATGATATATGTATATTAACAAGTGCTGTTGTATGGATTATTTAAAATTAGGTTAGCTAAAATCTGTACAGCTTCTAAAGGAAACAGAACATCTTCACAATGTTGCTGTAGGCAAATATTCTTTAGATAGGAAATAGAATCCATATGAAAAAGTGCTCAAAATCATGAGTCATCAGGGAAATGTACTTGTGGTTCCAAAAATAATGGCTAAAATAAAGACTGACAACAATAAATGCTGAAGAGCTGGTAGAGCAAGTTGAACATCTCTAGATTAACTGGTGGGGATATAAAACAGTAGAACCACTATGGAAACTGGTACTTTCTTAAAATGTTAAAAAAACATTCAACCACCCTCTGATTTAGCAGTTTTGCTCCTAAGAATAAGGAAACCATGTATCTACTAAGAGCTATATATACAGGGGTGCTCATAGCAACTTTAGTCATAGCAGCTGAAAACTGGAAACTGTCTGGTGTCTACTTAGAGGAGAATGGATAAACAAACAGTGGTATTTATACCATGTAATGGAATACTTTTCAAAAATAAAAAGAATCACTGGTAGTTATAACATGAATAAATCTCAAAAACAACCAACGAGGCACAAAAGTATATTCTGTATGATTCCACTTATATGAAGTTCTAGAATAGGCAAAATTAACTTCTGAAAATTAGATTAATGGTTGCTTTGGCAGAAGATGGGGTACAAGGATTGACTGGGAAGGAGTACTAAGAAACTTTTGAAGTGATAAAAATGCTATGTATTATCAGTACATGGGTTATACAAGTGTATGCATGGCAACACTGATCAAATGGTACCCTCAGAAGTTGAGAATTTCACTGTATGTGAATTATCCCTCAATTAAAAAAAATTAGGTTAGTTCAGTAAGAGCTAACTAACGATTGCTATCTTGTTTACTAAAAAAAGGCATATCTTTTAGATTTGGAATCTGTGGAAGCAAGGTTAGTTTTTCGTAACAAACATTAAACAATCTGACACATATTGCCTTTGTGAAGAAGGCCTCAGCAGGTACTGTCAAGATTTTTCTCAAAAAGGAACTGTTCTTTTCAATGCTTTCATAAAAACTGAAGCCCAAGGATTAGAATTATAGTTTTATGTACTGTTAAACAAGAAAATGTGACACTGGCCTCTGTGTAGCAGTAAGGTTCATTAATGACTCAATCAAATCTACTTATTTTAACAGTTATACTTTCAATAAGTGGTAAACTCAGTGAAGAATCTGTGAAGACTTCAAATGATTCAGATGAAACTCAAGTAAAGAGCTTTATGGTCAGGCCCCAACACATACTCAAGGCATCACTACCATGTTGCATATTTAAATCACAAATTCAGATAGTAAGACTAAATTAAGAAATAATGGCCAATGTTAAAATATCTAATATCTGAAATTGGGAAAAATGGAAATGGAGGAAAAAAAGTCCTTATCAAAAGGCTTCAGATCACTTAAAACAAAGGACATTAATAAATACTACACTTAATAGTTTTAAACTTACTTGATTACTGGAGGCAATGAATCAAGTCTAGTTTCTGGGCTCCACGCTATGCCATCGACCCTGACTCCATGCTGAAATGTTCGTAGTGTTTTATACTGAATTCCTTCAATGTCTGCTTCTTCCTCCTAAGCATATACAGTAAATGTTTTAAGAAGTTATGAAAACAAACACTATAACATTCTGATTTTACCATAATGAAGAATTTATCAGGAGGCCATATATATTCTTTTGAGAAAGTTCGAAAACAGGTTAGATATAGAGATTTAACTGGTTAGCTGAGCAACACTGACAACAAAAATAGCTAAAACTGTCTAAGTCTCGTGGAAAACTCTATAGGACAACTAAAAACAAACAGTAAATATATTATTTTTTTACACAGCATTATATATAGCACTATACATATGTAAGATGTTACAAATTGTTCATCTAATATTGTTATGGACTATGAATAGTGAATATGTTAATACAATCTGGTTAATTTAGTCTTTTGGATACAAGATTCTGGTTTAGATATTTAAAGTCAGCTTATTTACCTGCTTTGGTACTACTAAAGTAATTTCAGTTTATATTCATGGGAAGATGAGGAAAAAATGAATTTTGAAGTATTTAGGTTTGGAAATAGGGATAATCACCTGAAAAAGTTTCCCATTGTAAAATAATGTAACGCAGCAGCTATCTTAAGTACTTCTGTCCACATCCAAAAATTAACAGGTTCAGTTTGCAGGAAAAAAGGACAAAGTTTAGTGCCTGCACAAGGAAGGATGATTGGAGACTTCTGCAAAGATCCAGGTCCTTTAAAGGGGAAGTAGGGAAAAAACCCCCAAACCGAAAGTGCCATGTAAAATATCTACCATGGGTGAAGGCTAAGAGAGAAAAGCCACTTATGAGAAATCTCTACCATAAGCTGGCTGTAATATGAGTCTGTGGCTTGAATTCACATTAACTATGTGCTCCAGAAAATGACAATTGATTTCAAAATGGTCATATGTTGGTAGTGGCCCAGAGCACCTGACAGACAAAGGCAAATTCTCTTTGGATGAACTACCTCTACCCAGGTCTCAAAAAGTTACCACAGATATAGTTCAATCAAATATGATCTTACACAAATGTACTCAAACATGTGAAAACAAAGAACCACAAACACAAGGTATGAGTAAGCAATAAGAGATTACCAAGAATGATTAGGCAGCTTTAAAAAAAAAACAAATAAAACATTTAGATTAAAATATTGTAAGAAAAAAAATGCTTAGAGCAATTGGAATACAGACTTGAAAAAATTACTCAGAATGCAGAAAAGAGAAGACAAAAAAAAAAGTTAAAAGGGATTCAGTGAGAAGTTCCACTATATATCTCATTTGGGTTGTAGAGGAATAAATAGAGGGAATGAGCGAAGAGGCAATATTTGAAGATGAAGAGATAATAGCAAAGGATCCTCCATACTTGATGACAGGCACTAATACATATATTTAGATAGAACAATGTCCCAGACAGCTTAAATAAAATCCACAGGCAGATACAACATAGTGCAACTTCAGAATACACACACAAACTCTCATGATATAAATTTGTGTGTATGTGTACATACAGACTGAGGGAGGGGAGGGGGAAGGGAGGGAAAAGAAAGCAGGACGAGGATGGGGCTTTTAGCAACAGCAACCAGAAAGAAAAGACAGGTTTCCTATATATGAGATTTCCTATAAAAGAATTAGAACCATAGACTTCTTGGCACATAGCTTCTTGAAACAACAAATGCATGAAGATAGTGGAACAAGATCTTCAAAACAATGACAGAGAAGACTTTAGGACTATACACACAACCATACTGTTTTTCAAGAATGAAGTTGTATTAAATATATTTTCAGAAAAACAAAAAACCAAGATTTAAGCATCAGCAAACCCTCACTAAAAGATCTCCTAGAGGAGAGAATGGCAAACTATGGCTGGGCCAAATTTGGTCTATGCATTGGCTTTGTATGGCCCATGAACTGAAAATTTCTCTCTCTATATGTGTATATATATACACTATATATATGTATGTACGTATATATATACACGTATATATACATATACACACACACATATACACACACACACACACACATATATATATTTTAAAGATTTATTTATTTGAGAGGGAGCGCGCGCGTGCGCACAAGCGGGGGTGGGGGTGGGGAGGGAGAAGCAGGCTCCCTGCTGAGCAGGGAGCCCAGTACAGGGCTTGATCCCAGGACTCTGGGATCATGACCTGAGCTGAAGGCAGGCACTTAACTGACAGAACTACCCAGGTACCCCCTCATTTTTGTATTTTTAAGGAGTTGTAGAAAACAAAGAACAATTTGCAACAGGTACTGTAAGTGGCTGGAAAAACCTAAAATATTCACTATCTGGCACTTTACGTAAAGAACTTAGTAATAAACTTTCTCTCGTAGTAAAGGGTGTACTTTATTACACCCTTTACTACAAAATGACCCCAGAAGGAAGGACTGAGATTTAAGGAACAGTGAGTAAAAAATCAAAGGCAAACAGATGGGTTAATCTAAACAAATATTAGCCCTATAACATAATTTGTGGCTTAAAATGAAAAGAAAAACAACAGGACTAAAATATGATAGTGATATAAGTCTGGAGGGGGTGATAGTTCAAGAGTCAAAGATCCTTATTTTGTTCATGAAGAAGTTAAAGATTTTTTTTTAAAAAAGATTTTTATTTATTTGTCAGAGAGAGAGAGAGCGAGAGCACAGCAGGGGGAGCAACAGGCAAAGGGAGAGGGGGAAAGCAGGCTTATTGAGCAGGGAGCTGGATGCAGGGCTTGATCCCCCGGACACTGGGATCATGATCTGAGCAGAAGTTAGATGCTTAAGGACTGAGCCACCCAGGCACCCAAATATATTAATTTCGACTTTGTCTAATTAAGTATGCATGGTAAAGTGTCTTTGGTAACCATTAAAAGAGGAGAAACAGCATGCAAAACCTCCCAATTATCAGGGGAGAAAACAATGAAAGGAGGAGGTAACAAAACACAAACAGAAGACAAAAGAATATGCACACTGGCAATGTTTTCAAGGGTAAAAAATTAAAAATAAACCAAATAGCCAATAGAAGAATAGATAGGTTAATTATGCTATATGTGCAAAATATACCATACAACAATGGAAACAAATGAATTTTGACATGGACTATCCTAACAAATACAATGTTAATAGCAACACATGGTAGAAGAAAATAATACAGAATAATTTCATTGATAAAATTTGAAACATGAAAGCCAATATACTCCTTTGCAAGACCTACATATATGGTAACTCTATAAAGTAAAAACAAAGTAAAACAACACAAAATTTCAGGCATGGTTACCACTTGAAGGTGAGAAGGAAAGGCAGTAAGGGAAGAACACCCAGAGGGCTTCAGAAGAATTACTAATGTTCTATTTCTTTAGCTGGGTAGTAGGCATCCAGGAATCTATTTTATTGTTCTTTATACCTTATATAGATAACATATATTTTAAAATACTTTTTATAGGCTTGAAAATACTAAGTTTAAAAACTGTTTTGTTATTTAAATCAATGCCCCAACTGGATCTAGAGACTGCAGCAAAATTTTTCATGACAAATTTTTCCAAGGACTCCTCTGTATTAAGTGATACAATTATCTTTTTGTAAGTTCATAGAATTATAAAATAACACCAGGGGAAAAATCCAGAGCAGGTGAAACTTACTTAAGGGATACATATGTCTACATAGATAGGATATTATCTGAAGGCCTGTTCTAAGAATTTCATTCATCCTGAATCTAAATGCAAGGTTTAAGTGAATCCTATTGAATGTGTTGATTTTTCCAGGATAAAATGTCTTTGGGATCCTAGCAAAGCCATTTCACAAATACATTCCACATGGTTTTCTCTACATAATTCTAATGCCCCTTGAAAAATAACTTTAAATTTCAGACAAACTTGAGTTAACAGCATAAGTTTTTCCATAAATGAAAATAGGAAATAGAAATGTACTTATCAAAGAAAGAAAAACACTGTCAAATTTTGTTGCTTCATAATCTGTGTGTATAATAACTGTATAGCTAACAGCCAGATATGCCAAGGCAGCAACCACTAAGCAATTTTAAAATCAGGTTAAGAGCCTAATCATAGCTGACTTCATAGTTTGGGTTACATCTATTTTTCCACACTGGACAAATCAATCTTCTAAAAATGAAGTTTTTACCATCAAAACACAGATTACTTTGCTACTGTAACAACAGTGTTGACAATTAGGTCCTATATTTGTTACCCAAAGTATATATAGAGTTATTGGATGGCCACGGAGATAAAGAAATCCCAGGGATTGTATAGCTTGCGCTTTATGTATTACCAGTGAAACCTTTTTTCCTGGCAGCAATGCCTGCCACCGAGCCAACTAAAAGGCCAGGGTGTGTGTGTGGTATAGGCAGAGACAAATGCTATTTTGGGTCTAATCTGGGGTGTAGGCAGCATTGTATAGGCAGGAAATTAAGATCCTGTGGAAAACTTGCTGCAATACAAATCATTATAGAAGGCTCTGGTGTGCTTGAGGTTGGGACAAAGCCAGGTTGATGAAAGGGCTCTTGTAAGGGTTTGAAATTGGCAGGCCCTCCCAGCATACCCAGTTAAGGCCAAATACAGAATTTTAGTCAGATGAGACTGTAAAGTTTACCTAGTCCACTTCTTTCACCTCACACTTGAATTTGTATAACATCTGGAGAGAGTTTGCATAACCCTTCTCTGAACATTCTCAGTGACAGGGAACTAGCTACTTCTTGGGGGAGCTTATTCAACTCAAGTTAGAACTTGAATTAGAACTGAAGTTCTAATTCAAAGAGCTCTCTTTAACATTAAAACCAAATCTGTTTTCATGTAAATTCTACTAATTGCTCCAAATTCTGCTCCCTGGAACCATATAGATGAAATCTATTTCAGTGAAGACAAGTATTTGGCCACAGCTGATCTTAGGTGAACACAATGAAAGAAGATTCAGTGTCAGTCTTAAAGCACTATAAGCCACAACTTCACCAAAGACAGAACTGACGAATAACACAAAATATATTTACCATTCTGAGTCTAATCCCTCTTTCACATGGCAGTTTTAAACATTTTAATACCATTCTGAAATGTCTTCAAATACGTTATCTCATTTGCATCATAACATACACTGCTGAGAAATGAAGTAAAGATTAAAGGATATAGAGCTATGCTGTCCAATATGGCAGCCACTAGCCACATGGGGTTATTAAGTACTTGAAATACAGCTAGTTCAAACCGTGTATACTTTATAGAGTACAAAATCCACACCAGATTTAAGACTTAGTTTAAAAAGTATATAAAATATCTCATTAATTTTTTATGTTGGTTACACATGAAATATTTTGGATATGCTGGGTAAAATAATACATTAAAATTAATTTCATCTGATTTTTACTTCTTATAATGTGGTTACAACACTTAAATTTATATTTGTGGCTCACACTGTGTTTCTATTGCACAGCACCGAATTAACTCCTTTTGGCAGTTTAATCATTGCACTGTTTTATAGTGAACATCCAGGTGACTAAAAACTGTTAAGTCACAATTGTCCCTTTTAGCTTCAGCAGTCTATCATTTTAAGACTTTATTAAATTTTAGCTTGTTCAACTTGGCACATTAATCCAATCTATTAAATACTTAAATTCTAAGCACAGTGTCTGGCATACAACAGGTGCTCAATAAATACTTAAGTGGAGTTTATCATTCAAAGCATTAGGTATTCTTCTCAGCTTCACGTTCTACATAAATTCAATGTGCTTGCTTAAATCAAATGTTCTCAAAATTCAAGTCCCCAATTCGTTATTGGTGATCCTTTGAATAGACTCTGAAACTTTCATGTTCCCTCTACCCTTTGCACATAGGACTTCTTATAACAGTTTTCTTACTGCATGGTTTTACACTTAAACATCTTGAGGTCAGGGTCCTTGCTTTTTTAACATAGGTATTACCAGTTCTGTTTTGCACTTAATACTTGACAAATACATGACACCAATTAATAGTACAAGATTCAGCTCAAATTTCCAACATATTCAAAAGAACACCGTAAGATTCTGAAAAATGCTTTGTTGAAATTTAAATCTACTGTATTGACAGTGTTTTCCTGAGTCTTAGAATGAGTATTGCCTTTCCAACAGGCATGTGGAAAACTTTCAATTCAATTTACCTTTACTTAGTTTTCTCAGACAAGAGGCATGAAATTGGATGCTATGGAACTTGAAGTTTCTAACATGAGAGAATAGAAACAACGCTTAATAGCGTTTAATTAGATAACAAAATAACTTTAAAGGGAAACGATAATATATTATAAATCCTCAAGGGCAAATTATTGGGACCCGATTCTCCTCCAGAACTGTTAGAATTATGGCTTCAATCTATCTGAATAGCAGCATCAAAGGAAAAGGGGTTTATAAAATGAGGTATACAGCTTGTTTTTTCATTTACTAGTCATATAAATCCCTGAACTTCTTTGACGTACAATGGAAACTCTGGACAGGGACAGTTGCTTAATTTTATTGCCAGTACTTGGCACAGAAACTTGCCAAGTTAATAAAATTCAATTCTTCCTTTAGGTAGTTTGGCTGTAAGGCCTAGATTGCCAATCTGACAGGTCTGAGGATCAACAAGGACAATGCGCAAGACATGACAGAGCAATACAAATGTTTTTTGCTAGTTCTTTCTTCTCCATCGTCTTTTTCTCTCTCTGCCACTCATCACCTTTTTTTTCCTGATTTTTTTTTCTCCCTTCTTGACTTTCTCATTTATTAGCTGAACATAAATTAGAGCTAAAACATAACTTTTCAGTACTTTTTTTAAATACAATTCTGTATTCAGTTCTTAATTTTAAAAGTAATGTGGGGCGCCTGGGTGGTTCAGTGGGTTAAAGCCTCTGCCTTCGGCTCGGGTCATGATCCCAGGGTCCTGAGATCGAGCCCCACATCGGGCTCTCTGCTCCGCAGGGAGCCTGCTTCCTCCTCTCTCTCTCTCTGCCTGCCTCTCTGCCTACTTGTGATCTCTGTCTGTCAAATAAATAAATAAAATCTTAAAAAAAAAAAAAAAGTAATGAAAACTTAGTTTCACCTGTAGGGAGCTCCTTTATTCTTCTGTGGGTTAGTAGCCTGCACCAGAAAAATGGTTTTACCATCAGTCTTTTTCAAGAGTGTATTATATTATTTCTCCAAATCATGTGGACTTTTTATGATCCTAACTAAGTGGTCCAGCTAAAGTCAGGCCATGGGTCACTTAGCCTGAAAGCTAGCAATTTCTACCCCAATCCTAAGAGACAATGTGGGAAAATGTAAGAGCTCTTGTATTCTACTCAGACACCAAAAAAAATGAAGCCTTTAATTCATACTTTTTCCTTAGCATAAATATGCATGCAGTCTAATTTTGTATAACTTTATTTAATGCACTGTAAAATGCTAAACTGCATTTATGATGCCAAAACAGTATACTGAAATAAAATATTGCCTCCTGAGGAAAAGAGTAAATAATAATGTTTATAATAGTACTTTAGTGGTAAAGTTACTTTAAATCTTTGAAAACTGATCAATGCCAAATTACCTCACCAATTAATCTTAATTTGAGAAATACTATTTTAGGAATAATATTCTGGTAAACAAATTATTAGCCAAAATTTCTAAGGGTTGAACTCACATTGTTTAGACTCTTTCACATGTGGAACTGGCTTTTCTGTAAGAAAACATCGTATGTGCTCACCACAATGCAATCTTGCTTTGGTGATTAAATATGGGCTGGTGCTCGGGGCGCCTGGGTGGCTCAGTGGGTTAAAGCCTCTGCCTTCGGCTCAGGTCATGATCTCGGGGTCCTGGGATCGAGCCCCACATCAGGCTCTCTGCTCAGCAGGGAGCCTTCTTCCTCCCCTCTCTCTCTCTGCCTGCCTCTCTGCCTACTTGTGATCTCAGTCTGTCAAATAAATAAATAAAATCTTTAAAAAAAAAAAAAAAATGGGCCGGTGCTGGGGGGCAACACTGACCAGATTAGTGACAGTTAAAAAAAAAAAAAAATCTATCTATATATATATTTTAATTGTGCCAGATGCCTTCTAGGAACATCACATGACATACTAACTACATTCTCACAAAACCCTATTAAGTATTATTTTCCTCATTTTTATAGAAGAGAGGTTAAGTACCTGCTCAGGGTCATATAGTTATTAAGAGGTAAAGCCAGGCAGAAGTAAAAACCTAAGGATTTTGGCTCCAGAGTTCATTGTCTTAATGACTATGCTAAATTGCCTGTTCAATTAATAGGGTCCCATACTGTGTATACACTGGATGTATGCTTTAGATGTACAAAAAGCATGAGAGCATACTAATACAGAAGCTGAATATCACGACAGCTGTAAAATCTCCTGGAGGATCATTCTTTCGGCTTGTTTCCTATGTCAAAGTGGAATGTAGAAAAACTGGGTTAAGTAATTACTTAGGTCTCATTTGAGACCTATTTTCTCTGTACATACCAAATGTTCAGTTAGCCACAACCTTCAATTACAAGAATATTCCATTTCCAAACACGAGGCAAAAAGAGAAGCCTCATAGTCTTTTTTTTTCACTACCTATTTAATGTATGCACAAATCTCAGGCATATATTACTGGAAATATCTTCCTCTATAGTTCTTCATGTCCTTTTTTCTCTTACATTCAAGCTCAATATGCTTTCCAAGTTTACCCAGTTGGCCAAAGTTTGTTTTTTTAACCAGTGAAATAGCTTCACTGTCATTCACTGAATTTTGTACACTAACCTGAAATGTACACATGCCAACCACCACATAATTACCGCCACCATATGCAATTAAGTTTCCTGGATCCCCACTGTCAAAGGGATTAAATTCTACCACATGCACATAATCTTCACAATCCACAGTGTAGGCAGCATTTCTTGTGGCATCTTGCTTCATCTTCTATGTCAATACTTGAGCAGTTGTAAAAATAAAATAGCCTTCTACTGGATGAGGTCACCAAACTGTGGATTACAGCACAGACATAGTTAGACAGAAACCATCAAAGTGTCAGTCACTTTCAGCAAATGAATCAAAATAAGGACATGGTATTTCAGATGCCACAGACAGCTACCAAAAAAACCAAACCACACCGAACCAGGTACTTCTTTAAATACTTCATGAATAATACCTGCAGAATAAATCATCATATCCTGTTTAGATTAACAAAAAGATAGTGAGTACTTGAAGATGGAATCAGTTTAGTAGTGAATATATTCATAAAAAATTAATGATAGTTAACATTTACAGAGCACTGCTTGCAGGTGCCATGTTAAGGATTTTACTGACATTATGACACCTAATACTTGCAAACCTAAGAGGAGGCAAATGGTTCCCATTTTACAGAAGAAGAAATCGAGGCTTTAATAGGTTAGTTAGCTGCCAAGCTCATAGAGGAGACAGCATTTGAAATACTTTACTAGGTGTTGGACACCAGTGCTAGAGAAGAAAAACAAGCCTCCGCCACGAAGATCACAATATCCGGTAACAGTTACGATTCTCTGCGAAAAGCACAATAAGACCTGGAGAAAGAGTGCCAAAATGTGTGATATAAAAATGATATTCGTAATATCAGGCACAAAACTTCCACCAACCTGTTATGGCCTGATGTGCACTCTGGAAGTAGCATTCCCAGAGGAGACTTAGGGATCTAAAGAGGTCTTTTTTCCCCCCTCCTCCCTTAATTGGATGCAGTTGTCCTGGGAATAGTTGGGCTCAGTAACGAACTCATCAAGACCTGGTTAAGTATTTACGGAGAATCAGAGGAATCCCACCTCAGGGAGCCTATAAACTAGTAACCATACGAGTGGGAATCCAGACTGGACATTTGTTAAGGGTGACCAGCAGGTGGACGCCCATAGAGGCACAGCGATGTGGGAAGTGGAAAAGATTCGAGGTCAGGAAACTCGGTCCCCTTATCGCTTGTTAAATTGTGCCCAGTCTCACTACATTTTCAGGGTTTCACTGTATGGCGAGCTGGACTTGCCCTCTAAAACTGAAGAGCAGAACAGGGAGGAAACAACTGAAGTACCCGCAAAAAGCTCCAACGTCTCTCCCAGACAGGCAAGTCCCGTGAGCCCCGCTACCACCTCCCGAAGCCCGAGGTCAGAGGGAAAACGACTCGGGAGAGAAGGAACTCGCAAGAATAGGATGGGAGCGCTGGGCAGCCAGTTGCAAACCCACGCGAACCCTCAGGTTCAGGAGCGATACGCACCAAGTTGTCGGAAACTGGCCAGAGGGAAGCTGGTCTCCTCCCAAGCCTGCCGCAGCGCGCGCAGACTCTGCTTCCGGGTCAGAGGGCGGAAGCGGCGATTGGTTCCCGAGCCTTCCCGCGAGATTTAAAATAGATCTCTCGACGGACTCTTAACAGCTTTGAGACTACAGCCCCGCCGGACAATTTTTCAGTTCAGTCTGAACCTACCAGATCTATCCCGAGTCAGGTGAGTCTCATGGCTTCCTTGCCCGCCTGTCACACTTTAATTTGTGATTCAGACCGAGAGATTTTTCAGTGAACTCTAAGTGACTGTTAATAGTGGCTTTGCTCTGGAACCCGGTTGGGTTTGGGGATGTTGAAGAATTCACAATATCTAGTGATGAATGGAACTAGAAGGTCCTGTGGGATCATCTGCAGGTTGGACGCCTGGGGCCTCGAAGAGGCTTACTTAGGTTGATTAGGTTGGCAGGAGACCGGGGTTCTAGTACCAAGACCTGCTCAGACTCCAGTTCCATTACTTCGCCCTCTCCCTGTTATACTCTCCCAAAGAAAATTTAGGATCTGTACTCCGACGGTGATGGCACCAAAGACTGCCCTCTCCTTTTTAAAATTAAGTGAATGGCATTAGGTGGATTTTTACTTGTGTCACATAGTTTTATGAGGTAAGATATCTTAACTTTTATATTTGAGGAAATTTATGTTCATCAGAGACTTTAAAGGAATACATCTTATAAATTGGGGAACCAGGATGTGGGCCCTGAAAGTCTGACTCAGAAATTCTTTTACCATCTCACATTGTCTCCCCAGTGATAATTTTCCTGCCTCACAGTTTTTGCTCCGGTGCAATTTGGAATCCAGTTTGTTTGTTTGTTTTTTAAACAAGTATTTATTATCCCTGCCACCTTCTACTGTTTTCGTGTAATGTAGCCTGACATTCAGAGTGCTTGCATATTCCTTATCTCATTGATTTCTCATAACTGGCTGGAAGGTATTATTCCTGTTTTCTGTGTGATTATACCTTCACCTAGGCAGCCAGTTATAATGCTTATTGCCTAGGCTTATATAGTCAGCTAGCTGCTGAAAGAGCTGAGACTAGACCAGATTTGGCAAACTAGGGCACGACTTGCTTTTGTGCAGCTAGTTCCTGAGCTAAGAATAGATTTTACATTTTGAATAGTTGAAACAAAAAAAAGAATAATATTTTGTGACATGTGAAAATTATATGAAAGTTAATTTCAGTTTCTAAAGTTTTGTTGAAGCACAGCAATGTTCCTATGTTTATGTATTGTCTGTGGCTATTTTCACACCGCAAGCTCAAGTTGAATAGTTTTGACAGAGACTGTATGCCTTGCAATCCTTAAATATTTACTATTTGGCCCTTTCCAACAAGTGTGCTGACTCTTGGAAGAGACTGTTGGCTTTTTTTTTTTAAGCTTTCATTTATTTTTATGAGAGAGAGAGAATGAGAAGTGGGGAGGGGCAGAGTGAGAGAGAGACAGAGAAGCAGACTTCCTGCTTAGCAGGAAGTGATGCAGGTGATGCAGGGCTTGATCCCAGAACCCTGAGATTAGGCCTTAGCCACCCAGGCACCCTGAGACTTTTGTCTTTTATATGTGTCAGACACTGTGCTAAAAGCTTGTATTTATGTGATTTATTTTTCACAAAATCCTGTGAGATAAGAACAATTGTTATTTTCATTTCCAGTACAAGGAAGCTGAGGCAGGGGAGGTGGCATAACTTGGTATAGATCTCACAGCTAGTAAGTAGTACAGCCAGGATTCAGAACAGTGTAATTCTTGACTACTTTTCATTTTTAGAAATCTGAACTCATATTTTAATTTTTAAAAAAATTTTATTTATTTATTTATTTAGAGAGAAAAAGAGAGAGTGGGTGCACATGCAAGCATGGAAGAGGGCAGAGGAGAAAGGAGAGAGAGAATATCAAGCTGGATTATGTGCTTTGGAGTGCTGGATGGGGCTGGATCTCAGGACCCTGAGATCATGACCGGAGCTGAAATCAAGAGTGGGTCGTTTAACTGACCAAGCCACTCATGTGCTCCAGAACTCTTAATACTTGTAAATAGTACCCTGAATAATTTAGTACTAAAGATTTATTTCAGGCAAACTGATCATATCACTGAAGCATTACTTCTTCACTTTTTTTGCTTTTAAGAAAGGATGGTGAAATTTGATGAGAAATATAAGGTTTAGCTATTTACTAGTATTTGTATATATGTAGATATTTATAGTTTTTTACTTGCCGATGCAACTATGAATTACTGCTCTGTTAAATGTTATATGCCCATTTTCCTGATTGTATAAACCTGAAATACAGAATAAATATTTGGGATTCTATTTATACACATGAAAAAGAAAAAAAGATAACAGAAGGAGTTAATAAATGGAATGTGTACAGTAAAATATACCCCAAATAAGACAATGGTATATGAATATCTTGGAGACTAGCATACTTAAAAGAAAGTAGGAAAAAAAAAACACCTTTTAGCAACCGTGTTTGTAAACTCAGAGAAAAGAATTGCTTCCTTATATAGCTTGAGTATGTAAAACATTAGAACTACATCTGATTATTTGGAAAGACTTTCATCTGTCAGGAGAAATTATGTAACATGGTGATTTAAGCATCTTGGGTTTAAGTCTGTTTTGCCATTTGCTACCTGAGTTTCATGGGGTGTCGCATTCTTCAGATGTAAAATGAGGATAATAATGGACCTTCCTCATAAGACTCTGTTCAGAGATTGAATGAGGTATTAAATATTAAGCTTTTATTTAT
Source organism: Lutra lutra (assembly GCF_902655055.1). Classification (NCBI taxonomy): domain Eukaryota; kingdom Metazoa; phylum Chordata; class Mammalia; order Carnivora; family Mustelidae; genus Lutra; species Lutra lutra. The sequence goes on from NC_062285.1 coordinate 125,279,985, forward strand.
TGATTTATTTATAAAATTACCAAATAAATTATTACTTGCTTCAGGGGTATAGGTCTGTGATTCATCAGTCTTACACAATTCACAGCACTCACCATAGCACATACCCTCCCCAAAGTCCATCACCCAGCCGCCCCATCCCTCTCACCCCCTCCCTTCCAGCAACTCTTCAGTTTCATTCCTGCAATGATGAGTCTCATATGGTTTGTCTCCCTCTCTGGTTTCATCTTGTTTCATTTTTTCCCTTCCCTTCCCCTATGATCCTCTGTCATGTTTCTCAAATTCCTCGTATCAGTGAGATCATATGATAACTGTCTTTTTTGATTGACTTATTTCGCTTGGCATAATACCCTCTAGTTCCTTCCACATGACTACAAATGGCAAGATTTCAGTTTTTTGATGGCTGCATAATATTCCATTGTATCTAGATATACCAAATTTTCTTTATCCATTCATCTTTTGATGGACAGTTAGGGCTTTCCATAGTTTGGCTATTGTGGACATTGTGGCTATAAGCATTCGGGTGCTCATGCCCCTTCAGATCAGTGCATTTGTATCCTTAGGGTAAATACCCAGTAGTGTAATAGCTGAGTCATAGGGTAGCTCTGTTTTCAGCTTTTTGAAGAACCTCCTGAACCAGCTTGCATTCCCACCAAAAAATGTAGGAGGGTTCCCCTTTCTATGTGTCCTCCCCAACACCTGTTATTTCCTGACTTGTAATTTTAGCCATTCTGACTGGTGTGAGGTGGTATCTCATTTAGGTTTTGATTTGCATTTCCCTGATGCCGAAGTGATGTTGAGGACGTTTTAATGTTCTAAATATTAAGCTTTTGAAAAATTTCTGGCACCGAAGAAACTCCTAAATATTAGATATTGTACTGGTTATCTATTGCTGTGTAACAAACCACCCGAAAACTTAGTGGAGTTATTATTTTATTTGATCTTTTAAAAATAACTTTTAATTTTTTAATTTTTAAGAATAATTTTTAAATTAACATACAATATATTGTTTGTAAAGGGGTACAGCTCTGTGATTCAGCAGTCTTACACAATTCAGTGCTCACCATAGCACATACCCTCCCCAGTGTCCATCATCCAGCTACCCCTTCCCTTCTACCTCTCTCCACTCCAGAAACTTCTGTTTGTTTCCTGAGATTAAGAGTATTTTATGGTTTGTCTCCCTCTCTGGTTTCATCCTGCTTCACTTTTTCCTCTCTTCCCTCATGATCCTCTGCCTTGTTTCTCAAATTCCACATATCAGTGAGATCATATGATAATTGTCTTTCTCTGATTGACTTATTTCCGTTAGCATAATACCTTCTATTTCCATCCACGTCATTGAAAATGGCAAGATTTCATTTTTGATGGCTGCATAATATTCCATTGTATTTAGATATACCACATCTTCTTTATCCATTAATTGCAGATGGACATCTGGGCTTTTTCCATAGTTTGGCTATTGTGGACATTGCTGCTATAAACATTCAAGTGCACATGCCCCTTCGGATCACTACATTTGACTCTTTTAGGGAAATACCCAGTAGTGCAATTGCTGGGTCTCAGGGTAGCTCTTCTTTTAACTTCATACTGTTTTCGAGAGTGGCTGCACCAGCTTGCATTCCCACCAACAGTGTAGGAGGGTTCCCCTTTCTCTGCATCCTCGCCAACATCTGTCATTTACTAGCTTGTTAATTTTAGACATTCTGACTGGTATGAGGTGGTATCTCACTGAGGTTTTGATTTGTTATTTCCCTGATGCCAAGTGATGTGGAGCACTTTTTCATGTGTCTGTTGGCCATTTGGATGTCTTCTTTGCCAAAACGTCTGTTCATGTCTTCTGCCCATTTCTTTTTTTTCTTTTTGTATTTCCTTCCAGTATTTTAATGTGAGGGTAGTGTTAAAAGCATAACGATAATAAACCAACACAAACAACAAAAAGAGAATGTGGTGCATAAACAATGAATTTTGGATCACTGAAAAAATAAAAAATAAAAAAAAAGAGACCAAAAATGTGTGTAGGCATTATTCAAGAGTGAGTTAAAATTCTTTTTATTTTATTTTATTTTTTTTCAGTGTTCCAAGATCCATTGTTTATGCACCATACCCAGTGCTCCATGCAATGCGTGCCCTCCTTAATACCCAGCACCAGGCTCTCTCCACCCCCCACCCTCCCTCCCCTCCAAAACCCTCAGTCTGTTTCTCAGGGTCCACAGTCTCTCATGGTTCATCTCCCTCTCCGATTTCCCCGAACTCACTTCTCCTCTCCTTCACCCAATGTCCTCCATGTTATTCCTTATGCTCCACAAGTAAGTGAAACTACACGATAATTGACTCTCTCTGCTTGACTTATTTCTCTCAGCACATTCTGCCCATTTCTTGGTTGGATTAGTTGTTCTTTGGGTGTTGAGTTTAGTAAGTTCTTTATAGATTTGGGATCCTAGTCCTTTATCTGATAAGACATTTGTCAATATCTTCTCCCATTCTGTTGGTTGTGTTTTGGTTTTGTCGACTATTTCCTTTGCTGTATAGAAGCCTTTCACCTTGATGAAGTCCCAGTAGTTGATTTAAAATTTTTTTTTAAATTATTTTTTTAAATTTCTTTTCAGTGTTCCAGAATTCATTTTTTATGCACCACACCCAGTGCTCCATGCAATATGTGCCCTCCATAATACCCACCACCAGGCTTATCAAACCCTTCATCCCCTCCCCACCAAAACCCTCAGTCTGTTTCTTAGAGTCCGCAGTCTCTCATGGCTTGTCTCCGCCTCTGATTTCCCCCAACTCACTTCTCCTCCACATCTCCCAATAGTTCATTTTTGGCCTTGCTTCCTTGGCCTTTGGCGATGTGTCTATGAAGAAATTACCATGACTGAGGTCACAGAGGTTGCTGCCTGTGTTCTCCTCAATGATTTTGATGGATTCCTGTCTCACATTGAGGTCATTCATCCATTTGAGTCTGTTTTCGTGTGTGGTATAGGAAAATGGTCCACTTTCATTCTTCTACATTTGGCTGTCCAATTTTCCCATTATCATTTGTTGAAGAGACTCCTTTTTCCATTGGACATTCTTTCCTGCTTTGTTTAAGATTAGTTGACCACAGAGTTGAGGATCCATTTTTGGGTTCTCCCTTCTGTTCCACTGATCTATGTTTCTGTTTTTGTGCCACTGTCTTGATGACTATAGCTTTGTAATAGAGCTTGAAGTCCAGAATTGTGGTGCCACCTGCTTTGCTTTTCTTTCTCAACATTTCTTGGCTATTTGGGGTCTTTCCTGGTTCCATACAAATTTTAGGATTATTTGTTTCAGCTCTGTGAAAAATGTCAGTGGTATTTTTTAGGGATTGTATTGGATGTATAGATATCTCTAGGTAGCATAGACATTTTCACAATATTTGTTCTTCCAATTCATGAGCATGGAATATTTTTCCATTTTTTTTTTGTGTCTTTCTCAATTTCTTATGGGAGTGTTCTATAGTTTTCTGAGTACAGATCCTTTGCCTCTTTGGTTAGGTTTATTCCTAGATATCTTATGGCTTTTAGTGCAATTTTTTCAAAGATTTTATTTATTTATCTGACAGAGAGAGACACAGTGAGAGAGGGAAGGTGGGGGGTGGGATAAGGAGAAGCAGGCTTCCCACTGAGCAAGGAGTCCGACATGGAGCTCAATCCTAGGACCCCAGGACCACGACCCAAGCCTTAGGCAGACACCCAATGACTGAGCACCCCAGGTGCCTCTTTAAGTTGGTATTGGTTGTCAGCTGGAGTGACTTGGTTCTCTTTTATATGGCCTTTCCAGTAAGTGAAGTTGGACTTTTTCATATGGTAGTCTAGAGTAACAAGAGACTAAGAACTAAAGCTGCAAAGCCCTTGGGGCGCCTGGGTGGCTCAGTGGGTTAAGCTGCTGCCTTCGGCTCAGGTCATGATCTCAGAGTCCTGGGATCGAGCCCCGCATCTGGCTCTCTGCTCAGCGGGGAGCCTGCTTCCTCCTCTCTCTCTGCCTGCCTCTCTGCCTGCTTGTGATCTCTCTGTCAAATAAATAAATAAAATCTTAAAAAAAAAAAAATAAAGCTGCAAAGCCGTATGTCAGGAGGCCCGCCACCAAAACCACCTCCAGGTTGGATGTTAAGAAGACTTAAAGGACTCAGCATGTAGTTGTGCTAACACCTATAATTTATTATAGCAAAAAGATGCTAAACAAAATCAGGAAAGAGAGAAGCTATATGGAAGAAGGTGCATGGGGAGAAGTCCTGGGGTGATCAGGCATAAGCTTCCTAAAGTCCTCTTTTAGTGAAGTCACACAAGACATGCTTAAATCCTCCAACAACAAATTGTGACAGCCCATATAATATGATTGTCTGTCAGGGAAGATCTTTAGAGACTCAATGTCCAGGGTACTGACGTAGATATCTCAGTCTATGTTGTAAAATCCAGACTCAGAAGAAAAGCATGTATTCAGTATAAACTGTATTATTTATATAGTTTAGGCACAGTGAGCCACTCATACTGGAAACCCTCCTGAATTCCAAGTTCCCAGGTGCAGCCAAGAGCCAGCCTTGTAAGCAGTTCTTTCAAAAATAGACATTAGGCCTGCTGCATTAACTCTTCTGCATGGGCCTTTTGAGCTCTGGGCTTGGACCCCCATGATGTCATTCTTCCATATTCAGTTGGTAAAATCAAGTTACTAGACTGATCCATATTTAAGGGGTGGAAAAATAGACTATTTCTTTTAGGACAATATAGGGATGGGAGGAACTGATTTTTTTTTTTTTTTTTGGGCAATCTACCACACATATTACCATCTAAAAACAAATGTTTTGAAAATACAGCTTTAATTAGCTATGTCTGTGTCTATAATTATAAATTTACAGAATTTGCATATCTGTTTTTTTTTTTTAAAGATTTTATTTATTTATTTGACAGAGAGAGATCACAAGTAGACGGAGAGGCAGGCAGAGAGAGAGAGAGAGGGAAGCAGGCTTCTTGCTGAGCAGAGAGCCTGATGTGGGACTCGATCCCAGGACCCTGAGATCATGACCTGAGCCGAAGGCAGCGGCTTAACCCACTGAGCCACCCAGGCGCCCCTACATATCTGTTTTGTATGAATTTTCAGATTGGAGGTTGGATTTTGTTATTTCAAAAGATTTGGCTTAAGAAAACTAAAGGAGAGGAAAATATGATTGAGCAGAAATTGTATTGTTTTGTTTTCCTTAATTTAATTAAAGGCAATCTTAGTAAATATGAAAGGACCTCTAGTTCACTATTTTTCTCTAACTCTGCTTTCTTACACATGTTAAATATTAGTTTCCAATTAAAATAAAGCTTTTTAACATTGCATTCTGTCCTGCTTTCAGAGGATGGCTGAGCTTAATCAGAAGTCTGTCTTGGATATGATTAAAGAGTTCAGGAGGAATTGGCACACTCTTTGTACCTCTGAGAGAACTACTGTATGTGGTGCAGACTCCATGCTCCTGGCATTGCAGCTTTCCATAGCAGAGAACAACAAACAGGTTAGTAGACTATATTTAGGTTTACTTTTTTTTTTTTTTAAGTGAATGTTGGTAGCTGCTTATTTTAATTATATTAATTTCTTTGTAGTATATGCCCTCCTATGATAATATCAATACACGATTTTCAAAAATGCATCTGCATGTCTGTGTCAAAATATTACAGTTGGAGTTGAAATAACTTGCTTCAAAATTAAGGCTATTCATATGGATAGTATAATGTAGGATGTGTACATTCCATGTTTAATGTGAAGTCTTAAGATAAACATGCAACTGTTATTATGGTTAAAAGTATTTTTATTTATGATTTCTCTTCTTTAAAAAGTTCTAGAAGGCACACATAAATAGTGTTCATTTTAACATAGCCAAAGTATTTTATGACTAATTTCAGACTTTATGGTATAGATTGATTATTCCTAAGCCAGGCTAAGAATCAGAATCACTTGGGAGGGTTTTTTTTTAAACAATACTAGCTTCTGTGCTTCAGTCTTGGAAATTCTGATTCTCCTAATCTGCACTGAGGCTCTGGAAATTGTCTCTTTAAAATCTTTTCTTAATCTGATCCTTACATAGTTGGCTTGTACAAAACTCGTTTTTGGAATGAGCCGTACATAAAGGGCTTAAGGTGTTCAGATGAGAGAAGGATGAATATAGGCTGGAGTGGTAAGAAAATGACTTAAACTTATTGGATTTCAGGTAGTATACTTAAATGAGGAGAAGTCTTTGGATGGGAAGGTTTTAAGGAAGGGATGAAGGAAGGGAAAAATCAGTTAAGAAGCATCCAGGGGGATCAAAATCTTGACAGTTTGAAGATAATGAGATTCTCTTGACCAGAGAAGATATTTGAAGAGTGGAATAGTTTCAGTAGGTCTATTGGGCTAGATAGTGAAATGACATTCTGATGAATTATTTTAATCCTATATGTCAGTAGTTCCCATATTTTTAGATTTCATATACCAATAAAATTTTGAAAAAAAAAATTAGACATTGACAGATTTAAACATTTCTCACATTGGCAAATGAGGTCATTGAGAAAAAAATAGTTACTAGAACCATAATTTTGAAAAAGAAAGAGAATTTTAATGTCTAAAAATTAGGAATTGTATAATCTTAAAATAAGAGATAGTCTTTACTACATATGGCAGTTAGCAATTTTGCATGTTTAAAACATGCAAAATTAAATAAATTTTGAATATAGATCTTGATAAAATTCTATCTTATATAGTCATTCTTTTAACAAATATTTGAATTTTTACTATGTGCTAGACATTATTCTAAACATTCTGAGGGAAATCTCTGCTTTTATGGCACTAATCTGGTGAGGAGAGGCAGATAATACCTAATCTATACTCTAATAAATACTCTATATATACTCTATAAATACTCTATATATACTATAAATAAATACTCTATAAATACTCTAATAAATAAGATATTTAGTATTTTAGGTCATAAATACTACAGAGAAAAACTAAGAGATATAGTGAAGGATTGTATAGGGCTTGGGGTGGAAGAGTACTTGTAACTTGAAATAGGATGGTCAAAGAAGGCCTCATCTACAAGTTGCCATTTGAGCAAAGATTTAAAGAGGCAAAGAAGGAACTAGTCACGGGAGTTTTTGTGGGAAGGGATTATGAGCAAAGGGTACAGCTGTTGCAAGGGCCCTGAGGTGGGAATACGCCTGGCATGTTCAAGGAACAGCAAAGAGGCCCATATAGTTGTTTATACATATGTTAAATATTAATTTCTTCCTTTTTTCTCTCCCTTCCGGAGATTTTTTTTCTCTTCTTTTCTTTTTCTTTTTTCTTCTCTTCTCTTATCCTTTCTTTTCTTTTCTTTTGTTCCAGGCATTTCTCTCCTTTGTTCCAAGCATTGTGATAAGTGTTGGGGTTAAAATGGTAAGCAAAACCAGACATGGCTCCTGCCTGGCTTATTGCTTGGTGAGGGAGGTAGATATTTAGTAGAGAAAAATACAAATGAATGCAAAATTATAGCCGTGAGAAGAGGTATATAATGCCATGAGACCAAGGAGTTGACTTGGTTGGAGAAATCAAGCTGAACTGTAAAGGGAGGAGAGGAGTTAAGTAGGCAAAGGGTTGGAGGCAAGATGGTGAGGGTGAAAGAACAGCATATGCAGTGGCCCTGGGCAGGAAACTGCCAAGAGATTTGAGAAAATGCCAAAGAACCAGTGTAGCTGAAGGGTGGTGGTGGTGGTTACGTGTCCCACTTGTCTGTTTCTTGTTTTTAATCATAGTTATGATTAAAAATCAATTTTATATAGGTACGTTGGAGGAAAAAAAATGTAAATCACACTTTTTGGAGTTCGTGTTTAAAAAAAAGTTAAACTTCCAGAAAAGTCACAAGAATAGTACACTGAATTCCTTCATGCCCTTCACTTAATTCACCAATTTATATTTTGCCACCTTTGCTTTATTTCTTTAATATTTTTATATGTCTACATAATATAAATCCATAAATATACCCAGGTATGTATTGTACACATGCATACGTATTATTCATATTACTCTGTATGAACAATTTGATTGTAAGTAGTGGAAATTCTGAGTCTTTATCCTTAGACACTCTTGGTATTGTACATTCTGTGGGTCTTGACAAATATATAAGATATGTATGCACCTTTATAGTATTTACAGAATTGTTTCACTGCCCTCAAAATCCTCTCTGCTCCACCTATTTATTCTTCCCTCTCACCAACCCCTGCCAACCACTGATATTTTTAATTGTCAGCATTGTTTTGCCTTTTTTTCAGAATGTCATGTAGTTGGAATTGTAAAGTATATAGCCTTTTCAGGTTGGCTTCTTTCACTTTCTTCCAGATGCATTTATGGTTCCTCCATGTCTGTCTTTTCAGCAGTGAGTAATATTCCTCTCTATGGATGTATCAGTTTATCCATTTACCTTTTACATTTCTTCCAAACAATATTCAATAAGATATTCAATATTTAATGCTTTTTAGTTTAATAATTATTGGATTTTCTGTTATCATCTTTTTTTAAAAGATTTTATTTTTAGGTAATTTCTACACCCAATATGTACTTACAACCCAGAGATTAAGAATCACATGCTCTGTTGACTGGGCCAGTCATGCACCCCTGTTATCATCTATCCTCTTTATTTCCAAGAGCTCTTCTTGTTCTCTCTTTTTGAAATACCATAGTCTTCTTGCCTCAAGTGTGTATTTCTCAGTTGAGACTATTAATGATATATTTTGAGGTTTTCTTCTTGCATAATCTTTACCCAAGTTTCTTGTTTTATTATTCTTGTTATTCTTCCAACAGAGACTTTTTTCATGATGATCCTTGACCATGCACTTATACTTAAGTGGATCACTAAAATGCCTACTGGAAACTCTGTTTGGAGGGTTAGGGGTTGTTAGTCTGATCTGACTGGGCTATTTGGCTGGGAAATATCTGATGCCCACCTTTAGGATATCCCTTTTAAAACAGTTTCTTCAGAAAAGAGTCTTTACACAAATGGTGTAAATTTGAGCTGTCAATGTGTTGGGTGCTTGAAAGAAGTATCAGTATTTAGAATATAAAAGGTCATGTGATTCCTGTTGTTTTCTTTTGGGTACTCTTGTTTTCACCTGCACTCTTCGGTCCAGAAATTTTGTTTTATCCTCTCCAGGGAATAAATCTCAGTTTTCTTCCGAAGTGGTTGACTGTTTGCCCCTTTCTCAACAGAAATTAATTATTAGGCAACAGTCTAAATGAATATACACTAACAGTGAACAGAAGAAAGAGAAATTAAGGAGTTGATCCCATTTACAATTACAACAAAAGCCATAAGATACCTAGGAATAAACCTAGCCAAAGAGGCAAAGGATCTGTACTCAGAAAATTATAGAACACTCCCGTAAGAAATTGAGGAAGACACAAAAAAATGGAAAAATGTTCTATGCTTATGAATTGGAAGGACAAATATTGTGAAAATGTCTATGCTACCTAGAGATATCTAAACATCCAGTACAATCCCTAACAAAATACCATCAACATTTTTCACAGAGCTGAAACAAATAATCCTAAAATTTGTATGGAACCAGGAAAAAACCCAAATAGCCAAGAAATGTTGAAAAAGAAAAGCAAAGCAGGTGGCATCACAATTCTGGACTTCAAGCTCTATTACAAAGCTATAGTCATCAAGACAGTGGCACAAAAACAGAAACATAGATCAGTGGAACAGAAGGGAGAACCCAAAAATGGATCCTCAACTCTGTGGTCAACTAATCTTAAAGCAGGAAAGAATGTCCAATGGAAAAAGGAGTCTCTTCAACAAATGATAATGGGAAAATTAGGCAGCCAAATGTAGAAGAATGAAAGTGAACCATTTTCTTATACCACACACAAAAATAGACTCAAATGGATGAATGACCTCAATGTGAGACAGGAATCCATCAAAATCATTGAGGAGAACACAGGCAGCAACCTCTGTGACCTCAGTCACAGTAACTTCTTCATAGACACATCACCAAAGGCAAGGGAAGCAAGGGCACAGATGAACTATTGGGACTTCATCAAGGTGAAAAGCTTCTGCACAGCAAAGGAAATAGTCGACAAAGCCAAAACACAACCAACAGAATGGGAGAAGATATTGACAAATGTCTTATCAGATAAAGGACTAGGATCCCAAATCTATAAAGAACTTACTAAACTCAACACCCAAAGAACAAATAATCCAACCAAGAAATGGGCAGAATGTGCTGAGAGAAATAAGTCAAGCAGAGAGAGTCAATTATCGTGTAGTTTCACTTACTTGTGGAGCATAAGGAATAACATGGACATTGGGTGAAGGAGAGGAGAAGTGAGTTCGGGGAAATCGGAGAGGGAGATGAACCATGAGAGACTGTGGACCCTGAGAAACAGACTGAGGGTTTTGGAGGGGAGGAGGGTGGGGAGGTGGGGAGAGCCTGGTGCTGGGTATTAAGGAGGGCACGCATTGCATGGAGCACTGGGTATGGTGCATAAACAATGAATCTTGGAACACTGAAAAAAGTAAAATAAAATAAAATAAAAAGAATTTTAACTCACTCTTGAATAATGCCTACACACATTTTTGGTCTTTTTTATTTTTTATTTTTTATTTTTTCATTGATCCAAAATTCATTGTTTATGCACCACATTCTCTTTTTGTTGTTTGTGTTGGTTTATTATCATTATGCTTTTTTTTTTTTTTTAAAGATTTTATTTATTTATTTGACAGAGAGAGATCACAAGCAGGCAGAGAGGCAGGTAGAGAGAGAGGAGGAAGCAGGCTGCCTGCTGAGCAGAGAGCCCGATGCGGGGCTCGATCCCAGGACCCCGAGATCATGACCTGAGCCGAAGGCAGTGGCTTAACCCACTGAGCCACCCAGGCGCCCCTATCATTATGCTTTTAACGCTACCCTCACATTAAAATACTGGAAGGAAATACAAAAAGAAAAAAAAAAGAAATGGGCAGAAGACATGAACAGACGTTTTGGCAAAGAAGACATCCAAATGGCCAACAGACACATGAAAAAGTGCTCCACATCACTTGGCATCAGGGAAATAACAAATCAAAACCTCAGTGAGATACCACCTCATACCAGTCAGAATGTCTAAAATTAACAAGCTAGTAAATGACAGAGCTAGTAATTAACAAGCTAGTAAATGTTGGCGAGGATGCAGAGAAAGGGGAACCCTCCTACACTGTTGGTGGGAATGCAAGCTGGTGCAGCCACTCTCGAAAACAGTATGGAGGTTCCTCAAGAAGTTAAAAGTAGAACTACCTAGGGTGACTGGGTGGTTCAGTGGGTTAAGCCTCTGCCTTAGGCTCAGGTCATGATCCCAGGGTCTTGGGATTGAGCCCTGCATCGGGCTCTCTGCTTAGCATAGGGCCTGTTTCTCCCTCCCCCTCTGCCTGCTTCTCTGCCTACCTTTGATCTCTCTTTCTTTCTGTCAAATAAATAAAATCTTAAAAAAAAAAAATAGAGCTACCCTGAAACCCAGTGATTGCACTACTGAGTGTTTCCTGAAGGATGTAAATGTAGTGATCCAAAGGGGCATATGCTCTCGAATATTTATAGCAGCAATGTCCACAATAGCCAAACTATGGAAAAAGCCCAGATGTCCATCTGCAATGAATGGAAAAAGAAGTGGTATATCTAGGTACAATGGAATATTATGCACCCATCAAAAAATGAAATCTTGCCATTTTCAATGACGTGGATGGAAGTAGAGTGTGTTATGCTAATGGAAATAAATCAATCAGAGAAAGACAATTATATGATCTCACTCATGTGCGATTTAAGAAATGAAACAGAGGATTATAGGGGAAGGGAGGGAAAAATAAAACAGGACAAAATCAGAGAGGGAGACAGACCATGAGAAACTTTTAATCATAGGAAACAAACCTGAGGGTTGCTGGAGGGGAGGGTGACAAAGGGATGGGATAACTGGTGATGGGCTGTAAGGACAGCACGTGATGTAATGATCACTGAGTGTTACATAAGACTGATGAATCAATGACCTCTACCTCTGAAACTAATAATCACTATATGGTAATTGAATTTAAATTAAAAAAACAAAGAATAAAAATAAAACCTAAATGAAGATTATCCAGAGAGGTAATCATAGTACCAGGGCTACTTCAGAAATCTCTTCACTGGCAAGTATCTTCATCATCACCTTTTTGCAGGACAGATTTCTTTCTAGTGGACATATCAAGACTGTTGACCTTTAGAACCTTTGATTTTGGCAGGGTAGGCGGGGTGGGGGTTTTGATCCGACTTTCCATCTATCTTATGCTTAGCTTTGTTTCCTAACCTTTATGCTCAGCATTCATAAAAACCAGCTTCTTTAGTGCCAGGGAATAGTAGTTACCTGGAAAATACAGGTCTCACCATTTGCTTATTGGCACTTGCTCATTGTTTTTGACCTTTTGTAATTTCCCTTTTCTTATGAACAATTCAGTCATGTTTAAAAAAGTTTTCTATTTTCTCTTGTAGTTTTAGGTATTTCATGCCAGGAGGGGTTTCTCTGCATATCCAGCCAGGCAGATAGCCTTGTTAATATGTCTGTTTTAAAATTATAACAGATGGTATACATTCTTTCTGTATCTTGTTTTTATTATCCAACATTGTTGTCAAGACCTCTTTAGGTACCAATGACAGAAAAGTTGGTCTAATTTATTCATTTTAACAATCATCCTTTATATGACTGGTATACTTTACTCATTGATACACCTTTGGGTCGTTTGAATTTTTTTGGTATTATAAAAAATTCTTCATTGAAATGAGATGTCTGTGCATGAATAAGTGTTTCTCTAGGCCCTATACACAAGGGGTCATATGACAGATACATTTTTAATTTGACTTGATGTTACCAAATTTGTCTTCAACTTGGTTATTAGAATTTACATTATGTCAACAGTATAGGAGAGTATACTCCTGTAGTATATACCATTTTCTTATATTTCTCCATATTAGATGTTATCTAAGAACAAGAAAAGAGAAAAGAGGGTATTTCATTTTAATTTTTCTATTATTAGAGCATTTAATCATCTTTTAAGATGCTTATTTGACTCTTTAGGTATCCTCTTTATTTGCTCATTCATATCCTTTGCTTATTTTACTGTTGAGTTATTTTTATCTCTTTTTTACTCTTTAAAAGAATTCTACATGTACTTTGTAACACTCTTTGTCGATAACTTCTGATGTGTTCTATTTTACTTACCTTCTCCGGATATACTTCCTTTACATTGTTTTACCAGAATTTATATGCCAATCTTAGTCTCAATCTTATATACCATTGTTCACTCAGTCAGGGAAGCTAGACACCCAAAGGTCATTGTACAGTTTCTTTATTTTGCTCTCCATTGCAATCCATATTCAAGTCTTTCCAATTTTATTGCCTGAGCATTAAAAAAAAACAACCAAAAAAACCCCCCCAAAAAACTCTCCTTTGGTAACCTGAAGAAATGGTACCCCAAGATAATTAATAGATTTTGAGGATATTATATCAGTGGAATAGACTAGCTAAAGGTTAAACTTTGGCGATCATTCACTTAAAAATGAGAAGAGAGAAATTGAGGCAATTATTAAGAATCATTATTTTACAGTAATTGAGAGCTATTGTTTTGGAATTAAGCAGACCGTGTTCATATCAACTACTGTTTGTTTATGAATAATTTTTGAAACATAAATATATCAAAAAGGTAAGTGAAATATACCCTGAAGAAAATTTAGTTTTCATGTAAAAATTTTGATATGTTGAAATACTCAGTTCAAGATATTTTTTCTTTTGGGTTTGTCTGTGTAGCACACACTTAGAATCTCTTTCTACTTGTTAATTTTCTACTTGCTAATTCACTTAATTCACTGTGAAAGTTCAGACTCTGGGTGGGACAAAAGAGGAGAGGTGAATTGCAACTGAGCTTATCACAGTTGGTGTATGTGTGTGCACATGTGCAGTAGGGATGCTGGGCTGCAGTTCTTTTTTTTTTTTTTTTTTTTTTTGGGGCTGCAGTTCTGATTGACTCTCAGTTTCCATGTGGAGTTAGCTCAGGCATCCCCAGCTGTGTGCAGACTTACATGTCACTCAGCAGTGTGAAATAACATACACATATGCCTGCAAGTACATTCATAAATAGTAAATGGTAATAAAAAGTTGGGGTTTGTTGTATATATACTTCACCTATATTTTCACTCTGAGCTCCATTTAGGTTTTTAATTCTCTGAAGTTTGAGAACACGAGTCTCTAAAGTATGATCCTCCCAACTGAATTTGACTACAATAAAACTTGTGAGGGGCACCTGGGTGGCTCAGTGGGTTAAGCCTCTGCCTTCGGCTTGGGTCATGGTCTCAGGGTCCTGGGATCGAGCCCCGCATTGGGCTCTCTGCTCAGCAGTGATACCGCTTCCCCCTCTCTCTGCCTGCCTCTCTGCCTACTTGTGATCTCTCTCTCTGTCAAATAAATAAATGAAATCTTAAAAACAAAACAAAACAAAACAAAAAAACAAAAAAAACTTGTGAATACCTGGTAGAGTTGTTAGTCTGTCTACTGGCATGTTTGTTTTCTTAGCTGTTCTAATGGAGATAAAGAAAAGGTAATTAAAATAATCTTTGAGTTTTAGGTTTTGGGCATGGTTTCTGAGGGGAAGTCTTTTTGCTGAAATTAGATGACCTCTAGGAGTTTTATACTGCTAAAGATTTAATTTATAGATTCTTTGAGGACTACATGGCAAATATATATGACTTTTATTATTAAGCTGAAAATAGCGTTTTAGCTTTTCCTTTCCTTAGAATTGACTTCGTAGTTTGACTCCGTCTGGCAATTACATTATAAATGCTATTTTTCATGAACTTAAATAGCCTTAAGAACGTTACAAATGTTCCATTGGATGAAACAAAGATATTAATTTTACAGCTTCATGGAAAGCCACAGCCTGTGGTTGACTGTCAGATTTGAAAATGACCTAACTTTGACATAATGAATAAGAAGAAACAGTTTTTACAATTGTATTACATTTATCTAATACCCACCTAACAAACAGTTATTTTACTTTGAATGAGAAAAGAGAAAGAATGACATTTTTTGATCACTTGCCATTCATCAGGTGTTATTTAATCTCTTTAATCTCATTTTATAACCAAGGAAAAGTATTCACAGGATTTTCAGTATTTTACTCATGGTCACATAGCCAATTAATACTCTTAAGCAGACCTCCTATCTTTTCTGTTTTGATAACAATAAAAATTCCAGTTAGTTAAAAAGTTTTTTAACTTTAAACTAACTTCAGTTAGTTTGTTTTTGAATAATTATAAAAATAACTTCAGCAAAATATACAAAGTACAAGTGCTCTGAAAAAATGTAACTTCGTTTTTTTTCTCATTTTATTCTTATGAAATACAATCCTTCTTATGTCCATCAGAGAATTAAAGCATTGACCATCTTGAACTTCCTTCAGATATTAGCCAGCTGGCATATTTTCCTAGCAAAACATTTTCTGATTTGACCACAAGCTCTCTGAATCAGTTGTTACTGGTTTGAATAATAGAATATGCTGTCATGGTGGGCACCTGATCATGAAAACTGATATCTGGAGTACATTTTTATTTGGATTTAAAATGTTTTTACAATCCCAGTATAAACACTGTTAATCTAGTCAAAACCTTTTCTCACAAGATCAAGAGCTTGCCTGGTTTTACTTTAACTAGTTATAGTCAACTAAATAAGACTGGATTGTACATTTACGTTAGGCAAAATTTTAATTTATTTTTCATATGAAGGATGTCATATCAAAACAGTTTTAGGAATTTTTTGAGATAAGACAAATTAGTTTTGAAACTCTAAATAGCTGGATTTGTTTAACTTAAATACCATTTGGAAATTTTATTGTGTAATTTTTTTGGGATTGGGAAGTAAAGTGTACAGTTTTTGATGCAATGCTGTGAAATTACAAATCTGTCTTACATTTGGGTTATGGATTCAAGATTTGAGAGTTACTGTTTGTTTTTTTTTGTTGTTTTTTCATTGAATTAATTTCATGAAATATAATTAATTTTTATAATTTTGATATAATAGGTCCCTCCAAGGAGAGTAAGGATAATTTTCTTTGTCTCCATGAGGATGAGTAAAAAATTAATAATTTTTAAGGCAGTTTGGACATAATTGCCTTAAATTTAGATAGAACTAGAAAATGTAGCTGATTTTTGTAAAAGAAATGTAGATTTAAAAGAGTCAGTTAAGTAGAAAGTTTATTTTTCAGCTCTTTTTTTTTAAGATTTTATTTATTTATTTGAGAGAGTGAGATAGCACAAGCAAAGGGAGTGGCAGAGGGAGAAGGAGAAGCAGGCTCCCTGCTGAACAGGGAGCCAGACATGGGGTTCCATCCCAAGACCCTAAGGATCTGAGCCAAATGCAGACGCTTAACTGACTGAGTCACCGAGGCGCCCCTATTTGACTCTGTTTGATTCTTTTTATTATTCTTCATTGGCTAAAGATGATGTTACAATTTTAGTGCCAGTGAATTATAGTTCCATTTAAATATCCACCCATCTTTCAGTGCAAATGATGGAAAGATGTTGGTGTTATCAGAAACTACTAACATATTAAGGGAACTTAATTGTGGAAAAAAGCAACATGATACATTTCACAAAATTACATATGAATACTTAAAAATATTTGTTACTCATGCTGTATTGGAAAGGAGTAGTTAGAATTTTTTACTGAATTAGGGCTGGCATATTTTTAGGAGGGCACTATTATTAATATCTGGGAGCAGAATGCAATCAATTAAAAAAAACCTTCAGCATGTCTACTGACTAATATATTATGTTGATATTGAAGAAGAGAAAAAAAGAACAATTTTACCTCAATAGGAACATCCAACAGCTTATAGAAAGAAACTGGCTTTTTAACACTTGTTTATAGTTTGGTGTGTCCATGAGCAGGGAAGAATTAAAATTCTTCTCCAACCCAAGGTTTTAGCACTGCTATTTTGCTTTTTCTGGAACAATAATGACATAAAATGTGATTTTTAAAATTAGTTTTTATGATCATGTCTTAAGACTAACAGTTGGAAGTGTGGTATGTGGTAATTCACTATGGCATTGAAAGTTTTGATTAAGAGATTAAAAATACATTAGAAGAGCTAAAAGGAGCTAAATATTAACAGAATCAAATTTTTCCCCAATTAATAGTGCTTAAGAACAGATCATTCCCCACCCATTCCCTGAATTTGAGAAGAAATTTAGTGAAGAAAGACTAGATATTTGCTAATTTTGTCATGCCCAAACTTGCCATAGTTGTTTATATTTTACAAAACCATCAAAATCCTGTTCTGTCTGGTTTAAAAATTATTCCATAGCTGAACTTGGATGTTCTCTACAAATCCACAAGAATTCAATGTATACTTTTCTATAACAAAATTCAATTTGTATTTCCCTTCTCAATTACAAATTAATGAATATTCTGGCACCCAAATTTATCTTTTCATTTTTGGTATTGTCTCTTTTCAGTACAGTGGAGAATTTACAGTTTCCCTGAGTGATGTCTTATTGACCTGGAAATACTTTCTACATGAGAAGTTGAACATACCATTTGAAAATACAGAAGTGATTGACCATTATGAGGACATTAGGAGGACTTACGATGATTTCTTAAAGAATAGTAATATGGTAGATCTGATTGATGTTTATAAAAAATGTAGTGTTTTGATTTCTAGTTGTGAAAATAATGCCAACATATCCCCTGTAAGTATTTTTTAAAATATTTCTGTCTTAAATGAAAATTTGGCTAGATTTATTTTTATTTTAAACTATGGTATCAACATTTATAGTAACTTGATAGTGCTTTTGCTTTTCAGATCATGTTAGAAATGGAAAATTTAGCTACCTGAAAGTTAGCTATTACTGGAAAGAAATATTTCAGTGGTAAATTTTGCTGAAATTCTGTGATTTGGTTGAAATGTAAGAACAGCTTCTTACCAGATCAAAAAATTTTAACGAAGAGATCAGTCCCAAATATATGATTTCTTTTTGAATTCATGCCAAGGATTGCTTTTATATTTTACTTTCTTGTTTTAATGTATATATGTTCATTTGGCATATGTTATATAAATGATTGCTATGACTCTTTCTATGGATTAGTAATATTAATTACTGAGATGGGGTATCATTTTGTGACGATAGTATGATACAGTAAACATGGGGTAATAAATATACTGTTCCTGCTTTTTTTGCATACACATATTCATTGCTTTATTTTTTTATTGAATATAAATTTTAAAACTAATGGGATGCCATCCTTTATAGTTTGGTTTTATCTACATTAGAATTAATAAACTGCTTTAGAATATATTTGGATGTATCTATTTTAAGCGTTGAAGTGTATTTATCTTAACATTACTGAGTACCAATAAAGTAGTAATTAAATAGTGGTTATAACTAAATAATTATAGATATAATTAGAAGAAATGTTTATTATATTTTCTAAGATATTAGAATATTTTATAAATATTTGTATCTGAAACGGGAATCATGTTTTGGCTCCTTGTAATAGAAACCTCTATATTAACAGTGGTTTAAGAAAAGGAAGTTTATTTCACTGTTTTATAAAAGGAGTCTTAAGGTAAGCATATGGGACTGATGTGATGGCTCTGTGGTTATCAGATACCTAGGATTTTTCTGTCATTCTGCTTATCCATCTTAGTTCTTGACCTCTACCCTCAAGATCATTTGTGGTCCATGTTAGCTGTTGGAACTCCAGATTCCATATCAGCGTTCCTTGCATCAGGAAGTAGTAAGGGAGCACAGTACTCTCCTTTCATTTTAAAGAGGCATAGCTCTTTTGCTTCCATGTCCTTGCGCAAATCTTAGTCACATGGCCACACCAAGATGTTAGGGAAGGTGGAGAATATAGTCCTTTTTTTTTCTGGGTAACATGCCAGAATAAAAACAAAATCTCTGTTACTGATGAAGAAGGGGAGAGTGGATATTGGCAGGCAGTTTGCGGTCTTGGCCTACTGGGCTATAGCCCTTTCCCCTGTTGTAACTTTTTTTTTTTTTTTAAAGATTGTATTTATTTATTTGAGAGAGGGAGCTAGAGAGAGCATGAGTTGGGGTGGAGGGGCAGAAGGGGAGAGAGAAGCAGGCTCCCCACTGAACATGTAGCCCAACACAGGGCTCAACAAGGGCTCGACTTGGGGTTCAGTCTCAGGACCCCGGGATCATGATCTGAACCAAAGGCAGATGCTTAACTGACTGAGCCATCCAGGTGCCCCCTGTCGTAACTTTCTGAGACACACATACATAACCACACTATGGTAAAGATACTTGTGAGGGAAGATTGTTTTTTCTTCATTCCTCCCTACCTATGTTTTATTTACTTGCAGAGATTATTTTTGACTATTTTTCATATAGTTAATTTAGAGAGGCTAATCAAGCACAAGTATTGGATTGTAGGAACAACAAAGAGAATTTTTTGATAAGCCAGTAAGAGTATAATCTGCCTGAGGTTTTTGGGCACATTGTTTTCACCTTATCCTTTGTTGCTGTCTAAGTTTTCTATAAGATTTTTTTTTTATTTGAAAGATTTTATATGTTTATTTGAGAGAGAGTAAGAGGGAGAGAGAGAGAGAGAGAGAGAAAGAGCATGAGATGGGGGAGGGTCAGAGGGAGAAGAAGACTCCCTGCTAAGCAGGGAGCCCAATGCAGGGCTCAATCCTGGGACTCCAGGATCATGTCCTGAGCTGAAGGCAGTCGCTTTTCAGCTTTTTGAGCCACCCAGGCACCCCCTGTCTAATAAATCTTCTAATAAGCCTCTTCATTTAAGTGTATCAACTGTAGTATGAGATACACAGCTTTACCTTGGAGGGAGTTCTGTGCCTCCAAACATCAACATGTTCTGCAGAATTTCAGGAGTGGAGTGGAAGCCGCTGAGATGATAGCATGCGAAGTTGAAACCTTTCTACACTTAAAATGGAAGATTTGATCTCTGACTCTTATTTGCTCTAGGGAAATTTCCAATGAAGAAAAACTGAGCAGAAAAACAGATACTTAAATTGATTTCCTCAAAAATGTGTTAAAATAACCCTAATTTATGCTGAAAGTGTCTTTAAAAAAGATTTATTAGAGAGAGAGAGTGGGGAGGGGCAGAGGGAGAGACTTCAAGCAGACCCCCTACTGAGCGCTGAGTCCAATGAGGGTTTGATAACGCAACCTGTGAAACCATAACCTGAGCTGATACCAAGAGTGGGATGCTTAGCTGATTAAACCACTCAAGTGCTCCTAAAAGTGTCTTTAAAGATACATATGCTTATGTATCTTTGTTTCTTATTTATAGTAGCCTAAATAAGGCAGAAATTACAAGGAATCAAGATAAAGGTAAGACAGGGATATTCTGGGAACATGATAACTTGAACAAGTTATTTCATACATTATAATTGTATTTCATACAATTATAGATGTATGAATACATATAAGTGTATTTCATACATTATAATTCCTCTCCTGGGGAACATGCATGCAGGGCCTGTGGACATCTGGGAGCATATAAGACCTCGATTTCTAAAAGTCCAAGTTGAGACAATTGGTACAGAATTTGCTTTCTCATGAATTGAACAATTATCTGAGGGGTACTGGAGACCTGGGTTGAGGAGAAGAAATGGTAGATTTCAAGAAGAACTTAGCAGCCCTCAGAAATCTGGGAACTTTCTGGGGAAGGTCAACAAATACCCTCTGTGAGTGTGCCAGGATTCTTTGATTTAGGAAGCCAAGAAGTAGCTGAATGGATGGATATACTGTTGGTGATCCTTGAGAGACCACAAAAAGACTTTCCCTTGGCTTAAGGAGGTGACTGGCATCCTGTTTATTTTTCCACTGATGCTTTGTAAACAGTAGAGACATTTTCAACTTCTGTTACTTGTAAAATTGTCCTCACTTCAGGTACCTCAACAGTCAGGGCCTTAGCCTATGAAGAAAAGCAACAGCCACTTAATGAGTCCCAGCACCTGCAGAAAGATGAGTTAACTCAGAGCACATGTGACCAACAGAATAGCGCTCTTGGTGGTGAATGACAATTTGAATCCGTAAAAGTAGTTAAGTACTCAAGGAAATTCAAGGATACACCTAAACATTAAGACTTTCTAGATTTAAAAAAGAAGAAAAAAAAAGTCTTCCCAGTGCAACAGATGAATTCAGGCACAAATCAGAGTTCTGAAAGTCAAATACAATAAATACTTAAAGCAGAAGGGCAGCTGGGTGGCTTATTTAGGCGTCTGCCTTCAGCTCAGGGCATGATCCTGGGGTTCTGGGATTGAGTCCCATGTCGGGTTCCCTGCTCAGCAGGGAGCTTGCTTCTCCCTCTCCCTGCTGCTCGTGATCTCTCTCACTCTGTCTCTTTCTCTCTCAAATAAAATCTTTTAAAAAACAATCTTTAAAAATATATATTTAAGGCACAGAGAGAAAAATATGAAGATGAAATAATTATGAAGGAAAAGTTAAGAAACTTGGAGGTTGGAGCTGGAGGATTTAACATAACAAATAATGGAATTCCAGAGGAGAAAAAGGATGAGATGCAGAAGAGGCCATGATTAAATAAAATATTCTAACCACATTTGTTATAATAAAATTTCCCTGAGTCTGTTAGTTAAGTGTTTATGAAGTTCCAGGCTGTATTGAAGAGAAAAGACACATTTAGAGTTTCCAACTCTAAAGGAAAAAGATAAATATTATAAGTTTCCTGGTGGAAAGAACAAGTCATTTAAAAAGAACAACAATGAAATAGCACGTCCTGAAAGAAGAGGACAGTGACCTAAGAATCTCATCCTCAACAAGATATCACTTACCAGCTAAGTTAAAGGAAGGATCTGCGAGGGTTGCAAAAATTTGAAGAATGTCATCTTCATACTTCAAGTGAAGAATTTGCCCATTCAAAGACTGTAATAATTAAACAGATGAATTGGAGAGCAGGTACCTATCCAAGAGAAGATGGTAGTGAGCAATGAAACTTGGAGTGTATGTGTGTCTAGTTAAAATGGTAAGAGTGGACTGGGAACATGTGTGCTATGGAAGCCTATACTTAATGGAAGGCTTATACTAAAGGAAATTCTGATATTAGTTTAAAATTAAAATGACTAAATATTGTAGTTTTTGGGGGGTAAGTAGCTGGCATTATCACTTTTATTTTATTTTATCTTAGATTCATTTATTTATTTGACAGAGATCACAAGTAGGCAGAGAGGCAGACAGAGAGAGGAGGAGGCAGGCTCCCTGCTGAGCAGAGAGCCAGATGAGGGGATCCCAGAACCCTGGGATCATGATCTGAGCCGAAGGCAGAGGCTTTAACCCACTGAGCCCCTATCGCTTTTAAATAATGATAGAGAAATGGGTTATTATGTACAGCTTGGTGTGAAATATTTTTAATAGTTGTCATAGCACCTTATTAGTAACCTCCTTTGTTTTCTACAGAGTCAGCTACGTGATTTTCTTTCTGGGAGACAGTATGTAGTAACTGATGAAACTGATCTTTATGTACCAACATCACCA
The DNA here is from genome assembly GCF_902655055.1 of Lutra lutra. Lineage (NCBI taxonomy): Eukaryota > Metazoa > Chordata > Mammalia > Carnivora > Mustelidae > Lutra > Lutra lutra. The sequence goes on from NC_062285.1 coordinate 125,302,511, forward strand.
ATGAGTAAACACAACCAGGATAATGAAAAGGTACTGAAAAATTGTGAGTAAATTAAAGCAGGATCTGATCCTCTTCAAATCACCATGAATTTGTACATTACAGTTATTTTTTCTCATTTTTAGAAGTTTTTAATTTGTTTAAATTGTTTAAATAAAGCTGTATTTGCAAAGAGTAATACATTAGAGACTGCTGAGAACCTAGCAGTCAGTGCCTTCCTGGTTTTGGGACAACATAACAGGCACTATGCAAAAATAAGTATCACTCATCAGTCTTTGAAAAGTAGTTAGAAGGTCTAAGTTGCCAGAGTTATTTGAATCTTGGTATTTGGCAAATTTTGCTTATGGTTTTAAATGAATGTTTCTTGGGAGGTTATGTACAATTGAAAATTCTATTCCGTCACCTTTGAAGTAGATAACTGATGCATCACAAATTGTGATAATAGAGTTTGTTGTGCAAACAAACCATAGAAAACAAACCACAGGTTTGGTCTAATATAGTTTACCTTAAGTTAAATGCTATGCTAGGTACCTAATTAAATATAGTAACCCCTTAATAACCGTGGGGGTTATGTTTATGGAATTTTCTATGGTAAATAAAATCACTATTGACAAGATAAAAATTTGAGTATTGGAAAAAGCAGTAAAATTGCATTCAACATATCAAAATCTATCTTCTTTATTCAGTTTGACAATCACCTTCTTCATTTTTAAGAAAACATTGCTAAGGCAGATTCTCCCATAAGTCCCATGCCACAAAGATCACATTTTAAGAAATATATTTGTCACTGCCCTCAAATAAATACCTGTGCATCTACTTCCTAGACTTACTAACATGCTTGAGCATCTGCATTTAATTTTTTTTTTTGCCGTATTTGAAAGTTAAGTTTCTGACATCATGGTATTTAATCCTAAACTTCTTTAGCATATCATTTCCCAAAGATAGAAGCATTAACATAATACCATTATCATATATAAGAAAACTTAATTTTCCCTAATATCACTTACTGTCTTCCCTATTCATATTTCTCCACTTGTCCTCCAAATGGTTTTATATCTCTTTAGATTTTTAATCTAGGAGAATTCCCCTCAGTCTTTTTCTCTTCTTATTTATGTGTTTAAGTTCTCCTGGAATTATTTATTTTGTTCTTCTATTTCCAGTAAACTGGAAGTTTTATGCAATAGCTTGCTTAGATTCAAGTTTAGTACTTTATAACTGATGGTATCGTATTAAGAGACACAAACTCAAGTTGTTCCAAATTGCCAGATCTCTCTAGGATAAAGATGTAGTTTTCCCTTTGCTGTGAACAGAAATCTGTGGGGTGACACTGTGTAAATATGCTGTTTTGCAGCAACTTTTCACCCAGTGGTTTTAGACATATGTTCATGATCCTTGTCTGAATCAGTTATTTCTTTAGTGTTTGCAAAATGGTGAGTTTCTAACTCTGTCATGTCTTTACATTAATTAGCTGCCATTTCTCAGTAAAGCAGAGCTTGATAAGATAAAGCTATTTAGGGAAATAGTTCCCTAGGAATGGCAGAGTCACGACTTAATACTCTCTCTCTCTCTCTCTTTTTTTTTAAAGATTTTATTTATTTATTTGACAGACAGAGATCTAAGTAAGTGGAGAGGCAGGCAGAGAGAGAGAGGAGAAAGCAGGCTTTCCGCTGAGCAGAGAGCCCGACGTGGGGCTGGATCCCAGGACCCTGGGATCATGACCTGAGCAGAAGGCAGAGGCTTTAAGCCACTGAGCCACCCAGGTGCCCCAATTTTTTCTCTTTCATTACCAGTTTAGGAGCTGGGATAATAGTTATTTATAAGATAGGATGCAAATTACATCTTTTTCTGTTTATCTTTGTCCTTATACATATATTTACATGTGGACTCATGAATTTTTATTCAGTTTTAAAATTAATTACAGTCGTTAACCTTTGATGCTAAAATGGAGGGATTCTGTTCAAGCTTCTGTGTCTTTTTTACATGCCCTATTAGACTTCTGAGCACTATCCTTTTTTCTGATATAATAAAATATTCCAAGTCCATCTTAGAATGTTTTCTGCCCAGATGTGATTCCCTTCAGTCTTTTGTAACTATTTTCTCTTAGTTGAAGTTAATTTTTCACTTCCATTATTTTTTTCCTCTGGTGCCAAATATTGATAAAATGTTTGCCAAATGCCTGGTCTTTTCTCATTGGTACTTAAGAGATGCATTCATATTTCAAGAGAGTATATCACTTACAAATCTCTTCTCTCTGATTTGTATTACAGGCTCTATAGGGAGGAAGCATTGTTATTGTGTCCTTATGAGAAATGAATGAATTTGTATGTGTAAAATACCTAGGTGTTTATAATTTTGGCTTACAGTTATAAAATGTTGTCATAAATGGCTATCCATGAGAAAAGAGTATAGTGTATAGAAACTAATGGGTCTTCATTGCAAGCATATAGTTTTCTCATTTAAAAAAAAAACAGTGATAGTTTCATTGTGTTAATCCTCTACTTTTATCTCTTGCCTCTTTGGATTGGTTTTTAAGAGTATTCTACCTAGGGCGCCTGGGTGGCTCAGTGGGTTAAGCCGCTGCCTTCGGCTCAGGTCATGATCCCAGGTCCTGGGTTCGAGCCCCACATTGGGCTCTCTGCTCAGCAAGAAGCCTGCTTCCTTCTCTCTCTCTGCCTGCCTCTCCGTCTACTTGTGATCTCTCTCTGTCAAATAAATAAATAAAATCTTAAAAAAAAAAAAGAGTATTCTACCTACTAGTTAGCCGATAGATTAGATTTTATGAGGACTATTAAAGTAGCAGTCATCCTCTCAACTATTTTTTTGTTACTTGCAGACTTCTAATTTTTCTTTTTGCAAAGTATTTTTGGAAGGCAACATATTTCTATTAAAATTCCAAAGTGACTTTTTGGGCTGAAGTCTTGCATAGATATATTTTGATCACAAAATGTACCTTACTAATGCCACACCAGAGTCATCAAGTAGATGAATGGCATGAGTTTGAGAAACAATATTTTTGTTTCCTTATTTTATTTTTCCTAAAGTACTAAACTGCTTTATAAATTCTGAAGTAAAGAAGGGAAAAATGGAATAAAAGCCCTAAAAGAAAATCATCAGTTAAATAAAAATTTCTACTGCTATATTAGTTTTAGCTCAACTCTTTTTTTTTTTTTGCTTGTTTGGTCATTTTATGTTAAGAATTTATGTGTTTGGCAAAGAAAGTAAAAAAATAGCGGTATAAATTATTAATCTCAATCTAAAAAAACTGACGTTCTTCAAATTGAGATTGAATATCTACATTTCAGTAATAATTAATGGATAGGAAAAGAAACTTGGAATTGCCAGAAAGCTTAAATAAAATTGTTCAACTTCTAAACAAACATTGCAAATACTTTGTGGCATGGACTGAATCAGTTTATTAAATAAATAAACAGAACATTATCTTTATTTTTGGTATCTTGGTAAAAGCTTCAATCTTGCGGATTTTTTCAATTAGGCCCTTGCTTCTGGATATCATAACTGTATTTATGTGGAATGCTTTTCCAGAGAGCCTCTTTAAAACACACTTGCAAATACAAGAGCAGGGAAACCATAACTGCCATGTTATATGACCATAATGATGGGGATAGATTTCCAGTTGCAGCCATGAGTTAAAAGAAACACTCTTAACTGTGGGGACTCCAAGATGTTTTTCCCTGATGTTTGTCTAGCATCATAGATCAGAAGGGCAGAATTTGCTAGCCTTAAAGAGCAAGTTGTAGATGGGGTTTAAGCCCTCATTGATACCCAGTAAGGATCAGATATATACATTTTGGTAAATTCTCATTATTTTTGGACAGCAAAAGCACAGTAAAATAGGGATTCAATGAAATTAAGTGTAGAAAGAGTAAAAAAGTTTCTGATTACAATGTGAATGTCGTTTTTTTTCTTCCTTTTGATTTTTCATGAAATGTGTTACTCTTTTGAAACATGAAGGGTTAAGATAAAGAAGAGATTCATATGTTTTAGACTATTGTACTGTGAAGTTAAAATGGAAACTTCTGTATTATAGATTTTACACGAAGTATTATGATTTACACTGAAAGTAAAGATAAAAAGACAGTTGAAATCTAAGTGGAAAATTATATAATGTCTTAAGTTATAAAATTTTAGGGTGGATCTTAAAGATGATTTTGATTTAGTTGTAACTTGAAGTAATTTTCTTTTTAAGGCAATGTAATACAAATATGTGAGTGCTTAATAGATCCCAAATAAATTTTTTTTAATTAATTTTTTTTAAAGATTTTTTTTAAATTTATTTATTTGTCAGAGAGAGAGAGAGGGAGAGAGAGCGAGCACAGGCAGACAGAATGGCAGGCAGAGGCAGAGGGAGAAGCAGGCTCCCTGCTGAGCAAGGAGCCCGATGTGAGACTTGATCCCAGGATGCTGGGATCATGACCTGAGCCGAAGGCAGCTGCTTAACCAACTGAGCCACCCAGGCATCCCCTGAAATAAATTTTTATCAATAGTTTTCATTCTGAAATTTCTAAAAGAGCCAAGTACATGTATTAAGTTTTTTTCATTTATCATTGAACAAAAACTAATTGAGAACCTATTAACAAAAATGGATTGATTATATACTATAATGCCAGTCATTCTTTTAGGCTCTAAGGGCACACCATTTGCTCTCCTGGAACTCATGAAATAGTAGAAAGATTAAGAAAATACACATCATCAGAAACTATTAAGATCTATGCAGGGAATTATAATTGCCTGATAAGCTTAGGTGTAAGAGGGTAATAAGAAAGGGAGTACATGAATTACTCTCTGCAAATTGCCTCTCTGCAAAGGTAACATTTGTCTCATATTTTTAATATTTAAGAAAAAAACTTTAGAGGATTAATATTTAAGTTTTTTTTAATCAATTTTGCTTAAATTTCAAGTCCATATTTAAGGTATCCTTTTCCTATACAATAAAGTTTTTTTTTTTAAATTGACCCTGACTGCCTCCCGTATTTCAAGAATTGTTTTTCTTGAGAAATTTAAATAATCCAAAAGCATGTGACCTTTATTTTTTAATTTTTTTAAAAGATTTTATTTATTTATTTGACAGAGGGAAAGAGACAGCCAGAGAAGGAACACAAGCAGGGAGAGTGGGAGAGGGAGAAATAGGATCCCTGTGGAGCAGGGAGCCTGATGCTGGGCTGGATTCCCAGGACCCTGGGATCATGACCTGAGCCGAAGGTGGACGCTTAACTGAGCTACCCATGTGCCCCAACCCTTTAAAAGTGCTTGCAATACGTCTATGAACTTGAGACTTTATTAATAATTGTCTCAGAGACTTCCTAATAATTTATAATTTTTATTGCTACCTTTTAGATCTCTCTTAATGCTTTCTAAAATGTAGTTAAACAATATGAAAACATATTAATTTTAATTAGGAAAATATTTTCTTAGAATTATAGATGGTAAATTATGGGGTCTTTGGCTAAGTTGTCAGTCACTGAAGGACTTACTGAATTTCAAGTTTTGAGAATGAATTGAGTTTAGAATTTGTGGAGTCCATTTTTTTTCATTAAATTATTTCTAAATTTGTTTATTTTTTATTACTATGTTCAATTAGCCAGCATATAATGCATCATTAGTTTTTGATGTAGTGTTCATTTTTCTAAGGAAATAGGCAAGGAGAGTATTTCAGGTAAATTGCTTGGGATCAACACTTAAGAATTAGATACAACAAGATTTCAGATCAAGAAAATGGGGTGGAAGTAGTTGAGAAGGTGATGAGAATTCCATTAAAATAATTTAATTTTGATGAAATCCAGTTTATCAATTTTTTCCTATTATAGATTGTGCTTTTGATGTCACGTGTAATAACTCTGCCTAATTCCAAGTCATAAGGATTTTTTCTTACGTTTTCTTCTTAAAGTTTTACAGTTTTATATATTGTACATTTAGACCTATAATCTGCTTTAAGTTTTATAAAAAGTATGAGGTTGGGGCACCTGGGTGTCTCAGTCAGTTAAGTGTCTGACTTCAGCTCGGGTCATGATGTCAGGGTTCTGGGATTTACCCCCACATTGGGCTCCCCACTTAGTGGGCAGTCTGCTTGTCTCTCTGTCCCTCCCCCTGCTCATGCTCCCATTCTCTCTCTCAAATAAATAAGTAAAATCTTAAAAAAAAAAAAAGAAAAAAGTGTGAGGTTTCGGTGAGTTTCATTTGTTTCACATATGGCTGACCAGTTGTTCCCACACTAACTATTGAAAAGAGTGTCCTTTCTTCATTGTTGCTTTTGCACCTATGTCAAAAATCAAATGGCTGTATCTGTTAGGTCTATTTGTGGACTCTGTTCTGTTTCATTGATATGAGTGTCCCTTCATAAATGCTGTATTATTTTGACTATACAGTAATATTTAAGATCATTTTCAGCCTATTTAATACGTTGTTCCAGTGTCTTCTGGCTTTTTGATGATTTGTTACTACCATTATTCTTTAGTATGTTGTGTGTCATTTTGTTCTCGTTACTCTCAAGATTTTTTCTCATCTTTGGCTGTCAGAGTTTAATTATAGAACAGGAACGATATTCTTTGTATTTTTCCTACTTGAGTAGCTTCTTAGATCTATAAAGTAATGTTTTCCACCAAATTTGGGATGTTTTTGGCCATAACTTCATGAAATACCTTTTTCTGCTTATTTCACTCTTCTGCAGGGATTCTAAATACATGTCCCACAGAGCTCTTTGGTTTTATTTTTCTTTCCTTTTTTCTTCTTTTGTTTTTCTGGTTTGATCATTTCTATTTATATATTTGTAAGTTCACTTATACTTTCTTCCACTTTCTCCAAGTTGTTGTTGAGCCCATTTAGCAAATTTTGTTTTGGTCTTTGTATTTTTCATTTCTAGAATTTACTTTCTTTATAATGTCCACTTTTCTGTTGTCATTTCCCCTGTTAATTTATTGAACATTTTTTGGTTTGAGTTCTTTGTATATATTTATAGCAGAAACTTCAGAGTTTTATCTGCTAAATCTAGTATCTAGGTCCACTTGGTGTTAATTTTTTATTGACTGCTTTTTATCCTGAGAGGGGGTAACACTTTTTTTTTTGAACTGTCTTGTAATTTTTAGACAAAAACGACATTACAGATATTATTTTATAGTGATTCTGGGTTTTGTCATGTTCTTCTGAAGACAATTGAGTTTTTATTCCAGTAGGCAGTTTTCTTACCTGGATTTCAACTTCATATTTTGTCTCCTTGGTATGAAGCTTTTTGGATATCTATTCTTATGGTTTTCCTTTGCTGGTTTTTTTTTTTTTGGTTGGCTTTTGTAGGTCTTTCTTCTGCCTGACAAACATGGCAGTAAACCAAGGATTTGGGAAAGTATGGAGCTCATTCTTTCCATGGATTCTTTTTTCCTGGGATTTTCCTGTGTTTTCCAGTTGTTCTGACAAATTTTGGCTCTGTACTCTTAATACTTCAAGCCTGTCCCAGCTTCAGCTTTCTGTGACTTAAGCTACACAGAGTTGAGGAATGTACTCATTTTAGCAAACCTTCCAACTCATAGCTCTAGTTCCTTGTAGCTCAGTCTTTCTTGAATGTATTTCTTTCTTATTTCTGCCTGTGTTTTTGATGGACCTGCGGAGTCTCCCCCATGCTTGTGTAGTTTTGCTGTCAGCTATGGATTATGGCTCTTTATGCTCTCAATTATGTCCAAGATTTTCCCCTTTAAATTTCTAGCTGCTTTCCCAGCCCTGTATTCTGAGGGCAACATTATAGTCACTTCTATCTGCCACAGCTATAGTCATGAAATTTGAGTCCGTAAACCACAAACTTAATTCATGCTTTTTTTTTTTCACACTTTTTTTTTTATTAATTTTATTTTTTATAAACATATATTTTTATCCCCAGGGGTACAGGTCTGCGAATCACCAGGTTTACACACTTCACAGCACTCACCATAGCACATACCCTCCCCAGTGTCCATAATCCCACCCCCCTCTCAACCCCCCTCCCCCCATCAACCCTCAGTTTGTTTTGTGAGATTAAGAGTCACTTATGGTTTGTCTCCCTCCCAATCCCATCTTGTTTCATTTATTCTTCTCCTACCCCCTCAACCCCCCATGTTGCCTCTCCTCTCCCTCATATCAGGGAGATCATATGATAGTTGTCTTTCTCCGATTGACTTATTTCGCTAAGCATGATACCCTCTAGTTCCATCCACGTCGTCGCAAATGGCAAGATTTCATTTCTTTTGATGGCTGCATAGTATTCCATTGTGTATATATACCACATCTTCTTTATCCATTCGTCTGTTGATGGACATCTAGGTTCTTTCCATAGTTTGGCTATTGTAGACATTGCTGCTATAAACATTCGGGTGCACATGCCCCTTTGGATCACTACGTTTGTATCTTTAGGGTAAATACCCAGCAGTGCAATTGCTGGGTCATAGGTCATTTTCAACATTTTGAGGAACCTCCATGCTGTTTTCCAGAGTGGTTTTTGTTTTGTTTTTTTTTAAGTAGGCTCCATGCCCAGCATGGAGCCCAGAGTGGGGCTTGAACTCATGACCCTGAGATCATGACCTAAGCTGCGATCAGAAGTTGGATGTCAGTTGACTGAGCCACCCAGACATGCCTAATTCATTCCCTTCTTATTGCAGTTCTGCTAAAATTAAATATTCCTCCAGCTCCTATCTACCTTCTAGATACTTTCCATTGTCTTTAAATAGTATTTAAGATTTTTTTATTTACTATTTTATGTTTGTTTTCTGTGAGGTTCATATGATCACTCACTTCTCCACAGGAAGTTTAGGACCTTGAATAACCACAAACTTGCTATTCTTAACCCTTCTTGTTGCAGTTCTTTTAAAATAAAATTCTCCTCTAGCTTGGGTCTGCTTTGTGTATACTTTCCAGTATAGTTATGTTTTTGAAATTTTACTAATATTTTATTGTTACCTGTGGGAGTTCACAGTATCACTTGCTCAATACTAGAATTTGCAAGACCCTAAATAGCTATAAGTAGGTAATTTTAAGAATAAGATCATTGAATGCCTTGGTTTGTAAAATGCCCTTGACCATAAAAGACAAGTATAGAATATATGAAAGAACCATGTCAACATCAACTACTTGTTATTTTCTTTTTTTCCTTTGTTGTTGTTGTTGTTGTTATTTTCTTAACACTTGCTTGAATTTCTTCATTGTAAGACTTAACTTGGTTATTTGGTATTGTCAAAGTCAGCATCTAATAATTACCGCCAAATTTAACCATTTAAATTCAGCCTTTATCTCCAGCCCTGTGTAGGTATAGGACCAAATAGTGCCAGTCAGCCTATTCCCTAAGCTTTAAGAGACTTCATTTCTCCTTGTTATTTAGTGACAAATGTGTACAAGGGCATGAGATCCAGCCTTATTAGATTTTCAGACTTTGGACTTTATCCTTTATATCATTTTTAAGAGGTATTTTTCAACAATTATGATCGTTGTTATTTGCTCATACTTACTTACTAGTGGCACATTTGTTTCATGAGCAGGGATATGTTAATTGTACAATTCAATCTTTTGTTGTATGGTAGTCTTCTCTTTTCCCATAGAATTGAGTGAGATATTGCTATTGAATAGTCATAAGTATTTTTACTGTGTATGAAGAAAAGATTATTGATTTAGAACAACTTCAATAAAGAAAATGATATTTTTTTGTATAGGTGCAGTTACTAGCAAGAAAAATTATCTACTCATATTTAAGCCTGCTTGTGAATTCAAAGAATGACCTGGCTCTGGCTCATGTTCTCAATATTCCTGATAGAGGACTTGGAAGAGAAGCCTTCACTGATTTGAAACATGCCGCTCAAGAGAAAAAGATGTCTATCTTTTTGGTATGGACATGTTACATTTTCAATATGTTTTAAAGGCTTATGAACAGTAGATATATGTACCTTAATATAGAATTCTTTTAGCTATGATAAAACAACTTTTAAACTCTGAATATATGCTCTTCTCTTGTATTTGAAAACCTATGGTATTGTTATTTATTACCATATTCTTCAAATTTGATAAGAGAAAATTTCTCTAAAGCAATGTTTTCCGACATGTGTTCTATAGAGTGGTATCTCTGTTAAGTTCTCCTTGGATAAATATTTCCAAAGGTAAAAGTCCCTGTTAAATGCTCCTTGAATAAGATGTTTCCAAGGGCAAACAGTTTGGAAATAGTACCTTTATTGGAAATATTACCTTTATTGTAGATATGTAATGCATATTTGTATATCAAAAGCTCTGAGAAGTCTTACCATTAAGAAATCTGCTTAAGTTAACCTTGTTACTTAATGTGTTGTTTCCTACGTTATTTAACCTTGGAACTTTCTAACAAATTACTGAAATTTCATAGAATTTAGGATACACTTTAAAGTATTTCATCTTTGTTGGAGCTACTCTTAAGTATAGCCATCCTATATGTATTTTTGTCATGGTAAGGCAAGGCCTTTTGAACTACACATGATCAAATAATCCTAAAATATGAAAGCTAGATAGGGCTTTGTTCTATTTAGTCTAAATGTTGAGCTTATAAATAAAGAAGATAAAGCTTGGAAGAGTTGAATTAATTGCCTACCCTTGAATAAATCAACACAGTTAACCCTGAAAAACCCTTTGTTTCATATTAAAAATTCCAGTTTAATCTACATGAGAATATAGATTGTAGTATACAATCTAGTATATGTAGTATACTACATAGTATAATGTAGTATACATACACTAATATTTTATAATCAGTGATACACTCTTATGAATGTATTCTTTTTTTTTTTTTTTAAGATTTTATTTATTTATTTATTTGTCAGAGAGAAAGAGAGAGAGAGAGGGCACACAAGCAGGCAGAGAGGCAGGCAGAGGCAGAGAGAGAAGCAGGCTCCCCGCAGAGCAGAGATCCTGATGTGGGACTTGATCCCAGGACCCTGGGATCATGACCTGAGCCGAAGGTAGCGGCTTAACCCGCTGAGCCACCCAGGTGTCCCTATGAATGTATTCTTATGCCCTTAGTTTGTCACCTTACTTGGCTTCTCAGTTTCCACTCGCATTGCCATCACCCTTTTTGGCCTGAATTTTGCATGGCATCTGTTTGTTTAATTATTTGCTTCTGAATCAAAGTGACATGAATCATAAAAAGTGCTTACTTTACCTGTATACCCAGAAATAATATAAATGTATGCAGTTTCATAAAGTTTTATTTTTAACGTACTAAATCATTAAACATAACTGAATCATTTATTTTAATTCATAGGTGGCCACATCATTTATTAGAACACTGGAGCTTGGAGGGAAGGGATATGCACCATCACCATCTGATCCTTTAAGGGCACATGTAAAAGGACTGTCTAATTTTATTAACTTCATTGACAATTTAGATGAGATTCTTGGAGAAGTACCAAATCCAAGGTAATGACTTTTCATAAATTGCAAATGTGTGTTATTAATCTGTCTTTAAAATTTTACAGGATCAGATGTAGATTTGACTATATGAGCTATTGAAATGACTAAACATCAACAGTAAGGAAAGAAACAATATCTAGATGAATAAATTATAATCTCATGACTTTTCTCCCTATTTCTGCCTATCTTTGTTTTTAAAATTTTTGCTAAAGTCGAATGGCATGCTCACATGAAATTTGACTAGAGAAGAGGGCTATTTGTCTTTATCTGGAAGAAATAGATTTTGGAGCACTGGACGTGACTGAATAGATAATTTCTTTAAAATTTGTAGTTAGTACTAAAGGAAACCTCTACCTATTCAGAATGAGGAAATTGACAAAGATATGATAAAATCTATATTCTACTTCTTGCTACTTTTTTTTCCATTTTCTTGGGTGTAAATCTCTGGTTTATCTGAAATTTGTTTTTATATGATATTAGAAGTAAGAGATTCTTATCTGATAAACTTCCATTTATAATGTATGCATATTGGATGATGAGTAATTTTGTGATTAATTTTGGGGGTGCAGAAATGAGCTGTATATGTTAGCAGTCATGGTAGATCATTGCCATTTGGTTGGTATGCTAAAGCATACGAAAGGGTTGGTATTCATTGAACACTTTTTAATGTGTCAGGCTCTTTATGGGGATTATCATTTGATCATTACAACAACCTTACATTATAGGTACTATATAAATACCCAATTTATAGAGGAAGAAAGTGAAGTTCTGAGACTTAAGTGATTTACCTCAGTCACATTGCTATTTAAGTAGCAGACTTGGGATCTGAACTCAGTTCTGAACTTGGAACCCATTCTCTTAATCACTGTATCTTATTTCATGAAACTTCTTTTCATTTTAAGATTCAAAGAAGAATTTGTTTCTCAGGATTTTATTCTGAATTGCATCCTCTGTCTTTATGGATATCCATTACAAGAAAGTAAATTTGGAAGAGGGTTTTGAATATGCTTTATAGCCAATATCAGTGGCATCTTCTGAACTTTCAAATAATGTATTGGCTGGCTGTTTCTTCTAAGATAGCGGATAATTTTTAAAAACATTTTATTTTTAGCAAAGCAAATATAGGTATATTTGGTTAAAGTCAAATAGTAAAAAAGTCCTCCACAGATTGTCTTTAATTTTTTTGTGTGTTTGTTTTTATATTTACCTCACTTAAATGAAATTTTAATGCAACTATTTGTTGATTTTTTCCATTTGAGATATTATTAAATTTCTACCCTGGAAGATGGTGATTTGCTACTCACTCACCAACCTCCCAGCCACCCCTTGTCTGTCTTCCCCATCCTGTCATACACACAGAACTTCTCTTCTTTCATCCTTCTAATATACCACAATTTCAGTTTAAGTTAGATTTTAGAATTTATATTATTATGACTCTGTAAATATTGCCTATCCCTAAGCTATGTGATATGCTGTAATTATACTTCTTTTCTTGTACAAATTTTTGTGTTTTTCCTAGACTTAATAATTATCTATTTTTCTCTTTTGCTTTACTTCCTATATATTTATCATCAATTCTTTTTTGAGCTTTCCAACAAAACCATACGTATTCTTCTTATTAGATCATCTGTCAGTTCTGGTTTTTGCCCTTGAAGGCATTCCCTCTAGAGAGCCCTCTATCTTCTTCACTGAGTGTGCACTTTTGCTTATTTAGCCTGTTTCACAGTGTTAATGGTGAAGCTTCATTACCTTGTGAATTTTCTTTGCCTCTGCATTATTTTTTGGATCTTGTCACTTTATTTTTAGCTGGTTAATCCCTTATTTTACTCCTATGGCTTTCTGAGAATAATAGGAGACAAATACCTTTATCGTATTCCCACATTTGGTTGTATGTGATCTTATGCCATGTTTTATTTATTTAAGATTGTTATGTTTATTTCTAAGATTATTTTTATCTGCTTCCTGGAGGTTCTTTATTTAAGTTGAATGTTTTTGTTTGTTTTGCTTTCTTTCATGTTAGAGGTATTTCTAAAATGCGTGGTGATTCTGAATAGTCCTTTTATCATATTTAAGAATGAAACCATAGAAAGCTGATTAGTAGCTGTATACAGTGGATTTCATTATAGCGTGGTAGCCATTTGGCTCTTTTGTTGGGGATTCTGCAATGTCGGTAACTATAGGTCTTTTCTTTGGGACTTACCCCAAAGTTTCCAGGGTGGCATCTTTCAGTCCCTTTTGGAAAGCTCTAAGTCTAGCTAATAATGTGCTGGAATTTGAGGTAGGGTAGGGGTTCATGTTGAGTCTCCCATTTCAGTATGTAGACTTTTACTTACTCACTCTATTTTTAGTCCCTGCTGCCTCAAGGTCCAGAGCCGATCTGGTAGATTCTTCAGAGTAGTCTTGCTTTCCATGCTTAGGGGAGAGAAGTGTACTGGCCTGACTGCTCAGAATAGGAGAGGCGATTTTAGGTGTCTAAGTGCTTCTGATGTAAAATGTCAACCAGCTTGCTTGTTTGCAGCCCTGTCTTTATTGTAGCCTTCAGTATTGAATTCGATTTCTGAGAATTTCTGGAGTTGCTTCTTATTGGTGTCTCTTTCAGCAGTTACTTGTGTTTTAGCTTTCTTTGTTCTGAGTAGTCAGCTACCACATGTTCATCTGCTTTTCATTTTTCCATGCTTTCATTATATGTCCCTGCTGTCATCTGTTATTGTCTCCTCTAACATTCTCTTTCTTTCTTTCTTTTTTAAAAAGATTTTATTTATTTATTTGGCAGAGAGAGAGAGAGAGAGAGAGGGAGAGACATAGAGAGAGGGAATACAACTAGGGGGAGTGGAAGAGGGAGAATCAGGCTTCCCGATGAGCAGAGAGCCTGATGCGGGGCTCGATTCCAGGACCTTGGGATCATGACCTGAGCCAAAGGCAGAGACTTAATGATTGAGCCACCCAGGTGTCCCAACATTCTCTTTCTTTGTGGATTTTATTTTATTTTATTTTATTTTTTTTTTTTTTTAAAGATTTTATTTATTTATTTGACAGAGAGAGATCACAAGTAGACGGAGAGGAAGGCAGAGAGAGAGAGAGAGGGAAGCAGGCTTCTTGCTGAGCAGAGAGCCCGATGTGGGACTCGATCCCAGGACCCTGAGATCATGACCTGAGCCGAAGGCAGCGGCTTAACCCACTGAGCCACCCAGGCGCCCCTCTTTGTGGATTTTAAAACACTTGTCTTTTTGTCATTTTTAGTGCAATTTTAGGAGGGAGCAGATAAAAATGTATATATTCAATCCAATGTAGTTTGTTATATTTACATTCCTGAGGAATTTCTGGTTGGGATAAATTATCTATAGGATAGAAGTACATTTTAGGGGCATCTAAGATGAGAGAATAGACTTAAATTCTTTAACTTATCAGTGAGTTATTTTGGATATCCTCTCTTGTCACAGTGAGTAATTACTCTATGTTCTAGGGAAAACACTAAAGAAGTAGATGTCTAAATAGTCGATATGTTCATGTGGGTGTCTATTTAGTCCACCTGAGCAATTTTTGTTTCTTTTTTTTCTCCTTATTTCATCTTTATTGTGATTTTTGAATCTATTAAGTATATATTCATTTCATAATTTTAAAAAAGTTATTAAAAGCTAAAAACATATATCCTACTTATACAACAATCAAAGGATATACAGAGAAAAGGGCAGTTGACCCAGTTTGTGGAAGGCAGGGATAAAAGTGTCAGGAATGCTCACCTGGGTGGCTTTTCAGTTCAGCTTAATCTTGAAGTATGAACTTGAAGAAGTTAGGTAGATATGGAGAATGGGTATGAAATGAAATCTAGATGGGGAGAAGGGAGGATATTTCCTGCAGTGGGGATACTATGGCTAACCTATTGGGACATTGTTTTATTGGTTATTCATTTTGTCTTAGAGTTTCAACTTCTAGTACTTTTGTCACAATGTATAAAGATTGTAAGAAAAAAGCAATAAAACAATTTCCCTGTTTTTGTTAATTCCTTCTTTCTTTTATAGTTGAGATTCTTGAAAAAATGTTATCCTTTCCATTTCTGAATTTCTAATTATTTAATATATATTTCTCCCCAGGCTGTAAAGTCTATGAGGGTTTTATTGGTTTTCTGCACTAATATTCCCTAGTCCTAGCACAGTTTCTGGCACAGAGTAGACACTCAATTATTTATTTACTTGTCTGTTTTTAACTGACTCACAGTAATTCACTTTTCCACGCTATTGAAGCTATTCTACCAAAGAACACTTGTGATCTAGTTGGTGTAGAATTTTTGGTCTCTGTTGTGTCCTTAAATTTGATCATTTTCTTTCTTAGAACTCTTTTTCCCTGTGCTTCTGAGATTTCAGTCTCTTATTTTCCACCTATATCTGAGACTGCATATATGCAAATTCTAAATCTTTATTTCAGTGAGATTCAAACCTCTTCCCTGAGTTTCAAAAATATATCTTCAACTACATGTTGTGATCTCAAAGGCAACAAAAACTTAACATGTTCCAAACCAAATTGTCTTTTCCTGCAGACCTGCTTCTTCTCCTAAAGTGCCCAACTTGATGAAGCCTCTCCTCCTCCAGCTACATAACCGGAAATCTGAAACATATCCTAAACTCCCATTTCTCCTTTTACTGTCCCTTCAGTCACCAAGATCCATGAATTCTATTTTTTTTTTTAAAGATTTTATTTACTTATTTGAGAGAGAGACAGAGCATAAGAGAGGAGAAGACCAGAGGGAGAAGCTTACTCCCCGTGGAGCTGGGAGCCCGATGTGGGACTTGATTCCAGTGCTCCAGGATCATGACCTGAGCTGAAGGCAGTTGCTTAACCGACTGAGCCACCCACGCACCCCCATGAATTCTTCTTAACATTTTGATACTCTTTCTTCTCATCTCTAGTCTTATAGCTCCTATCTTGTTTCCATATTTTAATGGAAAGTCTGTTTTCAGACTTTTATCCTTTCTTGCTTAAACTTCTTCATTTCTATCGGAGTTGTTCTTTCTGCCTTCAATCTTGAGTTGCCCCATCCTGTTGTCCTTACTGCTGCCAGAGGTCTTTCTAAAACAACAAATGTTACTTCCGTGAATAAAATCCTTCAATGACTTTATATTAGGTATAGGCTAAGACCCCAGAAGCCTTAGTATGATATAGAAATCCTTTGTGCTCTAATTCCTGCCTGTATCTTGCTCTGGCCTCTATCTCTCAACCTCAAACCTTAGAGATAAAAATGTGTTTAACTCTTATAACTGATTAGAATAGGCTGGAGGTGGTAGGGAATCACAATAATCTTCGAATCAAAAAGAAGATGGAGAATGGATAGGGAAGAAATGAAAGAAGAACAGATTCTCACACTTCCCTCCCTATTGCCAAATTTTCATCAAGCCATTTTAGCAGTAATTTGGTTGTATTTCTACATTCTGCCAGTAGGTGCCACCGTAAAATGCATAGTATATTTTCCTGAAAAATATCTTAAATTAGGGGTTTCAGGTTACATAAATTAGTTAGCTCTCTGTTGTTCAAATGTATAAAATTGTGTATTTCAAGTTTATGACAACTTTTTAATATACACTTGAATTATATTCATTGGACTAAATATTATACATTTATAGAATGTTAAATCTACTTGAAATTATCCAATCCAAAATCTTATTTTTACATTTTTCTCATTTAAAAATATTCTAGGGGAGCCTGGGTAGCTCAGTAGGTTAAGCATCTACCTTCGGCTTGGGTCATGATCCCAGTGTCCTGGGATCCAACCCCACATTGGGCTCCTTGCTCAACAGGGAGTTTGCTTCTCCCTCTTCCTCTGTGTGTACTCTCTCTCTTTCCTTTTCAAATAAATAAATAAATCTTTAAAAAAATATCCTGGAAACATTTTTATATATCTCATGGAGGACTTTTAATCATACTTAATTTTAATTTTTATTTTTTAATAAACATATAATGTATTATTAGCCCCAGGGATACAGGTCTGTGAATCACCAGGTTTACACCTTCATAGCACTCACCATAGCACATAGCCTCCCCAATATCCATAACCCCACCACCCTCTCCCAACCCCCCTCCCCCCAGCAACCCTCAGTTTGTTTTGTGAGATTAAGAGTCTCTTACGGTTTGTCTCCCTCCTGATCCCATCTTGTTTCATTTATTCTTTTCTTACTCCCAAACCCCCCACGTTGCATCTCCACTTCCTCATATCAGGGAGATCATATGATAGTTGTCTTTCTCCGATTGACTTATTTTGCTAAGCATAATACCCTCTAGTTCCATCCACGTTGTCGCAAATGGTAAGATTTCATTTCTTTTGATGGCTGCATAGTATTCCATTGTATATATATACCACATCTTCTTTATCCATTCATCTGTTGATGGACATCTAGGTTCTTTCCAAAGTTTGGCTATTGTGGACATTGCTGCTATAAACATTCGGGTGCACATGTCCCTTCGGATCACTACGTTTGTATCTTTAGGGTAAATACCCAGTAGTGCAATTGCTGGGTCATAGGGTAGCTCTATTTTCAACTTTTTGAGGATCCTCCATGCTGTTTTCCAGAGTGGTTGCACCAGCTTGCATTCCCACCAGCAGTGCTGGAGGGTTCCCCTTTCTCTGCATCCTCGCCAGCATCTGTCATTTCCTGACTTGTTAATTTTAGCCATTCTGACTGGTGTGAGGTGGTATCTCATTGTGGTTTTGATTTGTATTTCCCTGATGCCGAGTGATGTGGAGCATTTTTTCATGTGTCTGTTGGCCATCTGGATGTCTTCTTTGCAGAAATGTCTGTTCATGTCCTCTGCCCATTTCTTGATTGGATTATTTGTTCTTTGGGTGTTGAGTTTGCTAAGCTCTTTATAGATTTTGGATACTAGCCCTTTATTTGATATCATTTGCAAGTATCTTCTCCCATTCTGTCAGTTGTCTTTCAGTTTTGTTAACTGTTTCCTTTGCTGTGCAAAAGCTTTTGATCTTGATGAAATCCCAATAGTTCATTTTTGCCCTTGCTTCCCTTGCCTTTGGTGATGTTCCTAGGAAGAAGTTGCTGCAGCTGAGGTCAAAGAGGTTGCTGCCTGTGTTCTCCTCAAGGATTTTGATGGATTCCTTTCTCACATTGAGGTCCTTCATCCATTTTGAGTCTATTTTCGTGTGTGGTGTAAGGAAATGGTCCAATTTCATTTTTCTGCATGTGGCTGTCCAATTTTCCCAACACCATTTATTGAAGAGGCTGTCTTTTTTCCATTGGACATTCTTTCCTGCTTTGTCGAAGATTCGTTGACCATAGAGGTGAGGGTCTATTTCTGGGCTCTCTATTCTGTTCCGTTGATCTATTTGTCTGTTTTTGTGTCAGTACCATACTGTCTTGATGATGACAGCTTTGTAATAGAGCTTGAAGTCCAGAATTGTGATGCCACCAACTTTGGCTTTCTTTTTCAATATTCCTTTCGCTATTCAAGGTCTTTTCTGGTTCCATATAAATTTTAGGATTATTTGTTTCATTTCTTTGAAAAAAATGGATGGGATTTTGATAGGGATTGCATTAAATGTGTAGATTGCTTTAGGTAGCATAGACATTTTCAAATATTTGTTCTTCCAATCCAGGAGCATGGAACATTTTTCCATTTCTTTGTGTCTTCCTCAATTTCTTTATGAGTACTTTATAGTTTTCTGAGTATAGATTCTTTGCCTCTTTGATTAGGTTTATTCCTAAGTATCTTATGGTTTTGGAGCAATTATAAATGGGATTGGCTCCTTAGTTTCTCTTTCTTCTGTCTTGTTTTTGGTGTAAAGAAATGCAACTGATTTCTGTGCATTGATTTTATATCCTGACACTTTACTGAATTCCTGTACAAGTTCTAGCAGTTTTGGAGTGGAGTCTTTTGGGTTTTCCCCGTATAATATCATATCATCTGCAAAGATAGTTTGACTTCTTCTTTGCCAATTTGGGTGCCTTTAATTTCTTTTTGTTGTCTGATTGCTGAGGCTAGGACTTCTAGTACCGTGTTGAATAGCAGTGGTGATAACGAACATCCCTGCCCTGTTACTGACCTTAGCGGAAAAGCTTTCAGTTTTTCTCCATTGAGAATGATATTTGTGGTGGGTTTTTCATAGATGGCTTTGAAAATATTGAGGTGTGTGCACTCTATCCTTACACTTTGAAGAATTTTGATCAGGAAGGGATGCTGTACTTTGTCAAATGCTTTTTCAACATCTATTGAGAGTATCATATGGTTCTTGTTCATACTTAATTTTTCAAGATATGTTTTAGCAAATAGTTATCTAATTCTTGAAGATGGTAGGGGAAAGCCAATCCATATAATAAAGATATTCAGTAATTACACAGAAGTATTATCAATCATTTGTATTATTGCTTATTGCTCTCCTTCAGTCACTACACTTTAATACAAACTTGGAGATTTTTTAAAAAGATTTTATTTATTTATCTGACAGAAAGAGAGAGAGCACAAGCAGGGGGAGCTGCAGAGGGAGAAGCAGACTCCCCACTGAGTGCGAGCCTGATTGAGGGGGCTCGAACCAAGGACCCTGGGATCATGATCTGAGCCAAGGGCAGATGCTTAACCAACTGAGCCACCCAGGTGCCCCCAGGCTTGGGATTTAATTATGTTTTTCCTCACTAGCTTTATTTCTCTCTTTCTGCCCCAGGGCTCTAATGTGATACATTTGGTAGTCCGTAGCTGCTGTTTACCTCTTTTTCACCTAAAGTCTTCCATTAATGTTGATCCAGAGTACTCATAATTTATCTTCTGAGATGCTTCCTGAATAACCCTCTTTTCCCTTACCCACCCACTCAAACTTCCTCTATACCTTCAGTATCTCACTTACTCACGTGATCAGTTGTAACCTCTTAAAGAAAAATATTTTATTCATCGTATCCCAGTGCCTAGCACAAATGTCCTAGTATCATTTGAGTTAAAACTTAAGAGATTCCAGGTTCTAGAAGCAGGAGTCTGGATTATGCCACCATGTTGCTGAGCAGATATTTGAAGAGCTAATATTTGACTTTAGTAGTGAATGTATAGGATTACACTAGTCATAGTACTGGTGTTTGAGGTTTTTTTCCAAGGGTCAAAATGTTGAGTTTGGCAAATATCTGAAACACAAATCTTACATATTTTTTCCTAATATAATTCATTCAGGGAATCATATCATCTTTAATATTTAGTATATTTGTACTTATAGAAGGAATGAGAAAAGGAGGCAAAGGTGACTTTTACCTAATATCATTGAAAGCATTTTTTTGTTCTTGCAATTGGCATTATAACACTCTTCCATATTTTATTATCCTTTTTAGTCTTTTCCAAAACTCTTCCATTAGATTACTTTGCAGATAAAGTTCATAGTATCGTGTTTTCATTTTGGCTTCATTTCATCCAATTACTTTCTGTGCTTTTGATTGAAATTTGATTGAAATATATATATGCAAATATGCATATATATATATATATATGCATTTTCTTTTTCTGTTTTATATATATATATAATATATATATTATATATATATATATATGTATAAGAATTCCCTTGAAAAATTTTTCCCTTGAAAATTAAGGGAAAAAAACATAGAAAAAGAAAATGTCTGTATATATATACATATATATGAATTCTTAAGAGTTTACTCAGACTTCTGATTACCAATATATGGCAGATTAGGTCCCCTGGTTGACCCTTACACTGAAAATAGTTAACAATACTGGATAGCATAGTTTTAAAATACTTCTTAAATGCATTGATGAGTAGGCATATGTAATGAAAATATAGGCCAAAAACTAGGAGAGGGAAGAAAGCCAGAGAGGGAAGGCAAGAAGGGAAGTGAGCTTTTATTTTGAGAGTATTTGGTGATTTGGAAGGTCTGTTCTTAGAGTCAATAAGTCTGAGAGTGCAAAGACAAAGCCTAGGGACTGTCTAACGTGAGAAGTCTATTGAATATACCCACTCCATAGGGCTGCCCACTCTATGTAAAATGAGCCAAGAATAAGGGCTTAACCTGATAAAGGGTTTCTATATTTGGTGTTAAAGTGTTTTATCATTCTATTTAAGATTGAGAATAAGAGTTTTTGATCTTATCATTTCTTTTCGGCGTGATATCAGATGTAATAAGGCAAGAAAAAAACAGGAGATACAATAATTGAAAAGGAAGAAATAAAGTTCTGTTTGATGATAATATGATTGTATATGTAGAAAACTCCCGGAATATAAAGGCAAATTATTAATATTAATAGTAGTGTTTAACAGTGTTGTTGGACACAAGGTCAATAAACAACAAGCAATCGTATTTCTATGCCATCACCAAATAGAAATTAAAAAAAAAAAAGAGCTTCAAGAATATAAAATACATAAAATAAATCTAATAAAAGTCATAGGAATTCCTTCCCCTCAGAAAGTTCAGACTCAAGGTGAAATTCTCTACTTGCCCTCTCCCATCCAGATCAAAGTGCTATCAGAGATTTTTGTCTTCAGGAAAATCCATTCATTCTGTTTGCCTCCCACTTAACAGCTCCCAACTTTCCACTCTAGTTCTTGTTTTTTCCTTTTTTGGGGAGAGATTAGAGATTTTCCCCTATTGCTGCCAAACCTGGTGAAATATTCCCCCAGAGTATTTGTGGAAAGGCCCTAGGTACTTTTGTATTGCAAATAATAATATAGTAATTGTAAAATATGTATCTTTGTCTTACTGTTAAAAACTTTAGATTTTTGGGTGTGATAGTGGTCATTTATTTAACAAATGTAGCAATCATTTCTTCTGTGTGCTAAGTATAAACTGGTAGTATAAAGATTGGTAAATATATTGTTACTTTCTCAAGGAGCTTTTTCTTCTCTTTCTTTAATTTCTTTTTAATCTTTTTAATTTGTTTTAGTGCGAAAAGGTGATTTTATTATAGTATGGGACAGGAACCGTGGGCAGAAAGAACTGCCCTGGGATTGTGAGGAGTGAACGATTATACGTTTTTTAATTAGTGGTGGTTAGGGATAGTGCAAATCTCTAAGGAATTTGAAAGCAAGCCTTTCAGGACTTTAAGGGGACAACTGCTGGTAAGATAAGGTTACTTTTAGTCTTTAATAAAACATAAATGTTAAGGTACTAAGGTGGCCGTGAGTACCTTGAGGAAGGTCACACTCTGCATGTTTTAGGTATCAGAGGGCTGCTAACTGTAAGGAGATTTAATTTAATTTCTCTTGCCTCTGTTTACCTCATCATTTTCCCCCCTGAACAACATTGACCCTTAAATCTTTAAGGTTGTTGAAGGCTGAAGGTCTCATTTTCTGTAGCTTCTTCCTGCTGAATAGAGGCTTAGAGATATCCCTACCTATGGTTCAAGGTTGGTCAGCTGAGAATTTAATAGGAGTTAGGAAAGGCTAAGGCAGCTGTTTTTAGAATTGATAACATACGGGAGTCTCCTTAAGTTTCATTTCTTTTCTTTTTCCCTTCCTTTTCCTTTTCTTTTCCCCCCCTTTTTTAATTAAATGTTTTTCCAGCTTATGTAGCTGTCAGAATCACCTGCAGTATTTTTAAAACAGTGCAACTTTTCAGTACCCTTCTCTACAGTTTGTGATTCAATAGGGTGGAATCAGAGTTGATATTTTAAACAAATGCTGAATATGATTCTGATAATCAGGCAAATTTGGGAAACACTGGTCTAGTCATACATTGGAACAGCTATTTGAATGTGAACAATCATATTTGCAATGTTAGAAAACCTGTCTTCTTCCTGAAAACATAGAACCTGGCAATAGGGCAGTGCAGTTAGAAACTGTACTTCATAATTTCCTTTATGTTAGTATATAAGTCACAGAAAAGGTAAATAACATACTCAACATAAAAGGTGGGAGAGGTGGGGGGAGGGGACTGTTTTATTTTGTGCTCAGACAGTCTGACTTTATGGCTAGGCCATACCACCTTCTCATTCAGCACTGCATAGCCTTTCCAGGGATACCTCTAGGGATGGAGATCTCCTGATTTTAAAAAAGAGCCCTTTTCTATTGTTGGACACCTCTAATTTCTTCCTTGCAATAGATCAAACTCCTTCTTCCTATATATTTCTCACATTTTTTAGGTCAGACTTCTAGAGCAGGAACTGCAACCTAAATTCATTCAGGTTCAGGTTTAGTATAAAGAAATAATTGATTTCAGGTTTTTTAAAACCTGAGTCTGTTGGACATAGTTGGTCTAGTCTTTGATTTGCTTTAGATCAATATTAACTACCTTAATTTCCCCTTCCATATAATAACAGTTCTCATATTAGAAGGCAATGTCATGTTTACAGGTCAGTCCTCACCACCTCCTTCCCAGCCCAGAACACTGTGTTCTTGGACAAGCTATTTAACCTTTTTGAGACTCGATTTTCTCATCTGTGATTTAAGGATATTAATACTTATTGAAATGATTTTAAGATTAAAGTAATGTGGGATTCTAGGTATTCAATGAGAGATAGGGTTTCTGTTTCCTTGTATCTAAAGGTACATATTTTAAGTATATTATGTGTGTATACTGTACCTGAAACTTACTATATATCATCTATAACTAAAATATTTCCTATCAGCTTTCAAATCAGGGAAGAAGTAACTTTGTTGAAATGACTTGCTTTAAGAAAAACTTTTTAATTTTGTTGCTCATGGTTCTTATCCTTTTCTTAAATGTGTTTGATTTGTAAGATCAAAGTCATATTTTTTTTGAAGTGTTGATTAACTTTGAGAAGTTTATTTTCAAGCTTATAAGCATATTGTCATTTCTAATACTATTATAAAGGTGATCTTATTTCTATTTTCAGCATTGCAGGGGGTCGGATACTCTCAGTGATAAAGATGCAGCTGATTAAAGGCCAAAACAGCAGGGATCCTTTTTGTAAAGCAGTAGAGGAAGTCACTCAGGATTTGGATTTGAGGATTAAAAATATTATCAATTCTCAACAAGGAGATGTAGTTGTTAGTACCACTGACATTAGTCCTGCACGGGTAATGAGCTTTTTATTTTTCATTATCCTTCTATACAAAACATTATCGCTTCTACTTGTTATAAAAATGTTTTACTATTGCTACTTAAGTCAGAACAATGTTTTTCCTGTGTTCTGAGATATTGAAAATTTAAAGTTTCTCAATAGGATTATGTAGGATTATGTTCGACTTGAAATAAATTATAACATCTTTGGGCCAAATTGTCTCTATCTGTTAAAGCAGCATGTTGGATAATCTTCAGTCTCCCTTGTAGCACTAGAAGTTTATAATTCCTGATGGATATTAAAATGTCTTATAATATTTTTCAATAATTATTCTTATGAAACCATTATTTTGCCATTTATTCAAATATAGAATAAAAGCAAGGTTTCTCTGGTTCTGGCCCAGGTCCTAGGTACTCTGTAGAATAACAGAAATGGTTTCTAATCAGTTTATTTTTATTTAATAGAATTTTTTCATCTTTATGATCTGGTGTTTTCTACCTCTATTACCAGTCTTCAGCAAACATCAGGATTTTTTACTATACTTAGAAATCTTTTAACCATATATTCCCAGAATGTTTACCTCTTGTCGTTTTTTGGTACAAACTTGTACAGTATAATAACTATAGTATTATAGGAGAAATTGGCTACCATCTTTTCAGCTCTAAAAAGGAATTTGGGGGTATGTGTGACAATCCATTTGTTACAGTTTAATTCAAGGAACAAAAGCCCCTTTTCCTTAGGTGTGATTGTGATAATCAGTGTATGAAGAAAGACTTTTGCTTATGTTTTATTATTCATCTATTATTATTATAAATCTATTTTTTTTAAAAGATTTTATTTATTTATTTGACAGAGAGAAATCACAAGTAAGCAGAGAGGCAGGCAGAGAGGAGGAAGCAGGCTCCCTGCTGAGCAGAAAGCCCGATGTGGGGCTCGAACCCAGGACCTGGGATCATGACCTGAGCCGAAGGCAGCAGCTTAACCCACTGAGCCACCCAGGCGCCCCATTATACATCTATTTTATTTATTATTATCTGACTATTTATCTATTTTCATAGTCATGGGGAGCCATTTTTAGTTATTTTTCTGTAACAATGCATGTTTTCAGATTAATTGGAAGGTAGGACATAGGGGAGATCCTGGGTTGTTTAACCCACTGAGCCACCCAGGCGCCCTGAGATTCTGGGTTGATGCCCCATGTGTTTCATGTGTGTTAATGCTTCCTGTGACTAGCTTGGCTCAAATGACAACCAGGTTATTACTATAAGTCTAAATCAGAAACTGTCATAGCTTAGGTAATTAAGAGCACCAGTCTCTTCCGTTTTCTGTCACAAGAAATAAAGATACAGACAACCTGGTTCTTAATTTTATGTTTTCAACCAAATCAGAAGTCTTTGAAAAATACTATCTGATAATTCTCAGTAAGTTAATATTAAACAATATGGACTGTTTCTTTGGTGCTGATGAAAAAATATATATTAAGCACATAGTCATCACTATTGTGATAAGCACATATAATGTGATAACAGTCATTATTGTGATAAGCAGTTTGTTAAAATTCCAGTGTAGCTCTACAGTACAGTTTGGTCAAGCCTAGTAGAGAAAGGAGGCCAAGACCATATTGATAAAAGCTGAGGAAAATGGTACAGCTACAACAGATGTTCCAGAAAGGGCAACTTTGATACTTAGGCACAATGTCTTATATTGTATGGGTGCACAATCATTCTATCATTACCCCTTTTTTACTAGTGATTTAACTGAAGCACAGTGAGGTTAAGGAACTTTCTCAGAATTATAAGCTATGTAACTACAGGTAAGTTGGTATCAAACCCAGCCAGAAATATTTTCAGAGTTTGTGCTTACATGTGTCTGCATATAATATCTTATTATCATCTATTTTCCCATATTCTGTCTGGTCATTATGTTTTTGTAGCTCTGCTCTTAACCAGCTTTTTCTTTATCTACACTGCTACTATTTTAGTTCACTGTGACTACCTTCTTCTTTTCCAGCCTGGGCTACTACAATCTCTTAATTTGTGGTCCTGTTTCCAGACTTAATAACATTCTTACCCTGGAATATATTTTATGCATTGCTGTCATTTTTTTATAATCTAAATAGGATCATTTATGTCCTTGATTAATAAAGGAAAAGATTTTAACTCCTTTAACAGATTGATTTATAATTTCTTTGCCAGGTTTATAGAGCTTTTCCAGATTCATCTCATATAACTCCTTACCCTGTTCTTCAGCCATATCATGTTAACCTGGTCCTTAAAAGTGCCGTGTTCCCTCCCACCCCTTTGTGTCTCCTCCTCCATGAAGCCATCCTTGATTCCAGAGTAAATTGATCAGTACCTTTGTGTGCTCCTATTGTACCATGTATACATTCTGTTAGAAATAGCACTTAGTACTTTACAATGCAGTTGTTGGTTACTTACTTATTTTATCAAGGAGACTATGGTTTACTTGAGGCAGTGTTTTTTTTTTTTTTTTGTAGTCTTAGCTTCAAACACTTTGCTTAGGATTTGGTATGTACTTATCAATGGATTACTGAATAAATGAATATCAACTTGTTTTTAATTTTTGCATTTGAATAGATTTTTAAGAAAGATTTTATTTATTTATTAGAGAGAGAGGGGGAGAGAGAGCATGAGCTGGGAGAGAGGCAGCTGGAGAGGAAGAGGCAGGCTTCCTGCAGAGCAGGGAGCCTGTGGGGCTCAATCCCAGGACCCTGGGATCATGACCCAAGCCAAAGGCAGAAGCCTAACCAACTGAGCCATCCAGGTGCCCCACATTTGAATAGATCTTTACAACCATCTGTGAGGTTGGTATTCACATCAACAGAACCCCATCTCACTTTGGTATAACAAAGAAAAAGATAACACAGGGAGGCTAGGTCATGAAGCTAGCTAGGGACGCATAACTAGATAGTTACTAAATTTTCTGACTTAAAGCTGTATGTTATTTTAACCAGAACCAATATCTTCCCATGATGATACTATTTTCTCTCTCTCTCTCTCTTTTTTTTTTTTTTTTTGTTCTTTGGGAAGGTGATAAGATTGGTTTTAGTATGACTTGAGGAAGAAATATTACATGTCTTAAAGCCATTTCCCATGGCTGATTTTTTATAACTTAAACAACAGAAGGAGAACAGTGGCACAAGAAATAGAAAACAATAGCTGATTGCCCCAACTTTGGTGATTGTTACATTTACTTAATAGTATTTTTTTGTTCTAGCCAAAGTCTTATGCCATAAACCATGGGACTGCATATTGTGGCAGAGATACTGTGAAAACTTTACTAGTTCTTTTGGACGAAGAAGCAGCCAGTATGCCTACCGAAAACAAAGCAGAGCTTTTATATGATGATGAAAACACAATTCATCATAATGGAATTTCTATTCTTACACTTTTTAGGTAAGTAATGTAGAAGTGATATGTATGTAAATGTTAACTCTAGTCTACAAAGGGAATAAAAAAAAATCTCATTGATTAAGAAGAAACTTGGAGACTATGGAAAAGTGTGAAGAAAGAAAACAAAA
Source organism: Lutra lutra (assembly GCF_902655055.1). Taxonomy (NCBI): domain Eukaryota; kingdom Metazoa; phylum Chordata; class Mammalia; order Carnivora; family Mustelidae; genus Lutra; species Lutra lutra. Next base: position 125,330,404 of record NC_062285.1, read on the forward strand.
GCTTAAAGGGAGATTGAACATTTGGATATGAGAAAGTTTTTATAAAAACAGTCTTTTGTGAGAATATGACAGGTATTTTTGTTTTTATTTTTTTGCATTTGTTTTTGCTTGGAAATATTTATTTCCTTTGCTGTGTATGTCAACAATTTTGGTGACTGCTTTCAATTATATTACCTCAGCCCTCATGACAACATCTTTCAGTAATAGCCCCATGTCATAAGTTAAAAATTGGACACTTGAAAGACAGAGATTAAGTAATTTGCCTAAGAGAGTACAGTTAGCAAGTAGCAAAAGTTTCTTGTTCCAAAAATTAAGGTCCATCCTCCATGTATTGTGCTTCTCTGCATGAGAATAGGAGAGAGTGTGTACACCAGACTTACACTGAAATTGACATCTCTTAATTCTTCCTCTTACGGAGAAAAATACTTACCAGAGTAGTTTTGTTATTCTGTGCAAGATATTGATACACTCCAGTTTTGATAAGAGCTAGGTCAAACATTGAAGAGGTTCATGGTATTTGCATTAATGAACATTCGTTTATAGAAACGTAAAATTTTAAAACAATTTAAATTTTATTTAGTACATTGTGGAGAAACTTTACAAAGTCATCCTACTTATTTGCTCTCTTCTATTTTTCTCTTCTGTTTAAAGAGAAAACTTGCAATGGTCTGTCATTCAGTGTTGTCCTCCAATGTATTTAAATCTCTTCACCAGGGGTGCCTGGGTGGCTCAATGGGTAAAGCTTCTGCCTTCGGCTCAGACTATGATGCTAGGGTCCTGGGATCGAGCCCCGCATTGGGCTGTCTGCTCAGCAGGGAGCCTGACTCCCCCTCTCTCTGCCTGCCTCTCTGCCTACTTGTGATCTCTGTCAAATAAATAAAAAAATCTTAATAAATAAATGAATAAATAAATCTCTTCACCAGGTTTTAATGATTATCCTTTTATATTTGGGCATGATAAAATTCACCCATTTTGTTCCTCAAAAGTGTTCAAATATTTTCCTAACAATGAAAATGTATTTTATCAATGTTTTATGAAAAGAGTGGAAAGAAAATGAACCTTTGTGTTTTCTTCTTTTACCTCACTTCTGTTCAACAAGTTTTGCTTTTTAGGTAAAAACATAAATGATTAAATTTTCTCTCAGATTCGATTCTACCTTTTTTTTTTTTTTGGACAGACAGAGATCACAAGTAGGCAGAGAGGCAGGCAGAGAGAGAGAGAGGGAGAAGCAGGCTCCCCGCCGAGCAGAGAGCCTGATGTGGGGCTTGATCTCAGGACCCTGGGATCATGACCTGAGCCGAAGGCAGAGGCTTTAACCCACTGAGCCACCCAGGGGCCCAATTCTACCATTTTTTAAAAAGAAAGTTATTTTGTGTTTATAGAACTTTATTAAATAAAATCAATCCCTACATCCATTTTAAAGAAGTATTTTTCTCAACCATATGGCCAAACATATTTCAGTTGTTTACAGTTACCTTAGCATTTGCAGTTGTCATTGTGCAGACAAGTGCCAATTCATGGTAAAGTGAATTTTTTCATGGTCTGCATTGAAATGATAAAATTAAGGACAATGTGGTTTATGAATATAAGTCAATGTAAGGTTATAAACTAGTGTTTCTTAGAATAGACTCTTCTTTATTCTTATATAACAGTCTTTTGAGTTAAAGAGGTTATGACTCTGGCTCTGTTAAGCCAGAAAGGAATTTATTGAGGAATCCAGGGTTGTCTGGCTCCAAAGCTCCGGTGTTTCTTTCTCCATTGTGCCTTCTTTGACCGTCCTATTTCTGAACGGTATTTTTCTCTTGAATTCCCCTGCTACAGCACTTGTCCTTTTTTATTTTAAATTTTAGTTGTATGGATATCTTATTTCCTTAGGCTTTAGGATCCCTGAATTCAGGGCAGTGAGTGAATCTACTTTCTATCCTTCATAATATTTTACACAGTGCCTTACATATATTAGAAACTCAAGTATGTAGTAACGGAATTAATTAACAGCAAATTATTAATATTTAGAACTCTCAGTAATAATACTGACACTTTTATGCAGTATTATAAACAACTAGATTTAGTTGTCTTTTTATTTTATTACTGCTTTTGGATAAGGGAGGGGCAAAAACGAGTTAAAAAGCTACTTTTGTTTATACATTTTTGCTTTTTTTGGACTTAGATCTCCCACACAAGTGAATAATTCATCAGTGAAAGCCCTAAGAGAACGCATCCATAATTCAATGCAAGAGAAAAAAATTAAGGTATAGTTTAATGTGCTGTTGTAAAAATGATAAAAATGGTTTTATTTGTAGAAGAAATATAGAAAGCTGAGCTGGATATTTAAATATATATTGTATGGAACAATAGGAATTAAATGGAAAATGAGTTATGACTCTGACACATAGAAACTTTCCTTTTATACAAGCTTGGCTAATTACTCTTTGGCTTATTTCATCTGCTGGACCTAAAGAAGGAAAGGAATAAGCACTTGCTATTGTAAATGTTCAGTACATATATATGCAGTGAATGAAGGGGAAAATCAGACATGATTTTCTCATTTACATTTCTCACATTTTAAACTAGATTTTGAGAGTCTATAAATTCCATTTGGTTCCTGTCTGAAGACATTACAATGTAGAATATCATTAATTGTAGATTAAGACAAGATGAACATTTCACATTGTTTATTGATTAGAGTTATTCTTTGTATTTTTATATCTTTATTTGATTTGAACTAAGTTTTCCTGTCCTCATTTCAAACACCTGTGCCTGTAAGTAGCCAATAGTATGTTTTTTAAGTGTTTAAAATTTTCTTGGTCTTATTTTTCAAAAAGAAACTTAGTCTTAACTCATTCAGTGTACATTTATTGAGCATCTACTATGTGCTAGATACACTCTTCTATGGTTGGCAATTTCATTCATTTGTTCAACAAAATTTTCCTATAAATTTACAATTACCTTTAATTATCAAGCAGTTATTCATCTTGATACAACTTTGCGAACTCTAATTTCTATGCTCTTTATATTCCTATTTGGAAAGTTAGTCTGAAATAGCAGAACTTTTAGTTATCATCAGTTTCATACCCAAAACCCATTTAGATTCTGTTAGTAAGTTTTGTCTTTATTTTGGTAATTTTTAGTTGTCAGAACTTAATACCTGTGGAATATATCACGGTGTTTTGTATAATTTTTCTATGAGTAAAATTTGTTAATCTTTTGTTATGTTGCATAAGTACTTATAGTCAAGGCATAAGATCTTTTAAAAAAAATCCATTCTTTAATACATCCAAATGGCCAACAGACACATGAAAAAGTGCTCAACATCACTCTGCATCAGGGAAATACAAATCAAAACCTCAATGAGATACTACCTCACACCAGCCAGAATGGCTAAATTTAACAAGCTAGTAAATAACAGATGTTGACGAGGATGTGGAGAAAGGGGAACCCTCCTACACTGTTGGTGGGAATGCAAGCTGATGCAGCCACTGTGCAGAACAGTATGAAGATTCCTCAAAAAGTTGAAAATGGAGCTACTCTGTGACCCAGCAATTGCACTACTGGATATTTACCCTAAATATACAAATGTAGTGATCCGAAGGGGCATGTGCACCCGAATGTTTATAGCAGCAATGTCCACAATAGCCAAACTATGGAAAGAACCTAGATGTCCATCAACAGATGAATGGATAAAGAAGATATGGTATATATACACAATGGAATACTATGCAGCCATCAAAAGAAATGAAATCTTGCCATTTGCAACGACCTGGATGGAACTAGAGGGTATTATGCCAAGCAAAATAAGTCAATCAGAGAAAGCCAATTATCATATGATCTCTCTGAAATGAGGAATTTGAGAGGCAGGGCTGTGGGGGTTCATGGGGGGAAGGGAGAGAAAAAAATGAAACAAGATGGGACTGGGGAGGGAGACAAACTGTAAGTAAGAGACTCTTAATCTTAGGAAACAAACTGAGGGTTGCTGGGGGTGGGGTGGGAGGGATAGGGTGGCTGAGTTATGGACATTGGGGAGGGTATGTGCTATGGTGGGTGCTGTGAATTGTGTAAGACTGATGATTCACAGACCTGTACCCCTGAAGCAAATAATAAACATTATATATTAATTAAAAAAATCCTTCTTTGGACTTTATTAGTACCAGAAATGTAATGTATAAATTCTTTAATTTTTTCCCAGGCTATGGATACTGATAAACTTTAATATTTTTGTTTAAAGACCATTGGGATAATACCCTCTAGTTCCATCCATGTTGTTGCAAATTGCAAGATTTCATTTTTTTCTTGTGGCTGAGCACTTTTATATATGTATATAAATATTCATATTTATATATGCATACATATATATATATTACATCTTCTTTATCCATTTATCTGTTGATGGACATCTGTGCTCTTTTCATAGTTTGAACTAGAGGGTATTATACTAAGAAATAAATCAATCAGAGACAATTACATGATTTCGCTCATGTGTAGAATTTAAGAAACAAAACAGAAGAGCATAGAGGAGGGGGTGGGAAAGTAAAGCAAGACATAATCAGAGAGGGATATAAACCATAAGAGACTCTTAACCATAGGGAAAATACAGGTTTGCTGGGGGAGAGGGGGATGGAAGAATAGGGTAATGGGGTGATGGGCATTAAGGGGGGCACATGATGTATGAGCACTGGGTGTTATATGCAACTGATGGATCACTGAACTTTACCTCTTAAACTAATAATGCACTATATATTAATTCATTGAATTTAAATTAAGAAAAGATCATTGGGATATTTTGTTAGAATTAAGAAAATCAAAATGATAATGTCTATATGAAGAATGAGAACATTTTTATTATTTTTTTAGAAACTGCTAAGAGTCAGCTAATTACTATAAAATGTACAGACAAATTTATAAAGTTTTGGGAAGTAGAAGAGAGATTATCTAATACAGTCTCAAAAGCCTGAGAAAATACCTTATCTAAGATTTCATAACTACTATGAAATGTTTTATGCCAGTGTGCAAAGTCATGGTTAAATACTAATAAGATTAAATTTACATTGCTTCCGTTACTTAATAGGCTTAGTCTACTTGGCTCTGACACTAAATGGCAATAGAGAGAGGAAGGAATTGGTGTTTATGATTGTATTTTGCTGTATAGTGGTCTTTATAAAAGCAAAATGTGAAAATAATTGGTTTAGCCAGGTATACAGTGGAACCATAGCCAGCTAAAGTATTTTGTTGGAATAACAAAAAAAATGTTACTAATATTTACTATGAAGTAACTATGGAAAAGTAGTTTAATAGCTTTTTGTCTTATTATCTGGTTACTTTTGCTCTTTTTGCATATGGTTTTTATAGACAAGGAAAAATATATGATCTGTAGTTGAAATAGCAACTTGGAAAGAGCACTTCAAAAATAGAAAATATTAAGGAACTTAGAATTTTGATGTTGTAGATGGTAATTGTGAAGTAGTCATGTAATTATTATATGGGGCAAATTAACTTTTCTTAGATTTTAGTTTCCTATTTATTTATTTATTTATTTAAAAGATTTTATTTATTTATTTGACAGACAGAGATCACAAGTAGGCAGAGAGACAGGCAGAGAAAGAGGAAGGGAAGCAGACTCCCTGCTGAGCAGAGAGCCCGATGCGGGGCTCGATCCCAGTACCCTGGGATCATGACCTGAGCCCAAGGCAGAGGCTTTAACCCACTGAGCCACCCAGGTGCCCTAGTTTCCCATTTATAATTAAAAATAGACACCCCTCTGTTCACAAAATCTTGTGAAACCATATTCATTTTAAGTCCTCAAATTTTATTTCCTATTATTGCTTATTGGAAAACTTGTCAATGACAGTCAAAGAAATTCCCTTGTGATAGAAATCAGAAGGTTCTTTCTGAACCTTCATGGTTTTGATAGGAGTCTTTAGAAAATGTTTACATCCCATCCCCTGCCCCACCCCCAATTCCAAACAGTTCATGCAAGTATCCTCATACTTCTTTTTTTTTTTTTTAATTTAATTTATTTATTTGGCTGAGAGATCACCAGCAGGCAGAGAAGTAGACAGAGAGAGAGAGAGAAGCAGGTTCCCCACTGAGCAGAGAGCCCGATACGGGGCTTGATCCCAGGACCCCGAGATCATGACCTGAGCTGAAAGCAGAGGCCTAACCCACTGAGCCACCCAGGTGCCCCCCTCATACCTCTTTCTTAAAAGATTTTCAAGAAGATACGTCCTTATATCCCTGTAAATTAATTAGTTTTATTCCTTTCAACTTGGTTTAGCAGGTTTTGCACATCAAGCACAATAGACAAGTCACATGACAGGTCTTTTCCTTATTTTGAGTCCAATGTTTTTTTCTCATATACATAAAGTAATACATAGAATAATCAGCCTTAACTGATTTAGTAACTTAGGTGAGCTGATCAGGAAAATACTGGATCTTTAAAACATAGAGTCGTTGGGACAGTGAAAATTAGGACTCAGGTAGGGTGAAAAATAGACTATCAATAACTGGTACCTTTATAAGCAGTCAGGCAGTCCAATGCTCATGGAGTTAGAAAATTCTTTTTTTTTTCCTTAGAAAATTCTTAATTAGATATCCAAGTTTAACCTTTAGTCTTAGAAAACTCTGAGATTATCCAAATTAAAATGGTAGATTGAACATAACTCATAGAATTTCTCTTCCCTTAAAATGTCTATAAAATAATAACTAACAAAAACATTCAACAAGAGAAAACAATAAAAAAATAATACAGTTAGATACAATAACTTCAAAAACGGTGGCCAAGGAAAGAAACTGAAGATTTTAGAGGGAAGAGGCACAGCATGACTTAGCAACTTAATACAGCCCAGTCCCTGGATGCTATACTAGTGAGTTGACAAATCCTGAGAATTATCACTCATGTTTCCCAAATTGAGGAGCCAACTAAGTGTGTGTATTCTTTTTTTCCTCCCTTATCAGAAAAATAATAGAAGTGGCAATTAGATAGTAATGTGGCTTAAATGTGAAAAATGAACCCTGGAACTTACACACACAAATGAAGCCTCTAATACCACATAATGTACCAGGGAAATTTCCCAAATGATCCCCTTCCATTTGAATGAGATATAGTGGCTAAGTAGAGGGAGTAAAACTTCTTATAGCACATATAACATATAATAAACTCTTAGGAAAGAGTGGAAACCAAGAAATGTTTTCACACTGTTTCCTCTGATAAATGCTACTCCTGCCTCCACCACTCCTCTGAAAAATGAGGAATAACAGAAAGTATGTGGCCTTCAAAATGTAACTGAGGAAAAAAATAAAATAAAAAATAAAATGCTGTCCAATAAGGAGGGAACAGAATCAAGAAATCACTCACAGACTTGGAGGCTATTGTTTTGAACTAGGCTATAGTAGGTCATGGCAGAATACCATTTCTGCTACAGTAACAATAAAAAGATTAATCAGGTAGAATATATTTTAAGGACATAGGGAAGCAGTTTAAGTAAACTAAAAATCTGAGGAGGGTAAAATCTTTCTGAGGTGAGCAGCATATTATCTATCAACTGCTTTCTTCCCTGGAATTATTTGCCAGTTTCAGGTATGAGTCAAGGGTTGATGTTGGCCCAGGTAAAAGACCTCTATGGAGGGAAAGAGGAACCAACAAAGTTTCTGGGTATCTTGAGGCACTGGCAATAATTTGGAAAATTTAGGAACCCCGAACACATGGTTATTTTTACCTATTGTACATATGCTGGATTTTGAAACTGAGTGGTGGGAGGATAAGGAGCTTCGATTTGGTAAACTAAATCACCTACGATCTTGAGATAGCTAGAAGACAAGGCCCTGCTTGAGGAGTGCGATCCCCCTTCAACACATAGCTGTCTCCTTTCACATATTTGGAAATGAAGTAAGGTGGGAGGCCAAAGAGCATAATGTTAAAAACCTCTGGAAGGCAGAATGAATCCTCCAGACTTTTAGGTCAGAGACGATGGAAAACCATGAAGTTCTTGACTGAAGCCTGGGAGGGACATTCCCAAGGAAGAGATAAGAACCAGAAGTCGAATGTAAGTTATGACAAGTTGCAACTAGTCAGCTAACCTAACTAGTCAGCTCAGTCCCTGACTGCACTGAGGTTATCAGGCCTTTGCTCTGTCTGCTTAATAGAGACAAGAGAAACCCTTGTAGATAGAAGAAGGTTTCTCATCTGGAGGCTTTACAGTTTCTTTATACACAGTATCCAGCATAAAATAAAATATACTGGACATGAAAAGCGATAGGAAGATTTGTCTTTTATTTTTTATTTATTTATTTTTTTTTATAAATGTTCTTACATTTCTTTCTTTCTTTTTTTTTTTTTTAATTTGCCAGAGAGAGAGGGAGAGAGAGCGAGCACAGTCGGACAGAATGGCAGGCAGAGGCAGAGGGAGAAGCAGGCTCCCCGCCAAGCAAGGAGCCCGATGTGGGACTCGATCCCAGGACACTGGGATCATGACCTGAGCCGAAGGCAGCTGCCCAACCAACTGAGCCACCCAGGCGTCCCAAGATTTGTCTTTTAATTAAGAGAGAAAACTAAAAATAGTGTCAGACTTACAAATAATCCAGATATTTGAATTAGCAGACTAGGGATTAAAAATTTTTCGACATAGGGCTGCTGGGTGGCTCAGTTGGTTAAGCAACTGTCTTTGGCGCAGGTCATGATCCCGGAGTCCTGGAATTGAGTCCTGCATTGGTCTCCCAGCTCCACTGGGAGTCTGTTTCTCCCTATGACCTCCCCTCACATGCTCTCTCTCTCACTGTCTCTCTTTCAAATAAATAAATAAAATCTTTAAAGTCTTTAAAATTTTTTTTTCAACTTATAAAAGTAATTACAGGAAAAGATGGGCAAAATGGGTGAAAAATTGGGGAATTCCAGCAGATAATTAAAATCTGTAAAATTGTATTCCCAGAACTACAAAAACATCTGAAACAACTCATTACATGAGCTTAATAGTAAACTGGACATAGCATAGGTGGTAAACCTAGACTTGAAGATGGGTCATTAGAACAATTAGAAAAAGTCTAACATGTGCCTAATTAGAGTCCCAGAGAAGAAAATAGGAAGAAATGGTATTTCTAGAAGATATAATGATAGTAATTTTTTTCTAAAGCTTAATTGGTTCTTTCACATCAAGTGGTAGTTGTTAGAAAACTTGGGGAAGACATGGGGAACAGATGTAAGGTCTTTTTTACTAATATAAAGTTGCATATGTGTTCCAATAATCCAAACCCAGCAAAAAACAATGTCCTAGAGACCTTTGAGAACCCGTTTGCAGCACATAAAAGTGCTACAGGGTGGAGCAGCTGTTGGTTAAGTGTCTGCATTCAGCTCAGGTCATGATCCTGGGATCCTGGAATTGAGCCCTGCATCAGGCTGCCTGCTCAGTAGCAAGTCTGCTTCTCCCTCTCTCTCTCCCCGCCAGCCCCCGCTTGTGTGCTCTCTTTCTCTTGCTCTATCTCAAATAAATAAATAAAATAAAATAAAATAAAAAGTGCTACAGGGTATAGATGATAAACTTTGTTCTAGAATAGTGTTCTCCAGTGGAACTTTCTGTGGAAATGTTCTATAACTGTGTCAACACACATGGCTATTAAGCACTTGAAATGTGGCCATTGCAACTGAGGCAGTGGATTTTTAATTTTATTTAAGTTTAATTGATGAAGGACATGATGAATAGCATATTAAAACAGTTGCAGTTCTGGTAGTTTAGAGATACCTACAAAAAGAAGAACAGGAGACAAGTAAGTACAAGAAATGGTGCTCTGACCATGAGAGATGAGAATAAGGTTTAAATAGGCAGAGAGAATGGAAGAGAGACTGCCAAGCCGAACAAATAATCTGATGAGAATGTTAGATTATCTCACTCGTATAGAGTATATATTGGGTAGTTGTACAAAATGAGTGAATAAATAGTGTGGGGTAAGGGTAAGGAAAATATGACTTTTGTGGTTTTGGGGAATAGTTAATTTTTGGAGGGCTTATTGTAAGGATAAGATATTGATAGATAGATAGAAGATAGGATATTGTGTCATGAGAACCTGAGAAATATGGACTATTAAAATCTTTAAAGGGCCAGTGGATATAATGGGACTTAAGGACTCAGTGGCATGATTCTCAATACCCAAATGGGATTTAGGTTTTCTCTTTGTGTATGCATCTCTCTTGTTTTTTGCCAAATGGTTTCACCACATAGAGTTTACTTTGTACATGTTTTTCTATCTCAGTGCTTTTGTCCTCAGGGTGATTTAGCTGTTCTTTGCCAGTCTGCTTCTCTCATTTCTGTGTCATATGGTTTCTTTTCTCTCTATTAAAGAATAGAATCTATTCTGTAAAATTTTTTTCTTCCTCCAAGCCTTTGCTTACTCATGTCTCTGTTCCTTCATACCTTCCTCTTGTATGTATATGTTATAGTCTTAAAATTTTACTTAATTGATTCATTTAGCAAATATCTATCAAATGCCTGCTGGGTACCAGACTATGTCCTAGGCACTGGCGATACATCACTGAACAAAACAGACAAAAACCCCTGCCTCCTGGGCAAATCTTCACCAGGTATTTGTGGGGCTGGGGTACAAGAATTTAAATAGAAGTCCTTGGCCCATCCCGATACCCTCTTTCAACCCTTGTTCTATTCCACACTCTTAGGACTCCACTAAGAGGTGGGCACACTCTACCCCTCATTTACCCTTGCCATAAAATAGTCAGCGCTTGAGCCTAGAGGAAGAGGCCAGCACAAGTCCATTAAGGAGGGGAGGGCCAAAGGAAGGCCAGAGCAGGTCACCACCAGTTGCCAAACTAATGATTTTGTTCATGGAGCTTACATTTTAGTTGGGAGAGGCAAATAATGAACAAAATGAAAAAGTGAATTATGTAGAACATTAGAAGGTGCTGTGGAGTAAAATGAAAACTAGGGAAGGGAGTTAGGAGAATATGTTCTTATGTGTGTGTTTTGGTTTTAGATAGGATGATTAGTAGAGGTCTCTTTGAGAAGGTGACATTAAGCAAAGACTTTAAGAGAGTGAGCAGGTTTTTTTTTTTATTAGGATGAATATGAGATGTTTGTATTAGATTGAACTAAAGTTGAATTCACTGGGCTGAAATAATGAAGTTGGTATTTATTGAGTACCCACTAAGTGTCAAGTGTTTTACTAGACATTTTATATCCTTCATCACAATTAATCATTGTTCAATTCTAGAAGCATCATTTTCTAGATCGTAAAGTTAGTAAGTAAAAGAGCAAGAATTTGTATTCAGGTATAAGACTTCATGCTATTTCCAAAGAGTAAATAAAGACATAGTAATTATAGTAATTATAGTGAAGAGTCATAAAAAAAGTAGTGCTACTACTTAGGTCGAAAATATTGTCTTTCTGCTAGTTAGCAAAATAAATGAAATTTCACTGATGAAGGAATGGCTTATTTGATGTATTTACAATCCATATAACATTAAGGGTAGCAATTCTGTTTTTTTGAAAAGATAATACTATAAGAATAAAAAGGTAAATTTAGAATATTTATTTTCAGTTCCATATTTAATAAGTATGTTGAAAATAATTTCCTTTTTCATACTTGTTGATAAATTTATTGGCATAATGGGGCTTAGCACTTTCATTATCTTTTATTAATGGCTAACTCCAGGAAAGACTGTGAATGACTGTGACTTTTACAGTATTTTGACTCATTTGTTTTAATCTAACTGTAGTCAGGCTTTCTTATATGAAGTACTATTTTCCTCAAACTGGGAACCTACTAATAATTCCAATTTAGAAAGAGCTTGTGGCAAAGGACTTTTCCAATTCTCGGCAAGTTTGAAGTTCTTTGCAATTTTACTGTGGATAGAAATCTTTCCAAAGGGGGGAAATCACTCTACAAAGGAAAATGTTCAATCCTTTTCTCTCATGTGACTTGAACATAAAATGATTTTAACAGCCATGTATGAATATTCTTAGTTGTTTAATACTTCAAAAGCACTTTCAAGAGGGAATTGTTTTGCTTGTTTGTGATTCCAAATTAAATACACAGAGAGATTTGGAAGATTTGCCACAGGAAGTAATCTCAATTCTATGTAGCCACTAATCCTGTGCAGAAAAATTCAACTTTTATGAACAAAGGAAAAGCAATCTCTTTTAAGTTATAAATACAAGCCAGTGCAGCTTGTATTGCTGTAATAACTAAAATGAAGATGCTGATTATAAGTTCAGTTTTTGAGTTGCAATTCTAGAATAATTTTAGAGTTGACTTGGTCTTGAGGAATCTAATTAAACAGATTACTACTCTACAGAAAAACTGTCTTCATAGATGTTATTACATTAATTAATTACATGGTATCTACATGGATCTCTAGAACTTATATAGTCCTTTCAAATTTTCAACTATTTAATTCTGACTGTTCTGTGAGATAAATATTATTCTCATTTATGTGTGGATAAGTGGGAGAAGTTCATAAGTTTACATGAAATCATCTAGATTATAAGTGATAGGGCCAGTATTAGAAAGCAGGTCTTTTAACTACAAATCTGGTGCCTTTCCCATCACATCATTGTCTTTTTGTGCTGATCTTTTTAGCCAGACATCACATTGTTGGCTCCAGTCAGGTTCATGATCAATGAGAATCTCTAGCTCTTTTTCATATATATATATATTTTTTAAGATTTTATTTATTTATTTGACAGAGATAGGCTGAGAGGCAGGCAGAGAGAGAGAGAGAGGAGGAAGCAGGCTCCCCGCTGAGCAGAGAGCCCGATGCGGGGCTCGATCCCAGGACCCTGGGATCATGACCTGAGCCGAAGGCAGAGGCTTTAACACACTGAGCCACCCAGGCGCCCTCATATATTGTTTTTAAGTCAAGTTTTCCTCATCCTCATCTGTAATTGATATTTTGAACTTAAATACAGGACTTTGTTTATCCTCACTCATTCTCATCTTATTGTTTTCTACTTATGGTTCTAGCTTTCTCACATCTTTTCAATCTTGGGTCTGTTATCCAATTTATTATTTCTTCCAGCTGTGTGTCAAAAGCAGATTTTATAAGTGAAATGTCTTTGTAATTATAGGAGCCATTTTAGTAATCTCTTTAGTATTCTGTGTGCCTATGGTTGGAACTTAAAAAGTCATAATTGATAAGAAGAGATTTTTGTACAGGGCAAGGAAAGGAAAACTCATATACAATCTTTTCCAAAAAGAAAAAAATACCTTCAATGTAAATATTCAGTTATTTCCTTTAGACATAAGTATCCAAAGATTACCATAGAATTGTTATGGTTCTCATATTTTAATATATTTTCTTATAAGGTTATTTTGATAACTTTTTTTTTAAGATTTTATTTATTTATTTGACAGAGAGAGATCACAAGTAGATGGAGAGGCAGGCAGAGAGAGAGGGAAGCAGGCTTCTCGCTGAGCAGAGAGCCCGATGCGGGACTCGATCCCAGGACCCTGAGATCATGACCTGAGCCGAAGGCAGCAGCTTAACCCACTGAGCCACCCAGGCGCCCCATATTTTAATATTTTTATAAATAATATATTTTATGATGAATATAGTGGTTAACTATTTCCTTTTACATCTGAATCTATTCTCAGTATTTTAAAAATCCATTACCTTGTAATTCTGGTTTTCTGAAATTACCCTACTGTCACTGAAGCTCACAAATTTTTCTATAGGAGGCCTAAAGAGAGGAAATCTAGTGTAAGGACTATGACACTTATTTTGTGACTGTGTATTTACAGCAAGGAAAGGTTTTTACTTAGGTGTGTGTCAAAATTATTAAAAATAACACAGCTTTCTAAAGAAATGTTTATTTTTGCTAACCATGAGATTGAGAAAACATCAATCTCCCATCCTAAATAATATAATTATTGTATTTTAATTTTTATTTATTTTAATTTTTAAAAAAGATTTTATTTATTTATTTGACAGATAGAGCCAAAGAGCACAAGCAGGGGGAGCAGTAGAGGGAGATGCAGAAGCATCTGTGCAGGGAGCCTGATGTGGAACTCGATCCCAGAACCCTGGGATCATGACCAGAGCTGAAGGCAGACGCTTAACCATCTGAGCCACCCAGGCACCCATAATTATTGTATTTTTATTTAGGGTATTTTATGGGGGTGTTGATGAAGATTTTGTGGTGGGATGCTAAAGTCCTCCAAGCCACTCACAGTTGCATTCACTATCTGGGTACTACAAAAGCAATCCTAGACAACCACTTAGCATTCATTTGCCTTCATGGTCTTACCATACTCTTTTAACTCATTATGGGCAATAATTTTATTTGCCCAGAATAAGTTTATTGTCTCTAAGCAGTAACTCTGGTGAAATGAAAGAAATGTATAATGTCACAGATAATAGTAATGATAATAATAATAATAAAGATAACATCAACAGTTAGTACTGGTTTTGCAGAAAGTAATAAAAGGTTTTTGATAATGTTATTATAGTAACAATGTGATATAGTATAGACTTTACAGAGTTCATTTTATTAACAAAATTTATTTTAATAGCTTTAATCATTTGTTTTAATTCTTTACTTATGGAATTAATAAAGTCCAGAAAGGGCTAGTTAAAACCTTTGGTTGAATTTTAGAGCATCTCATGATGGAAACTGTAGAATAGTAGTTGTATTCATAGAGATTCAGGAAGATATTGGGTTGTAGTCCATCATCCATAATCAAGAGCCTACTACTACTCTCATCCTCTCATCTACGTTTTTTTTTTTTTGTTTTTTTTTGTTGTTGTTGTTGTTGTTGTTTTTTTTTTAGTTTATCCATTTGACAGGTCACAAGCAGGCAGAGAGACAGACTGAGAAAGAGGGGGAAGCAGGGTCCCCGCTGAGCAGAGAGCCCAATGCGGGGCTCGATTCCAGTACCCTGGGATCATGACCTAATGCACTGAGCCACCCAGGCGCCCCATACTCTCTTCTACTTTTTAAAATAGTTTTTGATCTTTTACATCTTCACATTTTTTTCAATTTTGTAAATTTTTGTGCTTAAAATGAAAGATACCAAACTCCAATTTTTTTAATTTTCAAGCAAATTAAACATAATTTTTTAAAATTTTTTATTTTTTCAGCGTAACAGTGTTCATTATTTTTGCACCAGACCCAGTGTTCCATGCAATGCGTGCCCTCTCCAATACCCACCACCTATATCCCACAACCTCCCACCCCCTGCCCCTTCAAAACCCTCAGATTGTTTTTCATAATTTTTAATGTGGGAACTGGAGCTCTCATAGACACCATTCGTCAGAAGTATATAAAGTCATCCTGGAAACACTTGCTTTTTCTTTTTTTTTTTTTTTAAGATCCATTTAATTATTTATTTGAGAGAGAGAGAAAGAGAACAGGTGAGAACAAAAGAATGGGGGAGGAGCAGAGGTAAAGGGAGAAGGAGAGAAGCAGACTCCCTGCTAAACTTGGAGCCTGACCCGGGGCTCAGTCTCAGGACCCTGAGATCATGACTTGAGCCGAAATCAAGAGTTGAACAGTAAACCAACTGAGTCACCTAGGCACTCCCTGGAAACACTTGCTTTGATAAAGCAACTGGGTTAATCTAATTTCTTTTAAACCTTAGTCTGTGGATTTCACTGCCATTATCTTTGCTAACATCTGAGTTGGTTAATGCAATGATCTCTCTGAATGTATAATATAGTATTTAACTACTGAATATGAAGTATAAAATTGTGCTTTTTCAGGCCTTATGAACAACATTGTTATCAATCAATATTTTATAAGTAATATTCAACATAATATAGTTATGCTTTGAAGTGTTAAATTTTTGAATTGTTGAAGTCTTCCTTATTCATTTATCTGAAATTTAAACATCTATTTCTGAAAAGGATTTGACATCTCAATTTGAAGCTATCTCTCCATGATAACTGAATGTCATTACACATCAGCTGTAATTTACTGAAATTTGCATTATCCATAGAGGTTACTTTGTTCTGAAATTAATTTCTGTCCCTAAAGTGGCCACTGGTTTTATGTTTGCAGAATACATTTCCTAAATTACTTTCTTGACATCCTTTTTTTGTGGTTAAGAATTAAATTTAGCTTTCTGATTTCCTCTTACTTATGATCTTTGAAGATAAATGCAAGAGTTTATTTTGAATATTTGACCATTAAATCACTTGGTCAGATCTTCCTAGAATGGTATAATTTGAATCATCTTTCTTATTTTCCTAAATATTCAAATAGTCACATATCCTGGAGTCTAAAGTTGATTTTTCTAAACTGTTAAAAGGTATAAAAAGCTGGTATTACTATGCCTGTGTAGCAATGGATGAGTAAATTATGAAACATCAAGGCTTAAAAATTCCCAGTGAATAATGGAGTTTTTTTTTAATTTTTAAAATTTTTTATAAACATATAATGTATTATTAGCCCCAGGGGTACAGGTCTGTGAATTGCCAGGTTTACACAGTTCACAGCACTCACCATAGCACATACCCTCCCCAATGTCCGTAACCCACCACCCTCTCCCTACACCCCTCCCGCCGGCCCCCTTCAGTTTGTTTTGGGACATTAAGAGTCTCTTTTGGTTTGTCTCCCTCCCGATCCCATCTTGTTTCATTTATTCTTTTCCTACCCCCTAATAATGGAGTTTTTTTTTTTTTTTTTTAATTTATTTGACAGAGAGAGAGAGAGAGAGATCACAAGTAGGCAGAGAGGCAGGCAGAGAGAAAGAGGGGAGGAAGCAGGCTTCCTGCTGAGCAGAGAGCCCGATGCGGGGCTCGATCCCAGGACCTGGGATCATGACCTGAGCTGAAGGCAGAGGCCTTAACCCACTGAGCCACCCAGGCGCCCCTAATAATGGAGTTTTTAAGGGAAATTTTGTATCTTGATTATCATAGAATATTTTTCTGTCTGGATGAAAAAGATAAAATAAATCAAATTAAAAAACTGTATATGTTCTTCTGTCTTCCTTTTACTAGATAAAACAAACCTTAATTAGATCCCAGTTTGCTTGTACTTATAAAGATGACTGCACAATAAACAAGGATAAATGGAATGATGCTAATTCAGCATCCAAGCCTTTGTATGAACTTCCCATGGAAAATGACCTTTCTGGTAATTGAACTTATTTGAGTAATTAAATAACTATTTAATTCTAGTGTATTATTTGTTTTTTGTTTTTTTTTTTAAGATTTTATGTATTTGAGAGAGAGAGAAAGAGCACGCTGAAGAGAGAGAGCATAAGCAGGCAGGAGGGCAGAGGGAGAAGTTGACTCCCCCGCCTAAGCAGAGTGCTGATATGTTGGGTTTGATCCCAGGGCGCTGGGAACATGACCTGAGCAGAAGGAAGATGTTTACTCAACTGAGCCACTCAGGCACCCCAAATTGGTTTTTAACTTAAGTAAAATAAGATTTCGTTTTGAAAAATATGAAATGTGAAATGTAAAGGTTTATATTTTTAAGATGGGTTTTTTAAAAAAGTTAAACGTAGGTACAAATCTAGGAGGAATAGGACACAGATTAACTAAATATATTTAAGAAATAACATGTAGCATTTAAAGATTAAATGTCATGCATTCAAGGAAAGCAAATATTTGTTGTTTGGAGGGATAAAAAAATGATATGGTAGGGACGCCTGGGTGGCTCAGTTGGTTGAGCAGCTGCCTTCGGCTCAGGTCATGATCCCAGCGTCCTGGGATCGAGTCCCACATCGGGCTCCTTGCTCGGCAGGGAACCTGCTTCTCACTCTGCCTCTGCCTGCCACTCTGTCTGCCTGTGCGCTCTCTCTCTCTCTCTCACTCTGACAAATAAATTAAAAAAAAAAAAAGATATGGTAAATGGAAAGTAAGGTGCTAGTAATGTAGCTGTATTTGTTAATCATGTGACTAATATGTGATTGCAAATCAAATTTTTGAATATTCTTTAGTGATTTTTAAAGTTTATTGTAATTTTCACATGTAATTCTAAACATTATGTAATTTCTTTCCTTTTTTCATCTTGCATAACAGAAGGTGTAAATTCATCTGTTGGAAGGCCAGCAATTGGAACAAGTTCTGGAAATGTTCATCTGGATAGAAGTAAAATTGAAAAATTGGCAAGAAAATCAAGTAGTCAGACAGGAAATAAAAGCTCAAAAAGGAAACAGGTGGATTTAGATGATAAAAATAATCTCTGTGATAGTGGAAATGAACCACCTCAACATAAAAATATTAAGATACCTGAGACATCAAACAATTTCCAGAATAAATTGTGTGGCAAAGTAGCCAGAGTAGCAAAAAACAATAAGTGTACAGCCAAGGACAAATTGATTACTGGCCAGACAAAGTTAACTCAATTTTTTAGACTATGAATTAGGTTTTTATGTGCTTTAGATTTCTGTGTATATTAAACTATTTGCCAGAGGCATCTACTTAATTTTTAAGAGAGCAAGGCATAGGTTATGATTCTTTATTATGTTGGTCTGAAGTATATATAAGGTTAGTAAGTTAAGCATTTAAAAAATACTAGTAAGTCATTATGCAGAATATTCACAAAGTTTAATGCACAGATAAATCATATCATTTAGGCTACAGATATATGTTAGCAGCTGCTTTCTTTTGAAACAAACACTTAAAGTAACACAAGTCATAGTAACGTTAAGGGCTTTTTCCCCGACAGACAATTAAATGATTTTGTTTTCTTCGGAAAAGATGATGTTGTCCAACAGGTTTCAGACTTGCCAGCAAGGTCGGTAGACTCTTCCCAGCATGCATCTGAGCACTGGAGGGAAAAAAAAAAGTTTAAATTGTTTAAAGCACTATTATAATCACACAAAATTTATTAGAAAGAAGAGAATGGATCTAATATAGCTAATTCTGAATAAATCAGAATTATAATAACCCTTAAATGCCTTTTAATCCCACATCTTTGGCAGGGGTCACTTAATTGAACCATGGTCTTACTTGATCCAAATCCAGTTAAACTCCGAGTTTCTATTTTCATGATATTAAGATACAAGAATTGAATTTTTTAAAAGACTACTCACTGTCAAAATCTCTCCTTCCTATAGGAAATTTAGCTGAGTTTTCTTCATCCCCAATTTCTCTCTTTTCTTGTGTTGATTCAATATTCTGAACTCCATTTTCAGCTGGAAAAGCTACAGATCCTTTTAGTGCAAGATAAGGTTTTATAGCCAGATTCAGTGGCAGACCATGATTTAAGAAATTATGTTTGGAATCTGTGTTCTGTAAAGAAAAGGTTGATTTGTGTTTTAGCTGTCTTACTGGTAATAGGACTATAATATATTTGTATAATATTCTCATTGATCAATTCAAAGATGCTCTATACAGTATTGACTCTTTAAAAATACATTAGGTAAAAATTTTGGGGCAAAAACTTTTGGATAAGAGTGTTGTACAGAGAAGAAGAACACCCTGGTGTTTATGAAATTTCATCAGTTGCCTATAGCTTAGTGTGATGGTTTATATATACTTCTATTTATAAAAGTATCAATTTTACTTTCATCATAAAAATCATTCAGATTTCCATTGAAGAAAGGATAAGTCACATTGCCACTTACCTTTGAATTTTTGTTTTCCTCATCATTCATGAAACTGCTCTCCTCATTTTTATATTGTTCCAGAGAAGGAGCAGCAACTGCTTTTTGTGGAGTATCTTCCTTCTGAAAGGCTTTCCCCAGCTTGAATGTATTAAATACCATGTCATCTTCTAAATTTCTTATGGACTTGGATGCTGAAAGTAAAATGCCTTGAGAAAACAGAGAAAAAGTTAGTATTAATAGGTAGGAAGAGAGACTCATTTTTGCCATTCTTAGTTTGATGTTTGCATGGAGTCAAATAAGACTATGGAAAATGAAGAAAAATTTCTCAGTCAACCTACTTTGTAGGTGATTCCTGCCTTTATATATTTTCCAGCTTGAATAGAGACACTTCAAAGCAAAGACGTAGATGTTCATTATTTTAGAAATGACTCATCAGAGAGAGGCTGACTTCTTGTATAGCTGCTAATACCTACATTGTTTTGGTTTTAGTGGCTTATTATTTTGAGTGTGAATTTTCTTAGAATCTGATTAATATCCTTGGTAGAACGCTTTCTGTTGAGTAGATTACAGTCTCTTGAAAATGGATTGTTATTAAGGAAGACCATAGGACACCAGGCTCTCCCTATTCTTATTGTTTCCTTTTTCTGTATTTTCTGATTAAGTATGATTTTAAAACTAAATTTATTTAAAGTTTATAAGGATAAAAGTATTATTTATTTTAATCCTGATTAAATTGAAATAATCTTCAAAAAGGACTTTCTTTTATAAATGCTCAGTTTAGTCTTTGGTGATTAAAGTATATATGCCTGTCAGTGCAAACAAAAAGTCATTCATGATATATCAAAAATTGATCTGTCAGGTTTGTTTTATCTCTGCATTTACAAAAGGATATTGTTGACATTTATTAATAAATTTAATAATTAATGAAGTCCATGAAGAGGATATTTATGTGTTCCATAAATATCAATTTTGGATAAATATGTTGTATGATGCTTAATTAAATATCTCATAATAATTTCTTATTTTGACCCCACCAAGTAAGATAATACATTCTTGTATTTATCTTCTGGTATGTATGTGTAAAAATTTTTCTAGAGTATATTCCCAGGTATGGAATTTCTGAGTCATGAAATATACATCTTTAGCTTTACTGGTGCTAAAATGTTTACAGAATAGTAGCAGCCAATTTAAGCTCCCTGAGCCAGGTTTGACAGTCCCCATTGCTCCATGTCCTAACCAATACTTGGGTATCTTTTTGTCCTTTTAATTTGTATTTCTCTGATTCCCAAAGAAGTTGAGTGTTTTTTCATATGCTCATAAGCCATTTGTCATTTCTCTTATATAAAATCCTCTTTAAAAAACATCTTTTTCTTTAAAAAAAAAAAACAAACAAAAACAGTGGGATGCCTGGGTGGCTCAGTTGATTGAACCACTGCCTTCAGCTCCACTCATGATCCCGGGGTCCTGGGATCGAGTCCCGCATCAGGCTTCTTGCTCAGCGGGGAGCCTGCTTCTCTCTCTGCCTCTGCCTGCTTGTGCTCTCTCTCTCTCTGACAAATAAATAAGTAAATAAGTAAATAAATAAATAAAATCTTTTTTAAAAATAAAAATAAATTAAAAAATCTTTGTCCATTTTTCTTTTGGATTGTTTTTCATATTGATATATGGGAGTTCTTTATGTAACTTGGATATTGTTCTTTGTTATATGTGTTTTTTTTTTTTTAGTTTTTTTATTTTTTCAGCATAACAGCATTCATTATTTTTGCACCACACCCAGTGCTCCATGCAATCCGTGCCCTCTACAATACCCACCACCTGGTGCCCCCAACCTCCCACCCCCCACCCCTTCAAAATTCTCAGATCGTTTTTCAGAGTCCATAGTCTCTCATGGTTCACCTCCCCTTCCAATTTCCCTCAACTCCCTTCTCCTCTCCATCTCCCCTTGTCCTCCATGCTATTTGTTATGCTCCACAAATAAGTGAAACCATATGATAATTGACTCTCTCTGCTTGACTTATTTCATTCAGCATAATCTCTTCCAGTCCCGTCCATGTTGCTACAAAACTTGGGTATTCATCCTTTCTTTTTTCTTTTTTTTTTTTTTTTTTACAGCTTTATAAACATATATTTTTATCCCCAGGGGTACAGGTCTTCGAATCGCCAGGTTTACACACTTCACAGCACTCACCATAGCACACACCCTCCCCAATATCCACAACCCCACCCCCCTCTCCCAACCCCCTCCCCCCATCAACCCTCAGTTTGTTTTGTGGGATTAAGAGTCACTTATGGTTTGTCTCCCTCCCAATCCCATCTTGTTTCATTTACTCTTCTCCTACCCCCTCAACCCCCCATGTTGCATTGTTATATGTGTTTTAAATATTTTTTCTCACTTTGTGACTTGTCTTCTCAATTCCTTTATGGTGTGTTTTGGTGAACCAAACTGCTAAATTTTATTATTCAATTTTTTTTCTCTTTATTTTGAACATGTTATCATTTAGAAATTTTTCCCAACCATGAAATCATCAACATCTATACATCCTGAGTTTAAATGTTTTGATGTTTACACTTAAATTCTTAATTCATCTGAAATTTCGTGTATGATGTAGGATAGAGATACAATTTTACTTTTTCTAAATGTCCTCACAACGTTTCTTGGATAATTTGTCCTGATCTCACTAATCTGCTCTGACTTCTCTGCAGTATATCAACTTCCTGTATACATGTGAGTCTCTTTTTAAACTCTTATTTCACTGCAAATCTTCAGTCTTAATTGTTGTAATTTTAGAATAATTTTTGATAACTGGTTGGTCAGGTTTTTTTCCAACCCCCATTCACCTACCAGTTTTTCTTCTATAGCGGTTTCTTGATCATTCTTTTCCTTTTTTTAAAAAAAATAAATCTTAACATCAGCTTTTCAAGTTCTGTAAAAACTTTGGTGGGATTTTGAAGGGAACAGTATTGATTCTATAGATTAATTTTGGAAGGCAGTTGACACTTTTTTTTTGCAATTGACACTTAAGATAATTCATTTTCTCACCCATGAACATGGTACTTTTCCATATTTATATAGATTTTTAAAATCTTTTAATAACATTTACTATTTTCTTCATAAAGTTCTTATATATATTTTGTTTAAACAATTATAGTTCTTTATAATTCAATTATTTTAGTTATTATAAGTGATATCTTTTAAAAATTTACTTTTTCTAATGTTATTGCTGGTCATACATGTGCAGTTGGCTTTTGTGTAGTGCTCTTATGCATAAAATACTTTCTAAATCTTTTTAATTCCAAATAGTTTATACATGTATTAATCCTTTTGGGTTTTCCATAAAGACAACTGATATAAATAATAAAATAATGGCATTTTATTTCCTTCTTCCAAGTCCTTCTATATTCGTGTGTGTGTGTGTGTCTATGTCTATGTGAGCATATATGCTGATACTGACCAAACCTCCAGTAAATGTTGGAAATGGAGATAACAGATATCTTTGCAAGTATTACTGATTTTATAGAGTGCTTTTAATGTTTTGCCTTTGAGCATGATGTTTAGTCTTGGTTTTTCATAGATATTCTTTATAACTTGCAGGATGTTCTCTTCTATTTCTGACTTACTAATAGTTTTTGATCATTAATTGTTATTGAATTCATCAAATACTTTTTCTGCATCTATTGAGATGACCATATCATTTTTCTCCTTCAGTCTTTAGTAAATAAATGAACAGATTTTTCTCATGTTAAATCAACCATGTGTTTATGAAACATTTTAAAAATATAGTTGGGTTCAATGTGGTAATATTTGATTTAGTACATTTTGTGTTTATTATCTTGACTGAGATTGATATGTACTTTCCCTTCCTTATATTGCCTTTGTTTGGTTTGGCATTAAAGTTGTATTAGCATCATAAAATGAACTGTGGAGTAAGTTTTTTCCTTTTCTTTTCTCTCCTGTAAAACTATTTGAGTGTGGTGTTTTCTTGGTGGGATTTTTTGTTTTGTTTTGTTTTGTTTTTAAATGATTAATTCACTTTCTTCAGTAACTGTAGACACATTCAGCTTCTCTCTTTTTCTGTTTAGTTTGTTTCAGGAATTTAATTTATTATAGAATTTGTCCATTTCACTTAAGCTTTCAAATTTGCTAACAAAAAGTTATTAATAGTATTTTCTTCTAAATTTCTTAAACCTTGCTCCATCTGTAGTTGCATTTCATTTTAGTTATGTTTATTTATAGTCTTGTGGTCTCTGCTGTCTCTCTCTCACCCATCTTTTTTGATCAAGCTTGTTAGAGGTTTATCAATTTGGTTAGCCTTTTCAAAAAAACTTTTGGTTTTGTTGCTCTTCTCTATTTTTCTGTTTTATCAATTTCTGCTATTATTTGGGGAAGGCTTATTTTTAAATTTTTATAACTTCTTAAATTGAAAGAAAAAAATCATTATACTTAAAAATAAGCACTTAAGACTATGCTTTCCATTATGTATCATTTTTGCTAATTCCCACAATTTTGATAAATAGAATGTTCAATGTTTAATTCTAAGTTTTTATTGTTTTTATTATTATTTCTTTTTTAGCTCCTCAATTACTTAGATATTTTTAATATTCCAAACACATGGGAATTTAATTTTGGGGGAGAGGGTACCAAGTTCCAACGAAATTGTTGTCAGAAGTTTTGGTCTATAAATTATAGAGTATTTGAAATCTTAAATTGAACAATACATAATTATGATTTTCAGCTGTTTTTGACATACAAATACCAATTTCATATAGTTCAACTATAGAAACTTGCCTTAGACTATATTATCTTCATTTTACATTAAAGTTGTTTATTCATGAAAAGAATATGTTTACATTATTGTTGAGAGCAGAATTCTATGTGTCCATAAAATGAAACATAATAATATGCTGTTTAAATCTTGTATGCTTTGTGTGTTTTTTGTCTACATGGACTGTCAATTACTCAAAGAGATACAAATCTTTCACTGTAATGAACTTACTTAATTCTTTTTGTAGCTTGCCATTTTTGGCTTATTTTGAGCTGATGTTATTAGGACACTCAAATTAGAAATTGTTTCATCTTCCTCATAAACCAAATCATGTATCATGACATTCTCCAGCTTTAATAATGTGTCTATTACTATTATTTTTCTTGTATCTTTATGTTTTAGATATGTTTACTGTAAATATCATGCAGCTGAATTTGGAATGTTTAGTCTGACAGTCTTTGCCTTTTCTTGGAGACTTTAGACCATTTACATTTATTCTGTTTACCGAATTATTGAGATTCAGTACCTCTATCTTATTTTGTGATGTTTATTTGTTCTAATATGTTTTCCCCACCACACCCTCCCTTTCTTGCCTTCTGGCTAAGTTTAATTTATTTTTTGTTTTTTTTAGAGGGTACCCTAGACATTTTATTTATTTTTGTTTATTCTTTTTTTATTTATTTAAGAGAGAGAGAGAGAGAGCACAAGTTGTGAAAGGATAAGGGGAGAGGGAGAGGCAGGTGCCCTGCTGAGCGTAGAGCCCAACATTGAGCTTGATCCCAGAAACTCTGAGATCATGACAGGAGCTGAAGTGAGATGCTTAATTGACCAAGCCACCTAGGCACCCCACCTTAAACATTTTAATATCATCTTCAGTTATTTATGTTCAAGTTAATCAGTATTTTTGTCCTCCTCCCAAATAATGTAAACACCTTAGAATCTTTAACTCCAGGTACTGCTATTCTTAACTTATATGCTATTACTCTCTAAGATTTAAGTTCTTTCTTGATTTTTTTAATGAAATAAATTAAAAATTATTATGCTGTTCTACACAGTTAACAATTTGTTTAGATTTGCCTACAAGTTTACTTTTTTTTCCTCACCATTTCTTTTTACATCTGAGATCTTCCTTTGACAATTTTCTTCTTTCTGAATTACAAGTTTCTGAAATATACTGAGTTAGATGCTAAGTTGGTGAGGGTCTCTTAGTGTTTTATTTTAATTAAATGCATATTGCTATTATTCTTGAAAAATAGTGTCATTGACTGTAAAGTTATATAGTTGACAGTTATTTTACCTTAGTACGTTACTATTTCAGTTTCTTCTGATTTTCACTGTTACTGGTAAGATATCAGTTGTTGATTTTAATCATGATGTCATTTTAGGTAATCTCTGTACTCTATCTGGCTGCTTTTAAAATCTCTTTGGCTTTGATATTCTGCAGTTGCACATGACGTGTGTGGGTTTGGATTTCTTTTAATTCATCCTGGCTTACATTCTTGAATCTAAGGGTTGAGTGTTTCTTTTGAATTTTGGAAAATTATTACTGATTATTCTTTTGAATATCGCCTCTCCCCTGTTCTATTTGTCCTTTTGGAATTCCCAATAGATATACATTGGGCCTGCCTGCTTACTCTGTCCTCTAGATCTTATAACCTCTCTTCCCTACGTTTTCTTTCCTTCTCTGTGCATTTTAAATAAATATTCAGTTATATTCCTGCTTACCAGTGCACTTTTACTTGTATCTAATCTGGTGTTTAACTGTGTATTGAGCTTTTTTTTTAAAAGATTTTTATTTATTTATTTCTATTCATTTACTTATTTTTAAGATTTGATTTATTTATTTGACTAGAGAGAGAGAGAGAGAGAGAAAGCACAAGCCAGGGGTCGGGGGGTGGCAAGCAGAGTGAGAGGGAGAAGCAGATTCTCCACTGAGCAGGAAGCCTGATGCAGGGCTCAATCCCAGGTGCCCACTGGGATCATGACCTGAGCTGAAAGTAGACGCTTAATGAGCCACCCAGGCGGCCCATGTATTGAGCTTTTAATTTAATTTCTTATATATTTTATTTCTAAAAATTCTATTTAGTTCCTTTTCAGATCTGCCTGGTAAGTTGTGGGTTTCTCTTTTTCAGCATATTTATTTATATATTTTTTTCTCAGTTTTGTTCTATTTATTTTGAGAGGGAATAAAAGCCCCCACCTGGACATTAAAATTTACAAGACATGGGGCGCCTGGGTGGCTCAGTGGGTTAAGCCGCTGCCTTCGGCTCAGGTCATGATCTCAGGGTCCTGGGATCGAGTCCCACGTCGGGCTCTCTGCTCAGCAGGGAGCCTGCTTCCTTCTCTCTCTCTCTCTGCCTGCCTCTCTGCCTACTTGTGATCTCTCTCTGTCAAAAAAAAAAAAAAATTTACAAGACATTACTAAGATGATTATTCTAGTTATAAAATCACACATCTTAAATTCTTTAAGTTATGAATTCTGTTCTTAATTAAGAGTTTGTTTAAATATCATTAATTATTTCACAGAGGCTAGAGAAATAACTAAATTAAAAATTTCTCTGACGAACCATGCCTAAGGATTTGAATAAGAAACTTAAAAAATCTCTGGAGTAGAAGAGACACATAAGTCGGTAGCAATATAATGAAATTCTTTTAAAAGGCCCATATTTTCAGAAAAACTCTATATATCGTGTATAGGTAGATTAGTATAGTTTTTCTCCCAGGTATCATGTTGGGGTAAAAAAAAGGTCTCTTTTTATAGATTTAAATCTATTAAAACATTTATTTTTAAACATTCATATTTATCTAATCTAGTATCTGCTGTCTTCCCCTGTTTGAGTCTATAGTTTCTTATTTCTGCTGATCCCTAGCTCATGGTATCTTCTTCATGTGTTTAGTGAATTTTCATTTTTTTGCACATATTCATTGAACTGTGTCCAGTGGAGTTCTTGAAATTCCTGTGTTTGTTTCTGCCACTCCCCTGGAGTGCAGAAATCCAGGACCACTTTACAATTTATGCTTGAGCCTTTTCAGGCCACAGAGTCAGTAGAAATACCAAACTAAGTTAGTATGCCGTTGTCATTAGGAATTCTTAGGACAGTATATGCTTTTTCTTCCCCCTTCCCCTCTTCCCCCTTCTTCTCAGAGCCTTTGCTAATATAGGCTTGTTTCCTTCTACTAGCTGGATTTTTTTTATAGTTTACTTCCTTATGGGGGTTCCCAGCTTATGTGTGATTTTCTGATCTGTGCTCTCATTTTACTTGGGTCCTAAGGTTTGTCTTCTGTCCCAGCATATGTGGGTCGTTAAAACCAGGTGCTAGGCCACCAGGAATTCACAGAATCTCTCAGAGTATGCTGAGAGTAGAGTTACAGTTAGAGTATGCTGTCTCTAACCCTTTTTAACTCCTGTGGAATATTGCATTTTTTTTTCTTTTCTGGCTTTCTATGGTGTCCCTTATTTTACCACCAGTGCAGTCATACTTTATAAAAGATGTTTTTGTTGAGCATTTTAAGATATTTTTTACTGAGAGGTGGTCTCTGCACAAGTAGTCTGCCATATTGCTGGAATTGGATGTATCAATTCATTCTTCAGTATAAAATTCTCTCTGAAAGGAAATCTGTTTATACTCTCTCTCTCTCTCTCTCTCTCTCTCTCTATATATATATATATATATATATATAAATATTAAAGTTTCCTTTTTATTTAACTCTTGTGTTATAGGTGTTTATTTCAAGTTCTTGGACAATACTATTTAATATTCTGATTTCTCTAAATTTTGTTAGAGGTGGAAATAACTGCTGATTCTTTTGGGGACTATTTAAATCTTATTAGGGATATGTTTTCTGAGAGTGTATTTATAATAAAAGACTCCAATATCCTCTGACTTTCCTCTTAGGGCTTCTTAATGTTGTTAGCTGTGCCTTGCTTTGTTTCCCAGGGTTTGAACATGCTTTGGAGATGCTGTTTAATCTATAAAAGTCCTTGTTAATGGTAAACTTTTTTTTTTCTTAGCTGCTATTTTGGAAATGCAGTAAATATTTATAATTACGTATTTTGTTTTAAATTTCCACTAGATGAATTGGTTTGGCTGATACTCATCCAAAATCGGGACCAAATTCAAACCATTTTAACAGTTTAGAAAAATTATTTGATGTTTCCCTTTATTTTGCTTAAATTGTCATAGCCTCTGAACAGTATGAGGTTTTCTCCTAACCATTTAATTATGGAGATAGTTTCCAATTTTCTTAAATGATAACTTTAAAAAAATTGGTTACTCTGATGTGCAATGGAGCATAGTAGATTTCTTTTCCATTGATGCTGAAAATTAAGTGGCCCCAAGTGGTAGAAAGGAACTTTGAAGAAGTAAACTTATTGCCAGATGGGGTTGGGTGGTTCAGAAAACCTTGGAAAGGCTACAGGTTTATATCAGATGTGATCTTCATTTTATGAAGAACTACTAATACCATGTATTTGAAAACTGCTTTATTGAATTTTTTTTTTCCCCTCCAATTGACAGATCTTTGCCCTGTGATGCCAGTAACTGGAATACAAATCAAAGGGGTTGGTCATTGTTTTACTGAGAACCCTGAATTTCTTAATGGCCAATTTTATGAATCTAAAAGCCAAGATTGCTGACTTATGTTATCGAAAGATGTAAGAATGCTTAAATTACTTCCCAAATTTATACAGTGAATAATCCATACACCTCAACCTAGATTCTACCTTTAATATTTTACTACACCTGTTTTATTATCTGTCTTTCTGTCCCTCCCTTAATCATCTTATTCTTCTAAAGCATTTCAAAATATACACGTCAACATACCTTCCACTAAATACTTCAACATGTTGATCATTAACTAGAATTTAATATTTGCTTACAAATTTTTCTTTTAAGGTAAAAATTGACAAAAAATGTACAGTTCATAAATGTGCATTTAGTGAGTTTTGAAAAATCTATACAGCTGCCTAACCCAAACTCCTCTCAAGGTCAGACATTGTCATCACCCCAGAAAGTTATCTCTTGCCTCTTCATAGTTAACTGCCTCCACTCCTCACCCCAGACCTCTGCTCTGAGGCAATCTTTTTTTCTGATTTTTTTGTACTGTGAATTAGTTTTGCCCATTCTGGAGTCTTCCAGTACGCAGTCTTTTGCGTAAGGCTGCTTTTACTCGGCATGTCTGACATTTATCTGTGATGTTGTCTGAAGCAGTAGTTCTTTCCATTTTATTACTATTGTTTGAATAAGTCACAGTTGGTTTATCTATTCTCCTTTTGATGGGCTTTTGTGTGTATCTGCTTTTTTTTTTTTCCTGTTATAAATAAGGTTTCTATGAACATTTTTGTATAAGTCGTGTTGTGGACCTTTTTAAAAAAATTTTTTAGGTCCATACCTAGGAATGGAATTGCTAGGTCATAGGGTAGATGTATGTTTGATTTTATAAGAAATTATCAGATTGCGGTGCCTGGGTGGCTCAGTGGGTTAAGCCTCTGCCTTTGGCTCGGGTCATGATCTTAGGGTCCTGGGACTGAGCCCCACATCGGACTCTCTGCTCAGCAGGAAGCCTGCTTCCCCCACCCCCCACCCCGCCTCCCTCTCTGCCTACTTGTGATCTCTCTCTGTCAAATAAATAAATAAAATTTTAAAAAATTAAAAAAAAGGAAATTATCAGATTATTTTTTTTAATTTTTTTATTTTTTCAGCATAACAGTATTCATTATTTTTGCACCACACCCAGTGCTCCATGCAATTCAGATTATTTTTTTAAAGATTTTATTAGATAGAGAGCATGAGTGGGGGTAAAGGGGCAGAGGGAGAGGGATAAGCAGACTCCCTGCTGGGCAGGGAGGACTCTGGAATCATAATCTGAGCTGAAGGCAGATGCTTAACTGCCTGAGCCATCCAGGTGCCCCAGAAATTATCAGATTATTTTTTTTAAATGATTCTACCATATTATACTTCAATCAAGAATTTATTAGAGCTTTGGTTGCTCCACATCCTCACCAATATTTGATGTCAGTCTTATTCTAGTCATTTGGTAGATGAAGAGTGATATCTCATTGTAGTTTAAATTTGCATTTCCATGTTAATGATGTTGAGCATGTTTCATGTACTTATTAGCTATTCACATATCTTCTTTTGTGAAGTGTCTTTTTAAATCTTTCCACTTTTGCGGGGAAGGATTTTTTTTTTTAATTGCTGAGTTGTAAGAAATTTTTAAATATCCTGAATTCCAATCTTTTCTGTGTGTAGTGTGTGTGTGTATTTTTTCTATCTCCTGCCTATTCGTTTTCTTACTTGGGTGTGTAGAGGAACAGACGTTTTTTAATTTTGGTAAAGCCTAATTTATCAATTCTTCCTTTTATCATTATTACTTTCTATGTCCTAAGAAATTTTTGCTTACCTTCAAGACTCCAAGATATTCCCCTATACATCTTCCAAAAGTTTTATGGTTTTAGTTTTTACATCTAGGTCTATTATGATCCATCACAAATTAGTTTTTGTGTATGGTGTGAGTATGAGTTAGTGTTTAGTAAGTTCCTGTTTTTATATGGATATACAACTGTTTAGGTACCATTTGTTGAGAAGATTTTCCTTCCCTCATAGTGGTGCTTCGATGCCTTTTTCAAAAACTAAGTGACCAAAAGTACAGACGTATTTTGGGACCCTCTGATTTTTCCTTGACCTAATTGTTGACTCTTATTACAGTACTATATTATCTTGATTATTGTAGTTTTATAATAATATTGAAGTCAAGCATATAAGTGGCTCAACTTGGTTCATTTTCAAACCTGCTTGGATACTCTGTGTCTCAACAAATTTCACATTTGGAATCGTAGTGCATATTCTTTTATCACTCTGGAGTTAAAACAGAAATCGTTAACAGAAAAAAACAGCTAAGACTATCAACATATGTTTAGATATTAAACAATGCAATTTTGAGTAATGTATGGTTGGAGAAGGCAATCACAACAGAAATTCAGAGATATTTAGAACTGAAGATAATGAGAATATGGTATAATATGCGGTTTAGTTATGCAGTGTTTATGGAAAAATATATAGCTTTAAAATGCATATTTTCAAAAATAAAAAAGATTGAAAAATTAATGATCTAAGCTTATATCTTAAGGAACTTGTAAAAAAAACCAGCAAAGTAAACTCAAAGAAAATACAAGAAAGAGGTTACTAAATATAAGAGCAGGAATCAATAAAATAGAATGCAATCATAGAATAGAAAAATTTTATGTTGAGAGAGAGATAGTTTAGTGACTTGTAGCAAGACCAATTAAGAAAGCCAAAAAACACAAGTTATTAATACCAGGAACATAAAAAGAGAACATTGCTATAGATCTTATAGACATTAACAAAGATAATAATTATATATTATGATCAACTCATTGTCAATAAATTTAGATGAGACAGATCAGGGACTGGCAAACTTTTTCTATAAAGCGCCAGATAGTAGATAGTTTAGGCTTTGTGGACTGTACAGTCACATCTATTCAGCTCTGCCATTGCAGCATGAAAGCAGCTATACATAATATTTAATAACTGGGCATGGCTGTATCCCAATAAAACTTTATTTACAAATACAGACAGCCTGAGGGAAATAGTCTCCTGAGATAAATACAGTAGGAAAAAAAGACATAAGGCTGGCACAAAAAAATAGGAAATCTGAACATTTCTCTATTTCTATATTTATTAAATAAATTGAATCCATAAATTAAAACCCTTTGTTGCCAAGAAAACTCTAGGCCCAAATGCCCTCGCTGATGTATTATTCCAAACAATAATACCAATCTTAACGAAAACTCTATATCAGGAAATAGAAAAAGAAGAAATAGTTTCTGTGGTAGCTTTGTAATGTATCACCTTGCCTGGACTGAATTACATTTTCCAAAATTTCCTTCCCTTTATCTGTATGTTTCTAATTGGAGTTGGCCACAAGAGACATTTTTATATGAGACTTAGAGGACAGAAATGTCAGCATTCATTTTGTAGCTTACACATAATGTTGCTTACCTATTGGCTCATCTGGTTGGCTTGGGTAACAGGACTGCAACAGCTCTACCTTCCCCTGGATCCACTTTCAGTTTTTCTGACTCCTGGGACGTGTGTGTGTGTTTGTGTATAGTTCTGTGATAAAGGACACTAGCCCTTCTACAGGACGTGTTTGATGCAGAAAGATCAGATATGAGTTTCGGTCTGTTTTCACTGGTTTCAGCTTGTGGCAAATCACGTGTGTGCGCGTGTATGTGTGTGTTTAGTTCTCTTTGAATCCTGCTAATTTCCCAACACTTATTTTGAGTCTATCATAAACTAGGCACCAAACCTGACAAGGATATTATAAGAAGTGAAAATAACAGGCCAATCTTTCTTGTAAACATAGATGTAAAAATTCTAAATGAAGTATTTTCAAGTAGAAACCAGTTATATTGAAAGGATCATAATTAATGTCCAGGTGAGGTTTAATTCAGAAATGTAGTGTTAACTTTAAAAAAAATCAGATTTAACCATATTAATTGAATAAAGGAGTAAGAACATGATCTCAATAAATGCAGAAAAGCACAAATGATACTGGGTGAGATAAGAACTGAGAATTCATCTTTGATTTGGTCATATGGTAGTCACTGGTGACCTTGATGAAGTTTCAATGATGTTAGTGGAGACTAAACCCCTATAGGAGAGGATTTAAGAAAGAACAGGAAGAGAATAGTAGAGATGTTAAGTATAAAAAACCTATATGAACAATTTATGCTGAGGAATACGGAAAAATTGGGCTGTGGACAGGAGAGGGTGTGACACCAAGGGAATAATTCTCTTGAGAGATGGAAGATATCACAGCATGATGATAACAAAGAAAGAAATAGCATTGCTGAATTTATGGGACTCACATAACAGAAGATTTTATGTGTTATTGACATTCATTCCCCTTCCCAACTCTTACATATGTGTGGTGGTTAAAATATCAGTGAAGTGGAGAAGGTTATAAGGGTGTTTATTACCCAGAAAGCATAGTACAAACTGGGGAGGGAGAGAGAAGGAAGCACAGAGCTATTTGGAGATGACAGTGTGGGGGAGATGGATGACTGGAGGGCTCACATTTTGATAGTGAACAAGAACAGCAAGGTATACAGCAAGGTGGATTTGGTTAGCAAAAGAATTAGTCTCCACACTTCTTAGAAGGGGGTGGTGTTTCTGTCTGTGTATGGTGTTTATGTGGTACTCAGGGAAGGGTAGATCCTGTTAGGCATTTAGGCCACTGAAGATTCAGCAGTGAAATTAGGATGTTACACATCTGAGAGTTTGAATTTAGTTGATGAATTGACTCCAGTCTTTCTGGGAAGAATCAGCTTCAGTCTGTCTTCAATTTGAGGGCTTAGGATAGATTCAAGTCTCCCACCATGCAGGCTCAGGCTCATAGTGTGGACTTAGAGATTCTTCATGGATGTGGGGCCCAGCTGAGGGTTGTGGAAGCTATAAAGCTTTTCAGTTTTGCTCATACAATGGGGATGGGTAGGAAATCTTGTCTCCAGACTCAGTGTAATGGGTTTGTGGGATGGTCAAAGATAGGCAGAGAGTTGGTGATGTTCTACTGGAATTAGTCCAGTGAATATGAGACCAGAGAGTAGAAACATTGTTATCCTCAAGCTTTGTTCCACACTCATTTTTTTTTTGTTCCAGCTGCTAATTGATATAAATATTTATATTGTTGTAATTGATGTAAATATTTATATTGTTACAACATGTATTTGAATTAGGGGCCTGCTTTGCATGAGGTTTCCTTTTTTTTTACTTAATTGTATAAAGATTTGAATTCATATCTACCTATGAACACTAGTGGACTGGCTATTTCCCTGAGTCTCTTTACTGGATGAGAGGTTGCTATTAGTGTCATATAAGCAGAATTAATAATTAAAGAGCCAGATGAAGAGTCAGTTCTAGTGATCCATATATTACCAGTTTTTAGAGCTTAAAAAATTTTTGAGAATTGCCTTAAAATCTTAATGCCATGAATCAAGATATGAGTAACCTCAAGAGTTACATGAACATGCTTGAGATTATGTTTGTGGCCAAATTTTTAGTTGCCTTGAAAAGAGATTTCTTGGATATTGTTTTGATTCCTAGCAATTTTGGAGTCATCTGATAACATGCTTCCAAAATAACAATGTGATGATAGCTTACAACATTGGGTTACCAAAAAGGATTGTTGTATTGTATACATTGATTCATAATTTCAGGTTTCTTCGCCATTATGGTAAATACTACATTGAGACTTCATTGTTGCACATGTTTGGAATCTTCTGTTTGTACTCTCATGGCTGTTTTCTGTCCTCAGACATTCCTGATTATCACACTGTGAACTCTAGACTCTCAAAATATTTTGAAATGGAGTGGTTTCTATTATGTAGGATGCATATGAGGTTTGTTTGTTCTACTTTATTTTTTTCTGTTTGTGATAGAGACTGAATCAGATGGGAACATCTTGATACTGGTGTACATGCCCATCTTCATTCTGTGTATACAGTGCTCTTTTCTCCCTTCATAACTTTGTTCATGTTATTCTCTTCTCTTAAAATTTCCTCATCTTGTCCCTCCACCCATCTAAAACAAGTATCTTTCAAGACCCTTCTCTTTGTAGCTTTCTCTGAGTATTATAGTCAAAACCTTTTTTTTTTTAAACTCCTACAACATTTGTAATACATTATTATCCTATTTAAAAAACAATTGCTTCTTACATTCATTAGTTTATCAAGGCCCTTTATATTGCAGAAGCTTGCCTTGATGGCTTCAGTTGTTCATTGTTTTCTGTATCCCTACCATGTAACTGTGTATTCCCACTGAGGGCAGGGTGACCTGCCCACTCCTTGACTTTGACCTCAGCGAAGTGACTAGCTTTAACTAAGGAAAAGTTATGAGATATTACATAGGCAGAGGCTTGAACCCATCTTGCACACTGGATATTCTCTGTTGAACCTCTGCCATCCCCATGAGAACATTCCCCTGCTAGCTTGCTGGAGAGAGTGCCACATGGAGCAGAGCCCCATTTGCTACAGCTGAGGCCTTCCTCAATCAGTAGATACCAATTCAAACATTAGACATTAAAGCAAGTCCGGTTGAAGTCAGTAGAGCTGCCTAGCAGACTCTCAGCTGATTCTAGAAGCATAAGCTATAGACATGAACTTTTGTGTGTGTTTGTTACACAGCTTTTTGGTAGCAGTAGATAATTGATACAAATGGCTTATATGTCCTACGTTACAGTTTTCTTCCTCTGTTTCTCATCCACTCCGGCCATATTGGCCTTCTGATATGCCAAATATTTTTGGTTCTAGATCTTTGCCCTACTCTGTTCCCTCTGTCAGGAACATCTTCCTCCTGTTATTTGTATGGGTGTTTGTCCCTCATCATCATGAAGCTCAGCTCAAACCACATGATTTCTGAGAATGCTTTTTTGACTCCACTGCCTAAAAGTGTCCTCTTCCTAGTCATTCCCTATTCCATCTCATTTTTTTATATTCTTCACTGTGCTTATTATTTTCTAAAATTACCTCATTTGTGTACATGTTCAGGAGTGTAGGGACTTTGTTTTGTTTACATTTTTATTCCTGGTATTACGAACGGAATGTGGGGGTACCTAGGTGCTCAGTCCTTTGAGCGTCAGACTCTTGGTTTCGGTTCAGGTCACAATCTCATGGGTTGTGAGACTGAGCCCCACACTGGGCTCTGTGCTCAGCAGGGAGTCTGCTTGAAGATTCTTCCCCTCTGCCCCTCCCCTTACTCATGCGTGTGCTCAATCTCTCTTTCTCTCCCTCCCTCTCAAATAAATACATCTTTTAGAAAACCCCAGAATCTGGCATATGGTACACTTTCACTAAATAAAAGATAGTGTATGAACAATTATTTGTTAAGATAACAGTACGAAGTATGATAGCTATGTTCCTTGGGCTGCTATAACAAATTACCATAAACTTGGAGGCTTGAAACTACAAAAACTGATTTCTCACAGTTCTGGGGGCCAGATGTCTGAAATCAAGCTGTAGGCAGGACCACACTCCCTCCAGAAGCTCTACAGGAGATCTTTTATTGCCTCTTCCAGTTTCTGGTGATTGTTGGCATTGTGGCTGGCTACAGCTCTCTCTGCTCTGTCTTCATAAGGTTTTCTATGTTGTATCTTACTCTGTGTATCTGTCTGTAATATCCCTCTGTCTTCACCTGTAAGGATTCATGAGATGGCATTTAGGTCCCACCAGAATAATACAGGAATCTCTCTTTATCTCGAGATCTTTAATTTAGTCCCATCTGTAGAGACCCTTTTTCCAAATAAGGTATTGTATACACATGACCATGTTACTTAACCTCTCTGTGCTATTTCATCTCCTCCCAAAATTCAGTTATATAAATAACTGAATAAAAAAAAAAGTTGTTTGTGAAATTGAGAAATACTTGCTACCTGCTTCTAGTCATTAGAATGTAAGCTAACTGAGGGCAGGGGATTTTCTCTGTTTTGTTTCATTTCCCTCCCGGCCCCCACCAACACTCTTCTTTTCAATATAGCATCCAGAGCAGATCTTTGAAAATGCAAGTCAAATCACTTTTCAATTCAAAAACCTCCAAAAGTTTCTCATTGTTCTTAGAAGCACATTTCAGGTTGCATAGTGGTGTACGAACCTCTCCTTGATCTGGTGACCTCTGTGACTTTCTGATCTCTTCTACACTCCTATACTTCCTCTCTTGGCTCCAGGCACATTGCCCTATTTGAGGTCTCTTGGACTTGCTGTTTCCATGGTTGAAACTCTTTTTGCAGGTATCTGCTGGCTTGTGTCTTTACCTCCAAGTTGTATCTCAGATTTAATCTTTTCAGTAAGGTCTTCCCTAGCTAGCCCTTCCTTTTATGCTCTGTCCCTCTTCCCCACTTTCTTTTTTCCCTTAGAATTTAGTACCACCTGATATACTATTTTACTTATTTCTTTGTTGACTGGCTGTCTCTATCCACCCACCAAAATGTACACTCTACGAGAACAAGGATTTTGTCAGTCTGTTCATTGCTATATTCCCAGAGCTTTAAACAGTGTTTGGCACACAGAAAACACTCAATAAATATATATTGAGTAATTCACTGAATGTTCTGTAATGGGAAAGTCCAGTTAGCCATCCAGCATTGTTGAGGGTGGGATACGGTCTGCCCATCTAATACTATATGGAGATATTATTTTTGTGGATTTATTTGTATTCTAAATGCTTGACTTTGTTCTCTTAACTTTGAGTACTGGGTACTTGAAATGCTGGGTTAATTCTCCATGTAGTTAAAAACTCCATGTAGTTAAAAAAGAGAGCTAAGCTCTCTTCTACCCTTTCTTTACAACTTTTTGGAGTGGAATTCCCAGGCGGAACAACCTGTTAACCTTTCTTAAATTTCTTTTAGTTGTGTATATTTCGGGGGTACTGGTGGGGGAGAAGGAGCACATTAATGAAAAAACATAAGTTAGAATTCCCCATTCTC
Organism: Lutra lutra; assembly: GCF_902655055.1. Taxonomy (NCBI): domain Eukaryota; kingdom Metazoa; phylum Chordata; class Mammalia; order Carnivora; family Mustelidae; genus Lutra; species Lutra lutra. The sequence goes on from NC_062285.1 coordinate 125,368,161, forward strand.
TATTTAAAACTCCAAAATCCTAATTAAAATTTTAATAAAAGCCAAATGCAGCTATGTAGCTTAAGATGAGTAAAGAGTAATGTAGTATAGTTGGACTGCTACATTTCAGGTGCTCAGTTGCCACATCTGGCTGGTGGCCACCATATTGGACAGTGCAGTTATAGATCATTTTCATCATTACAGAAATTTCTACTAGACAGCACTGCCCTTAACAGTGGGAATTGTGAAGATTAATCTAGATGGGGCGCCTGGGTGGCTCAGTGGGTTAAAGCCTCTGCCTTCAGCTCAGGTCATGATCTCGGGGTCCCGGGATCGAGTCCCGCATCGGGCTCTTTGCTTGGCGGGGAGCCTGCTTCCTCCTCTCTCTCTCTGCCTGCCTCTCTGCCTACCTGTGATCTCTATCTGTCAAATAAATAAATAAAATCTTTAAAAAAAAAAAGATTAATCTAGATAATAAGATACAGTTTTTTTATGTTTTGTCTCCCCATGGGAAGTATAAGTATTGTGTTTTGTAACTGTACCTTTATTCATTCAACAGATTGTTACTGTGTGTCTAATAATATGAGCCAGACACTGCTAGGCACTGGGAATTCTGTAGATGATGCGATAGCCTCAGGCCCTTCTATATGAAGCTTATATTCTAATAGGAGAGATACTCATTAAATAGTCAATCATACAAATAGCTATAATCTGCATAGTACTGGGTATTTGGTAGCTGTTTAAACGACCTTTGGTTAAATAACTAATGTGTACAGTCTCACCAACTTCTTAGATCCTTATAAAGCATAGGCACAAAAAGTTATCAAAAGCTTTTGCACAGCAAAAGAAACAGTTAACAAAACCAAAAGACAACTGACAGAATGGGAGAAGATATTTGCAAATGACATATCAGATAAAGGGCTAGTGTCCAAAATCTAGAAAGAACTTAGCAAACTCAACACCCAAAGAACAAATAATCCAATCAAGAAATGGGCAGAGGACATGAACAGACATTTCTGCAAAGAAGACATCCAGATGGCCAACAGACACATGAAAAAGTGCTCCATATCACTCGGCATCAGGGAAATACAAATCAAAACCACCATGAGATATCACCTCACACCAGTCAGAATGGCTAAAATTAACAAGTCAGGAAATGACAGATGCTGGCGAGGATGCGGAGAAAGGGGAACCCTCCTACACTGTTGGTGGGAATGCAAGCTGGTGCAACCACTCTGGAAAACAGCATGGAGGTTCCTCAAAATGTTGAAAATAGAACTACCCTATGACCCAGCAATTGCACTTCTGGGTATTTACCCTAAAGATACAAACGTAGTGATCCGAAGGGGCACATGCACCCGAATGTTTATAGCAGCAATGTCTACAATAGCCAAACTATGGAAAGAACCTAGATGTCCATCTACAGACGAATGGATAAAGAAGATGTGGTATATATACACAATGGAATACTATGCAGCCATCAAAAGAAATGAAATCTTGCCATTTGCGACGACGTGGATGGAACTAGAGGGTATCATGCTTAGCGAAATAAGTCAATCGGAGAAAGACAACTATCATATGATCTCCCTGATATGAGGGAGAGGAGATGCAACATGGGGGGGTTGAGGGGGTAGGAGAAGAGTAAATGAAACAAGATGGGATTGGGAGGGAGACAAACCATAAGTGACTCTTAATCTCACAAAACAAACTGAGGGTTGATGGGGGGAGGGGGTTAGGAGAGGGGGTGGGGTTATGGATATTGGGGAGGGTATGTGCTATGGTGAGTGTTGTGAAGTGTGTAAACCTGGCGATTCGCAGACCTGTACCCTTGGGGATAAAAATATATGTTTATAAAGCTGTAAAAAAAAAAAAAAGGAAAAAAGAAAGGATGAATACCCAAGTTTTGTAGCAACATGGACGGGACCGGAAGAGATTATACTGAGTGGACGGGACCGGAAGAGATTATACTGAGTGAAATAAGTCAAGCAGAGAGAGTCAATTATCATATGGTTTCACTTATTTGTGGAGCATAACAAATAGCATGGAGGACAAGGGGAGATGGAGAGGAGAAGGGAGTTGAGGGAAATTGGAAGGGGAGGTGAACCATGAGAGACTATGGACTCTGAAAAACGATCTGAGAATTTTGAAGGGGTGGGGGTTGGGAGGTTGGGGGCACCAGGTGGTGGGTATTGTAGAGGGCACGGATTGCATGGAGCACTGGGTGTGGTGCAAAAATAATGAATACTGTTATGCTGAAAAAATAAAAAAAATTAAAAAAAAAGTGAGAACATACTAAAAGAAACATGGTTGCCTTTTGTAAAAAAAAAGTTACATCGTAACACATAGAACACATAGTTCAGGTCTACAGAGTCAAAATTTTCTGTGCAGTCAATAAATTTAGTAATATTCAGATTGCTTTCTGTATTTCTCTTATTTCTGACATAGAGAAAAGATTTTGTCAGTTGCCCTGTGGTTTAAAGCCACAGTTATTCTGGGAGTGCACAGTTGCCATCATTGAATAGTAGCTGATCCAAAAGAATTCTAGCCAAGATCTTGCCAGTGATGGAAAGAAATGATGTGTCCTGGCAGTTGCCAACAAGTATATTTTTCTTGTTGATGGCAATCATTGTGTTCTTGAAGCTCATCATATGTTGTAACATACATATATGAATTTCCTTTGGAAGCAGAGATCATGCTGTCAAATTAATCCAAACACTACTTACCTATGTATAATTTTCAGCTATACAGATGCCTAATAAATATTTTCAGTACCGCTACAGCTGTTGATGTTGCCAATGACATTCCATAGAAAGTTCTACAAGTGGCATGAATACTGGCACTTTGTTATTGTTTATTATTTCAATTTCATTTTTCCCTTCAAATCAGCAAGTCTTGCTCATGCTGTTTAAGTCCTAGCAATCCTTCTTTAAGGAAGGAGGTACGGGGGTGCCTGGGTGGCTCAGTCAGTTAGACAGCTGCCTTTGGCTCAAGTGGTGATCTTGGGGTCCTGGGATCAAATCACATTTTGGGCTCCCTGCTCAGGGGAAGTCTGCTTCTCCCTTTCTTCTGCATTCTCACTTTCACACTCTCTCTTGCTCTCTCTTGAGTAAATAAAATCTTTAGGGGAAAAAAAGGAAGTGAAATTTATACTTCTGAGAATTATTTCTTGATGTTGATTTTTGCAACTTCCTTCAGATTTCTCTAAGGTCACATATCTGTTTATGCTTTTTTTTTTTTTTTTGGTAATTTTATTATTTTTTTTTTCAGTGTTCCAAGATTCATTGTTTATGCACCACTGTTGAAACTCATATTAATGAAAGGGATTATTGCATTGGTTAATAATTAGCTGAGTAACCAATTTATAATAGAGGCACTTAAATAAATTGGGAGATTTAGTTTCCCCGTGCAAAGAGGAGTCTGGGCATAATCAGAGCATCATGGTTCCATGATGTCACCAGAAACTAGGTTCTTTCTTTGTTCTTGGCCATGCTTAGTATTGAGTTTTATTCCCAAGGTCACTATGGTAGTTGCAGCAACTGTAGTCATTATATCTGTATTCCTGGCTGAAAGCTGTGGAGGGGAGAAGCAAAATCTAGCACATATCAGTTGAAGCCCCACAAGATATGTCTGTCTACCTCTCAAAAAGTCACTCCTTATTGCAAGGGAAGCCAGGAGGCAAAATTTGGCTAGATCTGGTTGACACCCAGAATAGTAGTGAAATTCTATTAAGCAAGGAAAATTAGAGTGTGGATATTATATGATAGCTTACAGTCTTGCTCACTGCTTAGCACCTATTACTGTTGGTAAACTGTGAGCAGGTGGAAAACTGCTGTTTTAAGAGTGTGAAATTGCTGATGAGTCAGCCTTATTAATTTGACTTAAATGTAACTATGGAAAGCAAGGAAAATATACTTTTTACTTTTATAAAGGAAAAACTAGTTAAGCTAATGAAGTACTTTTGATAAATTTTGTTTAACCATAGCTAGTCAAATATTTCCCATGACCTGAAGCATCATTTATTCATACAGGAAACAAAAATCAAGCATGTAGTAGGAACCCAAAAGATCTTACTGAAATTAATCACATTGACCTATCTTTCTTTGGTAGAAGTTCATCACGCATTTTCCTTATTAATACAGGATAATGTTATACTAGCGTGAATAATTAATGCTGCTTGATGAAGGATGTCATCATGGAAACTGGAATTATTTCTTTATATAGCTTAGTTTTCTCATTTTGAAATATGATAGCAACAAGATACCTAGGAGTAAACCTAACCAAAGAGGTAAAAGATCTGTACTCAGAACTAAAGAACACATATGAAAGAAATTGAAGATGACACAAAGAAATAGGAAAACATTCCATGCTCGTGGATTGGAAGAACAAATTTGTTAAAATGTCTATACTACCCAAAGCAATCTTCACATTTAATCCAACCCCTATTAAAATACCCCCAGCATTTTTCACAGAGCTGGAACAAGCAATCTTAATATTCATATAGAGACAGAAAGGATCCCAAATAACCAGAGGAATCTTGAAAAAGAAAAAGCAAAGTTAGAGGCATCACAATTCCCGACTTCAAGCTATATTACAAAGCTGTAGTCAACAATACAGTATGGTACTGGCACAAAAACAGACACACAGATCAGTGGGACAGAATAGAAAACCCAGAAATGGACCTACAACTAATCTTTGACAAAGCAGGAAAGAATATCCAATGGAAAAAAAGACAGTCTCATGAACAAATGCTGTTGGGAAAGCTGGACAGCTACATGCAGAAGAATGTGGACCACTTTCTTACATCACACACAAAAATAAATTCAAAATGGATGAAAGACATAAGTGTGATACAGAAAACCATCGAAGTCCTAGAGGAGAACACAGGCACTAACCTCTTTAACCTTGGTTAAACAACTTTTTACTAGACACATCTCCGGAGGCAAGGGAAACAAAAGCAAAATAAACTATTGGGACTTACTTGATATAAAAAGTTTCTGCACAGTGAAGGTAACAGTCAACAAAACTAAAAGGCAACCTATGGAATGGAAGAAGATATTTGCAAATGACACATCTGATAAAGGGTTAGTATCCAAAATCTATGGGAGCTTATCAAACTCAACACTCAGAAAACCTCCAGATAATCTAGTTAAGAAATGGGCAGAAGACATGAATAAACATTTTTCCAAAGAAGAGATGCAGATAGCTAACAGACAAATGCAAAGATGCTTATCAGTCATCATCAGGGAAATACAAATCAAAACCACAATGAGATACCACATTACACCTGTCCCAATGGCTAAAATTAACAACATAGCAAACAAAAGATATTGGCCAGGATGTCAAGAAAGGGAAACCCTCTTAACACTGTTGATGGGAATGCAAACCGGTGCAGCCACTTTGGAAAACAGTATGCAGGTTCCTCAAAAAGTTAAAAATAGATCTACCCTACGATCCAACAATTGCACTACTGGGTATTTACCCAAAGGATACAAAAATACTGATTGGAGGGGACATGCACCCTGATATAGCATCATTATCAACAATATCCAAACTTTGGAAAGAACCCCAAATGTCCACTGACTGATGATTGGATAAAGAAGATACGGTACACACAGATACACACACACACACACACACACACACACACACACACACACACAGGAATATTACTCAGCCATCAAAAAGAATAAGATCTTGTCATTTGCAACAACATGGATGGAGCTAGAGTGTATTATGCTAAGTGAAATATGTCAGAAAGACAAATACCATATGATTTCACTTATATGTGGATTAAAAAAGACCAAAAAAATGAACATATGTATGGGAAGGGGGAAGAAGAGAGAGGCAAACCATAAGAAACTCTTAGCTATAGAGAACAAACTGAAGGTTGCTGAAGGGGAAGTGGGCAGAGGATGGGCTAATTCGGTGATGGGTATTAAGGAGGGTACTTGTGGTTAACACTGGGTGTTATATGTAAGTGATGTATCACTAAATTCTATTCCTGAAACCAATATTACACTATATGTTAACTAACTGGAATTTAAATAAAAACTTAAAAAATAAATATGATAGCAACATTCACAAAGGACTTATTTTAATAAGGCTATTCATATTTGACAATTTAACAAATATTTAGTGGACTTTTTGGCCATTTTATTGTAAAATAACACACAAAAACCCCCAGAAAAATGCACAAATGTATAGCTTAATTAGTTATTACAAGATAAAATAATCAGCACTCAAGAGAAGATATAAAACTTTGCACCCAATAAGCCTCTCTGCCCAATCTCCCCAATTAATACCCCCCCAAGATAACCATTATTATTTTTTTATAGTAATGAAGTCTTAGAATTTCTTTGTACTTTGAATACTCAAGTGTTGATGCCTAGACACTATAATTTAGTTTTGCTCATTAACAAAACAATACAAAACAAAACTGAGGTCTTATAAGTCTCTTTTTAATAGGTTCCCTTCCATCTTTTTCTTTTTTTCACATTTTGGTGATTAGCCCAAGATATTTGACTTGTAGGATTTCCCACAGTTAGGATTTTGCTAATTATGTACTCATGGTGGAGTTCAACATATTTCTTTGTCCTCCTTATTTCATGAAAATTGGTAGTAGGATCCAGAGACTTAATAAAACTCATGTTTGAGCCATTCAGTAAGTGTATAAGTGACATTTTTGCTTTGTTTAATCAAGAGGCGCATAAATGTTATTATCAGGTATTGATGCTCAATTGGGGGTTAAAAAATGGCGAAATTTTAATTTTATCATTCTTTTCATTTATTATCTGAAATACTTTTTATAAGAGATGTTCCCCCTTTATCTAATATTTTGTTTCTTGGTGGTTAAGTGTATATGAGACATGCAAGATAGATGCTTAATTTTCCCCCCTATTTACACTGTTCAGAATAATGAATTTCATCTCTCTCATTCTCAAAAGGTGATCATTTATCTTTTTCCCCCTAAGTGTCAATATGAACTCATGGATTTGAACATATTTGCTATGTTTCATTCACTTGAGGTTATTACCCAACTTACAGCTCAGTTTGTCCCATCTTTGGCCAGTGAGAGCCTCTTTACATAGACTAGCTTTCTTGCTATCTAGTATGACCCAGTGTTCCAGGTTCATCTTGTAAATTTCTTTTGTTAGGCCTGAATTTGTCTTTTCTTCACTAAGTCTTGAAATAAGAGTTGGAATTTTAATGCAAAGATTTCCTGGTAGCAGAGATTTCATTGCTACTGGGTTGGTCATTTTTTCTAAGCCTCTTCAGTGGATGTAGCAAATAAAAACAGTATATTACATAAAATATCTGATAAATTCATACTAATGCTTTCAGTTCAAATTCCCTGTAGCAATTTTAAACTAAATCACTTTTGTATTATATCTGTATTTAATTTTTCCCTCCCACTGAAAATCCTATTTCTGAAGAACACAGGGGATATTAGAATAGCTCATAATTACTCATTAATTTTCTTAAATTGAATACATAATTTCAAAATATTTATTAATACTTCCACTACCAATATACTGAGGAGTATTTTAAAGGGGTGTTTTTGTTTTTTTCGTATGTCCACTCCATTTTTTGAAGTTGTACAAGTGTTGACCATTATTTGTTGACCATTATCTGACCATTATCTGACCACATAACCATTACATACTGTCTTCTGTTTTAAGCACTCATTAATTATTTTGTAAGTATAATATTTATATATTTAGTGCTCATTACTAGACTTATATTGATGTCTCTGTAGTCATTTTGGTTGTATGAAGTTACTTCTCTGGTGGGTTCCTCAGTAAGGGCTCATAGGAACAATATTCCCTGAGGTTTTGCATGTTGTTAAATCATTTCTTTCCTTTATTAGTGAAGAGCAGTTTTGCTGGATATAAAATTTTTAGCTTACATTTTATTTTCTTGAGTGTCCTAGATATAATTATTTTAATTGATGCCCACAAGCATTTGATTAAATTCCACAGCTGTTCCATGAAAAATAAAAAAAACTTAATAAATTATAAACAACATAAAAAAGAACCTATGTTAGATACTAACACTGATAAAATAATTAGCCTTGCAACATTTCCACTACTGTCAAGATAAGACTTAATGCTCATTATTATCACTGTTCTTATCATTGTTCCAGAAATTCCAGCAAATGCATAAATAACAAAAAAAAATTCTAGTATTTACCAGAGTGGAGAAGACAAAATTACTTTTGTTCACAGATGATATGAATGTCTAACTAGAAAGACTACAAATATAAATTAAAAAAAAAAAGAAATTGGAAACAAATATGTTCAGTATGATAGTGAGAGCCAATGAGGACTGGCCTTTTGTAGGTCCCTGGGAGCTGAGGTCTGTGTGTGTGTGTGTGTGTGTGTGTGTGTGTACATTTCATGCTTGAGGCCTTGAACATGCTGTACCAGTTTATCCAAATAGTTTATCCTAACAATGGGATTTAAGATTTGTTTCTGGGATTTGGAGCTTTAGTAACTGATGCATATAACCCAACTGCTATATATCTACACGAACGACCCCCAATTAAAAAACCCAGGGCATTCAAGCTTGGGAGAACTTCACTGGCTGGCAACACTTTGCATATGTTGTTACACATTGCTACTGGACAAATTAAGTGTGTCCCATGTGATTCCACTGGGAGGGGACATCTGAAGTCTTGAGACTGCTTTCCTCTGGATGGTTTCCTATATGCTTTTCCTTTTACTCCTTTTTATTCTTACACTGTAATAAACCATAACCATGGGTGTAACAACTTCTAAGTCCTATATAGGGGTCCTAGTGAATCATTGAGCTTGAGGTGGTCTTGCAGATCCCTGACACATCTACATACTAGGAATATCTCTATGGAAAATAAGACCCCATTTATCAGAGTGACAAAATAGAATATCTAATAAATATAGTCTACCTATAGAATTTTTTAAGAAGGCTTTAAATTAAAGACTGGGTGTGGTGCATAAACAATGAATACTGGAACACTGAAAAGAAATAAAATAAAATAAAATGAAAAAGGAATAAAGAATAATACATTTTGAGAAGACAAAAGACAAAAATTAAACTTTGAAACTTAAGAGAAGACTCAAACAAATGGAGAGGGCTTATAAAATATCAATTTTCTTGGGTATTGAAAAATTTTAACCTAGTTCTAATTAAAACTATAATTTAAAAAAAATGATCACCTGAGAAAATAGCCTGTACATTTTGAGGAAAAGAATTCTTAGTAGGGCCTTATCTTCAGATAATAAAATTTATTTTTTAAATAAATAAAAATTAAAATAGTGTAGTATATATAGTGTAGTATATACAGAACCAGAAATAGGTAAATGAACTTAATGGAAACAAATATACTCAAATATTTATTAGAATTCATATAAGCTAAAGACTGCCTTCAAATCAATAAGGAAAAGTTGTTTATTCAAAGACTGGTGTTGAGAGAATGGGCTAAATATTTGGAGAAAAGAAAAGTTGGAACTCTATTAGTCCTTAATGAAAAATGCAGTTCAGGGATAAGTAAATATTTAAATTGTGCAAAACCAAACCATAAAAAGGTCAGAAGAAAACATGAGAAAATGGCCAGATAATCTTATGGTAGGAAGAGTCTTATGTGTAATCCCAAAGGCATACTATTAGAATATATCTACACCTTGTAAATATTTAAATTTGATTTCTGTATGGTAAAACAGCAAAACTGCAAAAACAAAACAAAACAAAACAAACAAAAAACCCGAAAAACCCAAATCATTCCACTAATAGAAAGTGCAAGTAAAACTCCAGTAAGTTCCTATACTTTTCCTATTAGATTGGCAATGATTTAGAATGATGATAAAAGCTAGGATGTGTGAAGAGGTAGGTAAATGAGGACTCATATGTTTTGGAGTTCTAAATTGATAAAACATTTCTGGGAAGTAATTTGGAATCTGTGCCAAAATATGTATCTTTTACTAAGTAATTCCATATCTAGAAATCCTTTCTAAGGGAATAATCGGGGAATATGCCAAGAGGTAGGTGCAGAAATGCTTTCTGAAAAATTAGAAACTTTAAATTACCATAAATAGGGAGTTGACTAAACAAATTATGGTACAACTATACCTTGTGGTCATTTAAGGATGATGATGTAGGTATATATTCGTGTACATGCAAAGATGTTATTAATATTCATTTAATGAAAAAGCTTACAAAGCCATTTTAAGATATCTTTTAAAAAAACCGTGTGTGTGTGTGTGTGTGTGTGTGTGTGTGTGTGTGAAAGATTATATACTGAAATATTAATAATAATATTTCCGGGTAGGAGGATTGTAGGTAGCTAAAATACATCTGAATTTTCTATATTAAAGCTTGCTAAGAAAAAATAATACACTAAAAACAAAGGAACTCACCTTATCTGCTTTTATTATATTGGGGTTCATATGGGCAATATGCTTTGATGGAGGAATGGCTTTAAAAAAACCAGTTTGTAAGTCACATAGTTAATTTTTTTTCTGCCCACCCCTGTTACTGATTCTTAATTGATTTCACAGCTCCAGATTGAGACTGCCCTCCCCCCTGCACTGATGCATAATTTGATCTACTTCCTTGATTTTTTAACATTCCTGTTTTTGTCTGTGATTAGCAAGCAGTTTCCCTTTTGTCATGACCCTAGCTAGAACTCCCCACACCTGTTAACTGCCCTGTGACCAGTTTTGTTTGAACATGATTTCCTTCAGAGAGTAGTTATGGATAGTTGTGATTGCTCAGGATAATATTTATAAGGATTTGAATAAAAGTATTTTTTTTATCTCTAGATTTTGGTAGTGAGAGACAGATTAAGAATCTGAATTGGATCTATCAGTCTTGCCCTCATTAAGCTCTTTAAAGAGATGTCCAGATAGGTTTGGTTATGGGTTTCCTTTAAAAAAAAAAAAAGGGGGAGAGACAGGGAGAGCACAGAAGCAGCAGTAGCAGCATGCAGAGGGAGAAGCAGGTTTCCTGCTGAGTGAGGAGCCTGATGTGGGACTCCATCCCAGGACCCTAGGATCATGACCCGAGTTGAAGGCAGATGCTTAACTGACTGAGCCCTCCACGGCATCCTTGGTTATGGGGTTCTGTCAGGAGAAATGAGGAGGCCTAGGTCCCAGTACTTCTAGGATAAGGGTCTTCAGCAGGGCTTGTAGAGATTCCCATCAGAATTTGGCTTGCTTTCAAATGGTTCCTTTAAGTTTCCTAAGAGAGAGGCTCTGGCTGGGTCAATATGGTGGCTGGGTCAATATGGTGTTTGTTTATTAAGCAAAAGTTCATGCCAAATAACTTCAGATTCATTTGACTTCATATATAGCCACTGGCTTTCCGTATGAGCGAATTACCCATCATGGTAATGAAACAATGAGACAGTGCTCATGATGCTGTGGTTACAGTTGTCCTTTTCATCCTTGTTGGTGGATCAGTGTTCCTTGAAACTCCCTTTTGACATGGACCATCAATATTTAACTCTGAAGCTCTCATTGATGAGCTGTTTTCTGAGCTGGCATCCACCCAAGGTAGTAGACTGCAGTACACTTATTGAAAATGACATAGTTCTTGGTTTTTACATCTGATCCATGGCTTACACTGTCTTTACCACACCAAGTAGTTCTGCTATGAATTTTTATATCCCTTATTTCCTTTACTTCTTGAACTTCTTTTCTTCCTACAATTCTACTCTGTTCCTATGGATCTGTAGAATTCAATGAATTTTCCAAGCCCATCAAAAACTAAGGATGTACTATATGTTGGCTAACTGAACTTAATAAAAAAAAGTTGCATCCTAAATAAAAAAAAATATCCAGAGAGTCACAAATAAGCAAAAGATTTTTAAATTAAAAAAAAGATAAAAAGAGAGACTTAGATCTGAACATTCCTCTTTCTTCTAGCCAGTTCCTTTCCTAAGATGGCAATGAAGATGTTGTCATGCGTGTTTTATACTTAGTTATTATTGTTATAATAGGTAGTAGCTATTTTATTTCAATTCTAAACTAAAATCGGGGGCTTACTTTTATCATTGTGCTATGGTTTTTAGGACTATTGCACTCCAGTTTTCTACTTAATGTTTTAATTAAGTGATAGGTATTAGGAGAACAGAATTTAAGGGAAATTTTCAGGGAGAAATTAAAAAAAAAAAAAAAAAAACCTCCAGAGTTTACCTTCTTACAATATTCCTTTCTAGGCCTATCTTTTCTCCATGCAGATAGTTACAACACTTGGAGGGCTGCTTCTAACACTGGCACAAAACAGTTCAGTTTTTCCACTCTCTCTCCCAGAAAAGATCAGGAAGTGCAATAAGGTTCATGAAAACTTAAGCTTGAAGTTTAGAAAACTCAAAACAACCCAAACCCTCAAACATTCAGTTTGGTTTGAATCTTGGACAAGGGTTTGCTATGCAGCTAGTGGAGTCATTCCAACTTAAGGGCTGTAGTAACTTCATTTCAGGGCTAGTGATGGGGAAATTATGAAACCATAACTTGGATCTTATTTGAACAAAACCAAGAAACAAAAACACTTACTGGGGAATCTGCATGGGAAAGGGGGCCTACCTAACCCCAATTGCTGCTATTTTACTGTGGCAACTCCTCTTACTATAGGAATTATAAAACCATTCTTTCCAATTCCTTTAGAGAGAGCTGACTTTTGAAAGCGATGGAGTTGTCTGCATCCAATTTATAAGCCTCCTGATGTGCACAACAGGGAAAAAATCTTTCATAGGTGATTAAATCCAACAGGGTTAAGGCCTGTCATAGTGATCTCCCTCATGGTCAGCTTTCATTTCAAAAGTCATCCCAGGAGAACAACTGTGTTCTTTACCTAGTTGACTTCTGAAATAAATTTTCCAGTTCAAAGAGAGCCCAATAATTTTGACCCTATCCTCCTTGGATACCGTCTATTTGTTCCAGGGATAAGAATTCAGTTTAATGACTATTTCTTGAGTGGCTTCATGGGCTTCATTATATCTGACATAGGAGAATATATTCTGGGTAGGGATATACAACATAGAAAAAACATTATCCTCAAAGATCTTATGGACCAGTCTATAATCAACAATGAAAACATATTAGAACATATTAGAACAATGAAAACAATAAAACAAATATAAAAGGATTCATTCTGAAATAATTTAGAAAACTTGAGTTGATTTCTAAACATACCCAATAGATTATCTCATCTCACTTACAATCATTCAGTTATCAATTATTGCAGAACAAAATGAGGTCAAGCCTCAGGCTCTGCAGATGTGGTAGAGAACCTGAAGGGGCAAAGAATCCCAGAGGCTTGCTGAAGTTCTGAAACACATGATCTCAAAGGATTTTAGAAAGATTTGGGGTCTCAGAGTACTCATAGATACTGAGAAATTAATAAAGTATACATTTTCTTATTTAGGTAGAGACATGACAGAAGTGACTAATTGACAGGTTTCTGGTTAGCAAATAGCATAAATATTCCCCCAAAATGTCCACATTTTTGTCAAACTGGCTGGTTTTCTTAAGAATGTATGTAGTTAGTTACTTAATTTGTATTATATTAAGGAATCGTCATCCTTTTAAGTGACCTTTTTTCTGCTATTATAAGGAATCATGTTGCTGTGAAATCTAAACTAATTCACATGAAATCTGGAATGAATCACAAACCAATGAACTGTGGTTAATGACATTTGTTGCAACTTGAAATTTTTCTTTTTTGCATTTTTGTTAAAATATTCTTTCAAATATTGTGCTTTAGAGACATCAATATCTAACTCCTGTTCTTCTTTATCTTTGTACTTTAGAACTATAGGAAGTAAGTCTGTTTCTTAGAATGCAAATGCATCTAGTTAACTTTCCAAATTTTGGAGATTTCTTAGAACAATTTTATGAAATAATAATGATGCCATAATGATTACAGTTAACAGTGGAAATAGAGGAGGATAACATTCTTCAATAATTTGAATTTAAAATTTGATTCTTGGAATATTTATTGAAGCTATTAATGGGCAACCAATAAATACTCTGTGTAGAGTACTATACTTAAGGAGTGAACCATTGGTTGAAGAAATGAAATAAACTTGACTGTTAAATGTCTACTAAGTGGCAGGGACAGTCAGTTTCAAATAAGGAAATTAGCATTTCCAGCTGGAGACGGTCAGAGGATTTCAAGGAGGATATGAAATTTGTGTTTACCACTGAAGGAGAAGAATAAGCAAGTTGTTTGAGATATGAGGGAACAAAACATCAGACTGGAAAATGCACAAATTGTATGGGGGACAGAGAGTTAATCTAGGAGAGTAGTGAGGATTAGAGCTTGAAATATAGAATCAAACCATTTTGGGAAACTAAGCTAAGGAGTCTAGACTTTATCCTATAGTTACAAGTAGCTATCTAAGTTTCTGAGATGGGGAATGAAATGCTCAAGTAATGGTTTAGGGTGATAACACTGGTAGTAACCTGTAAGATAGATGGAAAAGGCAGTGGTTGAAGACAGAAAAATTGATTAGAAAACTTTTTCACTTACATGAAAAATAGAGTCTAGTGTACAGTAGTGGCTACAGTAATGGAAAGAAATGAGAACTCAGTATAACTTTGAGATTATTAGATGTGGGAAGTGAGGAACAACTTAAGAGATATATTTCTGTTTAATGTATGATTTGGGACCTGGGTGTATAGGGAGAATGGTTTCAGAGCATTATCATAAATGAAAAATATATATAGTCAATTAGCTTAGAATTATGGAGAGAAAATATTTTTTGTTTTAGGTGAAATGCTCTTGATGTGATGACATGTAGTTGGAAATGCAGGACTCAATTTTATTAGAGAGAGAAAGTAAAACATCAGGACTAGTAATAATGATTTGGAGATCATCCATATGTAAGTAATATTTGAAGAGTTGAACTTGAGGAGTCAGTTAAGATCACCAAATGACTTAGGAATAGAAGAACAAATATCTGAGATATGCATTGTAGATGATGAAAGGTGCAGAGAAGACTGTGAAGGAGACAGACAGCAGAGAAGGGTATCAGAATAAGGTAGAATGACAGAAGCAAAAAAAAAAAAAAAAGTAAAGAATTTTAAGTTATTACCCTGATATCAAAATCAGATATAGACACTACAAAAAAAGAACTACAGACTGATATCTCTGATGACCATAGATGCTCAACAAAACATTAGGAAAATGAATCCACCAATATATTAAAAAAAGTCATCCACCACAATCAAGTGGGATTTATTCTAAAGTGCAAGGGCAGTACAATATTTGCAAATCAATCAATGTGATACATCACATCAACAAGAGAAAGGATAAAACCATATGATCATTTCAATAGATGCAGAAAAAGCATTTGATAAAGTATAGCAGTCATTCATGAAAAAACCCCTCAAAACAGTAGGTTTAGAGGGAATATACCACAACATAATAAAGACCATGTTATGGCCTTTATTATACTCAATGGTGAAAAATGGAGAGATTTTCCTTTAATGTCAGGAAGAAGACAAGAATGTTCACTCTCACCATTTTTATTCAACATAGCACTGGCAGTCCTAGCCACAGCAATCAAACAAGAAAAAGAAAAGACATCCAAATTGATAAAGAAGAAGTAAAACTTTCACTATTTGCAGATGACATGATACTCTACAAAAAGCCCTAAAGACTGCACCAAAAAACTACTAGAACTGATAAATGAATTCCATAAAGTCACAGGATACAAAATCAACTTACAGAAATCGTTTACACTTCTATACACTAATAAGTAGGAGAAAGGGAAATGAAGAAAACAGTCCTATTTACAATGGCACCAGACCAAAAAAAAAAAAAAAAAAACCCTACAAATAAACTTAACAAAGGAGGTGAAAGACCTGTCTTGTAAAAACTATAAAACACTGGGGCGCCTGGGTGGCTCAGTGGGTTAAGCCTCTGCCTTCGGCTCAGGTCATGATCTCAGGGTCCTGGGATCGAGTCCCGCATCGGGCTCTCTGCTCTGCAGGGAGCCTGCTTCCTCCTCTCTCTCTGCCTGCCTCTCTGCCTACTTGTGATCTCTGTCTGTCAAATAAATAAATAAAATCTTTAAAAAAAAAAAAACTATAAAACACTGATGAAAGAAATTGAAGATGACACAGACATATGGAAGTATATTCCATGTTCATGGATTGGAAGAACAAATTTGTTAGAATGTCCATTTGCAATGCTGTGGATGGAACTAGAGGATATTATGCTAAGTGAAATAAGTCAGTCAGTCACATTATCAAATGTGAAATTTGAGAAACAAAACA
Organism: Lutra lutra; assembly: GCF_902655055.1. Taxonomy (NCBI): domain Eukaryota; kingdom Metazoa; phylum Chordata; class Mammalia; order Carnivora; family Mustelidae; genus Lutra; species Lutra lutra. The sequence goes on from NC_062285.1 coordinate 125,384,399, forward strand.
GATGAACACAGGGGAAGGGATAGAAAAATAAAAGAAGATGAAATCAGAGAAGGAGACAAACCATAAAAGACTCTTAACCATATGAAAGAAACTGGGGGTTGCTGGAGAGGAGATGGATGGGAGGATGGGGTAACTGGGTTGATGGGTATTTAGGAGAGCATTTGGTGTAATGACCACTGGGTGTTATATGCAACTGATGAATCACTAAACCCTACCTCTGAAACTAATAATATACGTTAATTAATTGATTTTAAATGAAAAAAATTGAATTTAAATAAAAAATTAAAAAAAAGAAGTATACCAAACATAAATATTTTTAGGTTCTGTGTAACACACCATTTTTGTTTAAATTATCTGCATGTATGCATTATTTTTATAATCTGTAATAAATTTTTAAATAATTTTTTCAAGATTGAAAAATCAATGTCCACACTAGCCAAAGCAATCTACAGATTCAATGCAATCACTATCAAAATAACAACAGCATTTTTCACAGAACTAGAACAAATAATCTTAAAATTTGTATGGAATCACAAAAGCTGTCTTGGAAAAGAAAAATAAAACTAGAAGGATTACAATCCCAGATATCAAGACATACTAAAAAGCTATAGTAATCAAAACAGCATGGTACTGGCACAAAAACAGAGAGAGACCTGGAACAAAGTAGGGAGACCGGAAATAAACCCATGATTATATAGTCAATTAGCCATTTACAAAAGAGTCAAGAATATGCAATGGGAAATAGTCTCCTCACAAATGATCTTGGGAAAATTGGACAGCTACAGGTAAAAGAATGAAACTGGACCACTTTCTCACACCATACACAAAAATAAAATGGATTAAAGACCTAAATGTGAGACCCAAAGCCATAAAAATCCTAGAAGAGAGCACAGGCAGTAATTTCTCTACATCACAACCATGGCAACATTTTTCTAGATAGGTCTCCTGAGGCAAGGGAAACAAAAGAAAGATAAACAGTTGGGACTACAAAATACAAAGTTCTGCACAGCAAGGGAAACAATGAACAAAGCTGAAAGAAACCAGGGACAAAGGACTGAAAGGGACAAGATATTTGCAAATGACCTCTGATAAAGTGTTAGTATCCAAAATATTTAAAGAATTTATATAATCTAACACAAAAAAGCCCCAATAATCCAATTAAAAATGGGCAGAAGGGGCGCCTGGGTGGCTCAGTGGGTTGAGCCTCTGCCTTCGGCTCAGGTCATGATCTCAGGGTCCTGGGATCGAGCCCCGCATCGGGCTCTCTGCTCAGCAGTGAGCCTGCTTCCTCCTCTCTCTGCCTGCCTCTCTGCCTAGTTGTAATCTCTCTCTCTCTCTCTCTGTCAAATGAATAAATAAAATCTTTAAAAAAAAATGGGCAGAAGACATGAAAAGACATTTCTTTAAAGAAGATGCTTAACATCACTCATTGTCAGGGAAATGTAAATCAAAACCATGATAAGATATCACTTTACACCTGTCAGAATGGCTAAAATAAAAAAACATGAAATAACAAGTGTTGACAAGGATGTAGAGACAAAGAGACCCTTGTCACTGTTGGTAGGAATAGAAACTGGAGCAGCCACTGTGAAAAACAGTATAAAGTTTCTTCAAAAAAATTAAAAATAGAATTACCATATTATATAGTAATTCCACTACTAGATACTAACTCAAAAAATACAAAAACATTAATTTGAAGATACATGCACTGTTTTGTTAACTGCAGCATTATTTACAATAGCCAAATTATGGAAATAGCCCGAGTGTGCCCATTGATGGATGAATAGATAAAGAAGAGATATGGTATGTATCTACAATGCAATATTAGTCAGCCATAAAAAGAATGAAATCTTGCCATTTGGAACAACATAGATGGGTCCAGATAGTACATAATACTAACTGAAATAAGTCAGAGAAGGCAAATATAATACAATTTAACTCATATGTAGAATTTAAGAAATAAAACAAACAATAAAAAAGAGAGACAGACCAAAAGCCAGACTCTTAACTATAGAGAATAAACTTATGTTTATCAGAGGAGAGGTGGGTAGAGGGATGGGTGAAATAGGTGATAGGGATTTGAGAGTACACTTACCATAATGAACACTGACTAATGTACAGAATTGCTGAATCGCCGTAATATACATTTGAAACTAATTTAACACTGTATTTTAATGATACTGGAGTTTAAACAATCACACTTAGAAGATTAAAAAAAGAATGGGAGTGATTAGCGGTATCTCATGCTTCAGAGAGGTTCTAGAGAAGAAGGAATGGCAAAAGCCATTGATTTTGATAACTAGGAAACTTTGGGACCAATTAAGAATAATTTTCATAGAGAAGGAAGAGCAAAGCCAAATTGTTTGAGTAATAAAGAAGGACTTATAGTATTAAAGTAAAGGTAGGGGTGGGGGTAGATGGACAAAGTGGGTGCAGGGGAGTGGAAGATACAGGCTTCTGGTTATAGAATGAATAAGTCTCTGGAATAAGATACAGCAGAGGGAATAATAATCAATGATATTATAATAGTGTTGTATGGTGACAGATGGTAGCTATGCTTGTGGTGAGCATAAAAGAACATATAGATATGGTAAATCACTATGTTGTACACCTGAAACTAATGTAACATGGTGTGTCAAATATACACAAAAATTTAGAAACATAAAGTAGAGGCAGTGGGTATATATAACCCCTTTAAGTAATTTGACTTGGGAAGAAGGGAGGAAAAAAGCAAGACATGTCCAAGGCCCTCTCTTCTCATTCCATGTGTTCTCCCCAAGCAGATTTAGTCTGTCTCATGTAGAATTGTCATTTATATGTTAATAGCTTCCAGAATTATGTCTCAAATTTAGGTCTTGGTCTCTAACTCCCATATATCAGTAACTCTGCCTAGATATTAAATAGACACTTCAACATCTAAAACCAAACTCATGATCTACCCCACCTTCACCAATTACAAAAAACAAAATACAAGTACAGTAAACAATCATATCCTATTTCAGTAAATGACATGACCTACTGCTCAGTTGGTCATGCTAGAAACTTTGGGGTCATTTATGATACCATGATACCCCTCTTTCTTCATTCCTTTAATCTATCACCAAATCTTGTGGGCAAACTTCTCTTATACTCATTGTCCATTCTAGCTGAAGCCACTGTCACCTCTGATATCACCTTTCCAAGTGATTTCTCTGCATTTGTTCTTGCTCCCCAGATTATTCTTGCTCAGCCAGAATGATCCTTTAAATCCACAAATCTGATTACTATCACCCTCTTGTTTAACATCTTTCACTGGATTCTTGTTTTCTTTAAGCCATGCAAATTTGTTAGAATGGAATAACTATAGGGAGTAATTAAGGAAAGTGTCACTAAGAAGTTGGCATATGAACAGGTCATAAGAGTTTCACAGGTGAAAAATAGGGTGGACAAGGGAATGAGGGTGGCAGAAGATCATTCCAGTTTAGGAAGTGTCATGTGCCAAGGTAGGAAGTCAGGTGTTCAGAAAAATGTGACGAATTCAGACTGGATATTCTCAGATGCTAGGGGTTGAGGAGTAGCTACTGAAGCCAGATTGTGAAAGTCTTTTTGTGTTTGGATTTTATGCAGGTTCTTGCATATGAAGCAAGGGATGATGGAAAGAGCTAGGCTTTTTGTTGGATAACTTTATGGCAGAGAGAAAGCTTGAGAGGCTGACAGGGAGAGCAGTTCAGAGCTCGTTGCTTTGACCCAGGAAGGGTGATAGAGATCTCAACAAAGTCTGTACCACCCGAGAGAAAAAGGGGTTGAGACATATTTTACAGTAGGATTAGCACAAGTAGTGATCCATTTGAGGATATGTCTCTGTGAATATTGTTACTGTGAGTAGATTTATGTGCATAGACACTTTTGGTTCAGTATTGATGTTATTCTGTGACATCAAACTCTACAGTGTTTTATTATTTTTGCCATATATAAAATGACCTGGAGACAATTTAACAATCAGTTCGTGTCCTGGTCAAATATAAAAATTCAGCCCAGTAAAAATATTTTTAGAAATTCAGATACCTGGGTTCTCTATGATTTTGCCTCTGATAAGTTTTCTGAACTTGGTCAAGTCGTGTAGCTTAGTTTCAGGCTTAAATTCCTCATTTATAAAATGAGGGTGTTGACTAAAATCATTAGATGATCTCTAATGTCTCTTCAAGTTCCTTGATCCCAGTGCCAATTTCTAAGGTATTGCTCTAATTTGCTTGATCGACTTGAGACTTACCAGCAGGGAGCAGACTGCTCCATAGTTTCTCAAGGACATAACTCTCTTTAGAGGACTGATGGTCCAGGCGTTGTTCTGAGTAGCATTGCTAGACCCATCTTATCTTGGAAAATGCATTATAATTACAATCCCCATGGAGAGTTTTTCTCAATTTGCAATAGTTGGGTATCAAGAAAAAAAAAAAACCCGAGTTAATAAAAGTTGTTCGTGCTGAATTAATTATAGTTCTACTTGGTATGTTCTCTTCTCCACCCAGGGTTCCCTCTATCAGGAGAAACTTAAACATATATTTATTGTCAAGTCTTTCTAAAAATTTGATTTCAAGAACTTGTGTAGACTAATGAGTGTATTTTTTTAAAGTACAATCAAATTGCAGAAAGTTGGAGACATGTAATTTAATTGAATGAATCTTAAGTTTCCATCAGATATGAAACATGGAGATGAAGAATAGGTAAAGGAAAGTATGAAGATGAATAAGCTACAATTAACGTCTTAAAGGAAGTATATCATTTAACAGGAGAGCCTGGAATATAAACTCCATGTGAGTGCATGAAAAGGGTAGTCAGCAGAGGGAAATGCCAAGTGCAGAATGAGTACAGTTTTGTTCTCGGTGTTGAAAATTGGAATAACTGTCTTCTGGTGTGTGCTGTTCCTAAGTTCTGCCTCAGAAGGTAGATGTTAGTCAGTGTCACTTGGGTCTTGAGTCTAAAGAAATTGGTCTTACCTATCTTTGGCAAATGTATATAAAGGGTTTTAGTTAATTTCATGAACCAATTTAGATCATAGCATATCATTCATAGAAGAGATGAAAAGGGCTGACTCACTAAAAATGGTTGATTGGTTATAAATAGACACTGTCTAAATTTTTGGCAAAGGCAAGGTGAAAGCTTTCATGAAGTTATGTAATTGTGGCAACATATCATCAACTGTTGCACTACAGAGTTAATATCCTACTTTACAGACAGGCATGCCTACATAAACAAGTTATCCAGCTACAGACTAAACTGAAGACCTATAAAATAATGACGCTTTACTGTACAATTTGTTCTGTATATCACATCTGACTTCTGGACGAGTGCCATCCTTAGATTTTGTGTGTTAAATTTAACATAAAGGTGACAGAATTAGATTTCTAAATATAGGACATTTATGTCATTCAAAGTGCTTGCTAAAATATAATGTCGCTCATCTGAATGATAACTATGTCTTGTGGTATAAAGGTGTTCTTTCCTGTTTCATCTTTTAACATTTATTTATTTATTTTTTAATTTTAATTTAAAATTTTTAAAAAGATTTTATTTATTTATTTGACAGAGAGAGAGAGAGAGATCACAAGTAGGCAGAGAGGCAGGCAGAGAGAGAGGGGGAAGCCAGCTCCCCACTGAGCAGAGAGCCCATGTGGGGCTCAATCCCAGGACTCTGAGATCATGGCCTGAGCTGAAGGCAGGGGCTTAACCCACTGAGCCACCCATGCCCCCCTAACATTTTTTTTAACTTAAACACATCAAATGACAAAAATTAGAATACCAAAGATAAGTGATTTTTGGTGCTTTGGTGCTTTGAAACTTTCAGGTTTGAAGACCATGAGAAAACTAGTAAGCCAGGAAAGTGATTTTTTGGCAGGGGTGAGATGAGGTGGGTGGGGTTGGTTATAAACTTCAGCTAATTTTAAAAACCTTTGAAAGGCTTGATTTTTTAACGTAGAGATAAATCTGTCTAAACTGTGATAGAAATTCTGATCCCAGATTTGTGTCACTAGGTTTTGAGTAGGAACAATCCTACAAATAACTTTCAAGATATGTAACCTGAATGAGAACATTGAAAATTCTAAGCCAACCAAAAGGTATATTTCCATTGGCTCTAAGCCCTCATACCCTGCCCCCCATGACTCTTTGTATGTTAAGGGGGTCTTATTTATTTATTTATTTATTTTCTAGCCATAATAATTCTGTTTATTTGATTTAGGCAATCATTTTATCATTATAATTTATATTATTAATAGTAATTCTTCAGTTAAAAATGTGGTTTGGTGTTCATGATGTAATTTATTTTAAAGTATCCTCTAAACTTCAACTTCTTCTTTCATTCTTTCCTTTGAATTTAATTTTCACATTCTTTTTTAAAATTAACATATAATGTATTATTTGCTTCAGGGGTACAGGTCTGTGAATCATTAGCCTTACACAATCACAGCACTCACCATGGCACATACCCTCCCCAATGTCCATAACCCAGCCACCCTATCCCTCCCCCAACCCTCAGCAATACTCTGTTTTGTGAGATTAAGAGTCACTTATGGTTTGTCTCCCTCCTGATCCCATCTTCTTTCATTTTTTCCTTCCCTACTCCCTAAATCCCCCACCCTACCTCTCAAATTCCTCATATCAGAGAGATCGTATGATAATTGTCTTTCTCTGATCGACTGTTTTGCTTAACGTAATATCCTCCAGTTCCATCTATGTCATCGTAAATGGCAAGGTTTTGTTTCTTTTGATGACTGCATAGTATTCCATTGTGTATGTATGTATGTATATATATATATACACACACACATATAAATATATATATGCATATATATATATACACATACCAACTTTTCTTTATCCATTCATCTATTAATGGACATCTCAGCTCTTTCCATAGTTTGGCTAATGTGCACATTGCTGCTATAAACATTGGGGTGCATGTGCCCCTTTGGATCACTACATTTGTATTTTTAGGGTAAATACCCAGTAATGCAATTGCTGAGTCATAGGGTAGCTCTATTCTTAACTTTTTGAGGAACCTCCATACTGTTTCCCAGAGTGGCTGCACCAGCTTGCATTCCTAACAACAGTGTAGGAGGGTTCCCCTTTCTCTGCATCCTTGCCAGCATCTGTCATTTCCTGACTTGTTAAATTTAGCCATTCTGACTGTGTGAAGCAGTATGTCACTGTGGTTTTGACTTGAATTTCCTTGATACTGAGTGATGTTGAGCACTTTTTCATGTGTCTTTTGGCCATTTGGATGTCTTCTTTGCTGAAATGTCTCTTCATGTCTTCTGCCCATTTCTTGATTTGATTATTTATTCTTTGGGTGTTAAGTTTGATTAGTATCTTTCTAGATTTCGGATACTAGCCCTTTATCTGATCTGTCATTTGCTAATATCTTCTCCCATTCTGTCGGTTGTGTTTTGGTTTTATGGACTGTTTCCTTTGCTGTGCAAAAGCTTTTGATCTTGATGAAGTCCCAATAGTTCATTTTTGCTCTGTTTCCCTTGCCTTTGGTGATGTTTCTAGGAAGAAGTTGTTGCAGCTGAGGTCCAAGAGGTTGCTGCCTGTGTTCTCCTCAAGGATTTTGATGGATTCTTGTATCACATTGAGGTCTTTCATCCATTTGGAGTCTATTTTTGTGTGTGGTGTAAGGAAATAGTCCAGTTTCATTCTTCTGCATGTGGCTGTTCCAATTTTTCCACACCATTTTTTGAAGAGACTCTCTTTTTCCCATTGGACATTCTTTCTTCTTTGGTGAAGATTAGTTGACCATAGAGGTGAGGGTCCATTTCTGGGCTCTCTCCATTTCTGAGGGTCCATTTCTGTTCCATTGATCTATGTGTCTGTTTTTGTGCCAGTACCATACTGTCTTGATGATTACAACTTTGTAATAGAGCTTGAAGTCTGGAATTGTGATGCCACCAACTTTGGTTTTCTTTTTCAACATTCCTCTAGCTATTCAGGGTCTTTTCTGGTTCCATATAAATTTGAGGATGATTTTTTCCATTTCTTTGAATAAAGTTGATGGTATTTTGATAGGGATTGCATTAAATGTGTAGATTGCTCTAGGTAGCATAGACATTTTTATAGTATTTGTTCTTCCAATCCATGAGCATGGAATGTTTCTCCATTTCTTTGTGTCTTCCTCAAATTCCTTCATGAGTACTTTATAGTTTTCTGAGTATTTGGTTAGGTTTATTCCTAGGTATCTTGTGGTTTTGACTGCAATTGTAATTGGGATCAACTCCTTAATTTCTCTTTCTTCTGTCCTGTTGTTGGTCTATATAAATGAAACTGATTCCTGTGCATTGATTTTATATCCTGACACTATACTGAATTCCTGTACAAGTTCCAGCAGTTCTGGCGTGGTCTTTAGGGTTTTCCACGTAAGGTATCATATCATCTGCAAAGAGTGAGAGTTTGATTTCTTTGCCAATTCGGATGCATTTTATTTTATTTTATTCTATTTTATGTTATTTTTATTTTATTATTATTTTGTTGTTGTTGTTGTCTGATTGCTGAGGCTAGGACTTCTAGTACTCTGTTGAATAGGAGTGGCGATAGTGGACAGACTTGCCGTGTTCCTGAACTTAGGGGAAAAACTCGCTGTGCGTTTTTCATGGATGACTTTTATTATATTGAGGCATGTACCCTGAATTCCAACACTGTGAAGAGTTTTGATCAGGGAAGGTTGCTGTACTTTGTCAAATGCTATTTCAGCATCTTTTGAGAGTATCATATGATATCTTGTTCTTTCTTTTATTAATGTATTGTATCACAGATTGATTTTTGGATTTTGAACCAACGTTGCAGCCCAGGAATAAATCCCACTTGGTTGTGCTGAATAATCCTTTAGATGTACTGTTGGATCCTATTGGCTAGTATTTTGGTGAGAATTTTAGCATCTGTGTTCATCAAGGATATTGGTCTGTAATTCTCCTTTTTGATGAGGTTTTTGGTTTTGGGATCAAGGTAATGCTGGCCTCATAAAGTGAGTTTGGAAGTTTTCCTTCCATTTCTATATTTTGGAACAGTTTCAGGAGAATAGGTATTAATTCTTCTTTACATGTTTGGTAGAATTTCCCTGGGAAGCCATCTGGACCTGGGCTCTTGTTTGTTGGGACATTTTTGATGACTGCTTCAATCTCCTTACTGGCTGTGGTTCAGGTTTTCTGTTTCTTCCTGGTTCAGTTTTGGGAGTTTATATGTCTCTAGGGATGCATCCATTTCTTCCAGATTGTCAAATTTGCTGGCATATAATTGCTCATAATATGTTCTTATAATTTTTATTTTTTTGGTGTTGGTTGTGATCCCTCCTCTTTTATTCATGATTTTATTAATTTGGGTCCTTTCTCTTTTCTTTTGGATAAGTCTGGCCAGGGGTTTATCGATCTTATTAATTCTTTCAAAGAATCAGCTCCTAGTTTTGTTGATTTGTTCTAGTGTCCTTTTGGTTTCTAGTTCATTGTTTTCTCTTCTCCTGCTGGGTTCAGGTTTTCTTTGCTGTTCTTTCTCTAGCTCCTTTAGGTGTAGGGCTAGGTCGTGTACTTGAGACCTTGTTTCTTGAGAAAGGCTTGTAGTGCTATATACTTTCCTCTCAGGACTGCCTTTGCTATGTCCCAAAGATTTTGAACAGTTGTGCTTTCATTTTCATTTGCTTCCAGGAATTTGTAAAATTCTTCTTTAATTTCCTGGTTGACCCATTCCTTCTTTAGTAGGATGCTCTTTAGCCTCCATGTCTTTGAGTTCTTTCCAACTTTCCTCTTGTGGTTGAGTTCTAGTTTCAAAGCATTGTGGTCTGAACTTATGTAGGGAATGATCCCAATCTTTTGGTACTGGTTGAAACCTGATTTGTGACCCAGGATGAGATCTATTCTGGAGAATGATTCATGTGCACTAGAGAAGAACGTATATTCTATTGCTTTGGGATGGAGTGTTTTGAATTCATCTGTGATGTCTATCTGGTCCAGTGTGTCATTTAAAGACTGTATTTCCTTGTTGATCTTTTGCTTAGATGATCTGTCCATTTCAGTGATGAGGGTGTTAAAATCCCCTACTACTATTGTATTATTGTTGATGTGTTTCTTTGATTTTGTTATTCATTGGTTTATATAGCCGGCTGCTCCCATGTTAGGGGCATAGATATTTAAAATTATTTCAATCTTCTTGTTGGATAGACCTTTTAAGTACAACATAGTGACCTTCCTCATCTCTCATTATAGTCTTTGGCTTAAAATCTAACTTATCTGATGTAAAGATTGCCACTCCAGCTTTCTTTTGATGTCCATTAGCATGGTAAATTGTTTTCTATCCCCTCACTTTAAATCTGGAGAAGTCTTTGGGTCTAAAATGAGTCTCTTGCTGACAGCATATCAATGGTTCTTATTTTTTTTAATTCATCCTGATATCCTTTGTCATTTGATTGGGAATTTAGCCATTTACATTCAGGGTAATTACTGAAAGATATGAATTAAGTGCCATTGTATTGCCTGTAAGGTGACTGTTATTGTACATCGTCTCTGCTCTTTTCTGGTCTGTTACTTTTAGGCTCTTTCTTTGCTTAGAGGACCCCTTTCAATATTTCCTGTAGGGCTGGTTTTGTGTTTACAAATTCTTTTAGTTTTTGTTTGTCCTGGAAGCTCTTTATCTCTGTTTTCAATGACAGCTAGCTGGATATAGTATTCTTGAGTACATATTTTTCTCATTATGTGCTCTGAATATATCATGCCAGTTCTTTCTGGCTTGCTAGGTCTCTGTGGATAGGTCTGCGGCCAATATAATATTTATACCATTGTATGCCACAGACTTCTTGTTCCAAGCTGCTTTCAGGATTTTCTCTTTGTCACTGAGACTTGTAAGTTTTAGTATTAGATAATGGGGTGTCGACCTATTTTTTTTTCTTTTTTTAAATTTTATTTTTTATAAACATATATTTTTATCCCCAGGGGTACAGGTCTGCAAATCCCCAGGTTTACACACTTCACAGCACTCACCATAGCACATACCCTCCCCAATATCCATAACCCCATGTCGACCTATTTTTAATTGATTTTGGGTGGTGGTTCTCTGTGCCTCCTGGATTTTGTTGCTTGTTCTCTTTGCCAAGTTAGGGAAATTATCTGCTATAATTTGCTCCAATATACCTTCTGCCCCTCTCTCTCTTTCTTCTTCTTCTTCTGGGACTCCAATTATTCTAATATTGTTTTGTCTTATGGTATCACTTATCTCTCAAGTCTCCCCTCATGGTCCAGTAGTTGTTTATCTCTCTTTTTCTCAGCTTCTTTACTCTCCATCATTTGTTTTTCTATATCACTAATGTTCTCTTCTGACTCATTTATCCTAGGAGTAAGAGCCTCCTTTTCTTCATCACACCTCATTAATAGCTTTTCTGATTTCAACTGGTTGTATTTTAGTTCTTTTATTTCTCCAGAAAGGGATTTTATTTCTTCAGAAAGGGATTCACTAGTATTGTCCATGCTTTTTTTGAGCCCAGCCAGCACATTGGTAATTGTCATTCTGAACTTTAGAGTTGACATCTTATTAATGTCCATATTGATTAGGTCCCTAGCCATAGGTTTTCCCTCTTGTTCTTTTTTTTCCTTTTCTTTTTTGTGGTGAGTTTTTCAGCCTTTTTACTTTATCTGGGTAAGAATAGATGAGTGAGAGAACAAAATACTATAAAGGTAGCAACGACCCCAGAAAAATATATGCTAAACAAATCAGAAGAGACCTGAAACCAGGAAAAGAAAGGAGGAAAAAAGGAAAAAACCAGAGCCAAATGCTTGATTTTGGGTGTATTTTCATCTGTTGAAGAAATAGCCTCCAAAAATTTTAATGAAAGGAAAAGTTATATATATATGTATATATATATACACACATAAATAAGGGTCAACATGATGAAGGGATGGAATTTGACTGTAAATGTGAAAATTGAAGATACTAAAAAAGGATTGATAAGAAGTAGGTTGAAAAAGGAAATAAAAAGGAAAGAATGTTATCAGGCTGGAGACTAGAACAAAGCTATGTGCTAGATTTAGGGTATATTTTGATCTGTTAGAAGAAACTCTATCCCAAAATTTTAAAGAAAGAAAAACCTAAATGTATATAAAAAATAAAGCTAAATACATTGAAGGGATAGAATATGACTATAACAATGAAAATTAAAAAAATATTTTTAAAAAGGCATTAGTAAGATAAAATAGTTAAAAACCATTAAAATAGGAAAGAAAGAATAAAAAGAGTAAGAAAAAATAGAATAAAAAAATTAACTTTGAAATACTAAAGAATCATGGGGAAAAAGTCATGAATTCCAGATGCTGTATTCCCCTATTTCTAAGGTTTTGCAGTTCTCATTGATTGATGAACTTGGTCTTGGCTGGATGTTCATATTGATCGGGGGCTGAGACTGTTGCATTGATTCTCAAATGTCTTTGCCCAAGGTGGAATTGCACCACTCTTGTCAATTGCTCTCGGTAGCTTTTGTTCCCTGAATGCTTTCTGTACAGTTTTGGAGGATGGGAATGAAAATGGCAGTATCCCCATCTCTGGCACCAGAGGAGCCAAGAGCTCGGGGTGTCACTCCTCAGTGTGCCCTCAGAGAAAAGCAGTCAATCATGCCTGTCTCCTGGTCTCCGGATTCAGTCCATGCTCACCCAGCCTGTGACCAAGTGTTTCTATCTATGGCACATGATCCTGTTTGGAGTTTCTAAGCCCAGCAGACTCCTGCCACGTGCTCCCATGTTGATCTTCCTGGAGGAGGAAGGAGGGGGTCTCCTTGGATCTGCCACTTGTGGGTCCCTGCTCAAAGACCAGTGGCCTGACTGTGCCTTGGATCATGGTTTAAAGTAGCCCTGAGCTTAGAGCCCCTACCTTGGCTCCATTTCTGCAGCCAGCTTCCTCACTCAGATACCTGGCAACTCTGCCACACTCAGACACCCCTGGTCTTTCTGTGACCCTGCTGGTCCTGAGACAACATTGTTCACCACCACTTAGCCTCTGGAGTGACGTCTCTCAGTGGAGCAGACTTCTAAAAGTTCTGATTTTGTGCTCCACTGCTCTACCGCTTGCTGGGAGCTGGCCCCACCCCCCCACAGTCTATCTTCCTGTGTGTCACCTCGGATTCACTTCTGCTCATGTCCTACCTTCCAGAAAGTGGTTGATTTTCTGTTCCTAGAATTGCTGCTATTCTTCTCTTTGATCTCCTCTTGAGTATGTATGTGTTCAGAATTGTTTGATAACTATCTAGCTGAACTCCTGGGACCTGATGATATTAGCTCCTCCAGCATCTTGCTTCTCCTCTCCAAGGTGTTATATTTAAAGAGCCCTTGTTAAGATAAAGTATGTCTGGCTGGAGAAAGTCAGTAGTATTAGGTAACATTCAAGTACGTAATTTGTATCTGGAATTATGGTAAGCACACTGTATTGGTTACCTTAGTTAATACTGAGAATAAACTTATGAGGTAGATATTATTGTATTTAATCACTTTTAGGATGTACATTTTTTTCAAATTTTAATACTCTGGAATCTGGTTGTATCTTTTTTTAAAAAAGATTTTATTTATTTATTTGGGAGATAAAGAATGAGAGACAGAGAGAACATGAGAAGGGGCAGGGTCAGAGGAAGAAGCAGACTCCTTGCTGAGCAGGGAGCCTAATGCAGAACTCAATCCTGGGACTCCAGGATCATGACTTGAGCCGAAGCAGTCACTTTACCAACTGAGCCACCCAGGGTCCCAATAATTTGGTTGTATATTACAATCAAAGCATCTTACATGCATAATTTAGAACATTCTTTTCTATCCTAGTGATGTGTAAAATCATGGTGAAGCTGAGAAGAGAGAAGGCATCATAGATTAGATGACATGTGCTATTAGCCACCATCCTCCTTTATCCAGTCTTACCTAAAAGGGAACTGAGACAGGAGTTAAGTAAGCTCTTCAAGATCACAGAACTGGTAAGTATTTGAGCCAGGATTCCACAAAATTGTTTAACTCAATTCAGGACCATTCTGTACAACTTGTATACTATGCTGCCTGCTGGTAATCTAGCAAAATTGGTGCTTCTGAATGGTCATCCTCAGAGAGCTCCAGACTTGGGATGTGGAACTGGAGAGAAAGAATTTTCGAGGACCACAGTGGGCCATTGAGTGAGGGGCAAGTCCTAGAGTAGAGTAGTTAGAGTAATCATGAGCAAAATGGACCCTGAAAGGACAGAAAACCTATAAGATTGTGGGGAAGCCCTGAAGGTGAAGGCCACCCACTTCACTATTTTGTCTAGGGCCAGACCTGCATGTGTAGAAGGTTCTAAATTGGGATGGAGGGAGAAGATCCTTACACAGCAGGGAGAGTTAGTTCTTTATAGTTGTCTTTGTATCTGTTTATCTGTATCTATGCCTATACTTAGATATCCTTATATCTAGGTCAATCTATATTGAAAGAGATCTGTATCATGCTTTTTGAAAAGGAGCTCTGTGTTACTAACATTGTCTTACCCTACAGTTAGTTCTAAAACTTTGTGTATTATGCTTGCTTTATTCGTGTATTTTATTTTTACAGTGCTTAGCACAGTTTCATGTAAATGGAAGGTCAAACATTTTCTGAATAAATGAATAACTTTTTCTCTTACCTCAACACTCCATAAAATCTTGGAAGCATATTTGCATTTAGAAAAAAGATGCTTTAGTGGGGGTGGGGAAACTCTTGAAGAGTTTTATCAGTTGCAGAAATAACAAACACCACTGCACTTTCTATTCTTGCTTGTCAAGAAATGAAGTAGGCAAATTAAAGTAAGCCAAGATTTAGCACTGCTGCCCTGCCTCCAGTGGTAAAGATGAGCCAAAGAAAAGACAAGCCAGTGAAAATACTCTGTTATTACTCCCTGTCAGCCCCAGTGACCATTTGCTCAAACACAGCACAGACCAACACGTACACACACACGTATATGAAGTTCTGTATTTTCCTTTGCTTGTGTCTAGTCAGCTCAAATGGGTCGACTCATGTTTTGGCTCATGTAACTAAACCAGACTTTCTGGCTCAGCTCTACCTGCAAACTTTCTGGCCTTCTTGGGTATAGTGAAGTGGTTTGAGTTTCTGAGAACAAATAATTAGGCTCCAGAAGAAGGCTATTAGTTTCTGCTGCTGTGGGTTCTGTGACCCTGTGAAAAGGAAAACAGAGTTAGATAAGGACAGTGCTCAGCTACATGGGCTTCGTTATATTCCTCCTTTTAGTGTTATCAGAAGGTTTACTTAATTATTATTCTGGACTTGATAAGCTTAGAGATTAATATTTTTAAATTATTTCTCCTTTTAATCAACCACATATGATACATTAGACACAGAATTAGCTTTGGTGTGGCCTAGAAAGTTCACCTTGTCTTTTTTATTTATTCTCACACTTTGGGCTTCCAAGGTAATGAAGTTTTAAATGAGGCATAAGAGCATCATAATATCTAAGAGGCTATAAATAAGATATTTGCTTATTTTATTACTTATACTACCTACTCCACCATTTTTCCTACATCTTTTCATGGTATTTTTTTCATTTCAGAAAAACATCAGAGACTTGTTTATTGGGAAAATTGCTCGTTTCCAGTATGGACTAACTGACGCATTGACTCTGTCAAGTGAGTTTTGGTAACTAGGAGGTAATAATTGGGCCAAATTTTTCCCTTGCAGTTCACAGGGACAGCATTTAAACCAACTTCTAAGTAGTTTTAAAATGTAGTAGATTACATTGTAGTAGTAGTAATAGTAGACCTACTACTACTACTACTACAATGTAGTAGATCTACTAAAATGTAGAACTGCATTCCCTTGCAGTTCACAGGGACAGAATTTAAACCAACTTTTAAGTAGTTTTAAAATGTAGTAGAACGTAGAACATGAATCTCACTTTCCAGGTACTTTTCCTTTATAAATAAGGGAAATAACATCCAGAAATTCTTATCTATTAATCATATTTAGGCCTTTTTCCAAATTAGGAATCATCCTACTATAATTACTTACTAATATATACCTACACAAGTAAATTTCAATGATCTGTTTGCATGTCCATTTACCCAAGGGCAATTACTAACACTATTTTAATATCATTTCTTAAGGGGAAATGGCAGAAGGAGTAGTAATCACCTCAGTGAGCCAACTTTCTGTGTTTAGTCTTATTTGTCAGATGGTATTTTATGATTTATAGATTTCAGGATTACCTATAAGTTAATAGAATTGAAAGTTACTTTGACAAGCAAGATGATAATAGAAGTAAACTGCTCATTGGAATAGGAATATGAGATCAAAGTAAAATAAAAACAAGGATTACAGGGGTGCCTGGGTGGCTCAGTGGGTTGAGCACTGGACTCTTGGTTTCAGCACAGATCATGATCTCATGGTCATGGGATTGAGCCCTGAATCGGGCTCCGTGCTCAGCATGGAGACTGCTTGTGACTCTCATTCTCTCTCTCTCTCTCACCCTCTGGCCCTCCCCACCACACACACCTCCTAATAAATAAGCAAATAAAAAAACAAAAAATAAATAAACAAAACAAAACAACAAGGTTTATAGAAAAGTTAACTATATAGCCATTATTCTACCCTACCCCCCCAATAATTTTTTTTGTAATCATAATTCCTTGAATAAGGGCAAAACTATAGTGGGAAACTGGTTGAAAACCAATAGTTGGGTATTAGAAGAACTGGGGAGGTATGTTTTTTCATTTTCCTGTTTATCTTTATCCTTTGTCTTTTCAAGCCACAGGAAAAGGTCCACCACATTTAGAAGTTTTGACTATCTTACTCACTTGATTCTTTTCTTATCTTTTAGCTTTGAAGCTATCCATTGCTTTTCAATCTAACACATTCTGAAGCTTGGTACTGAGGTAAGAAAATGTTAGATTGTAAGTTTGGAATTAGACACTGGCCATATCCTTCATAGTATAAGGATAATGTTAAAAGTCCTCAGTGGTGACTTAGCAACACTTTAATTTTTTTTTATTTCCAAGGACTTATTCTGCTTTTCTCTTTGGAATACCAGAGAGTTTTGCTTGGGTCCTTCAACAGCTGGCTTGGTTTGATCTTGATGACTCAACAGAGTAATCAATCTGAGGTTCATACATTTCATTGGAACCCTGCAAATTTATAATTTGGTGAAGATCAGCAGGCAGTTCCAATGAACTGCACCAATAAAAGTCGTCAGCTACATGAAGACAACCAGATCCTCTACCAGAAACAGACACATGATGAGTTTGGGACCCTGTTGACAGGGTCACTTATAACCATGGAAAACTTCTGAAAACAGTTTGATTGCATGTCCTTCTTTTGGCTTCTATATAGCTTACGTGATAGACTTGTAGACCCTGAAGCTTATGGGGACAAAGAGAGGAACTAGGATGACATAAGAAGCCACAGTAATGAAGTTAAAACCTTTGGGGAAAATAGCAGTATCAGTACAGGATGAAAGACAAGCTCAGTTTTCTTCAAACTGTGCCAGAAAATCAGATGGTATATTGCACAGGAGGCTGCAGAGCACTCTCTCAGGTAACACCAACTATATGTCCTTCCTCCTGTCACTGGGCATGGAGGCTTGGGTCCAAAGGTTAAAGAGCAATTAGAAGGAATTGAGTGGTATCTAGTGGCTCTACCATGGATTTTCCAACAAGGGCAGGAGAGAGAGAGGGCAAATAAAATATTCACACTGTTGGCTCTCCCAAGTCTCTTTCTGCTTCGTGCTCAGACTCTGACTACTAGTAATGTTTTGATATATGGCTTTCTAGACTTTCTCTATTATTTCATATGCTAACTGAAACTTTTCTTGTTTAATATTTCACTTACAAATCCCTCCTGCCTTTGCATTTTTTCCTCACTGAAAATGTTCTCCAATTATTTTCTTTTGTCTCTCTACTCCTGTGCTAATCCCATTCCCCTGAGGTATCCTCTAGTCATGTTTTGATATATAACCTTTCAGACTTCCTCAATTATATTATATGCTAACTGGAATAATAGACTGTTTTCACTGGAAGGGACCTTGAAGATCATCTTTCCACATCTCCCTACCCTGCACTGTCCCCTCACTGCAGGCTTCCAGTAGATTACATAGAGAGGTCTTGAAATGCCACCTCAGCCAGTAACTGAAAAAACCAGACTAGAACCCAAGCCTCTTCACTCTTAGTTTAATGACCTATTGAAAATTTTTATTTTCTTCTTAGTCTGTTTCATGCCCTGAAAAGTAGTTTCTATAAGATGGATTTAAGGGATTTGTGGCTAGACTTAGTTTATGAGGTGACCATTCATTTCCATATGGATAACAAAAACAGGCAAACAAACTTCTAACCAAATAGAGATGACTATATTTCATCTCCTTTGTTCCTCCTCTGGCCTTAGTGAATGTGGACCACAGGCCCAGTGTTTTGCTTTACTAGAGGAGCTTTCTTGTGCTAAGATCATCCTTGGATACATGTACATGGAGTCATGTACATGGAGTCAGCTTTTGCCTCTCTTTTCTCCTACTGGTCACTTGCTTTAGGCATAGGCATAGCTCTCCCTGCTTTCTCTTCAAGTGCTTCTAGAAAGATGGAACTTAAACCAGCCAACCTATTCGAGTTGCTGATTTTCCAAGTATCTTCTAGGTATTCTTCATTAAAACCAGGATTCTCCCCTGGTGCAGGACATCATGTTTTTGACTCATGTACACTCAACTGAAATTTATAGCTTCACCAGTAAATTCTGACCTACCTTATATTTCTAGTCCTGACTTTTTCTTTAAATTTTGAAAGGTACTCTTCTCTAGGTTAAGTTCAACTTGAGCATACACATACATTCCCTTTTATAGGTAGAAAATGTACACTTTCACAAAAACACTCTAACAAAATCCCTGGGGTCTCATTCTGCCTCCACCCTTCTTCCACCCCGGTCATGTTCAGAACTTCTCACTCACCTGGCCCACCTGGAAATCCTAGGATCACTGTTTTCCCCTCTGGGCCCAGGTCTTTGGTCTTTGTTCCAAGTCCATCATATCTTCTGAGTTATAATAAATTTACTTTCTTTAACTATAGTCAGATCTCTGACAGAATTCATAGTGATTTTTGGATGAGGGATTTTTTTTCTGCCAAGGATACAAATTGAACAAACCTGAGTTTTGAAGGAAGAACATGTCAGGGAATGGATGCCAAAGAGGCCCACTCCACAAATATATTGAGCAATTAGCAGAGTGCAAGTGAGCTCTTCTGAGTTTGATGGTTGTAATTGTTTCCTCAGGCTCTTTCTTTCACATAACCCTTTGTCTATCGTTGTTTTCCTTTTTGTGTGTTTGTGAGTTGGTTGTGGGGGATGTTAAACAAGCACTGTTTTACTCTATGTGATTGTAGCATAATGCTTTCATGTTTACCTTTCATATCCACTTTAAAGATGGAATCTGTTTTACCATTGGGACTGCTGCTATGACCAATTCTGTAGCATTGCCTTCAGTTCAGACACATGCCTCTGAAACCGTAATCACTAACAGATGCTGCTCTGAATCAAGAATTCCCCTCTCTGGCTACTCAGCCTGAGCAATGAGCTGCCTAACTTGGATCCTACTAGCTTCTTGAAAAACTCCACAGGCTGCCTTACTAGCATACTGGTAACATGCAGAAGATTGATATTTTCCAGGCCCAAGTAGGACTTTGAAATAATACCTAGCAGTTGTAGGGAGAGGAGCTATTTATTTTCCCCTCCTCCCACAAGTGTTTTCACAAACGTGATCTCATTTTATCCTTCTCCTAGTCCTTGGAGTTAAGTAGGGAAAGCAGTATTTTCCCCCAGGAACCTGAGATCCAGAGATGTTAAGTAACTTGCTCAAGGTCACACAATTAGCCTTGACTGCTAGTCTGGTGTTCTTTCCACCAAAATGACACTAGTATTACTTTGTCCTGTGTCAAAGTTGTTTACAATCTTTTTGGGCACTAAATGAATCCATACTGTCATTCTTTTTTTTTTAATTTTTTTATTTTTTCAGCATAACAGTATTCATTATTTTTGCACCACACCCAGTGCTCCATGCAATCCGTGCCCTCTACAATACCCACCACCTGGTGCCCCTAACCTCCCACCCCCCACCCCTTCAAAATTCTCAGATCGTTTTTCAGAGTCCATAGTCTCTCATGGTTCACCTCCCCTTCCAATTTCCCTCAACTCCCTTCTCCTCTCCATCTCCCCTTGTCCTCCGTGCTATTTGTTATGCTCCACAAATAAGTGAAACCATATGATAATTGACTCTCTCTGCTTGACTTATTTCACTCAGCATAATCTCTTCCAGTCCCGTCCATGTTTCACAGCACTCACCATAGCACATACCCTCCCCAATATCCATAACCCCACCCCGCCTCTCCCAAGCCCCTCCCCCCATCAACCCTCAGTTTGTTTTGTGAGATTAAGAGTCACTTATGGTTTGTCTCCCTCCCAATCCCATCTTATTTCATTTACTCTTCTCCTACCCCCTCAACCCCCCATGTTGCATCTCCTCTCCCTCATATCAGGGAGATCATATGATAGTTGTCTTTCTCTGATTGACTTATTTCGCTAAGCATGATACCCTCTAGTTCCATCCACGTCGTCGCAAATGGCAAGATTTCATTTCTTTTGATGGCTGCATAGTATTCCATTGTGTATATATACCACATCTTCTTTATCCATTCGTCTGTAGATGGACATTGAGGTTCTTTCTATAGTTTGGCTATTGTAGACATTGCTGCTATAAACATTCGGGTGCACGTGCCCCTTCGGATCACTACGTTTGTATCTTTAGGGTAAATACCCAGCAGTGCAATTGCAGGGTCATAGGGTAGTTCTATTTTCAACATTTTAAGGAACCTCCATGCTGTTTTCCAGAGTGGTTGCACCAGCTTGCATTCCCACCAACAGTGTAGGAGGGTTCCCCTTTCTCCGCATCCTCGCCAGCATCTGTCATTTCCTGACTTGTTCATTTTAGCCATTCTGACTGGTGTGAGGTGATATCTCATGGTGGTTTTGATTTGTATTTCCCTGATGCCGAGTGATATGGAGCACTTTTTCATGTGTCTGTTGGCCATCTGGATGTCTTCTTTGCAGAAATGTCTGTTCATGTTCATACTGTCATTCTTAAGCTTAGATTTATATTAAATTTATAACAACTTTAAGTATCCCTTGCCCCTCCAGTCCTTAAGTTATAGTGATTTTGTGTGCCTAAAAATTATTTGGGAGTCTTGTTCAGTAGATCAAAGGTGGAGTCCCAAATTCATCATTCAAAAAAAAAAAAAAAAAAATCCAACCACCCAGTGATTCTGCATCAGTTAGTCTGGGTAAACACTGTTCTAAGAGCTAAAATAAGCAAGGCACTTAAGATCCCTGAGCCTCAGTTTCCTCATTCAAAAAAACAAAGGAAAACAGACTACAATTAATAAACAATTTCCAGAAACCAACATGGATCCTAACCATAATGATTTGCATCAGAATTCCTCTTAGGGAAGAAACAGTAGTTGTCTGGAAAAACACATTGGAGGTAGACAGTGAAACCTCTGGGGTCTGGGTTTCTGGGGAGTTTATGAAAATGCATGGAGTTAGGTGCTGAGTATGTTGAGGGGAAACAGAGGACTCCCCGGTGGTGATATGGCCAGAAAAGACTCTGGAGAAGAGGGATGGTTGATATGGAGTTCTAAGGTATTTGCTCTGTGGTGTAGGCTGTGGTCCTTCCTTGTGTTTCCTACATATTCAGGCAAATCTATGTTTTATGTGAATAGAGGCCTTTCTATTGAATGAAGCTGGATTTAATTCTGGATTAATATAATGTAGAACTGAGCAGAAGAAATCATAAAAACATAAGTCTTGGGAATTTGTAGAAATCTTGGAGATGACTTTGGATTTCTTTGAACTAGAAGTAGAAGCACAAACCCATTTCACCTAACTATCATGGGATAGATGTGACCAGGGGTCATCTGCGTGAATGTATAAGCAGGAACACATTATAGAAAATACTATTTCCAAAATATTCTCATGGCCTTAGAAGAACTAGAATGTGATTAGAGACCTCATAAGAAAGGTGCACATCAAGAAAGTGAATGTGAACAAGGATGTTGGCAAATAAGGTAGGTGAAAGAGTAAGAACTTAGAGGTATAGTTCTATAATGGGCCTGGTTTGTGGAATGATTTTAACTAAGTTCTAATGCCTTTGTTACCTTTCCTATGCATTACATAATGGTAGTGCCCATGGACACTTGAAGTTTTTTTTTTTTTAAACTTTAACTTTATCTATTTATTTTTATTGTGTAATGTTAGTTACCATATAGTACATCATTAGTTTTTGATGTAGTGTTCATGATTCATTGTTTGTGTATAACACCCAGTGCTCCATGCAATCTATGCCCTCCTTAATACCCATCACCAGAATTGACGCTTTTAATCTAATAGCCAGAGTCAAAAATTTGGGGATTTTCTACACTTGGAAGTATTTATGTCAAGATTTTCAGAAAGAGTTCTTGGTCTG
This sequence comes from Lutra lutra, assembly GCF_902655055.1. Lineage (NCBI taxonomy): Eukaryota > Metazoa > Chordata > Mammalia > Carnivora > Mustelidae > Lutra > Lutra lutra. Next base: position 125,406,881 of record NC_062285.1, read on the forward strand.
AAGGAGCAGGTGATGGGGATGGGGGAGCAAGGTTAAGGGTCAAGACATTGATTTCCAATTCAGCTAGAACATATACTAAATGTATATGTATTATACAGGATAATACATATGCATATACAAAAATGTCCTCTTTGCAAACAAGTAGAAGCCCAGATATGTAGCCTTAAAAGTGAGGCTATGTCTTCATCTGTGATATGGATACTAGAAAGTCTCAATATTCTTTACAACTTAGAGACTAAAATGACTGGATTTGATGCGAATGCTTATGTTGAATGGTTTCAATACTCTTGGTAAAAAAAGAGAAATACCATCATCTGCTGAAAAATAAAAGTTGGGATTACAGAAGTTTGTGGGTTTTACAAGAGAGGTATGTAGTAGTTCTGGGAGAAGTAAGCTAGGGAGATAGTGATAAATCAAAGGCAAGTCTGCCTATGGGTGATTGGGCCAAAGAACCCCTACACAGTCTTATACAAATTTCTCAAAGTCTCCCTTTATCTTCTTACCCTCAGTGAAATTCAGTTCCCTTTGAGAATACTGCTTAAGGGGATTTCTCATTTTCCACTTCTTTCAGCATCGTGGGACCAGGATGAACAAGCAGAGAAAAGCCCAACTTCTTCTGGCTCCTCTTTCATCATTTATTCTTGTTATTAGCAAATATTTGTTGAGCAACTTCTAGTCTAGGTCCTCTGGGTTAGGTGCTGAGAATACAACTGAGAAAAAAACAGAGAGACTGTCTCACAGAAATTATTTTGTAATCATTTTGATTCCTTAGATAAATACCTCATTTGAAGCTTATACTGTATATAAAAATATTACCCTTTCTTTTTGCTATCATTCACTGAATTACCCATTTGGTGATGACTTGGATGCCTGTCCTTCAAATCTAAGTTATGGGTATGAGGAAATCTTAGCATTCTTTGAGCTGTCTCTACATTTTTCAGGTGATGGAGATCCAAGCTCTAAATTAATTTTTTGTAAGCCATTTCATAAAATAGAAAGATATATTGGTATTAAAACTTTGCTTTGGGACATCTTAACTTATTCAGAAAATTTAATTATGAATGTGATGGCCCTATTGATCCTTGTAATAACAAAGTATTATAAGTTGAGTGACTTAAATAAACAAAAATGTATTGTCTCCCAGATCCAGAGGCCAGAAGTCCAAGTTCAAAGTGTCAGCAGCATTGGTCCCTTCTGAGGGCTGTGAGGGACAATATTCCAAGCCTCTTTCCTAGCTTCTGGTGGATAGCTGTCAATCTTTGGTGTCCTTGGCTTGTGGATGAATCACCGAATCTCCACCTTCACCTTCAATATGGGTGTTTCCCTGTGTGTGTGCCTCTGTGCCAAATTTCCCTTTTTAATTTTGATGCAATTACATTGGACAGAGTTCACCCTAATGGCCTCATTTTAACTTGATTATCTGTATCTTTAATATAAAGTCACATTCTGAAGTATTTGGGTTAGAAATACAAAAAATCTTTCTTGGTTATGGAAGGGGGGTACACAATCTAACCTACAACACTTGGCAAACATACCTAGAGCAACTAAGTCTTGCTACTCTCTTTCCATTTTCCAGTCTTTTTTCCTAGGGCTATAAGTTCATTTAATGTATGATCTGTCTTCCAAGTTATCACAAGCAACAGTTCTACCAATTGTTAGTGAATAGTTCTAGCCTCTTACACACTTCATCACCATGCAAAGAGAGGGTCCTAAGCCAATCCCACCTTTTCTTCACATTCCAATTCGTGCTTCTGGAGATACTCCCAAATTAGCACAGTGTTCGTGATGGTTGCCCATGGAGGCCAAAGAACACTTGTAACATTGGGCAATTCATATTACCCTTAAATTTATAAGTAGGTCCATTTGTATGCTTGCCAATTCCCTGCAGATATTAGGGGAGGTTGTATTCTCTGTGTCTCCAACTCTCAATGCTTTTTTGACTATATCAGTTCTCTCAGTCCCTTTCCAATTTCTCCCAATATATTAGTGCACTTTTGGCTTCCCCCACTTTTTTTCTGTATTTATCCTGTACCCTGTAATCCACTCCTTCATTTTGTCTCTCTCTATTATCCTCAATAGTATTACTTCCTATTTTTTGTTGTGCTGATCCTAAAGAAGGCCAGCACCAAACTAGTACCAAACTATAGCCAGTCATTCCTGTCCTCCTCTCACCTGTAGCACATTAAGTACTTGTGGAGGAAACCACACAGAGTCCCTTCAGCTTCATGGTGTTTAATTTAACTGTGTTCTCAACACTACTGGGGAATCCTCCAGGATTCTCTCTCTTCCATTCACAGATAGGCCATAATAGCTTAAGACTCTTTGAAAAGTATAATTTTGGTTTTTAAAAAATTCTGCTATGCAAAAAAATGATCCAGTAATTACATAACTTTTACCTTTAGCTTCTACAACATTCTTTTTTCTTTTTTTTAATTTAATTTTAATTTTATTTATTTTTTTAAAAGATTTTATTTTTTTAAAGATTTTATTTATTATTTATTTAATTTATTTATTTGACAGAGAGAGATCACAAGTAGGAAGAGAGGCAGGCAGAGAGAGAGGGGGAAGCAGGCTCCCTACTGAGCAGAGAGTCTGATGCGGGACTCGATTCCAGAACCCTGAGATCATGACCTGGGATGAAGGCTAAGGCACCCAGACAACCTACAACATTCTTTTCATTTGCACCCATTTGTTCTAGTTTCGTTTTTGTTTCAGTATCCCACCTCTTGTTTGATTCCGTCCTTTGTCAGTGTGTTCTATCCTACATTTTCCACCTTTTCAGGAGTCTTACTTCCTTAAATACCTCTTCTTTATCTTTGACTTTTTAAAAATTATTTATTTATTTATTTATTTATTTATTTATTTATTTACTGAGAGAGAGAGAGAGAGCGAGAGCAAGCACGCACGTGAGAGAGCGGGGCTGGGAGGAGTGGGGCAGAGCAGAGGGAAGAAGGATAGAGAGAATCTCAAGCAGACTCCCTGCTGAGTTCAGGGCACAACAATGAGGGGCTCAATCCCAGGACCCTGAGATCATGACCTAAGCCAAACTCAGATGCTTAACTGACTGAGCTACCCAGATACCCTTATATGGTTTTACATACAGGATATACATTCCACAATACATTATTATAGTTTTGACTTAAATGAGCAGGTATCTTTTAAAGAATTTAAAAAATGAGGTAAAGTTTTACATTTATCCACATCTTTACCATTTTTGTAAATTTTGTTCTTTTGTGTAGATCCAACTTGCCATCTGGTATTATTTTTCTTCTCAATATAGACAGCCTAGTGATAAATTCTCTCAACATTTTGAAGATGTCTTTTTAAAAAAAAAACTTTATTTATTTGACAGACAGAGATCACAAGCAGGCAGAGAGGCAGGCAGAAAGAGGGGGGAAGGAGGCTCCCTGCTGAGCAGAAAGCCTGATGCGGGACTCAATCCCAGGATCCTGAGACCATGACCTGAGCCTCTCTCTCTCTGCCTGCCTCTCTGCCTACTTGTGATCTCTGTCAAATAAATAACCAAAATCTTAAAAAAAAAAAGAAGTAGTTAGTTTACTTCCAAAACTATTGGTTATCTTTGAGGCTCTTTTGAAAACTGGCATAGTACATCTAGAACAGAACTCTGGATCTCCAGTATTTGAACAGTAACTGAATCTTTTCTTCTTGGTTTTCAGCTGTTTGTTTCTATTTCCTCTTGTACTTTGTAATTTTTGATCAAGTGGCAAATATTGAAATTTTTCAAGATAATTTGAGAGTCTAAATGCTGTCCTTTTCTTCAGAGAAGATTTGCAGCTGCTTCTGACAGGCAGTTCACCTCGGTGTAGTCTGGGATGGAGCTGGTTTGAAGATGGATTCCAGTGTACATGAAGGCTAATCCACTTCCAGTTTGACTGTAGGAAACAATCTTTTGGGAGCCCTAACTAAATGCTTGTCATGTTTACTAAAGTTTCACCTCCTTGATAGGCCTTCCTTGAGGTATAACATCAGTAAGCTACCCAAGTTTTGTTCTATTTCTTAGTATCTCTTATACGCTAAATTGTGTCCTTCCCAAATCATATGTTCTAATTGACAGTACCTCAGAATGTGACCGTGTTTGTAGATGAGATCTTAAAAGAGGTAATTAAATTAGAATGAGGTCATTGTGGTGGGCCCTAATCCAATGTGACTGGTGTACTTTAAAAAGAGGAGACTAGGGCACAGACATGCATAGAGAGCAGACCATGTGAAGACACAGGGAGGGGTTCCTGGGTGGCTCAGTCATTAAGCAACTGCCTTCAGCTCAGGTCATGATCCTGGGGTCCTGGGATCAAGCTCTGCATCAGACTCCCTGCTCATGGGAAGCCTGCTTCTCCACTCTCCCTGCTTGTGTTCCCTCTCTTGCTGTCTCTCTCTCTGTCAAAAAATAAATAAAATATTAAAAAAAAAGGACATGGGGAGAAGATGGACATCTATAAGCCAAACAGAGGGGCCTTAGAGGAAACCAGTCCTCTAACCAATCTGAATTCTCAGATGCTAGACCCTTGCAAATCAGCAAATGCATTCAGAAGAAGAGTAGAATAGAATGTTGAACTTATCTCAGTACTTCTTGACTCTTGGAGAGCTTTACCTCTCAAGTTCTGCTGCCTGGAGAGTTTCTAATGCTTCCAAACACGGTATTTTATTTTATCCAAACTTTCATGTGTGTGTGTGTGTGTGTGTGTGGTTTCATTTGATAGAAGCATGTATATCAAAGTTGTAGGTGGAATTATTTTTATATTAATTTTGAACCTAGGTATTTTATTAAATTAAATTATTGTTTGTAATAGCTTTTTGATTAGCTCTTGTTTGTATCCTTCCAAAATTAATATGTTGAAACCTAATCCCCAATGTGATTGTATTTAAAAGTGGGGATCTGGGGAGTGGTTATATCATGAGGGTGGAGATTTCATAGATGGGATTACCGTCCTAGTTAAAGAGATCCCAGGGAACTCCTTCACCTCTTCCTCCATATGAAGACACAGTGAGAAAATGGTTGTCTGTGAACCTGGAAACAGGCTCTCTGCTGATCTTGACCTTGATCTTAGACCTCCCAGCCTCCAGAACTACAACTGTGAGAAATAAATTCCTGTTGTTTGTTATCTATCCAGTGTATGCACTTCTGCTATAGCAGCCTGAAACTGACCAAGACAGTAAGTACCATATCTGTCTTAAAGCACTGAATATTGTTGTGAAATATGAGGCCAGTCTAATTTCTTTCCCTTTATATTTGGTATAGGAAAGAATGTGATACTGATACAATGGTTTAAATTAAATTGAACTTTATATCTTCTTTCACACGTCAGTTTGGCTGGTCTAGGCTATCAGAACAAATGCTGCATAAAATCTTCCAGGGAGCAATTTCTGTCTTATTGTTCCACCATCCCCCTAAGGCATTGTTCTCACCCCCAAGATTGGAGGTGGGACCCTGATACATCTACATTCTGGCTTAAAGAAGAGAAAAAGAGGCAAAATTCAGGGAAAGCAGCTGTCTTTAAATTGCAGACTTTGCACACTTCACTATAGCACATATCCAGTTGTCCAGAACATAGTTATGTGTCCACCCTAAGTAATTGCGAAGAAAGCTGGGAAGTGTATTGTCTACCTGGGTAGCCAGAAATAAGAGGATGTTTAGAAGAAACAGGAAGTCTACTTCAATTGTAGATAACTTACTCATTTTGCCTGATGCCCCAAATTCTTTGTTGTTGTTATTGTTGTTTTTCATCTTTATAGTTCAGTGCTATTGCTTGGGTATGTTTTAGTTTTCTGATCTCATTGCATTAATTTAGTTTTGTTGTTTTTCCTGTGATTTGTGTATGAACTGCTATTTTAACTTACAGGTTTAAGTCCCAGTTTTTTAAAAATTACGTCTTTAAATTATTTTCTTTCTTTGTTTTGGGTTGTTTTTTGTTATTGATTTAGTCTATAGTTTGTATCTAATATTTTGCTTGATTTTCTCAATCCTGTTCTGTTCCTTGGTGTAATTTCAGTGATGGCTGTTTGTGCTGCTCAATATGGACTTGATTTCTTGGATAGATTTATTTTTTTCTTCTATTTATTTCTTAAGTCTGCCAGCTCATGTTTCATCTCCTCCAGTTCTCTGCTTTGAGCTCTTTGATTCATTAGGTGACTTTATTCATGACCATATATTTGGTCATGATTTTTATCTGAGCAGTGGCCATATTTTTCTGGTGGGTATTCATCACCTGCCACTTGTTTTTCCCACATTTTTCTTCTTTTTCCTGAAAGTAACTTTGCATAGATACTTGGCTGGGTCTTTTTTGCTTATTACTTTTGTGAATGAGGTGAATTCTTCCAGTTACTTGTGAGAGGTTCCTTCAGGGGAGAGACTAGAGTAGTGTTCCAGGCAGGCAGTAACTTTCTTTGGTTCACAGCAAAGCCCATTATGACTCAGTGGTGTGTGTGTGTGTGAACTCTTTCAACCTTCATTTCTCCCTAGTTCAAAGATATCAGCAATTTCTGGACTGCTTGTAATTCAAGATCCATCTCCTTTACCTTCCACAATGACACACGGCTTCTCTAAAGAATGTGTGTTGCCTTTTTCAGTCCCACCTCCTCTGACTATTCTTTTTTTTTCTTCTTTTCAGCGTAACAGAATTCATTGTTTTTGCACCACACCCAGTGCTCCATGCAATATGTGCCCTCCTTAATACCCACCACCTGGCTCCCCCAACCTCCCATCCCCCGCCCCTTCAAAACCCTCAGATTGTTTTTCAGAGTCCATAGTCTCTCATGGTTCACCTCCCCTTCCAATTTCCCTCAACTCCCTTCTCTTCTCCATCTCCCTATGTCCTCCATGTTATTTGTTATGCTCCACAAATAAATGAAACCATATGATACTTGACTCTCTCTGCTTGACTTATTTCACTCAGCATAATCTCTTCTAGTCCCGTCCATGTTTCTACAAAAGTTGGGTATTCATCCTTTCTGATGGAGGCATAATACTCCATCATGTATATGGACCACATCTTCCTTATCCATTCAGTGGGCATCTTGGTTCTTTCCACAGTTTGGCGACTGTTGCCATTGCTGCTATAAACACTGGGGTACAGATGGCCCTTCTTTTCACTACATCTGTATCTTTGGGGTAAATACCCAGTAGTGCAATTGCAGGGTCATAGGGAAGCTCTATTTTTAATTTCTTAAGGAATCTCCCCACTGTTCTCCAAAGTGGCTGCACCAACTTGCATTCCCACCAACAGTGTAAGAGGGTTCCCCTTTCTTCACATCCTCTCCAACACATGTTGTTTCCTGTCTTGCTAATTTTGGCCATTCTAACTGGTGTAAGGTGGAATCTCAATGTGGTTTTAATTTGAATCTCCCTGATGGCTAGTGATGATGAACATTTTTTCATGTGTCTGATAGCCATTTGTAGGTCTTCATTGGAGAAGTGTCTGTTCATATCTTCTGCCCATTTTTTGATATGATTATCTGTTTTGTGTGTGTTGAGTTTGAGAAGTTCTTTATAGATCCTGGATATCAACCTTTTGTCTGTACTGTCATTTGCAAATATCTTCTCCCATTCTGTGGGTTGCCTCTTTGTTTTCTTGACTGTTTCCTTTGCTGTGCAGAAGCTTTTGATCTTGATGAAGTCCTAAAAGTTCATTTTCGCTTTTGTTTCCTTTGCCTTTGGAGACATATCTTAAAAGAAGTTGCTGTGGCTGATACCGAAAAGGTTACTGCCTATGTTCTCCTCTAGGATTCTGTGGGGTTCAGTGAAGCTCCCTTTAAAGGCCCAGGCATCCTGTTCCCATTGTTTCAGTCAAGAATTGTGGTTTTGCCACATGCTTGGGTAACTGTACTGTGCTCTGCCTGATTTGTTTGAGATCTTTAGCCACAGATGTCTTTTTGAGTATTTCTCTGCATCTCACAGCCCTTCCTCAAATATTACAGTTCAGGGTTACAGGTGTCTCCTTACTTTATTAGAGATCACTTTTCCCTCTTTTCATTGCTACTGTGATTTTATTTCTTTGAGAAAACTGGGTAGGCATATTTTGTCTGGAATTTTATAAGCAAGTACTGTGAATAATAAATTTAGTGAAATCCACTATTATTTTGTTAGAATTAATTTAAGTGGTATATTAACAAAAATTGAAGAACTCCAATAAGCTTTTCAAAATTTACACAGCGGTGCCAGTCAGTAGAGCATGCGACTCTTGATCTTTGGGTTGTAAGTTTGAGCCCCACGTTGGGTGTAAAGATTAAGTAAAAAAATCTTAGGGGTGCCTGGGTGGCTCAGTGAGTTAAAGCCTCTGCCTTCAGCTCAGGTCATGATCTCAGGGTCCTGGGATCAAGTCTTGCATCTGGCTTTCTGCTCAGTGTGGGGGCCTGCTTCTTCCTCTCTCGCCTGCCTCTCTGCCTACTTGTGATCTCTGTCTCTCAAATAAATAAAATCTTTTAAAAAATCTTAAAAAAATAGTTATACAAACCTGTATTCCTCCAATAACATATGAGAGTTTCTAATCTCCTATTCTTAATTACATGGATAGAGCTTTGTCTATTTGATACTCTGATAAACCTCTTAAGTTGTACTTTTAATTACTAGGTGTCAAATACTTTTTAATCTTTTTTTTTTTAAATGGATCAGTTATTTGATTAGGTTCTTTGTAAGAAATCCAATTGTGAGGGTAAACTCCATTTGTGAGAGAAAACACAGAGCAGAGGTAGCCCTGAAGCTGAGGAACAGCCTTGATTTTTGGCAGAATTTGTGAGTTCACAGCTTTCTGATCAATCTTGCGCTGCTCTGTAATCTCTTATTTCTCTTTCTTGGTGTGGAAGATCTCACCCTCCTGGTGTCTGGGCTTACTCAGCTTCTTCTTCTTGAAATAAATATCAGTGAGATGTTTGGGTATTTTCACACTGCTGTTATCAATTTTGGTAGAAGGGGCAATGACGAATTTCTGGTGTGTTCTACACAGAGGAACTCGATTGAGGGACAGAGGTCCAGTCACAAGTAGCAAGCTACTACTCATTTGCTTCAGGAAAACTACCCTCTTGCCTCTGTGGCGCCCAGTGAGGATGATCAAAATGGTCCCAGGGGTGATGCTAGCTTGCTTTCTCACGTGTTGACCGAAAGGTTTTTTTTGCTATGGCTCAACAGCTTTCGAGGCATATCTTCAGTAGGATAATACCTAGGCATTTTGCGAAGTTTAACCACTCGGGTACCACCATTCTTGTCACCAACAACTGGTTTTGTGACAGTAGCAAGAACCTTCTCCTTTTTCTTTTCAACCCTGGATTTAGCTGCTGAATACTTCCTCTTGTACATGGCCTTTCTGGAATACATAGCCCATGGGGAGTATCTGCCAATTCCTCCGACTAGGACAGGGTTTCCCCTGCAGTGGGGCTTCCCCTTTTATGGTGCTTTAGCCTTAGGGTTACTCTTCTCAGCCTTGCCACCAGCATTAGCCTTATGGGCTTCAGGTTTCTTCTCCTTAGTATCCGGCTTCTAAGTTTTTTCGCCTGCCATCTTGCAAGAGTGGAAGGAGCTTTTTAATCTTTTTTTGAGAATTTTCCATTACTGTCTGTTAGTGATTTTTGTTTTCTTCTGATGACTTTGTCAACTTTCTATGGATTATTGAGCTTTTCCTTAAGGGTGTGTTCCATATATTTTTCTTAGTCGTTTGCCTATTTTAGTTTTATTTTTTTTTAATTTTTAAAAAAGATTTTATTATATATTTGAGAGGCAGAGATCACAAGTAAGTGGAGAGGCAGGCAGAGAGAGGAGGAAGCAGGCTCCCTGCCGAGCAGAGAGCCCGATGGGGGACTTGATTCCAGGACCCTGGGATCATGACCTGAGCTGAAGGCAGAGGCTTTAACCCACTGAGCCACCCAAGCGCCCCTTAGTTTTATTTTTAATGTATTTTTTTAACCAAATAAAATGTATCTTTGTAGAAAGTTTTATATTTTCCTGTATACCGTAGGTGCCATTTTCCTTACCACACTAAGATTACATATTCATAAATATGCTCCTTTACTGCTATAGAGCTTTTTAAAAAAATCTTAGATCTCTAATAAGTCTGGAATTTGTTTTAAATATAGTAAAAATTATTAATCTGGCTTATTTCCTCACAATGGTTAGTCATGCACTCCTTCACTATTTACAGATTATTTTCCACTGATGTGAAATACTACACTTTACACATTAATCATACAGAATTACATATTCTGCTCATAGAGAAATAGTTCTAAACTCAAAATTTTTTCTGTTGTTTGCTTGTGTTTATGGCATAATTACATAATTAAATACTACAGTATTTAAATTATCATTTTACATACTAATATATTCTATTTTCTAGCAGGTCAAAAATTCTGTCATTAGTATAATTTTCAAAATCTTACTAGTTTTGTGTATTATTCTTCCAGATGAATTTTGGAATCTTTTGTTGAGTTTCCAAAAATATATCATCAAACCCATTGGGATTACACTGAGTTTATTTATTTATTTGGGAAGAATTGACATCTTTTTTTTTTTTTAATTTTTTTTAATTTTTTTAAGGAATTGACATCTTGATAGTAGTAAGTCTTCTTTACTGGTAACATGATAGAGTTCTCCATTTAAACATATTTTCTTTATGTCCTTCAATAACAATATTGTGGTTTTTCTTCACAGAGATTCTGCACCTTTCTCTTGAGTTTAACTCTTAGGTGATATAATTGTTTTGCTATTAAGAATGTAATTTATTTTCTAATTCATTATTGTAAAGTAGAAAAATATTGAGATTTATTTATTTTGTGATACTACTCTACTAATCCTTTTATAAATCCTAGTTGCTTTGTAGAGTATTTTTTTGAGTTTTATTCATAGGCAACGATGCCATCTATAAACAATATTAGTTTTTCTCCTTCTTTTTAAATATTTGTACTTCTTAATTTGCTTTCTTACCCAATTGCATTGTCAAACTTTTCCAGAATAATGTTATTAGTAATAGAACTGGGAGGCATACTTTACAACTTTATAGTTGATTATAATAGGAACATATCTATTGTTTTACTGTTAAAGTGGATTTTTTTGTAGTTGGATCTGTTAAAAATATTTTTGCTTTCTTATCTAATGGTTACTGTCTTTAAATTGGTATATGGATCATTTACTATTAATGTAACTATTTTTTTAAGAAGATTTTATTTATTTATTTGACAGAGAGAGAGATCACCAGTAGGCAGAGAGGCAGGCGAGGGGCGGTGGGGGGAGAAGGTTCCCTGCCGAGCAGAGAGACTGATGCGGGGCTCAATCCCAGAACCCTGGGATCATGACCTGAGCCGAAGGCAGAGGCTTTAACCCACTGAGCCACCCAGGTGCCCTTTAATGTAAATATTGATGGTTGCATTTAAGTCTATCTTTTACTTTTCTTTTAAGTCTACCTTTTACTTTTGTTTTCTTTCTTTCTTCTTCTTCTTCTTCTTTTTTTTAATTGTCTCCTCTGGTTTTGTCCCTTTATTTCCTTTTCCTATCTTCTCTTTCTTTTTTAGGTAATTCATTTAAACTTATTGGATTGTTTTCTATAACAATTATAGAAAATATATAGAAATTATATATATAGAAAATTATAGAAAATATATAGAAAAATATAACATATTTCTTTAGTGCTTGCTTTAGAGATGATGATATACATAACTAAATTGATATCTTTCCAACTCAAGCAAACTGCAAAAGCAAAATTTGAAGCCATAGTGTGTTTTGGATAAAAGAGTGGAATTAATTTAATTAACAAGATAACTTTGTTGTTCTGTTGAGAATAGGCTGTAGGGATACAAATATTAAAGTAAGAGGACTATTGCAAATATACAGAAAAAATACAAGGAGTTTCCTTCTATTACTATTTTATTGAGGGTTTTTATTAAGAAAAAGTATTAATTTTGTCAAATGCTTTTTCTGCTTTTTTATTGAAGGATTTTTTTTTAATTAAAGTCATCATTTTATTCTGTTAATGCAAAGAATTGTATTGATTTATTTTTCAATGCTTAATCAACTTTGCATTCTGGAATAAACTCCACTTGGTCATGAGGTATTTTCCTTGTTATGACTTTGTTAATTTAAGATTTAGTAAGTAGATTACAGGGTGTTGGATGGTGAGCCATGGTTCCATAAGAGACCACAAGAGAAACTGAAATAGTTTATGACTCATAAGTCCCGAAGCAAGTATACAGTATGCCTCAAGGGACCACGTAGGGAGATCAAGGTAGGGTGTAAGCAGAGCGACCTGGGGCACATGCATTTGTTAGGGTCCATAGGGGGAGTGCATTGGGGTTCCCAGACTAAAGCTGGATTGCTCATTTCAAATGAAAAAGAATGGGGTTTTGATAAACTCCATGAGGTCTTATCTAAAGGGTAATGAAAGGAAGACCCTGAGAGGCTGAGGAGACCATTGATCACAAAGGCTGTTGGGGAACTCATGTGAGGAACTTGTATTTGTTTCTGACTCTGTGAGCTATTATCTGGGACATGTGCTTGCATTGAGGGGACTAGTATCTGTTTAAGACCTTGGTTTGCTAAACAAAATGGATGCTGAGGCAGCAATACCATGAAGTAGTTTACCTAACTCTCAGTAATTTGTTATGTATATTTACATTTGATATGTTAATATTTTGTTAAAGAATTTTGAGACTATATGAAGGATAAGGATCCATAATCTTGTTTTTGCAAGATTCTTGTCTAGTTTTGGCATTAGGTTTATGTTAATTTCATACAATGAAATGAGAAAGTCTTTAGAAGTGTCCTTTTTAGAGTCCTAACTGAATGCTTGGGTATTCAGCCAAATCTCTTATTGGGCTTGTCAAAACATAAACATCTCTCTGTATTGTAAGAGCTTCAGAATCTGCATTAATCTCAAGGCCCTTGAATAGTTGTTCCCTATAAGCCTCTTGGAATCTTGCTCTGTGCATGCATAACTTAGTATTTATCCAGAGACTAAAGGGGATCTTTATATAGATATATGGGGCTATTATTCCATACAGCTGTGGTAAATTTCCTCACAAATTTCACTTTGCTTTCTCTACTCAGCAAGGTTTCTGCTCTCTATTTGTGATCCACTGTCTGTGCTGCTATTTCTAAAATTCTTCCAGGCAGAAAGCCAGGAAGAATATGAAGTTCATCTCATGCATTATTTTTCCTCTCAAGAATAACACCTGCATTGTTTTTGTCCAATACTTAAAGCAATTTCTTCATTTATTTTTGTTAAAATTTTTTACTGAGGTATAATTGACATAGAACATTATATTAGTTAATATTTATATATATTGTGTAATTATTTTTGTTCAATTTTTGGGTTACTTCTTGTGGGAGGATGAATATGATACCAATTATTTCATTATAGCAAAAACTATATATCTAGACATGTCAAATTTGAGATGTCTATTAGGTAACTAGATAAAAAAGTGTGGTAAACTGTTGAATGCATGAATTTGAAATTCATGGATAAGGTCTATGCTGGAGACATAAATTGGGTATTCATCAGTTTATATAATGTATATAAAGTTTTGAAGTGGATGTGTCCTCCTAAAGAGTTAGTTTAGACTGAGAGGAGATATAAGTATTGAGCCTTTGGACAACTTTAAGGTATCAGGGAGATTAGGAAGAATCAACAAATTCAAAAACATCAAATGGGTAGGAGCAAAAATAATAGAGTGTTGTGAACTTGAAACCAAGTGAAGAATATGTTTCAAAGAAGAGGTAATCTTAACTGTGTCAACCAGTGCTGATTAGCCAAGTAAAGGAAGAATATGAATAGATCATTGGATTTATCAAACGCTAGAGTCATAATAACCTTCACAACAGAATTTCTATTGGAGTAGTGGGGATGAAAACAACTGGTGTGAATTCAAATCAGAATGGAGGGTTGGAGTAGAATTGGAGACAAAGTATGGGGACTTTGTAAAAATAGAAATATAAAGATTATGTGGAAAGGAATGTAAATATATATAGTAAAGAATATAGATTAATGTCCTTGAGTGTTTTATAGAACTTAACTTGGACCTGACCTACTTTAGATGGAGCTACTTTAGATGGAGCATATTCTGTTAAATGTTCAACAACTGGATCTCTGGAAAGAAAAAACCCTGATTTGTACCATTTTCCAATTTCTCTGATGTAAACATATATTCCTGTTATGGGAGATTTCAAGCTACCAATGTGATGTCACTGAACATCGAAGAGATACTTATGGTCTCCTCTTAAGAGCTCAGCATATCACTGGATATATATTCATTTTTCCAATTTATTTTATGACTATTGGTCTGTTAAGATTTTCATTTTAATTATTCTTAAGTTAGTTTTATTGATTTGTATCTTCCTGAAAAATTATTCATTTCGTATAAGTCATCTTAGGCTGCTACTAAAAATGGAAAAAACATAATGAAGGTTGTGAATTATTTGTGGAATAATTGTGAATTATTTAGGAATCACAAATATACAAAATTTTGTTTACACCCTTCATTTGTGTGAAAATAATTACAATATAGTATAAAAACAATCTTTGCTTAGAACAGAAATATGATGTTCACCTTCATCACTCTGTCAGAAACAAACTGCATGATATATAAAAAGTATGGATATCAAACTCTTAATATATATACAAGATGTACAAACAAGATGTAATAGGACATTTTACATTAAAAAAGCTGCTTGAGCAGAAAAAAAGACTAAAATGAAAACATTGCAAAAAAACCTTATCTTTTTCTCTACTTCCTAGGAGATTTCTTCAAGTCTATCTTCTAACCCTCCTACCATTTTCATTTATCCTACCATATTTTTAATTTCTAAGAGTTTTTTTTTCATCATCTTGTGTTTGTTCATGGATACAGTATATTATCGTATGGAAGACACTAATTACTTTTTTGAGGTTTTCTTCTGCTTGTAGTATTAGCTCTTTTCCTCCATGTTTCTCCTAATGCCTTTAGGGTTATAATAATCTCCTAATGCCTTTAGGGTTATAATCATTCCTCAAATATTTGTTGATATTGGTGGTTACATCATATTTAAGAGCAATTTAAGAGCTCTGTATCTGCATGTGTGTAGATTTTAAATGATGTGATACATGGTTGGGTGATAGAAATGGGCCATTTCTTTGGGAGAAAGACACACACACACACACACACATGTATACATTTATAAAATACATATTTATATCTTTTTTCAGTGAGTCAATTTCTCCAGAGTAAGTTTCTTTTTTTTTTTTAAAGATTTTATTTATTTATTTGACAGAGAGAAATCACAAGTAGGCAGAGAGGCAGGCAGAGAGAGAGGAGGAAGCGGCTCCCCGCTGAACAGAAAGCCCGATGTGGGGCTCGAACCCAGGACCTGGGATCATGACCTGAGCCGAAGGCAGCGGCTTAACCCACTGAGCCACCCAGGCGCCCCTCCAGAGTAAGTTTCTTAATCCATTGCCTGGGAATTGTAAAACCTGGCTACCAGTATTCTAGGAAGCAAGTTAAAAGTGGGCACTCCTGGACATTAGGAGAAGGGAAAAATGTAGGGGGAGAAATTGTAGTGGGAGATAAACCATGAGAGACTATGGACTCTGGGAAACAAACTGAAGGTTTTAGAAGGGAGGGGATGGGGAGATGGGTGAGCCTGGTGATGGGTGTTAAGGAAGGCATGTATTGCATGGAGCACTGGGTGTTATACACAAACACTGAATCATGGAACACTACATCAAAAACTAATGATGTACTGTATGGTGTCTAACACAGCACACACACACACACGTGGGCACTCCTAAATATCACCACTTGGTATATTCTTTTTAATATTTCCCCATTTTTTTCTGTTAGTACGCACCTTACTCCAATTCTCAATGAACCATGTGTTCCTAACTCTAGGATCCACTTGGTTTAGTATGTAAGAGAAGAAAGCCTCAATCTTCTGTCAAAATACAAGAAGAGTGGTCATCAGCTGGTAGTATGAGATGGTGGTTCAGGAATCCTACTGCTGCTTCTTTGGACTTTTCATTCAGCTCAGCCATATTTGGCTCCAACTACACACTCTCTGGGATACCTGAGTTTTTTTTTTTTTTTTTTAATTTCTTTTCAGCGTAACAGAATTCATTGTTTATGCACCACACCCAGTGCTCCATGCAATACGTGCCCTCTGTAATACCCACCACCTGGATCCCCCAACCTCCCACCTCCCACCCCTTCAAAACCCTCAGATTGTTTTTTGGAGTCCATAGTCTCTCATGGTTCATCTCCTGAGTATTTCAGTTATTGAGGCTGTCTTGGATTCTGCAGCCCAAATCAATATGGTTCTGGGTTTCCTTCATGGTCAGTTTGCTTTCAGCTTTCTCTGGGCCATTACTTCGTTCTACTTGTGCATTGCTTTCTTGTTTTCAAATTTGTGTGTCTTTCATCTCCTCTGCTCTTTCTTTATGCCTGTGATTTCCTATCTTAAGCTTTTAAGTTATTTTAGTGAGGTTTCAGAAGAGGTGGATCAATATTAACATTAACTTCTATCTCCTCTCTTTAATTAAAAATTGACTAATTTTAGTTTTATTCTTAAGTAGAACTACCTTCTCTCTCTATCTCTGTCTCTTCCTCCCTCCCTCCATCACTTTCTGCCTCAGTCTCTCTCTTTCTGTCTATGAATTCAGAGCCCTTCCAACCTTAGGCATGTCTTGTAGCACAGAAAATGCTTTTCTTATTATACCATTGGTATAGTGCATTTTTTTCCTTTTTTTTTTAAAGCCACTTTATTTAAGATCTAACTCTGTGATTATCTGCTATGTGAACAAATCTTACCTCCCCCAGCAGAGCCAATTTCTCCATTCTCTATATTTCTATCGAACTTTGAATAATCTTCTGTTATAGCACTCATCACAGTGTTTTGCCAAGTGAGTTTTGTTTTTATTTCTCCTCTGACTGTAAATTCCTTGAGGCATATTTTAGGTAGTCAGTCTGTGTTAGGGGAATGAGCAACTGAAACAGTGTGACCTAGAGAGGTTTCTGATAAGGTGAAGAAGCACAGATAAGAAATGAAAATTGGTTCCCAGATATAGAATTATTAGGCTAAACTATAATATAAACCAAGATCCAGAGATACAGCCTTGCTTATCATTATAAGAAATGGTAAACATCAGTAAGGGATTGGTTAAGAACATCATAGTATATTTATTTGATGATTATCCTTGTTACAAAAAAGAGAAAATTAGAAAAAATTCGCCCACAAAAAATTTTGTGATAAAGTGTTAAGTTTAAGAAGCAAAATACAAAATTCTATATGTAGTATATTAAAAACATATACACAGAAAATATATTGGTTGCTTATGATAGTAAAAATATGGGGGGTTTTCTTATATTATCCAAGGTTTTAATAAAAATATACTATTTTTATAGTAAAAAAAGAAATAAATGAAAAAAATTGTGAAAATGGAGAATTTATTATAGCAAGTTGAGGACTTTCTAAGTCACAATATAAGGTTTATTAAAGGGGAGGGCAGGAAGAGGCATGAAAAGGAGGGCTCAGGAGCATTTATCAGAGGTCAGTGAGGAAAGGCTTTTACAGAGTAAACAGAACATGTGAATTGGGTTGTGAGGAAAAACTAGTAAATGACATTAGGTGGGAAAGCAGTCCTAAAACAGAATACCAATGAATTCTTTGAGTTATTCCATTTTAAATTAAGCCTCAAAATTCTTCCTGCTGTTTTACTGCCTGTTTTAAGAAGGAGGTCATGGTTTAACATGAGTAGTTTGGGCACCATTGAGTGAAGTTATCTGGTATTAAGCACAACTGAAGATGAGTGGATGCAGATTTTGTGTATTTCTGTATTGATGAAATAATTTATAGTCTGTGTTTTATATAATATGTTGGGTGGTGGTTAGGGAAAGGAGTCTCTCTAGGATTCTGACCTTGGTTCATGGTGCTTGCCATGATAATAAAAAAAAAGAAAAATTTTATTAACCATTACCAGATTTAAAAGTTTTGTCCTGTGTTCTTTGTTTGACTATAAAATTCCTTTAGAGTGCTTATATTTGAAGTATAGGAGAGGATAATTATGTATCAAATTTCAGTGAAAAAATATTTCTTGTCCTAAGTCATGAATTGATTATATTGGTGGATCTAAATTTGCTGTGAAAAGTGCATTTTGCTTTGACTTTGCAGTTTTTGCCTTGACCTGTTAGCATCTTTTGACCTTTTTAGTGCCTTGGGCCCTTTTGGCCATCTGGTGAAGATTAAATGAATACAATAAGATATATCGAATTACAAAGAAAACATTATATATACTTACCAAATATTAAATTCATAGCATAGTCGTATATATACCTCTTTATTAACACATTAAATTATAAAATAATACATTTAAAATATAGCTGAGTTAATTTTATTTATTAAAGACCGTATAAAGGCTTTGCTGCTTAACTTAAATGAGAACATTAAACTCTGGGGTAGCCTCTTACTCATCAGCCAATAATTGCACGTAGGGAAAGCAACATGGGTCTGGATTCCCTTTGTGAGAACGTGAGATTTTAAAGAGAGAACATGTGAGAGTATGGTGGACAAATGACTATGAAATGCACAATAATTGTTTAATAGTTGGTATCCACATTGCATGCTGAGTATTTTAGGCAGATAGATAGCAACCAGTTAGTTATCACCATAATTTTGAAGTAGTGATATGTGTAAATGATATTTTTAGATATCTGTAGTTATTATAATGTGATATGAAAATATTTGTGATTTCTTTTTTTTAATTTTTAATTTTTTATTAACATATAATGTATTATTAGCCCCAGGGGTACAGGTCTGTGAATCACCATGTTTACACACTTCACAGCACTCACCATAGCACATACCTTCCCCAATGAATATTTGTGATTTCTATTGGTGACAAAGTTATAGATGCTGCTCATATTGCTGTGATTTGTTGCCTCTAATTATACTCAAAGAAAATGTCAAGTTAGTCTAGGGAGGAAGAAGAGATACATTTTTTTCTCCCACACATGCTCATAAAACCCTCAAATTCTACCTTTGGATCCAAGGTTAGGCATGTTTGCCTTTGATTCTTTATTATAGTCTCGTGTATTACCCTATATTAGTCATGGATATTTAGACAATAACATTGGAGCTGATCTTAATTCCTTCTCTGTTGTTGTCTTTAGTTTAATTGATATTGAATCTTAAAGAAGGTGTTTTTGGCAAAAGTGTTTGATTTTAGATGGTGAAATCTGAGAAGAGTGAACTAGGCCAGAAAGTATGGAGTCTGGTTGTTTTCAGATCTAAAAAGTGACTTGCTCTAAGAATAAACTTGCCCTGCTTTTCTTTAGTACTTGAGAAAGATTGAGCCCATTTTTGTTTTCGAGTTGAACCTTTTTCTTTGTCAACCACAAGAAAAGATCTGAATCAGAGACACGTTGTGTGATTTTTGGCCCCCAGAGGTATAGTTAGCCCCAACAGAGCTATCCTGCAAAGCATAGTCTCAATTTATGGTTTTAATCAAAACACTAGTTTGGATTTGTTTAGTTTCTTTTTTAGTGTTAATGGAGATTGTGTGTGTGTGTGTGTGTGTGTGTGTGTGTGTGTGTGTGTGGTGGGGGAGAATCTTTATTTCAGCTGTAGACTTAGATCTAATCAGAAAGCTATAGGGAACCCTAATCCTGTAATCTATGTTGAGTTTTCAAATGGATAAATTTAAGATATGTATATTTTAGCTATGTAGAGTATCAACTATTTTAATGGAAAATCGTGTTACAATGTTAGATCTAGTTTTCTTTCAAATTTTATGGCTTTGAGGCCATTCAGAAAATTTAAAATTATAAAATTGAACACATTGTTCACAAGTGAACACATTGTACCTAATTTTCTATGTGCACTATTTCCTGGGGTTTGAAAAAATAACAAAGACTCTTACTTTGTGTGGGATTCTCAACTGAGAACAAGGAATAGGGATTTTAGGTTTGAGTTTGGAAGTCCTCTGGTTCCACTTACCAGAGAAAAGACTGATATAAAAAGGAATCATTTTAAATGGTGACAAAAATTTAAGATAAATAGTAAAAAAAAGTTTAAATTGGATCATTACTTTGAAAAAGAAATACAATCCCTAAAGTAAGTTTATTTTATTTCACATTACAAAATTTAGCTTTTGACTACACATTAATTAAAAAAAAAAAGAAATGAATCACGTGTTAATTTTGGCAAATATTTTCTGACAAATGGTATGATAGTAGGACATAACATTTTTATCTTCATGTTTTTAATTTTTTTAATGTGATCATCTAGAATCCTTTACTTTTTAAAAAATTATTTTTATTAACATATAATGTATTATTTGTCCCAAGGGTACAGGTCTGTGAATCATCAGGCTTAAGCATTTCATAGCACTCACAATAGGACATACCCTCCCCAATGTTCATAACCCAACCACCCTATCCCTAACCTCCCACCCCCCAGCAAACCTCAGTTTGTTCTGTGAGATTAAGAGTCTCTTATGGTTTGTCTCCCTCCCAATCCCATCTTGTTTCATTTTTCAAGGGCTTCACTACTTTTCCCAACAGATTTGTTTGATATTTTTATATTCAAATGATCCTCTTTTAGGTGCCTACTTTGTTTTTTCATTTTTTAAGATCTAAATTTCATTTTTCAATCTATTTGCTCTGTGTTGTCAAATGTTAAGGAGTCTGAATTTCCATGAGGTTAGGTGTTAGTGTATTACATAAGAAGGGATGTTGAATGGTAACTAGTTTCTATTTCTTTCATAAAAAATTTCAAGTTATAACTATTATTATCCTATACATCCTCCTAACTTGGTAAGGAGGACTCATCTCCCAATTTCTCTTTAAAATATTAATGAAGGGCAGAGGAGCAAGATAGTGGAGAAGTAGGAGCCCTGAATTTCTTTTGGTCCCAGTAATTCAGCTAGATAGTTATCAAACCATTCTGAACACCTACAAACTCAACAGGAGATTGAAGAGAAGAATAGCAGCAATTCTATGAACAGAAAAGTGACCACTTTCTGGAAGGTAGGACGTGTGGAAAAGTGAACCCAAGGCGATATATGGGAAAATAGACCACAGAGGGAGGGGACAGCTTCTGGCAAGTGAGAGAGCATCAGATCACAAAATCAGAGCTTTTAGAAGTCTGGTCGTGTGAGGGATGGTGCTCAAGAAGTGAAGCAGGGGGGTGGAACACTTGCTGGGACAGTGTGGTCCCAGGACCCTTGGGGTCACAGAAAGACCAGTGGTGTTGGATTGCGAGGAGCTCCCAAGTATCAGAGTGGGGAAGCCAGCTGCAAAGATGGAGCTAAGGTGTGGGATCTCAGCTTGGGATTGCCATAACCTGTGATCTGTGGCACAGTGGAGCAACTACTCTTTAAAGCAGGGACCCCACAAGTGGCAGATCAGGGGACACTCCCCACCTCCTTCACTGGAAGGAGTGGCACAGAGTGCACTGCAAGAATCTGCTAGGTTTAGAGACTCCAAATGGGGCTGTGTTCCAGAGATAAAAAAATCTCAGTCACAGGTTGGGTGAACTCAGAGGGTGGCTGGAGACCAGGGAGACAGGAGTGATTGATTGCTTTTCTCTGAAGGCTTACTAAAAAGGGGGTTTCTGAGCTCTCAGCTCTTCCAGGGCCAGAGATTAGGATGTTGCCATTTTCATTCTCATCTTCCAAAGCGGTGCAGTAAGCTTTCAGGGAAAAAAGCTACCAAGAGCAAATCTTCTGTTTCTAGAATTGCTGTTCTTCTCTTCAATCTCCCGTTGGATTTGTAGGTGTTTGCAATCTTTAGATAAGCTATTTAGCTGATCTCCCGCTACCCGAAGTAGTCTCAGCCTGCTACTTCTCCGCCATCTTCCCAAGAGCAAATCTAAGCAGATTACTTAGCCTGGCCCTGGGCAAGGATGGTGCAATTCTTCCTCAGGCAAAGACACTCGAGCATCACTGTAACAGGTCTCTCCCCCAGAAGATCAGCAAGAACATTCAGCCAAGACCAAGTTTACAGATCAATGAGAACTGCAAAACTCCAGTACTAGGGGAATACAGCATATAGAATTCATGACTTTCCCCCAGGATTCTTTAGTCTTTCAAAGTTAAATTTTTAATATTTTCTTTACATTTTATTTATTTATTTTTGAATTTTTCCTCTTTACTATTTTAACGAACATCTTATCAACACCTTTTTAAAAATCTTTTAAAATTTTCATTATTATAGTCCTATTCTATCCCTTCATTGTATTTAACCTTATTTTTGGTGTATATATGAGTTTCTTTTTCTTTAAAATTATGGGATATGGTTTCTTCTAACAGACCAAAATATATCTTAAAACTAGCGTATGGCTTTGTTCTAGTCTCCTGCCTAATCACATTCTCTCCTTTTTTTCTTTTAAAATTTGTTTCCTTTCCTTTTTCAAACAACTTATCTTATTAATTCCTTCTTTAGAATCTTTTTAAATTTTCATCTCTACAATCATATTCCATCCCATCATATTTACACACACACACACACACACACACACACACACACACACACGTTTTTCTTTCTTTAAAATTTTGGGAGGCAGTTTCTTCTAACAGACCAAAATATACCCAAAGTCAAGAGTGTGACTGTTTTATTCACAATCGTGATCATATTTTTCCCCCTATCTTTCCCCCCCATTTCAGGTCTCTTCTGTTTTGTTTAGGGTGTATTTTTCTGGGGTCACTGCTACCCTTTTAGCATTTTATTCTTTCATCTATTCTTTTCTGGACAAAATAACAAAGTGAAAAAACTCACCTCAAATAAAAAAAAATAACCAGTACTAACTTCTAGGGACTGAATCAATATGGACATTAGTAAGATGTTATAACTAGAGTTCAGAATAAAGATTATAAAGATACTAGCTGAAAAAAAATCATTGAGATACTAGAGAATTCGTTTATTGAAAAACAAAAGAAATAAAATATAACCAATTTGAATTAAAAAAGCTATTAATGAGGTGCAATAAAAAATGGAGGCATGGGGCGCCTGGGTGGCTCGGTGGGTTAAGCCTCTGCCTTCAGCTCAGGTCATGATCTCGGGGTCCTGGGATCGAGTCCTGCATCGGGCTCTCTGCTTGGCAGGGAGCCTGCTTCCTCCTCTCTCTCTCTCTGCTTGCCTCTCTGCCTACTTGTGATCTCATTCTGTCAAATAAATAAATAAAAAAATCTTTAAAAAAATGGAGGCTTTCACTGTTAGGATAAATGAGGCAGAAGAGAAAATTAGTGATATAGAAGAACAAATGATGGAGAGTAAAGAAGCTGAGCAAAAGAGAGACAAACAACTACTGGAACACGAGGGAATAATTTGAGAGATAAGTGATATCATAAGATGAAACAATATTAGAATAATTGGGTTCCCAGAAGAAGAAGAAAGAGAGAGGAGGGCGGAAGGTATACTGGGGCAAATTATAGCAGAGAAGTTCTCTAACTTGGTGAAGGGAACAAGCATCAAAATCCAGGAGACACAGAGAGTCCCCCTCAAAATCAATAAAAATAAGTCCACACCCCATCATCTAATAGTAAAATATACAAGTCTCAGTGAAAAAGAGAAAATCCTGAAAGTAGCTTGGGACAAGAGGTCTGTGGCATACAATGGTAGAAATATTAGATTGGCCGCAGACCTATCCACAGAGAACTGGCAGGCCAAAAAGGACTGGCATGATATATCCAAAGCACTAAATGAGAAAAATATGCAGCCAAGAACTATATCCTGCTAGGCTGTCATTGAAAATAGAAGGACAGATAAAAAGCTTCCAGGACAAACAAAACTAAAAGAATTTTCAAACACCAAACCAGCCCTACAGGAAATATTGAAAAGGGTCCTCTAAGCAAAGAAAGAGCCTAAAAGTAACAGACCAGCAAGGAACAGAGACTATATACAGTAACAGCCACCTTATAGGCCATACAATGGCATTAAACTCATATCTTTCAGTAGTTACCCTGAATATAAATTCCCCAATCAAAAGACACAGGGTATCAGAATGGATAAAAAAACAAGACCCATTGATATGCTGTCCACAAGAGACTCATTTTAGACCCAAAGACTTCTCCGGATTTAAAGTGAGGGGATAGAAAACAATTTACCATGCTAATGGACATCAAAAGAAAGCTGGAGTGGCAATCCTTATATCAGATAAGTTAGATTTTAAGCCAAAGACTATAATGAGAGATGAGGAAGGTCACTATATTGTACTTAAAAGGTCTATCCAACAAGAAGATTGAAATAATTTTAAATATCTATGCCCCTAACATGGGAGCAGCCGGCTATATAAACCAATGAATAACAAAATCAAAGAAACACATCAACAATAATACAATAGTAGTAGGGGATTTTAACACCCTCATCACTGAAATGGACAGATCATCTAAGCAAAAGATCAACAAGGAAATACAGTCTTTAAATGACACACTGGACCAGATAGACATCACAGATGAATTCAAAACACTCCATCCCAAAGCAATAGAATATACGTTCTTCTCTAGTGCACATGAATCATTCTCCAGAATAGATCTCATCCTGGGTCACAAATCAGGTCTCAACCAGTACCAAAAGATTGGGATCATTCCCTACATAAGTTCAGACCACAATGCTTTGAAACTAGAACTCAACCACAAGAGGAAAGTTGGAAAGAACTCAAAGACATGGAGGCTAAAGAGCATCCTACTAAAGAAGGAATGGGTCAACCAGGAAATTAAAGAAGAATTTTACAAATTCCTGGAAGCAAATGAAAATGAAAGCACAACTGTTCAAAATCTTTGGGACATAGCAAAGGCAGTCCTGAGAGGAAAGTATATAGCACTACAAGCCTTTCTCAAGAAACAAGGTCTCAAGTACACGACCTAGCCCTACACCTAAAGGAGCTAGAGAAAGAACAGCAAAGAAAACCTGAACCCAGCAGGAGAAGAGAAAACAATGAACTAGAAACCAAAAGGACACTAGAACAAATCAACAAAACTAGGAGCTGATTCTTTGAAAGAATTAATAAGATCGATAAACCCCTGGCCAGACTTATCCAAAAGAAAAGAGAAAGGACCCAAATTAATAAAATCATGAATAAAAGAGGAGGGATCACAACCAACACCAAAAAAATAAAAATTATAAGAACATATTATGAGCAATTATATGCCAGCAAATTTGACAATCTGGAAGAAATGGATGCATCCCTAGAGACATATAAACTCTCAAAACTGAACCAGGAAGAAACAGAAAACCTGAACCACAGCCAGTAAGGAGATTGAAGCAGTCATCAAAAATGTCCCAACAAACAAGAGCCCAGGTCCAGTTGGCTTCCCAGGGAAATTCTACCAAACATTGCAAAGAAGAATTAATACCTATTCTCCTGAAACTGTTCCAAAATATAGAAATGGAAGGAAAACTTCTAAACTCATTTCATGAGGCCAGCATTACCTTGATCCCAAAACCAGACCAAGACCCATCAAAAAGGAGAATTACAGACCAACATCCCTGATGAATATGGATGCAAAAATTCTCACCTAGCCGATAGGATCCAATAGTACATTTAAAGGATTATTCACCATGACCAAGTGGGACAGATTCCTGGGCTTCACGTTTGGTTCAACGTCCACAAATCAATCCGTGATACAGATACACAGATACAGATACAGGTACAGATATTAATACATTGATAATAGCAAGAACAAGAAACATGTGATACTCTCACTAGATGCTGAAAAAGCATTCGACAAAGTACAGCATCCTTTCTGGATCAAAACTCTTCACAGTGTAGGCATAGAGGGTACATACCTCAATATCATCAAAGCCATCTATGAAAAACCCACAGCGAATATCATTCTCAATGGGGAAAAACTCAGAGCTCTGCCCCTAAGGTTGGAACACGGCAGGGCTGTCCACTATCACCACTGCTATTCAACACAATACTAGAAGTCCTAGCCTCAGCAATCAGACCATAAAAAGAAATAAAAGGCATCCAAATCAGCAAAGAAGTCAACTCTCACTCTTTGCAGTTGATCTGATACTTTATGTAGAAAACCCAAAAGACTCCGCTCCAAAACAGCTAGAACTCCTACAGAATTCAGTAAAGTGTCAGGATATAAAATCCATGCACAGAAATCAGTTGCATTTCTATACACCAACAATAAGACAGAAGAAAGAAATAAGGAGTTGATCCCATTTACAATTGCACCCAAAACCATAAGATACCCAGGAAAAAGCCTAACCAAAGAGGCAAAGAATCTGTACTCAGAAAACTATAGAATAGTCATTGAAGAAATTGAAGAAGACACAAAGAAATGGGAAAACGTTCCATGCTCGTGGATTGGAAAAACAGATACTGTGAAAATGTCTATGCTACCTAGAGCAATCTACACATTTAATGCAATCCCTATCAAAATCCCATCAACTTTATTCAAAGAAATGGAACAAATCATCCTCAAATTTATATGAACCGGAAAAGACCCGGAATAGCCAGAGGAATGTTGAAAAAGAAAGCCAAAGTTGGTGGCATCACAATTCTGGACTTCAAGCTCTATTACAAAGCTGCGATCATCAAGACAGTATGGTACTGGCACAAAAGCAGACACATAGATCAACAGAACAGAATAGAGAGCCCAGAAATGGACCCTCACCTCTATGGTCAACTAATCTTCAACAAAGCAAGAGAGAATGTCCAGTGGGAAAAAGAGAGTCTCTTCAACAAATGGTGATGGGAAAATTGGACAGCCACATGCAGAAGAATGAAACTGGACCATTTCCTTACACCACACACAAAAATAGACCCTGAATGGATGGAAGACCTCAACGTGAGACAGGAATCCACCAAAATCCTTGAGGAGAACACAGGGAGCAACTTCTTGGACCTCAGCTGCAACAACTTCTTCCTAGGGGCACCTGGGTGGCTCAGTGAGTTAAAACCTCTGCCTTCAGTTCAGGTCATGATCACAGGGTTCTGGAATAGAGCCCCGCATCAGGCTCTCTGCTCAGCAGGGAGCCTGCTTACCCCTCTCTCTGCCTACTTGTGATCTCTTTCTCTGTCAAATAAATAAACAAGATTTTCGAACAGAAACAAAACAAACCAAAAAAACCCTTCTTCCTAGAAACATTGCCAAAGGCAAGGGAAGCAAGGGCAAAAATGAACTACTGGGACTTCATCAAGATCAAAAGCTTTTGCACACACAGTGAAGGAAACAGTCAGCAAAACCAAAGACAATTGACAGAATGGGAGAAGATATTGGCAAATGAAAGATCAGATAAAGGGCTAGTGTCCAAAATCTAGAAAGAACTTATCAAACTCGACACCCAAAGAACAAATAGTCCAATCAAGAAATGGGCAGAAGACATGAACAGGCTTTTTGGCAATGAAGACATCCAAACGGCCAACAGACACATGAAAAAGTGCTCAACATCACTTCGGCATCAGGGAAATAGAAATTAGAACCACAGAGAGATACCACCTCACACCAGTCAGAATGGCTAAAATTAACAAGTCAGGAAATGACAGATGTTGGCGAGGTTCCGGAGAAAGGGGAACCCTCCTACACTGCTGGTGGGAATGCAGGCTGTTGCAGCCCCTCTGGAAAACAGTATGGAGGTTCCTCAAAAAGTTGAAAATAGAGCTACCCTATGACCCAGCAATTATACTACTGGGTATTTATCATAAAGATACAAATGTAGGGGGCGCCTGGGTGGCTCAGTGGGTTAAGCCACTGCCTTCGGCTCAGGTCATGATCCCAGGGTCATGGGATCGAGTCCCACATCGGGCTCTCTGCTCAGCAGGGAGCCTGCTTCCTCCTCTCTCTCTGCCTGCCTCTGTCTGCTGTGATCTCTCTCTGTCAAATAAATAAATAAAATCTTTAAAAAAAAAAAAGATACAAATGTAGGGATCTAAAGGGGCACGTGCACTGAAACATTTATAGCAGCAATGTCCACAATAGCCATAGCCAAATTATGCGCACACACACACACACACACACACACACATACACATATATGATGGAATACTATGTAGCCAGCCATCATAAAAAATGAAATCTTGCCATTTGCATTGACATGGATGGAACTAGATGATATTATGTTAAGTGAAATAGTCAGAGAAAAACATTATCAAATGATCTCACTGATATGAGGAATTTGAGAACCAAGTCGGAGGATCATAGGTGAAGGGAGGGGAAAATTAAACAAAATAAAACCAGAGAAGCAGACAAACCATAAGAGACTCTTAATCTCAGGAAGCAAACTTAGTGTTGCTGGAGGGAAGAAGGGTGGGAGGGATGGGATCACTGGCTGATGGACATTGGGGAAGGTATATGTTGTGGTGAGTGCTGTGAATTGTGTAACACTAAGGAATCACAGACATGCACCGTTGAAACAAATAATACATTATATGTTAATAAAATATTAATGAAGACACTAGAAGAAATATGAAGTTATAGTAGTACTGAACCCTGGCTTACTGGCCAATGATTTGGCCTATATTGGGAGGAATTTCCAATAATCAAATTGTGGAAAGGGCCCAGAGGAGGAATATGGGGTTGAGCTGGTAAAAGGTAGGATGTATCTACCCCTTCCCATGTTGTCATCTACCTTGGAAACAGGGAGATTTCACTAACCAGAAGGTGAAAGTATGAGAGTGTCTTCTGCATTCTGTCTTTATATACTTTCTAAAACCACCCAGGACCTCAGCTTTTATCTTGAAAACCCAGTCATCTTTCTCTCTCAAATAGTATTCTTGAAGTTCATTTGGAAGTGAAAATTTGCTCTAATGCACTATATTGTGCAATGGATAGCAAGAGGTGTTTTGTGAGTAGACGTGAAGACTATAATAATAATGATTATATATAAGGACACTCTTGCAGCCACAGTGCTTGGTTCCAATCCCTGTCCTACCACTTTAAATGTCTCCCATTATTTTGAGTGTGGGTTAATATTCAGTCTTAAACTAATAACCTATGCTTTTTTTCTCTTCTTAGAATCTCTATTGTCAGGAGGAGAATTGGCTCTGAGATCTTTTCGTCAGGTAAGTGAGGTAACATGGTAAAAAAGGGGGGGGGCATGTTTCTTAAAGCCTAGGACTTACGTGAAGTTGGAAGACTCAGGGTATAGACAAAATGTTTCTGAGAAACAATGAGAAAGATGGGGTTCTTGTTTTACCAGACAAAAAAAGATTCGTGAAGGACGAGAGGAGAGAGATTCTATGGAGAGGTACCTATGAAATCAAGGAATCTGGGGGGCCCAGAGAAAGGGTTCCTGCTGTCTACTTTCCAGGCTGACAGCTGAGGAGGTGCCAGAACTTAGAGAAGCTTGGGGTGGGTTGGGAGATGACTTGGACATCATGCCTTTCATACCCAAGAAGATAAAATCATGCCAGCCTTACAGAGAGTCACATTCCTTAACATAGCATGAACAGAGGTGGAGAAAGAATCCTCTTCTATTCTCAGATGGTATGGAGGAAGCAAAGAGAACTGCAGATCCTGAAGCAGCTATTTCGATAGGAAAGAGGACCATTTCTCATTATGCTGTGTGGACTGATGACTGAAGAGCAACTGGGATAGAGAAGTCTCTGTGGACATCTGTGTAGAGAGGTGATTCCAGTGCTAGAACTGCTCTATTTCCTCCCCTGCAGTCAATGTCAGATTCCCAGAACTTAGACACAACTCCACAGAAGAGAAAGGTAGCTGCAATTCCAGAGTTATAAAATTCAACTGCCATCCTGACCACATTGATGTGCTCTTATCTAACTGGGTTTGCACATTACAATCCCTAGTTACTATACTGCTTAGTCTCTGAAGTTTTGTTTGTTTTGTTTTTGTGGCTATTCTTAAGTTAATCCTTCTAGAAAATAAAATTATACCCAGATTGCCCAATTTATCAAGCACTTACATGTACTTATATATTCTCCCCTCCCACCAAATTTTAATAATTCCTTTTTAAACAGGTAATATGTGTTCTTGGCAAAAAACAAACAAACAAAAAAAACAACTCAAAAGACATCAGCTAGTGTACAACTAGAAGTAAGTTCCCTTCCTACCCTTGCCCTTCAGTCCTGTCACTGCTGTGGGTTTTTTATATTTCCTATGATGTCATGTATACCTGTTCTTATATATAAATACAGTCTAAAAACAGACCCCAAATCGTATTTTGCATACTGCTCTGTACTTTGCCTTTTCCATGTAACAAGATGTCTTGGATATTATTCCATGATTGTATTTCGCATTCCGTCCTAGAGATGCACCATGATTTATTGTAGCAATTGATGGGAATTTAGGTTGTTTCCCGATTTTTGTTATTAGGAGCGCTACAGTGAATTGTTTGTACAACTTCTTTGCACATTATTTGAATGTATTTGACTAACAATACTAGAAGTAGGACATAGGAATGACAATTTTGTGCATTTAAAATTTTAACAGACAATGTCAGTGGCTCTCATAGGGATTATGCCATGTGAAATTCCCACTAATATATGAGTGCCTCTTACTCTTTTTATAAAACTTATAAGTTTTTTTCTCATTTGATAAGTGAAAATTAATATCTCATTATAGTTTTTCATTTTACCTTAAAAATTAATTTGGGGGCGCCTGGGTGGCTCGGTGGGTTAAAGCCTCTGCCTTCTGCTCAGGTCATGATCCCAGGGTCCTGGGATCGAGCCCTGCATCGGGCTCTCTGCTCGGCAGGGAGCCTGCTTCCTCCTCTCTCTCTCTGCCTGCCTCTCTGCCTCCTTGTGATCTCTGTCTGTCAAATAAATAAATAAAATCTTAAAAAAAATTAATTTGTATATTCTTCTTATCTTCTCATGACCTTTGCTCACTTTTCTTGTTGGTTTTTGTTTTATGTGTTCACAAAATTATACATTTTATGAACTTAAGCCCTTTGTAATATGTATTGTGAATTTTCTTCCAGTTTATTGTTTGTGCTTTGACTTTGTTTATTTCTTTAGAAAATTTAGACTTTTTATTCATATATAGTTTAATTCATCAATCTTTTATGGTTTTAGTCAGACTTTCTCTACTTAAGAGGTTTTCTTTTTAAACTTCATGCTTTCTTTTAGTATTTTTTTTTCTGTTTTTACTTTTCTATTTAAATCTTTCTCAGGAGGGAACTTATTGTTGTAAAGGGAAAAGCAGAATGTTAATTGCTATGTTTATGATGTTCCATTTATAACTTTTACTTTAAATTAAGTTCCTGATGAATCATATGTAATGGAATAAGATTCTACTTTGTACCTTCAAAGTAATCTGTTTGAATCACTTAATTTAATTGCAAAAATAAGTTCTGCAAGAAAAAAAGTCTTCAATATACTTTTTCATACTGCAAAAAAAAAAAAGAAAGAAATAAAGAAAAAGGAAAGAAAAGCCATCTACTCTGTGTGAATTAATTGCAATTAAGATTGGAGTGGGGAGAAGGTCAGGGGGAGTGTCAGACTATTGTAAACTTAGAGAACATGCAAACTATGACAAACATGGTTTACAGTTTCATGTGAACAAAGACAATTCTCTAAGGCCAACATTCTAAAAAATGTAGTTTCCTATAACAAGAATTTATATTCTCAGCATTTTAAAAGTCAACAGTCCTTGAAATTATTAAAACAAACCTTTGAGTATTATAGGAAAACTCTTATTTTGTAAACTTAGATAGAAATTTAACTTTAAGATAACATGATACAGAATAAGTATAGTTTTAATTTAAATTTTATAGTTACTGGTATATACATATTAGCTAAACTCCTTCATTACCTAGCTAGAAAAGGAGTAATAGCTAGCCCAATGCTTTGCATTTTTAAATGCACTGATGTTAACAATTCGAAGTTTTTCATTATATAATGTTGAAACACATCACTATCATTACAGCTATTATTTTAACCAAGGCTGAATGAAAGAACTCAGGCACCGAATAACATACTTTGGTACAAAAAGTGGAGTAAAGCTATATGATGTTGCAAAAGATTGTACTTTGAATTTAAATTTAACAACTGATGAAAACTCTGTTATAAGAATATCCTGTTAACAGGCTTACTAATTGTTATTTTTAAACTTTAAAAATATTAATTTGTAATTACACAGCAAAATATGAAGGCATTCAGTTTGGAAAACTATAAATACAACAGATAAAGCTAAAATCCTCTTTGTCTCTACTCCTCTACCTGTTTTCTTCTCTTCCAAAACCTCAACCTCAGACTGTTGTGCTTCTAGTTGAGTTACTTCTTTATTCAATAACATACTTTTCTGACCTATTCACATTGAAAAGTATAGATCTTGTTAGTTTCTTTGAACTGTTGCACAATCTTCCATCAAATGGGATGCTGCATAGTCACTTCCTCTGTTGATGAGCATGTAATTTTCTTTCAGTTTTTCATTATTTTGAATAACATTGTAATTAATATGGTTGTAAATGTCTCATTATGCACCAATTATATTTTTTAAGAAAAAAAATTCTAAAATGGGAATTTTGAGACCATAAGGTATGAGCATTTTCAGTTAATATACCATCAAATTGTCCTCCAAAGTGGCTGTACTAATTCCTGCTTCCATCAGTAGTATATAAGAATACTGACTTCTCCAAAATCTTTTCAACACTTGATTTTGCCAAACTTTTAAAATTGTTGCTAATTTGGTGAATATGAACTGTATCTCATTATTTTAATTTGCATTTTCCTGATTACTGCTGAGTTGGTTATCTTTTCATATGTATATTGTCCATTCAGGTTTTTTCCTCTGTGAATTGCCTTATATGCCTTTGCTCATTTTTCTTTTGGACTTCTTTTCAATCTCAATTTTCAAATTCTTAAAGGATTGTTAGAATTCCTTATATTTTTTCCAGATATTAATACTTTTCACATTACTTGGATTGGGAACTATTTTATCCATGCCTATGATTACTGCAGTTTCATTTAAATATGTGGATTGGTATCTTTCATCCTCCCTGGAAAATTATCAGTCTTTCATTTCTTCAAATACTGTCTTTAATATACAGCTCTTCTCTCCTTCTCAAATTAATCATTGCCCATATATATCTTCTTTTGTATCTCCACTCCTTTATTATTCTCTGTATTTCTCCTTCTCTCTATGCTACATTTTGGGTGAATTATTATGGTCTGTTTTCCTGTTTAGTAATTCTCTCTTTTGCTTTGTTCAGTCTGTTGTTAAACACATCCAGTTGAGTTTTTAAAATTAAGTATTCTATTTTCATTGCCTTTTTTTGATATCCTGTAGATCACTTCACGTAATTTCTACTTCCTTCCAGATATTTTCAATCTTGATCTTATTTTTTTAAACTTTGCAAGCCTATTTGTTATATAATCCTCTGATTATTTCAATATGTGACATTTTTGTGGATCTCTTTTTGCTGGCTGTTTGTGTTTCTGTTCTCACTCATGGTATCATGTTTCCTCGTGGGCTTACTTATTTTTGATTATGTACTACCAATTGTCTTTGAAAAATTATTTGTGAGGATTCCCTGGGGCATAGGGTAAAGTTTTTGCATCTAGTTAAGATTTGTATTTGTGTCTGTCGGATCCCCAGAAGCATAAACAGTACAGAACCACTTTAAATTAAATTTACTGCTTGAGGTTTCCTGGACCACCCCACTGATGTGAGTTAGGGCTGAAAATCTATGCAAGAGACCATTTGTGGTTACCATTTTTAAGAGACAGGTTTCTCTTATTCTATTTTCTCCCCTCTGTTTTGCTCAGCATGAAATCCCACCTTCCTCAAGTTCCCTGCATGTGGGCTGTAGTTATGAAGGTGGATTTACTTACTTCATAATTTTAGTTTGAGGTGCTTGTCTCATATATAGTTCCTCAGGTCTGGTGGGGTCTAGACTTTGACTTATCGACTCATGCCTCTTCATGTCATCTAAATTGCAACTCCGTCTTATCTGGATCAGCAGATGTCCTCAGGGAAAAAGCAGCTTTGTGGCTATTAACTTTTCTAGATATCTACTTTCTTCTAGAGTTTGTCTTGGCGTCTCCTTCTCACTATCCTTTGAATTCTTTGATGTTTCTAAGAAAATGATTTTAACAGAGTTGGTATGAATAAACTAACCTTCCATTTCTGAAATTGGAGGTTGTAGGGAATCTTTTAAATTTTCCTGATTGCTTACAGAATTCTTTCCTTTTCCTTGAAATTTAAAAATACCACCAGGATGTTTTGAGGTGACAACTTCTAAAAATTATTTTTTCCTGGTACAAAGTAAATCATTTTGTTTTACCAATTTTAGGATTCTGCCCCCACCCCCAGGCTAAATAAAATATTCATTTTATTGCATCTTTATCACTAGTGTTCCATTTCTTCCAATCATTGCTTTAGGAACTGAATCCCTCCTGTCTATCCCTTTCATCTTTTGGTTCCTTTTACATTATGTTGTAGGAGAGTCTCTCAAGCTTGTCTACCACATAAGCGATTTTGCCCCTCTGCAGTGTTGTTACTATTTTAATTTCTACTTCTACTCATGTATAAGATATTTATTACATTATTTACTTCAGTAGAGATTTAAATTTTTTTCTATTTATGTCTTAGGACTTAATTATTTTCAAATCACATTTCTCTACATACATATAGAAATGATGATTTTTGTAGCTTTACTGTGTATTATATCCTCATATAAATCTCCCATGAAAATAGTTTTATCTTTATTATTAATTACAATATTTATATCTTTCTTTGTTACAGAACCTTTGTATTTGTCCATTTTCAAATTTTTAACAATCATTTAAAAAAACTGAGATAACAATAACAAACATTTAAATGGTGAATTCCACTGAAAAGAATTGACCTAGGACATGAAGGATAAGCATCTGCCACACAATAAAAAGTAAAGCAGTTGAGCTGTAACATTTAAATATGCAAATAATTCTTTTTTTTTAACCTAAAGATAAGATAAGGAAGAAGATACTAAGGTCTTATTTATACACAGGCATTTTTAGTAGTATACAAGTGTGAGAAATTATTTGGGTTTAAAAAGAAGTTAGAAGTGGGAATTTCTAAGGCAAACCTTAAGAATGTGGATGTTTAGATGTTTTTTGTTCCTCTAATTCCTTCTTATTTATTAAAAGTGGAGAAATGATTATAAATGAGCATTGAAACAAAATGTGGATATACCTGTTGCCACCACTGTAGGAAAAATAAATTTATTCTGAAAATCCTTGTAAACAGTCAATAAAAAAATGCATTCAGAAAATCATGTTAGAACTTGAAGTGCAAATTTTCTAATCTGGAGATATTCAGAGTCTAGTTGGGGGCTGATAGCTATAAACACTCAATAAATACTTATAATGTAATATCTTCTCTTTCTCTCTTCCTCTCCCTACCCAATATATGAGAAAATGATTTATACAAATGGTATATATAATTATATGCCTGTATATATAATTTATCTCTATATATCATATATCTTGGCATAAACAGGGAAAATGAGCCATCTATATATATAAAATGAACTTGGTAACAAAGATAATATTTGGGTGAAATATTTTGCCTTTTTAGTTTCCTCTAGAACCCAGAAGCCATTGGATCCCTGAAATTTTAAACCCAAACTCAGATATACCAATAATTGCATATCAAGTACCCACTAGTAGCTAAACATCTGATACACAACAGCATACAAAAGTTGGGAAGGTGATAAAAATGGTGCAAATGGGTTCCCCATTTCTTTTCCAAGAAAAACCTCCTAATGGGCTGCTGATGAGCTAATCAGGTCAAGTGCTCTCTGAGCTGCCCTCTTTATACAGAGTCAGCAAGCATAACATTTTGTTAACCTATTGACACAGAGGAAATTTGTTTTCCATCTGACCTTTTACAGTAACTACTCAAAATTACTCTCTCTTCAGCTAACAAAGTTAATGAATAATTTATCCATCTTTAACACTCACAGACAGGAGCATTTAAAGTTTTTGTTTTTATTCCTGATCATTTGGTTTTCTCTTTCAGCCATTACTTCTTTCCCTAGGAAAAAAATTTTAATTTTTACTGAAAATTTGCAGTTGTGGTTTACAGAGTAATATTTTTGAACTATCTGGAACCAGTCACATAGTCACAAAATAATTTGTTTTTTTTTGCAAATATTACATTCATAGATGTTGAAATGGTCCCATGATAGTTTTATGATACATAGAAATGTTATTAAGAATTTGTAAACCTTTGTATAAGATAGAAAAAAGTTTAACTTTGGGCTACATATAAACAAAGTATTTCCTAAGGAATAGTTATTAAAAATACATGGGGCATTTTAAATTTGAGAATAAACTCTTTTCCAAAATGGAAAAGTAATTATGGGTCATTGTTATTACTCCTTATTAAATCTTGATTCTAAAAATTTTTACTCACCAAAATTTTGTTAAATGTTTTCATTCAAATTACTAAATTTCTTAAAAATAATAGCACTTTATTCTGAATTATTCTCAAGTCCATCCTTTTAACTGTTTCAAACTGACCTTTCCCTAAATAGGTCCAAATTAGAAGTTTACTCTAGTAAATTTATTTTTAATGATTTTCTATATTTGTTCTAGCTACAAAGATGGACATCCAATTCAATTCCAAAGGTAAGCCTACCTTTAGTTGTTGGATCAATTTTTTTTTTTAATTTCTTTTCAGCGTAACAGTATTCATTGTTTTTGCACCACACTCAGTGCTCCATGCAATACGTGCCCTCCTTAATACCCACCACCTGGTTCCCCAACCTCCCAGCCCCTGCCCCTTCAAAACCCTCAGGTTGTTTTTCAGAGTCCATAGTCTCTCATGGTTCACCTCCCCTTCCAATTTCCCTCAACTCCCTTCTCTTCTCCATCTCCCCATGTCCTCCATGTTATTTGTTATGCTCCACAAATAAGTGAAACCATATGATAATTGACTCTCTCTGCTTGACTTATTTCACTCAGCATAATCTCTTCCAGTCCTGTCCATGTTGATACAAAAGTTGGGTATTCATCCTTTCTGATGGAGGCATAATACTCCATCATGTATATGGACCACATCTTCCTTATCCATTCATCCACTGAAGGGCATCTTGGTTCTTTCCACAGTTTGGCGACCGTGGCCATTGCTGCTATAAACGCTGGGGTACAGATGGCTCTTCTTTTCACTACATCTGTATCTTTGGGGTAAATACCTGGTAGTGCAATTACAGGGTCATAGGGAATCTCTATTTTTAATTTCTTAAGGAATCTCCACACTGTTCTCCAAAGTGGCTGCACCAACTTGCATTCCCACCAACAGTGTAAGGGTTCCCCTTTCTCCACATCCTCTCCAACACATGTTGTTTCCTGTCTTGCTAATTTTGGCCATTCTAACTGGTGTAAGATGTTGGATCAATTTTAAATACTTTTTAGAGAATGAGATTATGTATATTTCCTCTGCAGACTGTTCTAACATGTACTGTCCTATGAATATTATTTAAGCATCATTAAATCTATTTACCTTTCCAATTTTCAGAGAAAAATTCAAGCTCGCTCACATTTCACTTATCATGAATAAGCAAACAGGCTATTATTTTAACATTTTCCATTAACAAAAATATATAACAATATTATTTTACACTTGTTAGAAAAATTCTATAGACTTGAAAGAACCAAGAGCGTTCTGGATTATCATCAGCAAATGGCCACTCTTCCTTTTGGAAGCTGTTCCTTGTCCTTAAAAAGTGTATTGCTTTAATCGCAAGTCATTAAACTGGTTTTAGTGACTCACAAATGTTATCAAGAGCAACATTTCTTCCAGTTGAATATGCAAAGTGGGTTTTTATTCTTGTTATGTTTGATTATGTACATTAAGAAGTCTTATATTGGAACTAGTTAAGACATCGTTAAATATTCTTGTAATGGGGAAGTGACTTCTTTATGAAGCAGACAGTAATGTTTAAGTAATAACTACTGTTGTTATTAAATACTCATACAAGGTGTTTTTTTCCCTAAACTTTAATTTAATTTTGGGGGATGGTAAGTAAGGTCTCTTTTACTTTAATTATTTATAGATCCAAACACCCAACAGTCATAATATCTTTTAGTTTATTTTAAAGCAGAAAAACATAGGCCTTGCATGGAAATTCTTAAGGAATGTCAAAGAGCTGGTCCTGTTGGAAAGGTTAGTAGTTATAGAAAAATATTTCAAAAACATAAATGCAGCAGTTTCAAACATGGTTTAGTGCCCAAAATAACTTGTTGGGTTTTTTTTTTTTTTCATTTTTAACATAAATATCAACTGCCACTGTGTAACTGAGTCACAAACACATTTGAATTCAGGAATTTTTATACTGAAATATTTCTCTGTGAACAAATCCCATCTCACCAAACAGAAAGATTTTGTTACTTTTTGTGTATTTTAAAAGCGAGAAAGCCTTGTATTACACAGAACTCCATCGGGTATTTTATGTATCTGTGTACTTTCTTATTCCATTTCCCCTCTCAAATTTGTGTTTCTCAAAATATCTAGGACAGCATTTTTTCATGCTTGCATATACTTAAGAATATAGCATAGTGGTTAAAAACGTGGATTCTGTAGCCAGACCGCCTAAGTTCAAATCTTGTTCTGCAAGATTTTTAGCTCTATTACTTTTGCAATTCTTTCAAAACTCCTGTGCCTCAGTTTTCTTATCTATATACCAGGAATTGCATTAAATGTTTGTGGATTAAGGTAACATTTGTAAAGCACTTAAAATAGTGCCTGGCACATAGCAGCTCTTAATAAGTGTTAGGTTTTTGTTTGTTTGTTTGTTTGTTTTTAAAGATTTTATTTATTTATTTCACAGACAGAGATCACAAGTAGACAGAGAGGCAGGCAGAGAGAGAGAGGGAAGCAGGCTCCCTGCTGAGCAGAGAGCCCGATGTGGGACTCGATCCCAGGACCCTGAGATCATGACCTGAGCCGAAGGCAGCGGCTTAACCCACTGAGCCACCCAGGTGCCCTGTTTGTTTGTTTGAGAGAGAGAGAGAACACAGAAGCAGTGGGGATGGGGAAGGGGCAGAGGGAAAGGGAGAGAGATTCTCAAGCAGCCTCTGCCATGGCAGAGCTCAGTCTCACGACCCTGAGATCATGACCCAAGCCAAAATCAATAGTTGGATACTTAACCAACAGAGTCACCCAGGTACCCTGGTAGCTGTTATTTTTAACAACATTTATTAAGTATTTAATAAGTATTTATCAAACACCTATTATACTGATACTGTGCTATATAAATGCTAGAAATGCCACAATGAATAAGACAAGCATATTTATTCCTCATAGAATTTACAGTTTAGTGGAAGATTCAGACAAATACACAGGTCATTATAATACTGTACAATAATCACTATGTAGTGTAGGGTGCTACAGTTGCTCAGTGGAAGACACTGTACCCAGACTAAGAAAATCAGGATAGTTTTTTTGGGCCAACTTATGTCTAAGCAGGTATCTGAAGGATGGGTAGGAGCTTGCCATGTGATAGTGAATGGGGTGAAGGAATAGAGATGTAAGTGAACAGGATATCCAGAGGGCCCATTATGAGCAATTTACACAGGGAGAGAGAACATGGCACATCTAAAGCTTAAAGAGGCTTAGTTAAATGTACTATATGGTTCAGGGCAGATGTAGTACACAAGACCACTTTATTCTGAGAACATGGTGTCATTGAAGAGGCATAAAAGGAGAGTGTCATGTTCTGAGTTTAGTTTTTTTAAAGATCTGTATAATTCCAGTATAGGACATGTAGTGGAGTGAGTTAAAAGTGGATACAGGGTGGCCAGTTCACAATATCTAGAGGATTGTCCTGGCTATGAGCTCTAGTACAATGTTAAACAGAAGTGGCATGAGTGGACATCCTTGTCTTATTCCTCATCCGAAGGGGAAAGCAGTCTTTCATCATTAAGTGTGATGTCAGCTCTAATTTTTTTGTAGATGCCCTTAATCAAGGTGAGGAATTTCCCTTGTATTCCTAGTTTGTTAAGTGTTGTTTAATCATGGTTACTGTCAAATGCATAATGTGTCTACTGATGTGGCTGTTGGTTTTTAGTCAAAGGATATAGTGTATTACATTGATTGGTTTTTGGATGTTAAGCCAACCTTACATTTATGGGATGAATCTCACTAGATCCTGGTGTATGATTCTTTTTATATGTTGCTAGACTTTGTTTACTTGTACTTTGTTGAGGAATTTTGCATCCACATTCCTAAGAATGTTGATCTGTAGTTTTCTTGTTATGTCTTTGTCTGCTTTTGACATTAAAGTAATACTGGATTTACTAAATGAGTTGGGAAGTGTTTCCCTTTTAAAGAGTTTGTGAGAATTGGTATTAATTCTTTAAGTATTTGATAAATACACCAATAATGCCAGTGATGCCTGGATCTTTTTTTTTTTATATGTGGGCTTTTTTGATTAATAATTACTTCTCTTTACTTTGATATGGATATATGCAGATTATGTGTACTTTTTCTTGCACCAGTGTGTGTGTGGCTATGTGCGTGGGTGTGTATGTATGTGTATGTGTGTATTTTTTTGTGTGTGTGATTTTTTCTGCTTTTTCATTTTATCCAGATAAGAATAGATGAATGAGAAAGCAAAATACTAAAAGGGTAGTAATGACCCCAGAAAATATATGCTAACCAAATCAGAAGGGATCTGAAACTGGGGGGCGAAGAAATGGGCGAAAAAAAAAAGCATATATGTATATTAGACTGGTGAATGGAACAGAGGCACACACTACATTTTGGGTGTATTTGGTCTGTTAGAAGAAACTACTTCCTGAAATTTTAATGAACAAAAACATATAATTACAAAAATAGGGGTAAGCATGATGAAGAGTTGGAGTATTACTGTAAAGATGAAAATTTAAAAAATCTAAAAATTGAATGATAAAATAAGAAGTTGGTAGAAAAAAGAAAAAAAAAGAGGAAGGAAAGTGATCAGGCTAGAGTCTAGAACAAAGCCATATGCTAATTTTAGGATATATTTTGATCTACTAGAAGAAATTGTATCCCCAAATTTTGAAGAAATAAAACATTTATGTGCCAGCTCCTTAGAAGAGAACCCCCATTGCTAAGAAAATTTTGAAAAAGAAAAACAAAACTGGGGGCATCAGGTTGCCTGATTTCAAGCTTTACTACAAAGCTCTTATCACCAAGACAGCATGGTACTGGCACAAAAACAGACATATAGACCAGTGGAACAGAATAGAGACCCAGATATGGACCCTCAACTCTATGATCAAATAATCTTTGACAAAGTCGGAAAAAATATACAGTGGAAAAAAGACAGTCTCTTCAATAAATGGTGCTGGGAAAATTGGACAGCTACATGTAAAAGAATGAAACTTGACCATTCTCTTACACCATACACAAAGATAAACTCAATATGGATAACAGACCTCAATGTGAGGCAGGAATCTATCAAAATGCAGAACATAGACAGTAATCTCTTCAACATCAGCCACAGTAACTTCTTTCAAGATATGTCTCCAAAGGCAAAGGAAACAAAAGCGAAAATAAACTTTTGGGACTTCATCAAAATCAAAAGCTTCTGCACAGCAAAGGAAACAGTTAACAAAACAAAGAGACAACCCATGGAATGGGAGAAGATATTTGCAAATGACAGTACAGAAAAAGGGCTGATATCCAAGAACTATAAAGAATTCCTCAAACTCAACACACACAAAACAGATAATCATGTCAAAAAATGGGCACAAGACATGAACAGACACTTCTCCAAAGAAGACATGCAAATGGCTAAAAGACACATGAAAAAATGCTCATCATTAGCGTTCAGGGAGATTCAAATCAAAACCACATTGAGATTCCACCTTA
The DNA here is from genome assembly GCF_902655055.1 of Lutra lutra. Taxonomy (NCBI): domain Eukaryota; kingdom Metazoa; phylum Chordata; class Mammalia; order Carnivora; family Mustelidae; genus Lutra; species Lutra lutra. The sequence goes on from NC_062285.1 coordinate 125,448,595, forward strand.
CACCAGTTACAATGGCCAAAATTAACAAGACAGTCAACAAGAAGTATTGGAGGGGATGTGGAGAAAGGGGTACCCTTAACACTTTTGGTGTGAATGCAAGTTGGTGCAGCCACTTTGGAAAACAGTGTGGAGATTCCTTAAGAAATTAAAAATAGAGCTTCCCTATGACCCTGCAATTACACTATTGGGTATTTACTCCAAAGATACAGATGTAGTGAAAAGAAGGACCATCTGTACCCTAATGTTAATAACAGATATGGCTGTAGTCACCAAGCTGTGGAAAGAACCAAGATGCCCTTCAATGATTGAATGGATAAAGAAGATATGGTCCATATATACAATAGAGTATTATGCCTCCATCAGAAAAGATGAGTACACTACTTTTGTATCAACATGGACAGGACTGGAAGAGATTATGCTGAGTGAAATGTCAAGCAGAGAGAATCAAGTATCATATGGTTTCACTTACTTGTGGAGCATAAGGAATAACACGGAGGACATTGGGAGATGGAGAGAAATGAGTTGGGGGAAATTGGAGGAGGAGACAAACCATGAGTGACTGTGGACTCTGAGAAACAAACTGAGGGTTTTGGAGGGGAGGGTGGTAGGGGATTGGGTGAGTCTGGAAGTGCATATTATGGAGGGCACATATTGCATGGAGCACTGAGTGTTTTGCATAAACAATGAATTTTGGAACACTGAAAAGAAATAAAATAAAATAAAATAAAATGGAAAAAACCAATATGTATACAAAAAATAAGGTTAAATAGAACAAAGGGATAAGATATGACTATAACAATGGAAATTTAAAAAAGATTTTAAAAAAGGTATTGATAAGATAGAATAGTTTAAAAACGTTAAAATAGGAATGAGGAAAAATTTAAAAAATAGAATAAGAAAAAATAAAACTAAAAAAATTTAACTTTGAAAGACTAAAGGACCATGAGAAAAAAAGCCATGAATTCTGTGTTGCTTTCATCTATCTCTGGAGTTCTTCAGTTCTCATTAATTGATGAACTTGTTCTTGGCTTGATGTTTTTGTGATCTTCTGGGAGAGAGGTCTGTTGCTGAGATTTTCAAATGTCATTGCCTGAGGTGGAATTGCACCACCCTTGCCAGGGACCAGGCTAAGTAATCTGCTTGGGTTCGTTATTGGTAGCTTTTGCTCCCTGTACCCTTTCCGTAGAACTTTGGAGAATGGAAATGAAAATGAAAGCCTCCCAATCTCTGGTCCCATGGCAGCTGAGAGCCCAGGGCCCCACTCCTCAACATGCCCTCAGAGAAAAGCAGCCAATCCCTCCTATCTCCCTGGTCTCTGGCCACACTCTGAGCTCACCCAGCCGGTGACCGAGCATTTTTATCTCTGGCGCAGGGCCCTGTTTGGAGTCTCAAAATCCAGCTGATTCCTGCAGTATGCTCCCATGATGCTTCTCCCAGAGGACGAAGGTGAGTCTCCCTGGATCTGCCACTTGTGGTGTCCCTGCCCAAAGAACAGTGGCCCGACTTACCTTAAGGTAAGCCCAAGATGAGAGCACACTCCTTAGGCTCTGTCTCTATAACTGGCTTCACTGCTCTGATACCTTGGAGCTCTATTGCACTCAGACACCCCTGATCTTTCTGTGTCCCCACGGGTCCTGAGACTACACTGTCCTGGCAATGGCTCCATCCCCCACTTAGCCTGTGGAGCGACATCCCTCAGAGAAGAGTTCTAAAAGTTCTGATTTTGTTCTCCACTGTTCTCCCACTTGCTTGGAGCCAACTCCTCCACTCACAGTCTATCTTCCCATCACTTCGGATTCACTTCTCTGCACGTCCTACCTTCCAGAAAGTGGTTGATTTTCTGTTCCTAGAATTTCTGCTCTTCTTCTCTTCTATCTTTGGTTGAGTTTGTATGTGTTCAGAATGGTTTGATAACTATCTAGCTGAACTCCTGGGACCTGATGATATTTTGGTCTTCTACTCCTCTACCATCTTGCTCCTCCCTTCTCTTTTAATACTTCTGATAAGATGGGTCTGCTAGGAACAAATTCTGTTTTTATTTATTGAGAAATGTCTTTACTTTGCCTTACTTTTGTTGACTAAAAAATAGTTGGTTGGTAATTTTTATTTTGTGCTCTCTGAGTATGTTACCCTGCTGCTTTCTAGCCTCAGTCGATTCTGCTGAGAAGTTAGTCATGAATGTTATTGTAGTTCCCTTGCAAGTGATGAGTTATTTTTCTTTTGGTGCATTCAATATTTTCTCTTAATCGTTGGCTTTCAGTCTTTTTACTCCCATGTATGTGTTCATGGATCTTTTTGTATTTCATTGGAGCTCATTGAACTTCTTGAACATGTAGATCAATGTTTTCAATAAACTTGGGACCTTTTCAGCTACAATTTTTTGAATACTTTTTCTGCTTTTCTCTTTTGTTTTTTGTTTTTTGTTTTTTTTTGGTTCTCCTGTTACATGTATTTTGGTTTGTTCAATAGTGTCCCATATTTCTCTGTCTCTGTTTTTTCTATCCTCTCTCTATATTCTTTGGCTTGCATAATCGCAACTAATCTATCTTTATGTTTGCTGATTCTTTTTTCTTTCAATTCAAATCCTCTATTAAGCCCCTCTGATGAATTATTTTATTTGTTGTGCTTTTTAAAACCAGAATTTTCATTTAAAAAGCGATTTGTTGATATTTTCTTTATGTTGACACTGTCACATACCTTCCTTTACTTTGTAATTGTACTATCCATTAGTTATTTGAAAATATTTAAATGACTACTTTGAAGTTTTTTTTTCAATGTATGAGTCATTCTTTCTCGTTTCTTTGCTTATCATATATATATATGTATATATATATTTGAAACTGAATATTTTAGATGATTTATTGCAACAATTTTGAGTATTAGTTCCCACATCCTGGAGCTTGTTTACTTGTTTATTGACTCATTTTAGAGAAATCTCTTTCTTCCCCTGCAATATGAAGTGTCTGATGCTGCTCCTCATAGGGGAAGCTTGGCAGGGCTTTTTTTGTCTCTGTATTTCTCTTGTCACAGCCAGCTCTTAAATTCTACCAAACGTTGGCTGATTGATCTATTGCTTTCAGCGATGTCTTGGGACACAGTTTGCTTTAAAAACTGATCCAATAATCTGGAAGAAATGGATGCATTCCTAGAGACATATAAACTACCACAACTGGACCAGGAAGAAATAGAAAACTTTAACAGACCCATAACCAGTAAGGAGTTGAAACAGTCATCAAAAATCTCCAAACAAACAAAAGCCCAGGGCCAGATGGCTTCCCAGGGGAATTCTACCAAACCTTTAAAGAAGAATTAATTCCTATTCTCCTGAAACTGTTCCAATAAAATATAAATGGAAGGAAAACTTCCAAACTCATTTTATGAGGCCAGCATCACCTTGATCCCAAAACCAGACAAGGATCCCATCAAAAAAGAGAATTACGGACCAATATCCTTGATGAACACAGATGCAAAAATTCTCACCAAAATACTAGCCAATAGGATCCAACAGTATATTAAAATGATTATTCACCACGACCAAGTGGGACTTATTCCAGGGCTTCAATTTTGGTTCAACATTCACAAATCAATCCATGTGATACAATACATCAATAAAAGAAAGAACAAGAACCATATGATACTCTCAATAGATGCTGAAAAAACATTTGACAAAGTGCAGCATCCCTTTCTGAACAAAACTCTTCAAAGTGTAGGGATAGAGGTTACATACCTCAATATCATCAAAGCCATCTATGAAAAACCCACTGCAAATATCATTCTCAATGGAGAAAAACTGAAAGCTTTTCCGCTAAGGTCAGGAACACGGCAGGGATGTCCATTATCACCACTGCTATTCAACATAGTACTAGAAGTTGTAGCCTCAGCAATCAGACAACAAAAAGAAATTAAAGGCACCCAAATTGGCAAAGAAGAAGTCAAACTATCACTCTTTGCAGATGATATGATATATGTGGAAAACCCAAAAGACTCCACTCCAAAACTGCTAGAACTTGTACAGGAATTCAGTAAAGTGTCAGGATATAAAATCAATGCACAGAAATCAGTTGCATTTCTTTACACCAAAAACAAGGCAGAAGAAAGAGAAATTAAGGAGTCAATCCCATTTATAATTGCTTCAAAACCATAAGATACTTAGGAATAAACCTAACCAAAGAGGCAAAGAATCTATTCTCAGAAAACTATAAAGTACTCATAAAGAAATTGAGGAAGACACAAAGAAATGGAAAAATGTTCCATGCTCCTGGATTAGAAGAACAAATATTTGAAAATGTCTATGCTACCTAAAGCAATCTACACATTTAATGCAATCGCTATCAAAATCCCATCCATTTTTTTCAAAGAAATGGAACAAATAATCCTAAAATTTATATGGAAGCAGAAAAGACCTTGAATAGCCAGAGGAATATTGAAAAAGAAAAGCCAAAGTTGGTGGCATCACAATTCTGGACTTCAAGCTCTATTACAAAGCTGTCATATCAAGACAGTATGGTACTAACACAACAGACACATATCAGTGGAACAGAATAGAGAGCCCAGAAATAGACCCTCACCTCTATGGTCAACTAATCTTTGACAAAGCAGGAAAGAATGTCCAATGGAAAAAAGACAGCCTCTTCAACAAATGGTGTTGGGAAAATTGGACAGGCATATGCAGAAAAATGAAATTGGACCATTTCCTTACACCACACACGAAAATAGACTCAAAATGGATGAAGGACCTCAATGTGAGAAAGGAATCCATCAAAATCCTTGAGGAGAGCACAGGCAGCAACCTCTTCGACCTCAGCTGCAGCAACTTCTTCCTAGGAACATCGCCAAAGGCAAGGGGAGCAAGGGCAAAAATGAACTATTGGGATTTCATCAAGATCAAAAACTTTTGCACAGCAAAGGAAACAGTTAACAAAACCGAAAGACAACTGACAGAATGGAAGAAGATATTTGCAAACGACATATCAGATAAAGGGCTAGTATCCAAAATCTATAAAGAGCTTAGCAAACTCAACACCCAAAGAACAAATAATCCAATCAGGAAATGGGCAGAGGACATGAACAGACATTTCTGCAAAGAAGACATCCAGATGGGCAACAGACACATGAAAAAGTGCTCCACATCACTTGGCATCAGGGTAATACAGATCAAAACCACAATGAGATACCACCTCACACCACTCAGAATGGCTAAAATTAACAAGTCAGGAAATGACAGATGCTGGCGAGGATGCAGACCAAGAGGAACCCTCCTACACTGTTGATGGGAATGCAAGCTGGTGCAACCACTCTGGAAAACAGTATGGAGGTTCCTCAAAAAGTTGAAAATAGAGCTACTCTATGACCCAGCAATTGCACTACTGGGTATTTACCCTAAAGATACAAACGTAGTGATCCGAAGGGGCATGTGCACCCGAATGTGCAGCAATGTTCACAATAGCCAAACTATTGAAAGAACCTAGATGTTCATCAACAGATGAATGGATAAAGAAGAAGTGGTATATATATACAATGGAATACTATGCAGCCATCAAAAGAAATGAAATCTTGCCATTTGCTATGATGTGGATGGAACTAGAGGATATTATGCTTAGTGAAATAAGTCAATCAGAGAAAGACAACTATCATATGATCTCCCTGACATGAGGAAGTGGAGATGCAACATGGGGGGTTTGGGGGGTAGGAGAAGAATAAACGAAACAAGATGGGATTGGGAGGGAGACAAACCGTAAGAGACTCTTAATCTCCCAAAACAAACTGAAGGTTGCTGGGGGGAGTGAGGTCGGGAGAGGATGGTGGGGTTATGGACATTGGGGAGGGTATGTGCTATGGTAAGTGCTGTGAAGTGTGTAAACCTGGTGATTCACAGATCTGTACCCCTGGGGCTAATAATGCATTATATGTTTATAAAAAAATAAAAAAATTTAAAAAAAATCTGATCCAAAAAATTTGGGCTTTTTTGAAAGGATAGTTTCTGAGTCAGTGTTTGATATATCTTCTGACACCAGAAAGGCCCCTCCCAGCTGTCTCTTTTCCTGTTTCTCTTAAGCAAACCATGCAGTTTATAGTTTAACCTATATCTCCAGTGAGTATCAATTTCATCCCAATTGTCTTTCACTGCACCTAGATTGCTTTTGAGAGCACCTTTAGACTTGAACTTCTCATGCTCTGTTGGAACTGAAGTCAGTTCTTTTGGGGAACTGCTTCACCCTGTGTGCAAAATCTCTGAGCTTCTCCCTGTGGACAAAATCTCTGAGCCACAGGTTTGGTGTTGAGGGTACACTTTTCTGAGTAACCATCCCACTTTAGGAGCTAAGCCCTTCATGGAGAGGGGGGCAGTAGTCCTGGGTCTCCTTGGCCTTCCCCCTCTGATGTGGGACCTCCACATCATAAGCCAGGGAAAGGGCACCTGGTGTCCCAATATTCTCAGTGGCCTTGAGGTAAAACCTCCCTTTCATGAGTGGGGTCTGGGCAGAGGAACAGAGCCCCAACTATCAACTCGAGTTTGGAAAATGTGGCATATCTTCCATCTTCAAGGAGACGTATTTAATTTCTAGCATCAGAATCAAGGCAAAGTTGGCAAGACTGGTCTATAAAAAGAATTAGCATTCTGAGGAGTTCTTAGATTCAGGAAATGGGATCCCCAGGAGACAGGTACTAAACTTTCTGCTAATCTGGGTAACTAGGTTTTAGTGTTACATTGGAGCTGTTTCCAGGATGATCAAGACTACTCTACTCTCTTCCTCTAATAAGTACCTCTTTTTTCATAATCACAAGTAGATTATTGTTCACACCCCAGACTTCTTAGGACAATACCAGTTGTAAAAGATTGTTGCATCCTCTTGATTTTCATAACTTCCTACCTGCTTCCTACTAGAATCCTTGTATCTTAAGCTGGAAGACTAGCTTATAGCCATAGTCCCTTACGTATTTTCCAGTATGTGGCTATCTTTTATTTCATATGGATTCTGATTGTGTTAAAATGAATTTCCTTGTCCCACTAGCTTGTCTCATTATGAGATGTAGAGTTTGGAAATGTCAGCCCATGGAGCTCTTCTCATCTATTTCTACTCCCAGTTGAATAACATTGCAGAAAATGGTATCAGTACTAATTGGGAAGAGAATAAAACATCCCAGGTGCCTTTGAAATTAACTCTGCATCAACCAAGTCAAACTTCAAAGGTTAAAAACCTGGTCTGGGTTGAAGGATTTTTTCTAATATATTTTGTCCATATGACTTTGCAATTGTTTATAGATTTTTATCTGCCATTTGGCTGGTAGAATTTTTCATAGAATTCATATCATAGATGAATACTGCATGTTTCTAGGGTTATTGAAACTTGCATTTCTCGTTGGATTTTCATTAAGGTTTCTATAGTCGGGAAAGGAGGTAAAAAAAAAATTAGAGATTGGTAGTTTTCTACCATGCTAACTATAAAATCTAGATTTGGATACTCTCTTATGGCAGAGATGAGAGTATTCCCAGGAGCCTTACAGTTCAGTTGAGTCATGTGGCTAATTATGGCTAGTGGGTTATGGGGTAGAAATGACATGTGTCATTTCTGAGATGAAGCTTAGAAGAGGCCACATGAAAAATCTCCAGCTCTTATTTCTTTCCTATGTTGACCAAGAAAGCCATATAAAAGAGTCTCCATTACACAATGGACTCCTGGAGTAAAGGAGAAAAGGCCCCACTGATCCAAGTGATGGGAGCTCCCTTTCAAGTATTGAGTAACAATAAAATTTTTGTTTTTTGTTTTGTTTTGTTTGTAGAAGCCAATGAGACTTTTGGGTGGTGTATTACTGCAGTTACTTTTTCTGACTAAAATGTATTCTTTCTACATTCCAAAAATCAGTTTCCTTCAAGGAGTTGATGATAAAATAAAAATCCAGATGATCTGGTGGCTTTGAATTCAAAGTTGAATATGTTATGTATCTTTAGTAATTGAAAATGTGGAGTGGTGACTGGGTGTGTCAGTCAGTTAAGCATTTGACTCTTGATTTCAGCTGAGGTCATGATCTTAGGGCCCTGAAATCTAGCCCCACATCAGCCTCCATGCTTAATGGGGAGTCTGCTTGAGATACTCTCTCTTCCTCTTCCCCTCCTACCACTTGGGTGCTTTCTCTCTCAAATTAACAAACAAATAAATAAACCTTTAAAAAAAGTGAACAGAGATGGCAGGAAAGTTATTCTTAAAAGGACAGGATAGTGTTTTTTTAACATGCCTCCTGCTATATATTAACCTTGCTTTTTAACAAATCCAGTAGTGAGGTAAATATGTTTATCAGAGTTTATTCTCCAAGTATAGGAGGGACCTCTTGGTTTAAATGATGGGATTCTTTTACTTGAAAATGTTTGAGTGATTCCTTTGATTTTGCTGGCTGGTGGTTATTATTTATTGACATCTCCCTATTATGTCTAGTCAATATGTGATGAGAGATTGCACCGATAATCACAGGTATTAACCAAAATCTTTACCCCTCTCTCCTTTTTTTTTTTTTTGTTTGTTTGTCTGCCTTTTGGTGTTTATTCTGCTTTTATTTTTTAATTTTTTTAAAGATTTTATTTATTTGACAGACAAAGATCACAAGTATGCAGAAAGGCAGGCGGGGGAGGGGATGCAGCCTCCCTGCTGAGCAGAGACCACCCCCCTATATGGGGCTCGATCCCAGGACCCTGAGATCATGACCTGAGCCGAAGGCAGAGGCTTAACCCACTGAGCCACCCAGGCGCCCCTATTCTGCTTTTAACACCTCAGCCAGAAGGCTGGAAAAGAAACGAGAGAAAATTAAACTCTTTTCCTACACACTGATTGTTCTGATTTTTAAAGGGTATACCTCATATATTTATGAGTTCCAGGAATGTGTGACTGTGTATGAGAGAGAGAGAAAGACAGAGGATTAAAGGTATGATTTTAAAGGTATGCACATTCTCTGAGCATAGAAATTTAGGGTTGTTTCTGTTGCTATAAGAGACTATCAGGAAACAAGAACAATGAAAAGAGCAACAAAAAAACCCATCAATTTAATATTTACAAAATATTGACCCCACTAAATTTGAAAGAAGCTGAAATTGATAAATACCAAAGTTTTAAGAAAAATGCTGATTAATTGTATATAGAGAGACATAAGGTCTGATGGCTAGATTTGTAATCTATCTAGTGGATGATAATGTCAGTCAATGATATGAACATGGTTGAGAGATGGGGGAGTTTTTGGGGGGTAGGTCAAGAGTTCTGTTAATATTTGTTAGCTTAAGAAGATATAATTATAGGTGGTTATTTCATTTTAGTCCTCTTTTTTTGGGTCCTCTAATTTTTTTTAAAGGATGCTTTAATAGTAAAAATAAGTTAATGACCAAAGAAAATATGTAGGTTACATTCCGAGTTCTGTGTCTGGGACATCTGCTGGTTCTAAGGCTCCATCCCAGCCTGGGCTTGGCCCTATCCAAGAAGGAGGAATGTTGCTTGAGGAGCCTGGGATGAGCTTCCTGTGGTTTTTTAGATGCTTCTTGCTGAGTGGAAGGGCAGGGCATGTAACTTAGGTTGCCAAGATGGTGCTAAATACCTCCATTTGGTACAGGGTGGCTTGATGGATGGTTTTGAATTTTTTAAAATGTTTCTCAACTTGAAAATATTTCCAAGTTCCATCTTTTTCATGGGAATTTATTGAACATAAGTAAGTCAAATGTTTTTCTCATTAACTAGAGGACTTAATCATGTAGCATGACAAAAGAAAGAAAGACAGAAAAGATTCACAATTCCCAAGAGTGGGCAATTCCCTTGAAGGGGTGGATTTTTCAGTGAAGCTGTTTGTTTGGCCTGGGTTTTTTCTGAGTTTATTGTTCTCCTCTCTTTGGAGTGCAGTTGCTACCTTGCGTGTTTCTGACTACCTTCCTTAACCCTATCACTTTTTCTCAGGCTTGTGCTCAGAATACAGGGCCATCCAAGGGGCCTCCAGCAAATACCCTTTGCCTCTCAACTCCTTTTTAGAAAGGTAAATTCTCTTACAAGGAAAAATGAAGTTATGTAAGGATAGCCTGTGTACAATGTAGACTAATCCAGTTAACTCAGGTCATAGTGATTTATGCTTTTTTGTTTGCTTGCCTGTTTCAACTGTTGCTGTTGAAAACTCGTACAGAAGAACTTAGTTATTTTCCTACTTTGGTAAATAGATTGTTTTTTTTTTTCTATGGCAAATGAGAATTGTGCTTGTGCAAAATAAGTCAATCAAAGACAGACAATTATCATATGATTTCTCTGATATGAGGAATTTGAGAGGCAGGGTTGGGGGTTGTTCAGGGAAAGGAGGGAAAAATGAAACAAGTTGGGACCAGGGAGGGAGACATAAGAGACTCTTATTCTCAGGAAACAAACTGAGTGTGGCTGGACAAGGTGGGGAGGGATAGAATGGCTGGGTTATGGACACTGGGAACTGTATGGGCTATGGTGAGTGCTGTGAATTGTGTAAGACTGATGATTCACAGACTTGTACCCATGAAAGAAATTATACATTATATGTTAATTAAAAAAATTTTAGATCCACAAAAAAAAAGAGTTGTGCTTGTGTCACAATGTAAATACGTAAGGGGTAGGCAATAAGTAGCGATAGGACATACACAAAACATATTTTTAAATATTTCTTCCACAAACTATTCATTTATATATTACTAAATGCTTGTTATATATTGCTATTCAACTGAATAGCAATTCTGAATTCAGAATTATTTTTAGGAATAGTAGAGAATGTTAAGATTAAGTGTCTGATCTTGGATTGCTTATGAACCAGATGGAAAGAAGACATGCAGTTGGGAAAATAACTACCAATACCTGGAAAAATATGACAAGTGCCATGTGATCCAAGAAGAGAGAAATGACGGCAGGAGTTCAGTAAGTATATAGTCCTGATGCATAGCATGATCTGAGAAAACTTCTTGGAAGAAATGGAATTAGACCAGAGATTTGAAATCTGAATTAGTGGAGTGGACAGTGGGGAAGAAGTTTTCAGGGAAGGAAGAAGCAAAGGCATTGAGATAATAAAGTACAATACATGTTTGAGCGGGGCAGGGCAGCACTGCAATGAACAGATATTCTTGTTTGGAGCAGAAACCCTCCCACCCTGGTCACTAATCCTATTAACCAAAGCATTCATGGAATTAAAGTAGAGTAAGGTCTACTTACTCTTAGAAGGGTTCCTTACCCTTCTAAATCTGAATCAGTTTCCTTTTTTATAAAATGAAGTTAATCATATCGACCAGCCATGGATGCTGTAAGGATTAAATGAGATACAAAACTAAAAAGAAGGTTCTAAGCAGGGTTCCTCAAACTGTATCATCCCTCTTCACTCAATTCCTTGAGTTCTGCTTAATTCCAGTGCCACTACACCATAAAGAAATCTGCTACTCCCTTTTATAGATCATATAAATTGGACTATTATTGCATTTCTTTAGACCAGTTTCTAGTCATTTTCTAGTTTAGGAGAATTTTCTTGGCATAAGTCATCTGTATGTGAAAGGATACCAATGTTACAGTTAAGAGCTTTAAATGAATAAATAACTAGTGCAGGGTGACTAGAGCCTAACAGCTAATAGGGAATAGTTGGAGATAAGAAAGCATTCTTTTCTTTTTGTAGTTATATCAACATCTTCTGTGATATAAATTTCCCTGTAAACAATAGGGAAAATATATGCCATTACTCTGAGGAATTCATTTAAAAACCGATTGCTGTTACATTTGATCCATAGGGGAAGATGACTCAGGTCTGGGAAGAAGTGGCACCATATTATGTCTAATCTCCTTGCCATATTAGAATGTTTATACCAGCTTGAGTGGTTGTGATGGGGTCGTCTACATCATTTGGTTCTTGTCCTTGTGACTCACTGTTTCTGCTGTGGGGTTAACTCCCTGCAGTGGAAAAGGGAGGAATTACTTGCCAGACCATATGGAGTATAAAAGAGCAGATTGACTGAGGTTTAGGTGGAAGCTGAAAGCACATAACTTAAGCTTCCCAAAGGATAACCTTGGAAAACTCTTTTAAATAACATCGTCACAGAGGTGTCTAATTTTCAAGATTTATCTTGAAACCTTAAGATTCCAAAGTTAGTTTATGCAAAAATATTGAGAGGACAACTGATACATGGGTATGTAGTTTCACTGCCTTTTCTAAAGTTTCCAGTTTGGAGAATCTAGAAAAAAGAATGCTTTCCTTTGATTTGTTGTAATTCTGCCTAGTCTAGGGGATCTAACCACGGCCATAGGTGCATTGGAGATTCTTGGTCTTCATCTCTGTAAACTGGGTTTCTGTAGTCCTATATTGGACAAGCTAACATTAAAGATTGTGAATGAGCCAATGAAACTGGAAAACTGGAAATGCATATGTTTCCAAGTGGGATTAGAGAATGCTCCTCCTGGCATCTAACCTCAACAACCCATAGATTTACTGATTAATGGTGGCCTTAAATCTACAGTGTACCTGGATTATATTTAGAACTATTACAGAAAAAGGTATCTTCTTTCTCTAACTCATTAGTGAATGAGTTATTAATTTGCTCAAACTTATTGAGCAACTACTGTGTACCAGGTGTGTGTTAGATGATAGGAATAGAAAAATTAACAGGACAGAGTCTTGTGGAAAGTTATAGTCTAGTGGAGATCTGTGTGTAAACAGTTATAGAACTGTGTGAGAAGTGTTATGAAAAAAAATCTGTAGTGAGTTATGGTAGCAAAGAGGAGAAAGCATTTAAATCTGCTGATGTTTGGAGGGACAGGTCAGAAAAGGTTCTGTAGAAGAGCTAATCCTATAGGAGGTCTGGTAGGATGGGTAGGAGGAGGCAGGTACTAAAGACAGATGGAAAGGCATGAGCCCATGGGTATGGGTTGGAGAATAATATGTTAGGTTATTAAAGGTATTAGCCCTCACCTCTTTTAATTCCTATAGGGTAAATAATCCAATTCAAAATGAGGCAGAAATATCATCTGAGAGATCTTCAAATTAATTGGCTGATAGGTCTCAAAAGTTAACGAGGAATGAGAAAAAAGAAATAAACTTCCAAGTTAGAACACAAGCAAGCAAGAGTGGAATGACTTAGGGGGTCCTTGCAGGAAACCTAGCATACTTGGAAGAGATGAACTGATTCATAAAAGGACTATTTCAGGTCCAAGTTAAGGGAATCAACAAAGGATAGTGAAGCACCTAGGAACTAGTGACAGCAGGAAACCACTACTGCTTTGGGGTCTGAAAGGACAAGGTGAGAAAATGGTGTTCTTGCAGCCCAGTGAGAGCTAGAGCCATGCAAGAGAAGAAACAGCTGTTCAAGAGCAATGCCTGTGAAGAAACACAGCTTCTGTCAAAATTACTAAGAGGCAAGAAGGGAGCAAGGAATGAATACCCCAAACTCAGCTTCCTCTACCCTCTGATATTGGTCAAATCAGTGGCAACCAGAGGACAAGAGAGCCGAGATGACAAATTCCCTAGACACTAGCCCTTAGATTGCTTCCCAGCCTCCAATACCACTTTATGTGTTTATTTATATATATAAATTAAAGTGGTCCCAATGACACACCATTGGATCACATTGCCCCTGGCTAGAACCAAACTGAATTCTCTGACTCCCACAACAAACTTTCTGTTGCTACTATTAAAACACTAATCTCATTCTTCCTCAGGGTCTAACTGGTCATATACATGTCAATGTCCCCATTAGGTTGTTAAATTTTATAGAGAATGCTTGTGCTATACCTCCCAGAGTCCCTGTTCCTCTTTAGGACCAAGTCATTCATTTCCCTAGATGCTGGGAATATTGGGTGTTGATGGCTCATAGCTGTGTCCTTCATTGGGAACTGTCCTCCTCCTAGTGGGCAGCTTGGATTCAAGGACTGGACAATGCAGGGGTACAAAAACTTAACCCCCTTGCTTTAATTGGAACCACTCTGTAGGCCCATCCATCTCCAGAATTCCCCATGGAATTGTCAGAGGCCTTTTTTTGTGGGGGACTGTGTAGCCCACTGTTCAATCTTGCTTCCTTCAGTGTTTCATAAGTGTTACTCTCAGGAGCACTTCCCAGTAAATCTTCTGCAGGTAATACTTCCTTATTTACTTGTGTTTTCCTGTATTCCTAGTATAGTGTTTTGCACATTCTAAGATATTAAATCAAAGATGATTGTTGAATCAAAGGAATGATTCAACAAACATTGAATGATTCAATGATTCTTTCATTCATTTACTGAGGTATAATTTACATAATAAAAATTCAGTTTTAGGGGCGCCTGGGTGGCTCAGTGGGTTAAAGCCTCTGCCTTCCGGCTCAGGTCATGATCCCAGAGTCCGGGGATGCATCAGGCTCTCTGCTCAGCAGGGAGCCTGCTTCCTCCTCTCTCTGCCTGCCTCTCTGTCTGCTTGCCTACTACTGTCTGTCAAATAAGTAAATAAAATCTTTGAAAAAAAAATTCAGTTTTATTAAGTATACATTTGATGTGTTTTGAAAAATGTATAAAATCACTTAACCCCTGTCAAAATACAGAACCAAAATATACAAGCAAAATAAGGGTAAATTCATCACCACAATTTTTTTCATTGTCCTTTGCAGCTAATCTTCTTAACACCAAACCTCTGACAATCACTGATGTTTTCTGTACCTGTAGTTTGACTTTTCTAGAACACCATATAATGGAATCATATAATATTCAGTCTTTTGTATCTAGCTTTTTCACTCAGCACAATGCTTTTTATTTTTTTAAGTCATGAGGTACATATACTAAAGTTTACCTTTTATAGGTGTAAAGTTCTACATGAATTTTGAAAAACAATATAGTTATGTACCCACTGCCATAATCAAGACAGAATATTTTTATCACATCAATTATTTATGTATTTATTCATTGAAAATATGCCATATGTAAGTGTAAAATGCTATCTCATTGTGGACATAATTTTCATTTTCCTGAGAAATAATGATATTGAATATTTTTTCAAGTGCTTATTTGCCATTGATATTTTTTCTGTAGTGAAGTCTTAGGCCAAATCGTTTGTTTACCTTACCTATTTTCAAATTGTGTAGGAGTGGGATTATTTTTCTTATTTTGCAGCTTTGAGAATTAATCTCAGAATTAATTTGTTGAACAAATTTTGACATGCTATACTTTCATTTTAATTTAATTCAAATATCTTCTAATTCATTATTTTACTTTCATTTTTGACTTGTAGGTTATTTAGACATGTGTTGTTATTTTCCATGTTTGGGGATCTTTAGATCCTTTCTTTTTTAAAATTTTAATTTAATTAATTAGTTAATTAATTTTATTTATTTTAATTATGTTTAGTTAGTCACTGTATAGTACATTGTTAGTTTTTGATGTAGTGTTCAAAGATCCCTTTCTTCTATGGATTTCTAGTTTCATTATTATGTTTGGAGAATATTCTTTCTCTTATTTAATCCTTTTAAATTAGTTACTCTATGGCTCAGAAAATGATCTTGGCGAATGTCTATGTTTATTTGAAGAGTGTGTATTTTGCTGTTGTTAGATAGAATATTCTTTTTTTTTTTTTTTAAGATTTTACTTATTTATTTGAGGGAGAGAGCACAAACAGGACAGTGAGAGAACAGACTCCCTGCTGAGTAGGGAGTCCAATGCAGGGCCATTCTCCGCACACTGAGATCATGATCTGAGCCAAAGGTAGAGGCTTAACTGAGTGAGCCACCCAGGTACCCCAAGCTCTAGTATTTTCTTTCTTGGCATCCTATTTGTTCCCTTCATAGCATTCCTTAAATAGATGTTTGTTTATCTGGTTTTTGAGTTTCTCCCTTACTAGAATGTGAGCTTTATTAGGGTTAATTTAGTGCTCTATCACCAGTGTCCAGCACAATGGCTAGAGTGTAGTCAGTACTCAATAGAATTAGGTTTCTTTTCCACCTCAGTTTGTCTTCATTCTAACATTTATCAAAGACAAGAGTGCCCCTTTTCTAATTTATACTTGTGGACTAAAAATTGAAATATGTGACATTTAAATGATGAAAAGCAGATTTCAGTCTGGTAAGTCAGGAGAGACTGGTATGACCTCAAGAAGTCCTGGCTACCCTTAACTCCATGGTGGTCCAGCTGCGAGATGCTGTAAAAACCACTAGCCTTCTCTGGACTTTTGTTGTCTTGTTTGTACAATAATACATTTAAATCTATTAAAGGAGGCCAGAAATTAAACAGATTACTTATAATCACACAATGAAACAAACATCAGAATACAAAGCAGAATAAAAATACAAATACAAAACAAATATAAGTGTTTAGAAATTTATCTCAATGCAAATTGAGTTTTAAAATAATAATATATTGCCTGGAATTCATGTCTAAATTATTGCCTTGGTAATTTTGCTAGAGAAGACAAAAATGCTTTTTTCCATAGTTTACAAAACCATAAGAGAAAAATCTGAACTTATAAAGTAGACGGGGTACTGGTTTTTAAAGTGATTTGTAACCAGATACTATAAATAACCTATGTCATTAAATATATTTAAAACACCTTATTGTAAAGATTTTACCTATGCAATGCTTTATAAGAACACATATTGAGAGGCATTCCCAACTTATGCATGTTTGAAGAATCAGAGCATCCCATGAACATAGCCCTGAACTCTGAAAACTTTAAAAATATAAAATACTATTCAAAAAAGAATTCTAAACTATTTTTTTGAAGAGATATCTCATTGTGGTTATGGATTCTAAACTTTAAATCATCTTATTTCAACTCTGCTTATTTTTTGACCTATATGCATTATTTTCTTCTCTTTCAAGCTTGACTCATATTTTTCATAGTTTATTTTTGCAAATAGACCATTGACACAAAGCACTACATTTACTGATAACAGTGGATTCTTCTGAATCTTTTTATACCCTAATTGATAAAATGTCCCTTTGGTATAGAGTGCAATGCAGTTTGCTCAGGGTAGGCATGAAGAAGTCAGGATATCTGTCCTTATCCAGTTTTCTGGCCATTACATCTCATTTGGAAATAAGTCTCCTACAAGTAGTTAAATCTATTCCTGGGGAACCACTCTTCCTTTATGTTTTATCTTTTCTTTATTTCTTTCTTTTCCTTCTTTTCTTTCTTTCTCTTTCTTTCTTTCCTTTTTTCCTTCCTTCTTTCCTTCCTTCCTTCCTCTCTCTTTCTTTTCTTTCTTTTTCTTTCTTTCTTTCTTTCTTTCTTTCTTTCTTTCTTTCTTTCTTTCTTTCTTTCTTTCTTTCATCTTTCTTTCTCCTCCTCCTCCTCCTTCTTCTCCTCATTCTTCCTCTTCCTCCTCCTCCTCCTCCCCTTCTTCTTCTCCTCATCCTCTTCCCCTCCTCCTCCCCCTTCCCTTCCCCAGCCTTCTCCTCTTCCTCCTCCTCCTCCTTCTTTTTTTTTTTTTTAAATTACATCATGCACATAGTTTGACATGAGATCTTGAAGGCAATGGTTTCCTGTGGCAATGGTGACTTCCCTGTCACAGGAAGGGTTTAGTTGGGTGTAGATGCGTAGCCATTTGGAACCACTCTTCCATTCAAGAATAAATATTTATTAAAATACTTCCTTTGCCGGCGCTGAGATACTCACTAGGAGTTCAAAGGTAGAACTGCGTGGGGTGCCTGCATGGTGCAGTTGGTTAAGCATCCAACTCTTGGTTTCTGCTTAGGTTGTGATCTCAGGGTCTTGATATCCAGTGTTGCTCAGTGTGGAGTCTGCTTAAGATGTTCTCCGTCTCCCTCTGCCCCTCCACACTGTGTGCTCTCTTTCTCAAATAAGTAAGTACATCTTAAAAGAGAAAAGAAAGTCATGCTCTTAAAAAGGGTCCATTTTAGGTGTCAGACAAACAGCTTTAAATCAAGTGCTGATTATTCTAATGGAAAATAGTTCAACTATCTACCTATTGCATGGTCTAGAAGACCTTTAAAAACACTGACTAATTTCTGAGAGTCTAAAAAGTCCCCTGCAAGCTTTCTAGAAGGATTATTAAAGAACAAAAGTGAGAATGGTCTTTAAACCCAGACAAACCTGGACTAGAAATCTGACTATACCACCTCGGAGCTTTGTGAATCTTGGGCAAGTCCCTAAACTTTCTGAAGCTTAGTTTTTTTTTTTTTAATATCTTTAAAAAGGGAATATTTTGAAGAGGACTAAATGGGATAATACATATAAATCCCCAGGACCAATTAGGTATGGTAGAGTGGAGGCATGTTTAATGAAACTGGAGATCGGATTTGAGCAGATACTTCAGGGTCTTCTTTTGTCCTCTTTCGAAAGAGAGAGAATTGGGAGGATGCATTAGGAAGGATGTTTTATACTAAAGAAGTAAAGGGGAAGAAAGATGTGAAGATCTAGGGGAACACTACAATGAACTGTGACAGGCAATAAACTGTACAGCCTGAGCCAGCTCTGAAGGCAGTGAAGCTCAGCAAGAGAATCTTGTGTGCACACAAAGAAGATCACGACATTCAATGTGTCCAAGTGTACGTGCCTGATGACCATTTTAAAACCGCTCTCTGTTCACAGCCTCAGAGAACCTGTAAAAGTTAATCTCAGTAGTCTTTATTTTGGAGAGAAAGTTTTTAAAAAAAATACTTTATTGTTTTATTTATTATTTCTCACTAAGGAAAGAACAGTGCATTCCTTACCTAGTCTTAAATGGTTAGCAGCTAGCTCTTTGTGAGGCACTTGAGTAATAGTAATCAGTTTTGGGGGCACCTGGGTGGCTCAGTCGGTTAAGCATCTGCCTTTGGCTCAGGTCATGATCCCAGGATCCTAGGATCCAGCCTTTCATCGGGCTACCTGCTCATTGAGGAGTCTGTTTCTCCCTCTCCCTTTGCCCCACCTCTTGCTTGTGCTCTCTCTCTCTCAAATAAATAAATAAATAATCTTTAAAAAAATAGCTCACTTTGTAGTATTGTAAGTTGTAAATGTTTTTACATGGGTGATCTCATTTTTGTCATTCCCATTTTACAGATAAGGAAATTGAGTTTCAGAAATTACTTGTCTGAAGTCATGTATTTGGTATGTGTTAAAGTAGAGATGAACTCTGGTCTTTCCCATCATACTGCACATAAATGGGTCATGCCTCAGATTAGATCAGAATTTTCAATAAAATAAAATTAAAATTGGATTAATATCTGCCATTCTATTTTATATCAGTCTTAAATATGAGTATATAATCTTATAAAAGATCATTTAATTTACCCCTGCTGATCAATTTCTATTCTACTCAGTTTTTATGTTCTATAAATATGATATTACTAAAAACTTATGGAATTTCATGAGCTAATGAGATTGGACAAACAACTCACTCAAAACACACATATGAATACCCCTAGGCACTTATTTAAATATAAGAACTGTATGCAATAATTAATTTAAGCAACAAATATCTACTTATTATATTATTAGTAAGTTACTTTCAAATACTCCAATACAAATGGTTTGATGTAAATTAATTCATACCATAGGGATGATCAGTTATAGAAATGTGCTGGCAACACAGCTCTAGGGAGGGACAAAGTTCTGATTTGTATCGTTTGCTGATTTCTGTTGTGCAACTATTCCTACCATAGCCAGTTTCAAGCAATAGTGTGAGGTCACAGAATGCAGTGTTGGGAAGAGATATACGCAACTGACTCACAGCTAGTATAATCCAGCTCTAGCACACACCTGTGACCTTACAATTGCCTACTCAGGGATTCAGATCCAAAACACTTCAAATGTTGTTATTTAAATCTGCACCAGAGGGTTCAGTGATGAGTGCAAGGGATGTTGGACATAATTTCTAGGGTGTAAGTGAATGATGGTGTGCAAGTATATATCAGACTAAAAGAAGATTACATAGGCATCTCTGTCCTTGAAGGAACAAAATTCAAGGATACAACAAAACCCAGAAGCCTAACATTTTTAGTATATGTTCTAGGTCTAGAATTTTGATTCTGTGCCTCCCTATTTAATCAAGTCTGTGTCACCTGATTTAATTAGAAGTTTTGCTAATTTTTTTTATTCAACTCTTATTGTAAAGCTTGTTGGTATGCCTAAAAGGTAGAGAGCAGAGACTTTCTCAAGCCCATTGGAATAGTTTGTATGGCTATTTTGAAACTTGACTGCTAATAAATATTTCTATGTGGCAAAATTTGGTCCAATATTTACTTTCACTACACTTACCACCTAATGGTGAGGTAGGGGAAGAAGTCATAGCTTCTATTTGTCTTTTATATTGCCAAATATTGAGGCAATCAGTACTTACCAAAAGAATCTGACAATTGTGTAGGGCCAACTTGGCATATATCAATTTTCATTATCACTAAATAGGTACTATGTTTGGGGCATTGTAGCATGATAAAGTCCCTGTCTACAGAGAGCTTTTAGGTTGACTGTATCATGAATCATTTCAAAATGCAATGTTACCATTTGTATTTGTAAAGAGTGAAAACAAATTGGATGCCAAGATCACACATGCCAGCAAAGAATGGTTTATTCATAATATGGGGTTGTAGTCAAGGTGAATATACAGATCCCTTCACTTTCTTATAAGATAACAAGGGCTTAAATAAAAGATAATGCAAGTGTGTAGGTAATATTTAACTCAGTTATTATGTGGCACCTTGGTGTAATGGGTTTAAAATATGGCCTCCAAATTTCTGACTCTCCTTCCGTCTAGATGTGGGAGGTCTGTGTCCCTTCTCCTTGAGTCATTATGGATTATGATTGCTTGACCATTACAGCATGACAGAAATATTGTTGTGCCAGTTTCTTAAATATGAGTTTGGGAACTGGAAACTAGATCTGGTAAGATACAGGACCAGGTTTTAAGAAATTGCTTACAACCTTTGTAGAGTGAGGTAAAAGGCTCACTCTAATAAGGAGATACATACTGGAGGAACATAAAAGCATGACCCCCACACACTACCCAATAACCAAGCAATGTATAGTCTTTTGCACCAGTGAGCATCCTATCAGCCATGAGTACTTAGAAAGGACTGGGCTCGGAGTAGGAAACTCTGAGGGAACTAGATCCAAGGCTTGATGGTCTGTGCACCATGTGTTGGGGTGAGGAGATGTCAATAGGACATCAATAAGAGCCCATTGATCTGAAAGGATTAAGCTCAAGTCCTGATTACCATCCCCATCTATGTGTTTCATTCACAGCCTTTCTCATTTCAGTGGAATGGAAACTTCATTCTTATTGTTGGTCAGGCCAAGTCACCATAGATGACTCTTCTTCCTCTCATATTACCTGTCTGATCCCTAAGGAAAACCTGTTGATTCTACTTTTAAAATACATCCAGAGTGGATAAAATAGATCTGGTATCACTGTCTCCACCCTGGTGCACACATCCACTCTCTCTCGCCTGGATTGTTGAAGTAGTTTCCTACTGGCTCTCAGCTCCTACCTTTGACACCCTATCTCCTCTCCATTCTATTGTTTAACACAGAAACTGGAGTAAGTCTGTTGAAAAGTCCAGTGGATGTTGAGCTGTTGATTGACAAGCAATAAACTGCAGAAATTTAAAAAGTACAATTTAAGAATTTTTGATACACTTATACACCCATGAAACCATTGCCATAATCAAAATAGTAAACATAACCATCATCCCTACAAGTTCCCTGTTGTCTTTGGTAAGGCTTCCTTTTCACCCTCATCTACCCCAGGCCCCAGACAACTACTGAGATAGCTGTTTTCTGTTACTACAGATTAGTTTATATTTTCCATAATTTTATATAAATAGAATTATAAGTATATATCTTTTTCTGGCTTCTTCCATTCAATGTAATTATTTTGAGATATAGCTATGTATTAATTGGATATTTGGGTCGTTTTAGTTTTGGCTCTTATAAATAAATCTGCTATGAATGTTCATGCATAAATTCTTGTATGACACTATGATTTCATTTTTCTTGAGTAAATATCTAGGATGGAATGGCTGAGTCATATGGTAGTTGTGTTTAACACTTACAGAAGACTTTCCAAAGTGGTTGCACCATTTTATGTTCCCATCACCCCTGTGACAGTTCCTCTAAAACCTCACCAACATTTTGAAAGACCATTTAAAAAAAATTTAGCCATTCTAATAAGCATGTGGTGGTACCTCATTGTGGTTTAAATTTGCATTTTTCTAATAACTAATGGTGTGAAAATCTTTTCATGTGCTTATCTGCCATTTGTATATCTTCTTTGGTGAATGCCTGTCCAAATTTCTCAACCATTTTTTTATTGAGTTTCAAGAAGTTTTAAAAAATATATTCATGATAGAATTTCTTTATTGGGTATATAATTTGCAAATATTTTCTTTCAGTGGCTTATATTTTCATTCTGCTAAGTTTAGTATTTTTTTAAAGAGTTTTAACATATGTGAGTTATTTTACAAACTGTTTTATGCTTAAAGAAGAGGATAGGTGGATCTGAGAAAAAAAAAGTAATAGCGAACAATTCCAAGGTTTGACATTGAATGCCTTTTGTATGATTTTCTTTATTTGGCATGTATTGACTAACATTTCTTTATAAAGCATTGTAGTATAAATAAGCATTATGATAAGTAGTGTTTAAACTTGAATTCTGGGCACAAAACAAACTTTTAGAAACACTCTCCAATTTAGGGGCACCTGGGTGGCTCGTTCAGTTAAAGGTCTCTTTCTTGGTTTCTGCTCCTGTCATGATCTCAGGGTCGTGAGATCGTGTCCTGAGTCAGACTCCTCACTCAGTAGGGAGTCTGCTTGGGATTCAATCTCTCTGCCCCTCCCAACTCTCTCACTCTCAAATAAATCTTAAAAAAAAAAAAAAGAGTCTCCAGTTTAGAGAAGACCTTATTCTCATGATTCTCACTGTATTATGTCTGGTATGAAGACATAATAAACACCCATGCATTCTAACCGTATTTCTTTGCCTATATTGTCATCTGTATCTATAACTATTTTTATTTCTAAATATGTATGTATGACTTGCAAAAAAAAATCTAACTTGCATTCATATTCAACTCATGTCTTTGGTCAGACATAACCATTGGGAACACAGTTATGAACTCAGAAGTAAACTAAGTGATAACATAACATATGTCACGATACCCGGGTACTTTTAGTCCACAGTAAAAACACAGATCTTCTCTCAGGCCCTTATTCAGAAAATTATTTATAGAGCAAGATAGATTATAACTAGGGTGCCTGGGTGGCTCAGTGGGTTAAGCCGCTGCCTTCGGCTCAGGTTATGATCTCAGGGTCCTGGGATCGAGTCCCACATCGGGCTCTCTGCTCAGCAGGGAGCCTGCTTCCCTCTCTCTCTCTGCCTGCCTCTCTGTCTACTTGTGATCTCTGTCTGTCAAATAAATAAATAAAATCTTAAAAAAAAAAGATAGATTATAACTAGTGAGGCCCCACTGACGGTATGTGGAATAATAGTTTACAATTGTGGGAGGAGAGAGAGAGAAAATACACATCCAACAACAACAATGCACAGAAGTCTTATTTTATATAGCTACAGAAATCCTTATAAGCATGAATTCTCCAGAGGACTTATAATAATTTATTTCCGAAATGGTTGAAATAAATTATAACTTTTTAAAAGGAATAAAGTTTTGAAGAACATACAATCAAATCATTGATAATACAAAAGGATTTATGTTACGAAAGGACCTGAGGCTATATAAAAAGTGTAAGACTTACAAAAGAATGGTGTCAGAAAGCTAAATGGAGTTAAGGTAGAGAGTTTATCTTGAAAATGCTTCCCCTTTAAGTATTCTAAGTATGGAATAGAAAAATACAGTTAATTGGAGGTAAGAAACTAATACTTATTGAATGGGTTTCTGCATGGTGGCAGTAATTGAAAAGGGATATTTCCATGTAACTAATTACTAAGCCTCATATCAAAATTTTATCAAACATTTGAAATATTTGACCTAGAGAATTAAGAACAGGTAGGATCTAAAGGAAAGTAGTTTATTTCCTCTGTTGGAGCATTTTAATGCTTAAGAGCTTAACTTTAGAAACAGCCTAATCGAGGTCTGAGTCATAGCAGGATCTCTGTGTTGGTTTCCGGAAACCCTAGGGTTCTCATCTGCAAAATGGAGCTAGAAATCCCCATCTCACGGGATAATGGTGGAGATTGACATGGAAGGCAGGCAAAGGGCTTAGTACAGTACCTGGCTCAAGGTTTCAGACACTCAATAAATATTAAATATTACAATTATCATTCTTGATTCCTTAGACAGAAATTTGAAAGCAAAGAGACACTGGAAAATTCAAGCAAAGAGAATCAGCTGTTGGTCCCAAAATTTGGGATTGATGACTGAAATCAGGGTTTTTTTTTTTTTTTCTGTGTTGAAATCAGGTTTTATTTTCATCTGCTTTTATTCTTTGATTTTAGTACAAAACTTGAGGAAACCCCCCAAATAACTGACTGCTTTTTGAGGGTGTCCCTAAATGCTTTGTGGGCTCAACCTTGGTTGCTGCCATTATTCTACCTACTCCAGACAAGGATGTCCCTGAGGTTAATTTTTCTTCACAACTATACCCAGGTTGAAGACAGAGTTAAAGTATGCCCCAGGTCGCATAGCTCATTCTCTGTTCAAGAATCTTCCCTAATCCCTGGTGCCATTTGGGAATGGTTTCAAAGGCATTCCAACAGCAGAATCATGCCAGTGCACTGGTTATCAATTATGTTGTTGATCCTTTAGCAAATCCCCAAACTGATTTTTCTACCCTCCTGGGACACAAATCACAAAGCTGACCTTAACCGCTTTGGCATCCCCCTCCACTCCCAAGGCGCACAAAAGAGCAATGCGGGGCTAGTGATTTACTGTTTTCCCACACAGGTCACCCTCTAGCCCAGACAGATAGAGAAGATCTGTCTTTAATGAGAGAAATGTACCATTACTTGGTCATAAATTCAACTTAATGGTAATTTTAGTAGGGCAGCTTGCCCAGGCTTTGTAGAAACACAAATCAAAAATCCCAAATTCCAGGCATATCCTCCTAGAAACTCTTTTGGCATCTCCATTCCCTTTGCTTTTTAAGGAACTCCATTTCCCTAGTTATAGTCCCTAGTTGCTTAGGGTAGATTTGCACAAAGTCTAGAATCACTGTGGCAGCAGAGAGGGGAGAGGGTGGCATGCTGTTCAAATTATTTTTGCCAAGCATTAGGCCCTGACTTCTGTCGTCAAGGAGGCACAAATGAACTGACACACAGATTCTGTGTACAGCCCAGGAAAAGTAGTTTGCAGTGAGTATTCACACAACTGTCTAAGGAAAGGAAAGGTTTTATTTTGTTCAAATCCTTATGTTCTTGACCAGTTCTAAACCAACTAATAGTAGTCCTTACCAGGCTTAGATTGCAGAACAAGTTTTTATCCCCAGAGTTGACTTAATTTGAGTTGCTGGGTTAGAAATGTACATAGAGCACTGGGTATGGTGCAAAAACAATGAATTCTGTTATGCTGAAAAGAAATTAAAAAAAAAAGATATTGAGAGAAGTTGGTACTTATATATTGAGAATGCTGCTCTCCCAACCCCCACTGTTTTGGAACTATAGGGAGGGTGGAAATGGGAGTGAGAGAGCAGTGGAAGCTGGAGAATGAGTCAATGGGGTACATAGGAGAGAGGACGACCTCTCCTATGTGTGCAGGTATGACCTTGGCTGCTGTGGAAGGGCAGGAAGCCGAGAAAGTTGGACATTGTTCTCTTGAGTGGTCCTGCTCTCCCTTATCTGTCTCAGAGTTGGTTGTGGGGGAAAATTGCTGTTAGTATACCACAATATCTTCTCTTTTGGGGTAACTAAGATTTAGGTGAACCTCAACTCAAGGTAACAATTGAGAGAAAATGGGGAATCATTTGGGGAAACAAAAACTCTTAAAAACAGAAAAACAAATTGATCCAATGATTAATAGAAAAATTATTGCTTTATTTTCTATAGCTGAACATTTTTTAAAGTATTTCTGTTGAGAAGAATGCCTAAAACTGATTGCTGTTTTTTGGGGAAGAATACCCCTTCAGCAGTTGAATACTTACAAGTATAACTAAATGATTAAATGTGGAAAAAAAAAAAAAGAAATGTACATAGAACAGGTTCAGGCATAATGGTACCAGACACCTTGCCACACTTATAAGTAGACTTGAATGTATCCTCTTACTTTGTGTCATATCCTGTGCTCACTTCCATTTTAACAACTAGCAGCTCCTTTTGTGCTTAATTCATGTATGCTGCCTTGGACTAAACTATGTCCTCTCAAGTGTAGGATTATATCTGAGTATGTCTTTCTAGTTTCTAGCCCAGTACCTGCCATGTGACAGATGTGTAGTTAACATTTGTTGAATGAACAGAAGTATGAATAATCATACCTTTCCAGAAGTATGAATAATCATCTGCCATGTGACAGATGTGTAGTTAACATTTGTTGAATGAACAGAAGTATGAATAATCATACCTTTCCAGTAAGGGCTGACTTTTTTAAGTAAGGGAGCCTGGTAAATGGCCATTTCTTTCTATTTTCAGGATGATATACTTGGCTAGGTGAAGCAATGCTATGGAAGACAGAGAGAAAAACATAGCTGAGGACAACTGCCTCCCATACGTAGGGTAACTGGAATTTATTAAAAATATTAGTTGGTTAATTTAAGCGAATATGTACAGATGGCCAACATAGCTAAAGCAAGTGTGACAGCTACTGAAGATCATTCAGAGTAACCAGAAATCAAAGAGTTTATAATCTTTTAATCTTTAGTTCTAAGAGCCAATGTACAATGTTATCATAAACTGTTTTTTCCAATAGCATAACTCTATCCAGAGAAAAGACATGAAATTCCAGCTCTCTTCCTCTGATTTGGTATTATAGGTAGTTCTCTGACACTCCTCTCTTCAGCTGTAGAGAGAAGTTTAATTGGCAGTTTATTTGTGTTGCTATTCATTCATCTAGCATATGGGAGGGTCAGGATTAGAGCAGGGAGGGAGGCCTGGAACACCCATGGGATGGCATGTTTGGATCCTTAATTCTCCAGGAAAAGTGATAGAGAGCTATCATTTGTACACCTTCCATTTACATGATGTTAACTTACATATGGCGATTATAGCTCAGTAAAACTAGAAAAAAGGAATTCAGCGATAATGACAAAAATACAGTGGCTCTCAAGCTTAGGCAAACATCAGAATCACCAGGAAGCTTTATTAAGACACACAGATTGCTGGGCTCCACCTCCAGAGTTCCCAAGTCAGTGGTTCTGGGTTAGGATTCCAGAAGTTGTATTTCTAAAAAGTTTCCAAGCAGTGCAGATGATACGGGCCAACACCCGCTGATCCAAGGTAAGCCCTGATACTTACCTGATGTCTTTTTCTGCCATTATCTTGTGCAACCCCATAGGGTGATTCTATTTTTATGGTTTTGTCAGGGTAGCCTGGGGTGAAAGAAAATCAGTTTGAATTATTTTGTAGCTATTTCTTAGTGACCCAGGGCAAGTTTTAAATGTCAGATATTTTCCTTTTGCCATTTATCCTATGTACTTATGAAAGCTGCCTCTCCTGCCATTAGTTGGAGGTAAAAACAATGATAGTATCAATGAAAGCAACACATAAATGTACTGTTAGCAAAGACATGTATACATGTGAAGTATTTTACTTATGCCACTGACCTTGTGTGAATAGCTACCTGAAAGGATGAATTTAACATTAGCTCTTGGATTCTTTCTTCTTTCCTTCATCTGCTCTAATTAGGAAAATAATTGTAGTTTCAGTCTAAATGGAGAAATATCAACCAGGTCTTTCTGTCTTCTAGATAGTTCCTATAGTCCAGCCAAACTATCTGGTTTTCTGATTAGACAGTTTTTCTAAAGAGAAAAAAAAAATTTTTTTTCCCAACAATCATTTTTAGTTATTTTTCCATCTCATGATGAAAGGCTTATCTAAAAGCTCAAACTTCATTCAGGATTCTTCTGCACTCTTTGTCATCACCCGTCCTTCCCTGACCCAACTCACCCCTCAGACAGTCAGGGATTTAAAAATATGTTGGAAGATTTTAATGGTGTCTGCAGAGTAGAATTATATTCTTCTGTAATGTAGCATTTGGACACTGAGAAGGAAGATAACACTGTCTGTCTAGCTTTTTGTAATTAGTTTCATGATACTGTTTTAATTATGGCACAACTTAATCACTGGCTATGCACAGATTATGCCACATAGTTAAAATAATTATGGGGATTTGATAAGATAATTCTTTGAATTCATAAAATGCTTCTTTTCCAATGGGCCCCAAACTCTAAAAGGAAAGAGAGCAAAGGAGGATAGCCAACTGATGCTAGTATTTGTCATTTTCTACACCTTGCCAGAGCTGGCCAGGGGAATATTATTCCTTTATTTCAGGTCATCTTCTACCTTCCCAAAGCAACATTTTATCCAGTACTCAAAGATTCTGAAGATACTGTGAAATGATACATATCCTGTTTGCAGGTAATATGTAATACAGAATACATACCTAGTAACCTACACAAGCCTGTATGGATGCGTTAGTTCTAAATCCAGTGCTTTATTTACATAACTGATGGCTGCTGTCTTCATAAGCAGTTCTTTACTATCAGAAGAGTGCAGTCTGATCTTGGGTCTTTCTTAGAACCACTCTACAATTTGTATGGTTTATTGAACATTCATTCATTCACAGTAGTATGCCCCTTATGTGCCAAGTGCTATTCTAAACCCTAACAGTAAACAAGATAAGCAAAATTCCTACCCTCATGGCACTGATGTAGGGGACATTCCAGACGTAGGGGAACTGACAGTAAACAATAAAATAATGACTTCAGAAATGACTAGTCCTATGAGTACAATAAATCAGGGTTAGGGAATAGAGAGTGTCTAGAGTGGGGAAATTTCAGATAGATCAGGAAATAACTTTTTAAAAAGATAGCAGTTGAACAGAGTCCTGATGATGAGAAGGAATTAAACATTTGAAGATTAGAGGAGAAGGAATTCTAGGCAGAAGGAAGAGAAAGTGTAATGGGCTGAATCTATATTGAGCTTAGTGGCTCTGGGAATAGCAGACAGAGTAGAGGGGCTGGAGCAGAGTAAGTAAAAGGGAGAGATGTTGGGGCTGAGGTAGAGGCAGAGGCCAGATCAGAGTGCTGTGCCCAAGGGCTGCAAGTTTGAATTTTAAGCTGATAGTAGGTCTTAGAGGGTTTACATTGCCTGATTTACATTTTTTGATTTTTGATTTCTAATCTGGCTGAAGAGATTAGATTTATGAGCAAGAACTGAGATGGGAAAGATAAAGGATATAAGACTTTTTTTTTTTTTTTTTAGATATTTGAATTTGAGATAGGTAGTATACATCCATAGGTCCAAGTGGAAGAGATATATGTGGAATCCTTCTATATACATATAGTATTTATTATCTAAGCTGGATGCAGTGCAAGTGGAGAAATGAGGTAGTATAAAGGAAAAATATACATCATTACTCTATCTTATAAGAGATTTTTAGGAAAAAATATTTTTTTTTAATTTGAGCATAGCTGACACACAATGTTACATTAGCTTTAGGTGTACAACGTAGAGATTCAACAAGTTTAAACATTATGTTATGCTTTTTTATGATGTTTGTAATGAATAATAAGAAGTAACAGAGTATGACTTTAATACATTTTTTATTTATCTGTTTGATAACAAACAGAAAAATTTAGATACTCAAAAAAATCTTATCCTTCAAAGAAGCCATTTGGGAGGGCTAGCTGATTGTCCTAACAATGCTGCCATTTCTTAGAACTTTCTTGTAAAGATTGGGACCCAATTCTAGTTTGGCTTATGCCACATGAGAAAGTCAGCCTAAATTTTCATAAAATTTTATCTCATTTTTTTGTTTAAAAAATAGAACTGGCTTAAAAATTCACCTGCTATTATACTTGTAACATTTTTAAAAAATAAAACTAAATACTTCACCATAGGAAGATGAGTTGACATCATTGATGATTTTATTTATTTATTTATTTATTTATTTATTTATTTGATAGATCACAAGCAGGCAGAGAGAGAGAGAGAGAAGCAGGCTCCCCTCTGAACAGAGAGCCTGATGCGGGGCTCGATCCCAGGACTCTGAGATCATGACCTGAGCCGAAGGAAGAGGCTTAACCCACTGGGCCACCTGGGCACGCCTCATTGATGATTTTAAAATGAATTTTCACTTGCTTTGGGGATTTTCTGAACAACATTTGGATATGAGCAATAAGGGCATGAATGGGCTATGTACACCCTGTGTAGTCTGTGGTATGGATAAATTTGTGATAGCTTTGAAGGAAATGCTGTTTTGGGGGTTTGAAGCTTTAGTTTTAAGTCTCTCATTCACTTAATCATTCATGAAAAAAAAATGTTTTATCTGCCACATGGCAAGTGGTTTTCTAGGCAGTGAAAAGACAGTTATGAGCAATTAAAAAATAAGAAATGCTTATTTTCAGGACTTCATCTTTGGCCCAAAAGATTAGTATGTCTTAGCCTTCAAAAACCTCATTTCTGCAAATGGCTCCATTAATCAATTTATTGAAACAAAAACATTTACATGAAGGAATAACATTTAACTTTAACTTTGCCTTCCCCATCTGTTTTCCTCTTCCTATCATATTTCCAGAAGCCTAACTCTCAACCTCTGATTTTTTAAAAATTATTTTTAAAGATTTTATTTATTTATTTGACAGACAGAGATCACAAGTAGACAGAGAGGCAGGCAGAGAGAGAGAGGGAAGCAGGCTCCCTGTTGAGCAGAGAGCCTGATGCGGGACTCGATCCCAGGACCCCGAGATCATGACCTGAGCCGAAGGCAGCGGCTTAACCCACCGAGCCACCCAGGCGCCCTCAACCTCTGATTTTTAAGTTTAAAGTAATCTGTGCTCATATGCCAGAGATCCCCTTCAGACATGGAACACCTTGTTATTTTCTTTGTCCCTCATTTTGTTACTAGGAGATGTTCATAAATTTCTGAGGTAGGATTCTAATTTATTAATTAATTTATAGTAAGGTGTAAATGACTTAATGCTGATTTACTAGGGCCTGAATTTTTATTTTAACAACAGAGCAAGATTCAGACCAAAGAAATACATCTGTATTGATGTTAAGTAAAGCATTTGCAAGTAGTAAAATGATATATTTCTTGGCTGAGAGCTTTCTCCATGTCTATGAAATCACAGCCTATACAGCTTACTTAAATTGGCAATCATAATTTCTAGGAACAAGAAACTTTCAGTTTCCCCCTGTTGCTACTATTTCTTTTTCTTTTTAAGAAATATTCGGTAGCCCTTCAGTGTCATATAATAAATTGGCAAGCCATCCTCATAGCTTTGCTAGAGCAATGGACCAAATTTTGCCTTGGCCTTTGTTTAGCTGGAAGATGCCTACCCACTGAACTGGGGCTCTCCACTACCATTCCTTCTTCAGCCTTGTGCAGCATATTATTACAATCAGCTTCACTTGTTCCCAGTTCTTTCAGCATCTGTAGTGGCAGCTGGCGCATCTCTCACTTCATCAGGAAGTGCATTCAAGGGTATCCGGCTAGAAAGCTCCCCCAGCAAGCATTTCTTCATATTACAAAATGAAGAAACAAGGTTTCAGTTGGAGGTATTCATATTTGGGGTCAAGTAAGGTAGAGTAAAGTTGGGGAGATCTTCCATCATCAAAATGTCTTCATCATGGGTGAGACCAAACCAGTAATAATAATAAAAATCTGTTATTTTTTTCTAGTGGACTGGCATTCCTTCGACCCTGGTTTAATCAGAAAAGGGATGAGCAGAATTATGTGATTGGCACTGCCCTTGTTTGTTTTCTAAATTCAAAGAGAATTGTTCTCATACCATGGGTTTCCCTCAAGATCTACAGTTCCGATTACTGTGGTTCACTTTTGTGTGGAGTTTTCTGCATTTTGCCTTTGGACACCCATATCTCTCTTTATTCCAGCAGTTAATAGGAAAATTCCATTGTGCCACTTGTGGTTTTTTTTTTTTTTTTTTTTTTTTCTTGAGAAAACAACCTCTATTGTCCTCCACTTGCCTTTACCTGCTGTATTCTGTACTAATGTGTAATTGCTTGTTGGAGAGGTGCTGATGGTGATCAGCACATGTCAGAAAACTGTTCTGGTTAATTAGAAATTCTAGAGCTACGGTTTCAGAGGTTAAGTTCATGTGAAAATAACTATGGCCCAGAGAACTAACTTGTATATTTTCTCCCTGGGGAAGAGCTTTGGGACAACATCTCTCAAGGTCACTCATTTTTGCTTTTTAATTTTTTAGTATGCTGTGCATCCAGTAATGAGCACTAGAGCCAGAAGTGTTGCTAGCCTTCCACACTCTTTGTCAGATATTGACATAGATGTGTCTCTTAAAGAAATACTAATTGGAGCCTGATATATTTAAGGAAACTAAAATTATTGAGTACTTACTTTGTGCCAGGCAATATGCCAGGATTTCTACAGGTATTATGTCATGAAGCCTCAATTTTTTGTGTGTGTCTCGGTTGGAATATAGATTTTACTTAGTTTTTTTTTTTTTTTAAGATTTTACTTATTTATTTGAGATAGAGTGAGCGTGAGAGAGAGAGAGAGAGAGAGAGAGAGAGAAGACACAAGCAGGGGAGCAGCAGGCAGAGGGAGAAGCAGGCTCTCCACTGAGCCAGGAGCCCAAAGTGGGGCTTGAAACCAGAACTCCAGGATCATGATCTGAACTGAAGGCAGACACTTAACCAACTGGGCTACTCAGCGCCCCTGATTTTACTTAGTTCTTTTTTTTTTTTAATCTTGTTTTTATTAATTTAGTCTGAAATGTTACCTATGTAGTTTTATACTAGAGGGAAAGTGAATTTGGTGTTCTGAAAGAACAATGGTGGTAGTAAATAATTTGGAATTAGGCCTGTTTGTGAAATATATAAATTCAAACAAGTTTAAATTACAGTATGGCTAGTCCACACAACCAGAGTCAAGTAAGTAATTCCGAGAATTTGGTACTGTGGTAGTTACTGAGACTGTTCATCATTATTTTCCGATAACCCCCTGAATAATGAATGCCCTGTGTCCTATAACATGTTAGTAAACAATCCTCATAGTTAGACTCTACTTTCCCACATCCCTAACGTTAGGTGTGGCCATGTAACTTCCTTTGGCCAATGCAATATGAACAAATTGATGAGTATCACCTTCAGGTAGAAGCCTTTAAAGCCAGTGTGCAAATCACCATCTTCCCATTCTTCAGTCATTATGACTAACAGCATTCCAGAGAGGGAGGCTCTGCCAACTGAGTTGTAAGTAAGGATAATACTAAGCCAAATTCACAACTGACCCAACACAGCATGAATGAGAAGTCACCTTGTTCTAAGACATTGAGATTTGGGGATTGTTAATGGAACATGACCTAATAATGTAGGTTCCATCCATCTAGAATGTAGAAACCCCAAAGTCCTTCCTAAATGTATCTGCTTTCCTTATTTGAGTGGTTTAGTCAGAGTTTTGAATTGGCTAGCCCCTTGTGATAATGGGATAGTTTAGAGGTTAAGAGGTCTGTGCCATTAGGCTACCTCTGTTCCTGTACTGACCCTGCTATTTTCTACCTGTAACTTGATGGAGTTACTCAATCTCTGAATCTCAGTTTCCTTATTTGGAAAATCAGACAATTAAAATTCCTACCTTAAAAGACTATTGTGAGGTGAAGTAAAATATTGTATAAAAAACACTCAGCTTGGAGGATACACTTTTAAGGTCTTAGGAGGGAGGGAAGTGGGGAGTCACTAAAAATGGGCATAAAGTTTCTGTCAAGTAAGATAAATCAGCTCTAGGGTCTGCTGTACAACGTAGTGCATACCGTCAATAGGCACATAGTGTACATTCAGACATTGCTAAGAGTGAATCTCACTTTAAGTGTTCTTTCTAAGATAATTAAAAAATCAGTGATAGCTATCATTCTATTATCTGGTACCATTTGAGACTGGGTTTATAGATTTGATCTTCTTATAGCCTTATTGTTTGGGTGAGTGATCCTTAAAGTTCCTCACAGCTTTAAAACTCTGTGCTTCCATGAAATACCTTGCTTTCTAGTCCCCTAACTTTACTTAAAGTAGCTTTAGCTGTGGCTTTAATTTTGTGGTACATAAAGGAATAGATGCCAGCAGAGTTTCTTTGGCTTAGGAAGAAATCATCTACCAAAAAATGAATTTATTCTTCTTCAACTTTCTCCTGTTAGTCCACTCCATCATTATTTGAAGTTGCTCCAGAATTCTATTTAGCTTTCTAGTTGCTTGCTTCTTACTCATTCTGAAATATATTTTTATTTTTGGCCTTTGACCCTGGACAACATAAACTTTTCTTTTAGTAGACTTGCTTATGTATATAGTAAATAAGTCCAGGAATATGTCGAGGAGACTTCCCCAAGAGATTATGGAGGTTTTTGGTAATAAGTGTAGCATACTAAGATCTTCTAGAGATACTGAGGAGGAGAGAGGAGAAACACTGTTAGACACATATTGACTTTAATATTATACCAAAATATTTCATATGAACAAATTTGTAGGAATATTTCTGATTTGCTATATATATTTGCCAGTACTCGCTCTGGGAAAAAATGCAGTGTGCCCTGAAAAAGTAGTCATCATTGGCTAAAAATGTTTTATTAAAATAAGAAAGTGCAGTCTTTAAGTATTTCAGTAGTGTGTTTGGGATCAATGACTGTGCTTTGAAATGCAGATGTAGATTGTGAAGCTGTGGACACAACTGCACAAGGAAAATGGCATTGTCTAGGATGGAGGAAAAGGGCAGGACCTGTGTCAGATGTGTGCAGGTAGTGCCAAGTTTATGTGTAGAAAAGATGATGAGAGAGGAGGATGGTTGAGTTCCTGGGACAATAGCCTGAGAGTTTGGGGAACTGGAAAGAGAAGGGGGCAGGAAAAGTGACCCTGGGTGTGGGGGAGGTGAGAAAAACTCAGCAGGAAGAGGGAAGAGATCAGAGAGGATGTAGAATCAAGGCAAGCTGCAGACATAGCCCTCAGAACCAAAAGCCAGAGAGAATCCCAGTTTGTTTAGTCCAGAGACAGGAAAAAGGACATCCTCTAAAAGGACCTAGGTTAAGGGCTGGAGGGAGAAGATAGATAACAGGAAAGAACCCAGCTTCTCTGGGGACCCAAAGAGCAAAGCCTGCCCCTCCCCCACCCACCCCCTCTGTATCCCTGCCCTAAGCCTTTTCACAAGACAATAGCTTGAATCCGAAAGGTAGAAATGGAACAAATTGCCTGAAAGGAGAGAGAACCTGAGCCCCCCAGCCGGGGGTCTGCCAGGGAAGGGCTGGCAGGAAGGCAGGAAGGGCTGGCAGGAAGGCAGGAAGGCCTCATTAAGGCCTGCAGTCACAGGCCATGCCAGGAAGAGCTTGTCTCATACTTCGAAAGCATTCTTTTATTGAATAAGTGAGTGTGTGGAGTGGGAAGCATTGAGCTTGAGCTGAGCTTATGAGCAGCATGGCATTCTGTTCCAACTCTAGAAGCTCAGAGCCTGCAGTTTCCTCACAGGTGGGAAAGTGCCTTGTCTGGAGTTGATGCCAAACAGGTACTCTGTGAGGGAGATGACTCCTTCCCAGAAGCTGAGTCAGATGTGAGTGGGGGTGGAAAGAAGGAGGAGGAGAGGTACCCTGCGCTGGAAAGCAAGTGCATTGCGGCAATTCCCTCTTTTCTACTGCTCTCCCTCCCCAGTTCTCAGATTAGGTGAGTACTGGGAAATTCAAATTGATAAATTCATCACCCTAAATGGCATTGTATAATTTACTGTAACACTTCCATCATCCAGGCTATATAAAGGGGTCACTGAAAATCCAAAGCAAATACAGGAAGCGTTTGGGAACAACTAATGCTAGGAAAATTTCCAGAATCCTCTGTTGATTCGGTGTCTTGAGTCCTTAGCTCTTTTTCCTTTGCAGTCTTAATGGATCCCAGTTGAATCAGATCTGATTTAACCTTAAGGGACTTTGATTCCCCTAGTTCGGGTAACTAGAGCTTTGATTTGCATCTTTTCTTCTGAGGGGTCTCAAATATTTTCTGGGAAGATAGCCTTGGGTGCTAGTACCTCGATCTCTGGTTCTCCATTTGTTAGCTATATCTTTAGGAAAGTACCTTACTTCTCTGAATTCTTTTTCCTTAAATATAAAGTGAAGTACTAGCACTACCACAGGGAAGTTCTATGAAGAGATTACGTGATATATTTGAAAAGTGCCAAGGTGTGTAGCATCCAGAAGGCAACCAGCAAATATTTCCCTTTTCTCAGAAGGCCAGACATCTAGTATGTCTTACTGGGGGGTTTTGTCCCAGCAAAAAAACAAGACAGCATGGTGTAAGGGTGCTCTGAAGAGACAAACTTTCTCCTAAATGGATGAACAAGCGTGAGTAAGGGACAATCTCATGGCCACTTTCACCCCCCAGCAGTAGAGCTCTTGAGACTAGAGACAAGAATTTTGCTACTAGAGACAAGAACTTAGAACTGGGTGAGCAACCAACCCCTCTGTCAGTACAACAGAGGACTGGGCTTGAGAATAGGTGAAAATGGGTACCAGTACATGAATGTTTTATGTGAGTTATACTTACCTGAGATCACCTTAAAGGAAGTCGGTCTTAGCAAGCCTGAGGATGATATCAAATAGGGTCATTTGCTAAATGTGGCCTTTTAGGAACTTGCAAGTCTTAACAGGAGATCCAGTTAGGTGTTTCCCCAACCTTCAGCCACATTACCCTAGAACCCAGTGTGGTGATCTCATGATTGCACTAGCATTGTATTCCTGTTTTCGCCACAGGTTATAAAATAATTTACTAGATGTCACACAAATGTGACCTTAATGACTTTTATTTTAGCCCTCCACCTGGGAGAGGCTGAGTACCTCCAGCCTGGCTGGGACCTCCTCAGGCCTGCAGGGTTAGTGCTGACAGCTGCTGTGATTCAGAGGGTGAGCAGTGTGCATAATGTGGAATCCTTTACCTTCTGGTGGACCTCGAAGAGCTCATACCATCTGCATGCAGGGAGCTACATTTACCAGGTTTCCTTGCCACCTCGTTTGCAGGTGGGTCTGGCCACTGTGGGGTATTGGTGGAAGTAGGATGGACCAGAGTATTTCTCCTCCTTTTTGCTTCAAATGAGGACTCCAGCACTAGCTGCTTTTGTATGCTTGTTTATTTATGTAGTTTCAGCTCCTATCAGTCAATCCCATCTTCTGTTTTCCCAGCTACTGTGGCATGTTTCCTACCACAGTTCTAAATCTCAACCACTGGCTTCAGTTCCTGGCTCTGGTAATGCCCCATCTTCCCTGGGTCCCTTCAGCCCTAGGCTGGGGGCATCTTTCTGTTCTTGCTAATAGCTGAGTTGCCTTACCACCTTCCTTGACTTCTTAGCTCTTTCATCACCGGTGTAACCAGTTCCTTTGACACTGTTTCTCTCTGAAATTCTTTTGGCATGTCTTTTTACCTTGCTAGACACCAACTGCTACACCTCCTTCAGTTAATGCTATTTTATCTTTGTGTTGGAATTGAGGCTCTCAGGCAAGGTTTGTAGTCTCCCAGGCCATACACTGGGAAACCAAGCAATGGTTCCTTCCAACAATTAGGTGCCTGTGAACATGCCCTGGGTTTCACTTATGCTTTGGGCTTATGACCCCCTGAGGAAGACAGGATGCTTGTCCTTTCTTAGTGAGCTACTCTATACAAACACTAGTTAAGCTTCTTGAGATTGTCTTTGTCCTTAAAAAACTTAAAAAAACTGCTCTTAGCTCATCATCCATTTTCCCCTTTTCCTTGGTTTATGTTACACACTCTGTTATTTCTCTAGACTTTGCTACTAGAGACAAGCCTTTAAATAAAACAAATAAACACACACGCAAAAACAAGTCAGGGATGCAGAGCATTGGGGATGCACAGATCCATTACAGTGATCAGTAGCTACATTTGATTTCCAGGGACAGCAATGACCTCAGGGCTATCATCAATATACAGTGGTATTGGTAGAGGCAATGGTGTCTTTACCA
The DNA here is from genome assembly GCF_902655055.1 of Lutra lutra. Lineage (NCBI taxonomy): Eukaryota > Metazoa > Chordata > Mammalia > Carnivora > Mustelidae > Lutra > Lutra lutra. The sequence goes on from NC_062285.1 coordinate 125,486,581, forward strand.
ACCAGGTTCTGTAACATGATTTTGAACATGATCCCTGAATGTGTAGCATCTGAGCCTGGTTTGCTGACTTTCCTAGAGATTTTGTGAGCTACCTAACATTTTTTTGGTAAGTCATAAAATTGTTTCTGAAACTTATAGCTAAATAAAAGATACAGAAATTGGAACCATGCACAATGTTTTCTGATCCATAAAACCCCTACATTCTGGTGTGCCCAGGTGTACTTTAACCTGTTGTGTTTTCAAAATGGGTCCACAATATCTGAGTTCCATATAAAAAGTCACTAAAAGGGCCTGTGATAATTAGGTGATTAATTATGATCTGTCCTTTGAAAGCCAGTAAGAATGTTTTTGACCTCAGCTGTGCCAATGTGCTGAGTGGACTCATTAGTTAAGTGGCCATGGCAGCAGGAACGAACCTACTAGTTTAATTATGTGGAATTCCCTTCACTAAGGATTTCCCAAAATCACCAACTTGTCAGCTCTAGTGACCAAGCCTAACCGTCTCAACTAATACCATTCCAGTCATTCACATGGTGGCAGGTTCATCATTTTTTACTTCTTTTGTAGAGGGAGAAGCAGTATGTCCTTACTAAAATAGATAATATTTGGATTTGGATTTGTTTCCCTTCCCTCCATGCTTCTGCCAAAGCCATCATCTGTAGAGACTTTGCATATCTTGTTCACTGTCACAGTATCTCATCCAATGTTGTTTTTCACCATGAAACTCACATTTTAGTAAAGGATGCTGATAGGCTGATGCCTATGGAAATTTGTAGTCTCACCATAAGCTCTGTCCTGGAAGCACCTGTTTTTTTTTTTTTTTTTTTTTTTTTTTTTTTTTTTTTTTTTAACAGTAGAATGATTGAGATAAGACTCAGTTACTATGCCAACATAAAGTTAACATCTTGAAATGTTGGGGTACCATTTTAGAGGTGAGAATTATGTTTACTTCTGTTTGATATGTGGTGCAGACCCTTACAGAAAATATGGATCCAGGGACCAAAGTGAGGAAATGGGAGTGCCACTTCTCATAATTACATTTAATATTATGGTCATTATACTATGAATTCTGGACAATAGTTGTATAGCAGCTTTAGTACTTGGAGAAGACATGCCTCTCCCAGAGGAAAAAACAGAGACTGCCACTCTGCCATCCCAGGCTCCTTTTACCCTGGGCCAGGAAAATATAGACCATAATGTTGGCTGGGGTGACTAATGTGACTGATCCTGGTTACCAAAACTTTCTGATACAGTGTGGCCAGACAGGAGTATGAATGAAATCCAGAGTAAACTCATAGGACTTCCCTATTCAATCATAAGTTAAGGGAAGCTATTTTAATTCCCTATAATGTGGGAACCACTGAAAGCTCATATCTTTCAGGAATAAAATTTTGGGTCAGTCCGAACACTGGCCATCTGAAGAGAAAGTAAAGGGATGAGTAGTGGATGAGTAGTGGAGTGGATGAGTAAATATGGTAGACCATATTTACTATGGTCTTCTTACCAGAGGAGTCATGGTTTGAAAGTAGACATGAAAAAGAATAGGAAGTAATCCTCATTTTCAGGAACATAAAGGAAACCCTCTGAATATTTACTTTTGCAACAAGAATAAAATCCAAAGTTTACTCTGATTTACTGTGTGAGTTTGCCACTGCCTAACTCTCTCACTTCATTCCATTCTAACCATTGCCTGTCATGTTAAAGCTTACCAGCGAAGTTCATTCTAGTCTCGAGGATTTGTACTAGCTGTTCCCCCAACCTGTAATGATTTCCCCCCAGATATCTACATAATCTCATCTCTCACTTTATTTGGATTTCTGCTCAAATGCCCTTCATCTGTGAAACTTTCCTTGCCCACGTTAAACTTTCCTTCCACCTCCTCATCCATGCTTTAGTTCTAATGACTATATTGCATATTAGATAATAGACATTATCTATGTCCATTATCTATGTCTATGTATATTAGATAGTACACACACATAGATATTTATTGTTTGTCCCTCTCCAATGGAGTATGATCTCCATGAGAACAGAAACTTTTTATTTATTATTATATCCATAAGGCCTAGAATAGTGGAGGTGTTCAGATATACATTGAATAAATGATTTAATTAATTAATTAATTGGATAAGTTATTATCTAAATTAGATAAAATGTACTACCAGATAAGGGAAAGCCTTGCAAATCAGATTGTATCTCTCAAAGTTCAGACAACTTACTAAGCATTACATAAAAGATGTTTGAGAGAGTTTTTGAAATTGCTCTGGGTCCTTTGCTATCTTCCAAGCTCTTTAGCCATTCAGAATTGTGCTGATGGCTTATTCTACTCTGAAAATGCTTTTATGTATTATGTACCTATTCTTCCCAAACTACTCCCAATTCTTCCTTCCAAATCTCCCAAATGAGCATCCTCATTTCCTTTTCCAGGAAACTACTGACTTCTGTTTTTTTCCCCCAACATTTTCTTCTCAAGTGATATATCTTGATTATCTGGCAGCTGGTTCATAAAGATGGTGGAAGGGGGCCTTCTATCTTTGTTATCACCCAGCATCCTGATTAATGTGCCTCTTTGCTTCTGTGTATCATCTTTTGAAGTTATTCTGAGCTTTTGTTTGGTATTTTCATTATCAGAATGTCCACATTGCTGTTCAGATGACTGTCTCTCATGAAATATAGTATGGAGTTAACTCTTTACTTTCCCATCAGGGTGGTTAAGGTGGTCTTCTCTCCACTTGCTCTGTCCACACTATACTGCAGCTTCAAGATTTGTCCAGAAATTTCTGCTACTCTTCCATGCCTCACTGCTTTTCCCTTTGAGCTCATTTCACATATACAGTTTCTACCTCACATTTATGACCTTAATTACATACTGTTTGGCATTTTATTTCAGTGGGGGTTCGAAATCTTTTCTGCCTCCAGACAGTTATCAGATCCCACATTCTCATTACCAAGATCTCTCTATCAGTGATCATCAGTGTGGAGAATTTGCTATGCCCCACTGCATTCTATTTGAAAACTTCTGCCTATTTCAATTGTCTCAGTTATCTTTCTCAACCAGTTTGTAACTTCTGGAATCCTTGATTGTGTCTCAATTTTCTATAGTATTCCTCCAAATAGTGACTTAACATCTGGGATAGTGCTAGGCACATAACAAGTGCTCTTTTCAACAAAAAGTAATTGATTGATAGATTTTTTATTGATTACTAACTGAGGGTTATACTGAAATTTAGGTGAGTCATTATATGTGTGTATACACACACATACACACACATATATAATGACATATATATAATATACAATGACACACATAATATATTTGAATATTTTTACCTCAATTCCAAACTTTCATTAAGGCTGTTCTTGGATTGATGCCATGATTGCCATGATTATGTATTATGGATGAGGGTTCTATAGCTCCTTGGAAAGTCCAATTTTAGTTCTGCAAACCTTAACTCCCATTTCAAGTATGGAAAGACCAGGCACCGGGTTACCCTCAGGCCTCTTAGTCCAGCCACTGGGGAAGTGGAAGTGCCACTAGAGACTGAGTTCAACAATGTGGGCAATCAATCAATCAATCAATCAATTATAGTTATGTAATAAAAGCCAGTAAAGACTCTGGACACTGAAGCTGAGTTTCCCTAGTTGGAAATTACTGTATTTGTATTGTCACACATTGACGCTGGGAAGGTAATGTGTCCTGAAAATGACACAAGCTTTACATTTAGAGCTCTCTGAAACTCTGTCCTATATGAATTTTCCTTTTGTTTGTTTTAATCCCTGTAATAAATTATGACTTTGTATATCATAGGTTTCAATGAGTTCTGTGAATTTTTCTAGTGAATGATCAAAACTGAGGTGGTGTTGAGAATCCCCCAAACTTATATTTAGTGTCAGACATGAGTGAATTTTGAGAGACTGTGCCCTGAGACTTTGCAGTTTGGCTAACTCTGGTAATGACACCCCCATATTTCCCTCCTCTCTCAGAGTTTGAAACATGACCAGAAGTATTATTTTAGCTTGAGAGAGACAGGGCTGACCTTTGTTTTTGTTTTGATTTATTTTTCCACCCCCTCTGTCTGTGCTGGCTTTATTTCTATAGCCTTTCTCAGCTTCTGTTTTCGTTTTCCACAATGTCCATTACCTTATACTCAAACTTGCTCAGTTCTTTACTTCACAGAGGTCGAATGGATAGGAAGAGCTTCCTCTCAGCTGGTATAATTCACTATAGGTTCTCTAAAAGTTAGATATGGTGTTCAGGGATCTAGGGATGACCCATGTCCAGTGTTCCCTCCCCAGACTTCAAACTTTCCTCATTTCCCACGGCATAGAGACTTAGTACCACAAGGACAGGTCATCAGGTGCTTGGGGGTGCTGACTTTCCTTTGCATTAAAAACCTTTTCTGCCCATTCTCAGCACTTCCTAAATTTGCTTAGCCAGGTGTTTCATAAACCTGACTGATTATAAGTATCAGTTGAGACTCTTGTTAAACGTTTAGATTCTCAGCATATCTCGTGAAAATTTTGTTTGTAGGTCTGGGCTTTGGCTTGAGAGTGCATTATTTGAATTTAAATACTAAGTGTATCAGTTATTCTTATGATTACTAATCATATCCGTGAGCCTGGACTTCTGCTTCATATATACTTCTAACTTTCAATTACTATCTTCTGTGTTTTCCTTATCTCTGCTGGTGTTAGGACACAAACCTGAATCTGTTTTGTATGCCCTCTGTGTTGAAGGAGTCATGCCCTAGCGTTGGTCCTGGGGCTGGCAGTCCTCCTACCTCACCTTGTTATGGCCAACACTCCTCTTTGGCACTAGGATCTTTCCTGATCCATATCCCAGCCTCTGTAGTCTTGCCACACATGGATGGATGGATATCAAATATAATGACCAACTCCACAAATAACTTCATTTAATTCAATAAACATTTACTGACTTGAATTATGTCCCAGGCACTGTGCTAGGTGCTGATGAGATGAAAAAAGGAAAATATTCATAGTTTAAAGACACGTAAAGAAACAGCCATAATACCGTATGATAAATGTTTTAGCAGCAGCATGTACAAAGTGCTATGGAAACTCAGATGGGGAAAGTGATTAATTCCTCCCGGGAAGGGTCAGGAAAAGTCACAGAGAAGAGTTTACATTTGGAAGGTGACTGAAAGTTCTCTTAGAGGTCAGGGTGAGGGGAAGACATTCCAAGGAGAGAGCAAATCCGAATCAAAGCCAAGGGGAGTGAGAGTGCTCTCTGTGCTCAGGAAACTAGGACTGAGTAAACTGGTGGACAAAGAGCAGTGTTTTTTCCAAGTGTGGTCCTCACGCCATCTGCACCATCATTCTCTGGGGAACATGTAGAAAATGTACATTTCAAGGCTTTTACCTCTTACTGATTTAGAATCTCAGGGGAGGGAGCTAAGCCATCTTTCTTCTTAACAATCCTCCTAGATGATTCTTGAACCAATTAATGCAGTGATTCTCTACTTTGGTATGCTATAATCACCAGGGGGCTTTACAAAATATTAATGCCTGAGTCTCACCTTCAGAGATTGTCATTTATTGGATCTTGGGTGTGGCCTGAGCATTACGGCAAGCTCCCCTGGTGATTCTATTGTGGAGAACCAGTCCACCCCACTTTGAAAACCACAGCACCACAGCATCAGATTCAAGAAGGTGAATGATGGAGATGTAAGAAGTTCATGAAGGAGTTTGCAGAGATTGCAGAGTTTGGTTTTGATTTTATGAGTGATAGAATGGGGGCGGGGTGGGCGGTTCCTACAAGCTCACATTTTTCTTTGGGTCTCATTAAATACTAGTAGTAGGAAATAAGACCCAGTCTGGTTTGTATACACTTTTTGTTGGGGGAAGAGTTGTTTTCCTGGGAGCTTGTCTATATGAAGTGGCTCAGCTATGTGTGACTGTGCTTTCCTGGTAACTGGGCGCTGAGTATTCCTGTTACTTTCTTCAGAGATGCATTGGACACCTATTTGATGCCCACTGTTGAAAAATCCCTGTCTGTATCCCAGGTGAATTCTTAGCCATGCTAAGCTTCAAGGAGGCAAGACTGCAAAGAGATTGGTAGTGGGAGTTACACATTTACATAGTCTCCTTTAAGCTCAGAGGTTAGAAGTATAAACTTCAAGGCCTTGAGATTAATGACTAGAAAGAAATGTGTGGATTATGGTGCCTTTGGAACACAGAGGAGAAGTTTTGGGGTAGAGCAAAATAGCATGGATGAGGAGAGATTGGAGATGAGGGAGAAAGTACAGGAAAACAACCAGTCACCATCCCAGGCTAAGATCCTAGAAGCTTTGTGATCAACTTGATCAAGATAGAATAAAATATTTCATGGGTACAGGTGTGAAGGCAAAGGAAAGGGTGTCAGAAGTACAGGAGCCTACCTAGCAGCTAGTCAAGCAGACCTCAATGAAATCTCTTCCTCTTAGAGTCTGCTCCAATTACCCCCTTTCCTCTTCTGTATTCTCCATGCTTTCTCCTCTTCATTAACACCTCTGCATCCTCATTACACATATGGCTCCCAGGAGCAAACAGCAAAACTTTCCTGACTCAGAAGTTTTTTTTTTTTTTTTTTTTAAGATTTAATTTATTTATTTGTCAGAAAGAGCACAAGTAGGCAGAGGCAGAGAGAGATGCAGGCTCCCCGCTGAGCAAGTACCCCAATGGGAGACTCAAACCCAGGACCCTGGGATCATGACCTGAGCTGAAGGCAGCCGCCTAATTGACTGAGACACCCAGGCATCCCAGACTCAGAAGTTTTTGAATGAGCCCACGAGTCACAGCTTTTGTTGAATCTTAGAGCTGAGAAAAAGATTCTTGGTCCAAGAAACTTTAATTTGTGTATCTTCTCCAAAAAGGAGAAGATACGCAACTAGTCAGTGGTAGAAGCGAGACAGACCACTTGGTGTTATATATAAGTAATGAATCACTAAATTCTACACCTGAAACTAGGATTATACTGTATGTTAACCAACTGGAATTTAAGTAAAAACTTGAAAAACAAACCAACCAATGAACCACATAAATAAAAGATAGACCCATGCCTTCTGACTTTCTCTCTGGGACTGTGTCTGCTTGTACTAAGCTGTTGTCAGAATGGTGAATTCTTAGGTTTTGCATGCTTTGAGTGAGAAATTTTATATTCATCAATTTGGTTCCTCTAGCCACTTTATAAGAAGGCTACAGCAATTAGTTCCCCATGTTTGCTAAGTCAACTGAAGAAGGAAACTACTTTGCTTAAAAATACAATTTTCTCTGGAAAGGAAATACAAATTTACAAAATAGGGAATTTCAGGCTCATATAATTTTAGGCCATATGATCAGATTTTTCATATAGTAGATTCTAGAATTATAGTTTGCCATTATCACTATTTGGAGTCCCAGAACCATTATCCTGGGACAGGGAGACACTTTTTTGATTCTGTGGTTGAGTGTAAGAAAGGACATTGTGTGGTTACATTATGTGTGACCTTTGTCTTACTTTCTTTTCAAGTCTTCTGACCTTATCTGCTGCTGCTCTCACACTAGGACGTGGGAAATGAGCTCATTGCTTCTCTCACAAAGCAACACAGTGGCGCCTTTGGCTATGGCTTTATTTGGCTATGGCTTTATGGAACTTGGGAACCTAACATAGTGTCCGACTCAGGGCCTGACACTTAGTGGGTACTCAGGTTATTTGCTGAACTGAGTTGAGATGACATTTGCAGAGTTGCACAGAATTACTATCAGGGCAACCTTGGACAAGTCATTTCCATTCTCCAAGTTCACTCTTTGTTCCTACAAAATAGCAGACAAGAACCAGACACTTTCTGATGTTCCTTCCCACTCAGAGATTATAAATATTTTGGCATCTCTTTCAAAAAATCCCAGAAATTTGGACCAGGAGTGACTTTGAAGGTCAATTAGCCCAACCCACAGCTTGTTCAAGGCAGAGCCAGACTATTCAAAAAAATGGAGATTTGGCAACTTTGTGGTTTGTGTAACAGTGAAAGTCAGCCAAAAGGAATAACTCAGATTAAAAATCATTTGAGGGCCAGAATTATTCTTTTTTTGCTCAATATCCATCAAGTCAATAAGAAATAGTTAAGTTTCTGCTTTGGTTTTCTTCTTTGTTTTCTATGAATGTATACCTTACATATAATAAAATGCACTAATGTTAAATGTACAGCTTGGTGAATCTTTATATATGTATCCATCCATGCAACTACTTTCCACATCAAAATATAGAACATTTCAACACCAGGGGAAAGCTCTCTCATACTGTCTCTTAGTCTTTGTCCTCTCTCAAGGAATAGAGATCTAATTTCTACCACTACAGGCTGGTTTTGCCTAGTTTTGAACTTTACATGAATGGAATCACACAGTATATGCCTGTTATGTCTGACTTTTTCACTCAGCATTAAGTCTGAGATATATCCATGTTGTTTTCACATGTCAGTAGGTTGTTTTATTTTTACTTACTATATGTGAATTGTATGATTATATCACAGTGTATGACAGTTACACAACTTGAGAATTTACCAGTGCAGAATATTAGCTACAGCTCAGGAGAAAAAAATCAGAAGACTTGGGTTCACATCTTAATTTTACCACTAAGTAGCTTCATAAACTTCTCTCTGGGCCCATTTTCCTTATTTGTAAATGAAAAGGTTGAACTAAAGAACCGTTAGTAATTTTTCTAGCTCCAAAGTTCAACAAATAGTATGAGTCACAGACTCCATAAGGAATTGGAAGATAGTCGCTATATATATATATATATATATATATGACTCATATTGAGAACTCATATCAAAGAATGCATATCAAGAATGTGTAAGCAAAAATAATAGATAACACAACTAAAAGCAGGAAGTATGCTTATATGCTCTGTGTGTGTGTGTGTGTGTTACTGTTGTTAAGATGGAGTAGAAATTTGTCTAGTGGGGAGTCTTGGGGATGCTATGACCATGTAATGAATATACTTAGGCACTCAGAATCATTTGGTCATCTATATGCTGCAGAAACTGATTTTTCAAAAAGTGTCGTTTTGTATTATTTTCTGTAAGGGAGGCACTATATTTAAGTGAATGCATGAAATGTACATAAAAGGGCTTCATAAACTGTAAAACTCTCTGCAAATGAAAGGCACTGTTATTATTCCAGATATAATATGAATGCAGCTGCCATCAACCTCCATTCATCTCATTTGCAGGTGTAACAACCAACAAGGGTATTTTCCTTTGTTCCCTTGCCATGGCCATGGGAGAGTTTCTGAACCCAACACACAAATAACAGCTGTGATTTTAATTGAGACTTCTAAGTGGGTAAGCAAGGTGTACAGTGAACGCATAGCAACAGATAGACTTTCACTTGGGCAGACACATTATTATTTCCTCAGACTTTGAAAAGGGAAAGTTTTAACAGACCTCTTGGAAGTTGACCCTTATTTTCCCCCCCACCTGTTCACATTTACTGTCACAGGATGCGTCATCTCTCTCCCACGCACACAGTGGGAAAACAACTTTGCCATGCAGAGCAAAGAGACTATTTTGCTATGTCAGGGATATGAGAATCTGCATATGGTTCATTGTCCATTTCCCAATTAGGTTCCCTCCCTAGGCACTGGAGTTTCCTGCCCAGAGAGCCTGTCTGGGATCCTTATCATTTCAGCAGAAATAAGTCATCATGAGAGGCCCCTGCAAATCAGAATTTGCCAGAATGCTTGTGGTCTCTGCCTTGGCCTTTCTAAAAATTTTGCAACTCTATTCTTGCCTTAGAAGGGTGAGAAGTTGTCCCAACAATGTAATCAACCCAGATTGGTCAACCGAAGGGAATTTGCTTGTTCACTCATATTTGTTTTCTGTATCTTCTTGGATAAAGATATGCCCAGGGCTCTGCCCTTTGACTAGAATGACTAGCTATTGGGTGTTTCCAGTAGTGGGCATAGATGTGTTTTGGAATGTGTATTTTCCAATTAATGTTTCCCCTATCATGGACTTAGCAGCTATATAGTGACACACACACACACACACACACACACGCACACACACTAATAGACGTAGAGTGAAAAGGGCTTCAGAGTTCGGAAAACCTGGGTTTGAATGTTGGATTTATCACCACACCTGGATGATAAGCCTCAGTTGCCTCATCTATAAAATGGGGATGAAAATACTTTCCTTGCTCTTAGGATTCTTGTGAAGTCAAGAGAGGCAAGGCATATACCCCTTCCCAGTGAGATCTGGCTCATGGTAACTGCCTCATAAGTGGTGGATTGTTCCATAGGTTGTGCAACTGGAAGAGATTAGCAGTAGTGCAGGGAGGTGGCCAGCCCAAGTTTTGCAGTAAGTTAACGGCAGACTTAGGACAAAAGTTAAGCCCCAGAGCTGTTTTCCACTCTGAAGCAAATCAGGCCCTGTACAAGAATTGCTTCCAGGAGGAGGGAGCCAAGATGGCGGAGAAGTAGCAGGCTGAGACTACTTCGGGTAGTGGGAGATCAGCTAAATAGCTCATCTAAATATTGCAAACACCTACAAATCCAACGGGAGATTGAAGAGAAGAAGAACAGCAATTCTAGAAACAGAAAATCAACCACTATCTGAAAGGTAGGACTGGCGGAAAAGTGAATCCAAAGCGACGGGAAGATAGACCGTGGGGGGAGGGGCCGGCTCCCGGCTCCCGGCGGAGCAACGGAGCAAAATCAGGACTTTTAAAAGTCTGTTCCGCTGAGGGACATCGCTCCAGAGGCTTAACTGGAAGCCCAGGCGGGGTCAGCGCGGCCTCAGGTCCCGCAGGGTCGCAGAAGGATCGGGGGTGTCTGAGTGTCGCAGGGCTTACCGGTATTGGAACGGGGAAGCCGGCTACAGAGACAGAGCCGAGGAGTGACTCTCAGCTCGGGGTTGCCTTGAACCGGTCGCAGGCTTGGTCAGCTCGGAGCGCGGCCGGAGGCCAGGGTGACGGGAGTCATTGGGCGCTGCTCTCTGAGGGCGCACTGAGGAGTGGGGCCCCGGGCTCTCGGCTCCTCCGGGCCGGAGACCGGGAGGCCGCCATCTTCATTCCCGCCCTCCGGACTCTATGGAAAGCGCTCAGGGAAGAAAAGCTCCCAAAACAAACCCAGCAAACCCGAGCGGATGACTCAGCCTGGCCCCGGGTAAGGGCGGTGCAACTCCGCCTGCGGCAAAGACGCTTGAGAATCACTACAACAGGCCCCTCCCCCAGAAGATCAATGGGAAACCCAGCCAGGACCAAGTTCACCTACCAAGGAGTGCAGTTTCCATACCAAGGAGAGCGGCGGAATTCCAGAGGAGAAGAAAGCAAAGCACGGAACTCATGGCTTTCTTCCCATGATTTTTTAGCCTTGCAGTTAATTTTTTTTTCTTTTTCAATTCTTTTTTTTTCTTTTTCTCTTCTTCTGCTAAATTTTTTTAACTTTTACCGTTTTCTTTTTTAACGTTTTTTAAATAGTTTATCAAATATATATATATATTTTTCCTCTTTTTATATTTTTTCTTTATCGGCTTTCTTTTTTTAAATAGTTTCTTTTTTTTTCTTTCTTTTTGAACCCCTTTTTATCCCCTTTCTCCCCCCTCACAATTTGGGATCTCTTCTGATTTGGCTAAAGCATATTTTCCTGGGGTTGTTGCCACACTTTTAGTATTTTACTTGCTCCTTCATAAACTCTTATCTGGACAAAATGACAAGGCGGAAAAATTCACAACAAAAAAAAGAACAAGAGGCAGTACCAAAGGCTAGGGACCTAATCAATACAGACATTGGTAATATGTCAGATATACAGTTCAGAATGACGATTCTCAAGGTTCTAGCCGGGCTTGAAAAAGGCATGGAAGATATTAAAGCAACCCTCTCGGGAGATATAAAAGCCCTTTCTGGAGAAATAAAAGAACTAAAATCTAACCAAGTTGAAATCAAAAAAGCTATTAATGAGGTGCAATCAAAAATGGAGGCTCTGACTGCTAGGATAAATGAGGCAGAAGAAAGAATTAGCGATATAGAAGACCAAATGACACAGAATAAAGAAGCTGAGCAAAAGAGGGACAAACAGCTACTGGACCACGAGGGGAGAATTCGAGAGATAAGTGACACCATAAGACGAAACAACATTAGAATAATTGGGATTCCAGAAGAAGAGGAAACAGAGAGGGGAGCAGAAGGTATATTGGAGAGAATTATTGGAGAAAATTTCCCCAATATGGCAAAGGGAACAAGCATCAAAATTCAAGAGGTTCAGAGAACCCCCCTCAAAATCAATAAGAATAGGTCCACACCCCGTCACCTAATAGTAAAATTGACAAGTCTTAGTGACAAAGAAAAGATCCTGAAAGCAGCCCGGGAAAAGAAGTCTGTAACGTACAATGGTAAAAATATTAGATTGGCAGCAGACTTATCCACAGAGACCTGGCAGGCCAGAAAGAGCTGGCATGATCTATTTAGAGTACTAAATGAGAAAAACATGCAGCCAAGAATACTATATCCAGCTAGGCTATCATTGAAAATTGAAGGAGAGATTAAAAGCTTCCAGGACAAACAAAAACTGAAAGAATTTGCAAATACCAAACCAGCTCTACAGGAAATATTGAAAGGGGTCCTCTAAGCAAAGAGAGACCCTAAAAGTAGTAGATCAGAAAGAAACAGAGACAATATACAATAACAATCACCTTACAGGCAATACAATGGCACTAAATTCATATCTCTCAATACTTACCCTGAATGTTAATGGGCTAAATGCCCCAATCAAAAGACACAGGGTATCAGAATGGATAAAAAAACAAAACCCATCTATATGTTGCCTACAAGAAACTCATCTTAAACCCGAAGACACCTCCAGGTTTAAAGTGAGGGGGTGGAAAAGAATTTACCATGCTAATGGACATCAGAAGAAAGCAGGAGTGGCAATCCTTATATCAGATCAATTAGATTTTAAGCCAAAGACTATAATAAGAGATGAGGAAGGACACTATATCATACTCAAAGGAACTGTCCAACAAGAAGATCTAACAATTTTAAATATCTATGCCCCTAACGTGGGAGCAGCCAACTATATAAACCAATTGATAACAAAATCAAAGAAACACATCGACAAGAATACAATAATAGTAGGGGATTTTAACACTCCCCTCACTGAAATGGACAGATCATCCAAGCAAAAGATCAACAAGGAAATCAAGGCCTTAAATGACACACTGGACCAGATGGACATCACAGATATATTCAGAACATTTCATCCCAAAGCAACAGAATACACCTTCTTCTCTAGTGCACATGGAACATTCTCCAGAATAGATCACATTCTTGGTCCTAAATCAAGTCTCAACCGGTATCAAAAGATTGGGATCATTCCCTGCATATTTTCAGACCACAATGCTCTAAAGCTAGAACTCAATCACAAGAGGAAATTTGGAAAGAACCCAAATACATGGAGACTAAACAGCATCCTTCTAAAGAATGAATGGGTCAACGAGGAAATTAAAGAAGAATTGAAAAAATTTATGGAAACAAATGATAATGAAAACACAATGGTTCAGAATCTGTGGGACACAACAAAGGCAGTCCTGAGAGGAAAATATATAGCGGTACAAGCCTTTCTCAAGAAACAAGAAAGGTCTCAGGTACACAACCTAACCCTACACCTAAAGGAGCTGGAGAAAGAACAAGAAAGAAACCCTAAACCCAGCAGGAGAAGAGAAATCATAAAGATTAGAGCAGAAATCAATGAAATAGAAACCAATAAAACAATAGAACAAATCAACGAAACTAGGAGCTGGTTCTTTGAAAGAATTAATAAGATTGATAAACCCCTGGCCAGACTTATCAAAAAGAAAAGAGAAAGGACCCAAATAAATAAAATCATGAATGAAAGAGGAGAGATCACAACGAACACCAAAGAAATACAGACAATTATAAGAACATACTATGAGCAGCTCTACGCCAACAAATTTGACAATCTGGAAGAAATGGATGCATTCATAGAGACATATAAACTACCACAACTGAACCAGGAAGAAATAGAAAGCCTCAACAGACCCATAACCAGTAAGGAGATTGAAATAGTCATCAAAAATCTCCAAACAAACAAAAGCCCAGGGCCAGACGGCTTCCCGGGGGAATTCTACCAAACATTTAAAGAAGAACTAATTCCTATTCTCCTGAAACTGTTCCAAAAAATAGAAATAGAAGGAAAACTTCCAAACTCATTTTATGAGGCCAGCATCACCTTGATCCCAAAACCAGACAAGGATCCCAACAAAAAAGAGAACTACAGACCAATATCCTTGATGAACACAGATGCAAAAATTCTCGCCAAAATACTAGCCTATAGGATTCAACAGTACATTAAAAGGATTATTCACCACGACCAAGTGGGATTTATTCCAGGGCTGCAAGGTTGGTTCAACATCCGCAAATCAATCAATGTGATACAACACATTAATAAAAGAAAGAACAAGAACCATATGATACTCTCCATAGATGCTGAAAAAGCATTTGACAAAGTACAGCATCCCTTCCTGATCAAAACTCTTCAAAGTGTAGGGATAGACGGCACATACCTCAATATTATCAAAGCCATCTATGAAAAACCCACGGCAAATATCATTCTCAATGGAGAAAAACTGAAAGCTTTTCTGCTAAGGTCAGGAACACGGCAGGGATGTCCGTTATCACCACTGCTATTCAACATAGTACTAGAAGTCCTAGCCTCAGCAATCAGACAACAAAAGGAAATTAAAGGCATCCAAATCGGCAAAGAAGAAGTCAAACTATCACTCTTCGCAGATGATATGATACTATATGTGGAAAACCCAAAAGACACCACTCCAAAACTGCTAGAACTTGTACAGGAATTCAGTAAAGTGTCAGGATATAAAATCAATGCACAGAAATCAGTTGCATTTCTCTACACCAACAACAAGACAGAAGAAAGAGAAATTAAGGAGTCCATCCCATTTACAATTGCACCCAAAACTATAAGATACCTAGGAATAAACCTAACCAAAGAGACTAAGAATCTATACTCAGAAAACTATAAAGTGCTCATGAAAGAAATTGAGGAAGACACAAAGAAATGGAAAAATGTTCCATGCTCCTGGATTGGAAGAATAAATATTGTGAAAATGTCTATGCTACCTAAAGCAATCTACACATTTAATGCAATTCCTATCAAAGTACCATCCATTTTTTTCAAAGAAATGGAACAAATAATCCTAAAATTTATATGGAACCAGAAAAGACCTCAAATAGCCAAAGGAATATTGAAAAAGAAAGCCAAAGTTGGTGGCATCACAATTCCGGACTTCAAGCTCTATTACAAAGCTGTCATCATCAAGACAGCATGGTACTGGCACAAAAACAGACACATAGATCAATGGAACAGAATAGAGAGCCCAGAAATGGACCCTCAACTCTATGGTCAACTCATCTTCGACAAAGCAGGAAAGAATGTCCACTGGAAAAAAGACAGCCTCTTCAATAAATGGTGTTGGGAAAATTGGACAGCCACATGCAGAAAAATGAAATTGGATCATTTACTTACACCACACACGAAAATAGACTCAAAATGGATGAAGGACCTCAATGTGAGAAAGGAATCCATCAAAATCCTCGAGGAGAACACAGGCAGCAACCTCTTCGATGTCAGCCGCAGCAACATCTTCCTAGGAAAATCACCAAAGGCAAGGGAAGCAAGGGCAAAAATGAACTTCTGGGATTTTATCAAGATCAAAAGCTTTTCCACAGCAAAGGAAACAGTAAACAAAACCAAAAGACAACTGACAGAATGGGAGAAGATATTTGCAAATGACATATCAGATAAAGGGCTAGTGTCCAAAATCTATAAAGAACTTAGCAAACTCAACACCCAAAGAACAAATAATCCAATCAAGAAATGGGCAGAGGACATGAACAGACATTTCTGCAAAGAAGACATCCAGATGGCCAACAGACACATGAAAAAGTGCTCCATATCACTCGGCATCAGGGAAATACAAATCAAAACCACCATGAGATATCACCTCACACCAGTCAGAATGGCTAAAATTAACAAGTCAGGAAATGACAGATGCTGGCGAGGATGCGGAGAAAGGGGAACCCTCCTACACTGTTGGTGGGAATGCAAGCTGGTGCAACCACTCTGGAAAACAGCATGGAGGTTCCTCAAAATGTTGAAAATAGAACTACCCTATGACCCAGCAATTGCACTGCTGGGTATTTACCCTAAAGATACAAACGTAGTGATCCGAAGGGGCACGTGCACCCGAATGTTTATAGCAGCAATGTCTACAATCGCCAAACTATGGAAAGAACCTAGATGTCCATCAACAGATGAATGGATAAAGAAGATGTGGTATATATACACAATGGAATACTATGCAGCCATCAAAAGAAATGAAATCTTGCCATTTGCGACGACGTGGATGGAACTAGAGGGTATCATGCTTAGCGAAATAAGTCAATCGGAGAAAGACAACTATCATATGATCTCCCTGATATGAGGGAGAGGAGATGCAACATGGGGGGTTGAGGGGGTAGGAGAAGAGTAAATGAAACAAGATGGGATTGGGAGGGAGACAAACCATAAGTGACTCTTAATCTCTCAAAACAAACTGAGGGTTGATGGGGGGAGGGGGGTTGGGAGAGGGGGGGTGGTGTTATGGATATTGGGGAGGGTATGTGCTATGGTGAGTGCTGTGAAGTGTGTAAACCTGGCGATTCGCAGACCTGTACCCCTGGGGATAAAAATATATGTTTATAAAGCTGTAAAAAAAAAAAAAAAGAAAAAAGAAAGGATGAATACCCAAGTTTTGTAGCAACATGGACGGGACTGGAAGAGATTATGCTGAGTGAAATAAGTCAATCAGAGAGGGTCAATTATCCTATGGTTTCACTTATTTGTGGAGCATAATAAATAACATGGAGGACAAGGGGAGATGGAGAGGAGAAGGGAGTTGAGGGAAATTGGAAGGGGAGGTGAACCATGAGAGACTATGGACTCTGAAAAACGATCTGAGAATTTTGAAGGGGTGTGGGGTGTGAGGTTCGGGGCACCAGGTGGTGGGTATTGTAGAGGGCACGGATTGCATGGAGCACTGGGTGTGGTGCAAAAATAATGAATACTGTTATGCTGAAAAAATAAAAAAATTAAATAAAAAAAATAAAAAAAATCAATAAATGCTTACTGAATTAACAAAAAAAAAAAAAATTGCTTCCACAGGTTTTGGGAGGAGGCAAAATGAAACAAAAGAAATGAACCAACATATTTCAATGAAACAAATTTTTAAGCTTAGATGATTTTTTTATGTGAGGTTTTATTTTTTATTTTATTTTATTTTTTAGTGTTCCAATACTCATTGTTTATGTACCCCAATATTTATAGCTTTGATGATTTCTTAAATTGAGTAGACTATGGTTGATTGGCATGAAAGGGAGTTTTTTATTTTTATTTTTGTTTTTGAAATACTAGCCTCTCTTTATATTTCAGCATTTCTTCCATGTTTAGCCACAGACATCTATATTGCTTTGAGGAGAGTTAGGATTGTTAGATAAGGAAGCAAAAAGAAAGAAACTAATAAAATATGTAAGAGAGTTAGGATTGTTAGATAAGGAAAGCAAAAAGAAAGAAACTAATAGAATATGTTTGTGCAGCCTACAACAGAAGCATAGATTCGAATGCCAGAACTTTGGATTTGGAAGAGACAAGTTTTGTTGATAGAGGAAAAAAAAATCTTTGAGAATCCTAAGGAAAGTTCCTTAAGGAAACAGGCTATATAATCTATGGCATAAAATCAGGTGCCATTTAGGGGAGGGCCGTGTTAGCTGTTTCAACCTTTTTTGTTGAGGACCTTCTATAAACAGCAGCCTGCATGTCACCTTTGCGTGGCTCTCAGCAGAAGTGAAACCCCACAAGGTTCCAAGATTTTCTAAGATTCCATAAAAGCACCTATTTGGATATTTCTCCTTTAGCGGCCAACAACACTGACAAATAACCTCCAACACAGCCACACTTCTCAGAGGATGGGTGGAGATGCGGAGGGTGAGCCCCTAGCACAAGTATCCTGAGTCATCGGCTATCTTCATTAGGTTTAACATTAATTTTGGGAGTTAACAGAGCACAGTGATTAAGAGTATGTGCCTTATATCTTGTTTCTCTCCCCTTTTTTGATGAGGACCTTTGAGAAAATTTATGAGACCCTCAACCCATTAGTTTCCTTGTCTGCCAGATGGCATAATCACAACGTCTGCTACATAGGTTTGCTTTGGTTAAAATGAATTTATACCTATGAAGGACTTAGTTAGTACAGTGTCTGACATATAAAAGTGTCCGCTAATTATTATTTCTAGTTGTTCTTACTATCCGTATTCAGCAACACCAGAGCAAATTTTTGTGTGTGTAGTACAGATATGACAAACTGACAGTTTTTTTTTTTTTTACAATAACCCAGAGGTAAGTTACATTTCACTGTCTCAACTTTCTACATTAGGTTTTTTGATTTTCTATTTATTTATTTATTTATTTATTTATTTATTTATTTATTTTAAAAGATTGTATTTATTTATTTGACAGACAGAGATCACAAGTAAGCAGAGAGGCAGGCAGAGAGAGAGGAGGAAGCAGGCTCCCCGCTGAGCAGAGAGCCCGATGCGGGGCTCGATCCCAGGACCCTGGGATCATGACCTGAGCCGAAAGCAGAGGCTTTAACCCACTGAGCCACCCAGGCGCCCCTATTTATTTATATGTGCTTTCAAGAAATATTTATCCAGCTGCTTCTATCTGACTGCCAGGTAGTGTGCAAGGTGGTGAGGATAAAATGACATAAGAGACATATTTCCACACCTGTGTAGTTTGCAACCCCAGCTATATTTTCAAATAACTTCTTTCCCTTTATCTGATCTGGGGACACAGGACAATCTCCTGAGCATATTTCCTAGTGCTGGCAATCTGGGGTCCTGCAGCAGGCCATAAAATGCATGGTATATGGATTTAATAATGTCAGGGGAAATTTTCAGTTAATCCCTTGGACTGTGGGTACACTCAGGATTCAAAGGCCAGACCAAAATGGCATGAAGAGAAACAGAGAACTGGTAATTATCTGGTGAATTTGGGTCATGTGGAAAGCCAAACTAAATTACTTTAGCCAAGGAAAAAATGATTTTTTTTTCTCTTCACATGAATTGGTAGTTTTGGTAAGATTTTACAAGGGTCTCCCTTCTTCTCTTTGCTTTTTATTCCACTAGGTATTTCCTAGAAACCAGCATATTGTGAGAAAGATCTGAAGACAAGGACTTTGAGGGAAATGACAATTGTCCATTATGGGATATTATTTAGTGAGCACTGGTCTTTTCAGTGCATACATGGAAAATCAAAGCAAGGTTTTCAGTCATATTAAGTCAGCAGTGCTATCAAAAATCCAATCAACTATTAGGTGCTCTAACTTTGAACTAAATCTGACAAGTGTTTTTCATTTGTGAAATAAATGTTTTGAGTTAGATGCTTTATTTTAGTTCTAAATTATATTATTAATTTGCATTTCTAAGGCAAAAAAGCAAATGAAGGGAACATGCTTTAATTTTTATGTTTTGAGTCATTTATCCTTTTAATAGAAGATTTCAATGTATTCCCCATCCAGGAAATGGTAATGGAAATCTCCTACTTCAACATGTAATCTATAAAATCTTGTGAAATGGTGTAATGAGAATTTGTCACTTTGTCACCTAGCTGAACTTTTACAACCCTGAGACCCAAAGTGAAATGACACCTTCCCTAATTCAGATGAAGTGCCCACATATTTTACTGTGTTCTTACCAAGAAACCCTTCAGCCAAAATCCAGCTAGTCCAAGTCAATTTTTAAGCAAAGTGCATAACCAGAAATTGGCACAAACATTTGTGTATCATCCTTTCCATATTCAAAAGCTGTCTGAGACTCATTTGATTAAGCATAAAAATAACTCTGTGAATATCATTAGAAAGGCTGATGAACGTTCCATGTCTGGTCCCTTGAATTTGTATTCTGAAGGTGCATTATTAAGTCACTGCTAAATACTTTCTCTTGTAAGAACCTGATCATGCTCTCTAAAGTCTGAAGGAATTATTTTTATATTGAGTTTAGGAGGTTTAATTTTTCTATTTCCATTCAACAGAAAGGAAACAGCTGGTAAATTAGGGAAGACCATTACAGTTTATTTGACTACGTAATCTCCACTGGCTTCTTTGGTTAATAGAGCATCTTTATTCCAACCAGGGCCCCCTCCCTGCCAAATCTCCTCATTAAACTGAGTTGTGATTAAAAAAGAATAAATGACATTTTATTTCATATGTGATTCCTTCCAAGCTTCATACTCCTCTTTAAGTTTTCCTCTTACACTACTTTTCCTTGGCCTTAAGCATTTCTTCTCCCTGGCAGCTCTTCAACACAGGATGTGAAAAAGTTTTTGTCCAGTCTTATAGATTCCTAATGAATGTAGCATCTCCTTGTCCCCTCCTTGGACTAACTGTTATCCATTCATTTATTTATTCCACAAACAATTCTTATGCACAAAATGTTCTTATGTACTTTAGACTCAAGCAGTCATCTCTGAGGATAATTTATTGGTTCAGAGATGGAAGTCTTTTTCGCTTTCTCAGATTTGTTTCTCTATTAGGTGGGGCAGTGGTGTGTGTGTGTGTGTGTGTGTGTGTGTGTGTGTGTGTGCGTGCATATGTGTGTGTGTGCGTGCACACGTGCTTTGCTTCTTTCCAGAGTCAAGAAAGATCAAAATATACCTTGCATGTGGTAGAGTGTGTTCCAAATGTGGACAGATGTTGACTGAAAAAGTATCACTTGAGAAGTTTGACTGAAAAAGTATCACTTGAGAATTTTGTTAAAAATGGAGATTTTAAGAGCTTAGCCTGAAGATGGCTTAGGAAGATCCTGAACTTACCTCCCAGAGACACAACGAATCTATAGCTACCTATGTAATGATTCCTTCTGAAAAGACCTGAAAACCTGCTGAACAGCATCTTCACAACAAAGGATAAAAGGACCATATCAAGATAAGTAGGAGAGGCAGAAATGCAGTCTTGCTAAAATCCCACCTCTGGCATGAAGACCCACAATTGTGAGGGATCTCACAAATATGGAGCTTATACCTAAGGAACCAAGGGTTTGTGCTCCACATCAGACATCCCAGCCCTTGGGATCTGTCCTGGAGAGACAAGTTACCAAAATATTTGGCTCTGAAAACCAATATGGTTACGTCCAGGAGAACTAGAGTGCTGTAAGGAATGAAGATTCCACTTTTAAAGAGCTCACATAAAGACTCATTTAGCTGGGACTCAGTGAAAAACCAGCAGTTTGAACAGCACCTAGACCAAGTGATAAGATTAATTTGCTAATCTTAAAACATCTATTAGAAGGACAGGAGCTCGTTAAAACTCTCTGGGGACTGAGTCACTGGCAAATGCCATTTTTGCATTCTCCTTCTAACCTGCTAGCAGGGGACCCACCTCTGTGCTGCTCCTATGGCCCCTTCAAAGCCATACATGCAGGTCATACAGGGGATGCCCCTTGAGCACTTAGGTCTGGTGGACAAGGGAGTAGTTGTCTTTCTGGGCCCCATGGATCTGAAACAATCAGGGAGATGGTTCCCAGTGGGCTAACACTCCAAGGCACTGCACAGACAGCAGACCAAATAAAATACCCTAGTCTTCCTGTGAGAAAGGCCTATATACTCATCCTAGAGCTTCAGTCTGAGGTACAGGCTTTAAGCTTACCACACATCTAGAGGCTCTCAAGAAACACAGCAGGGGATGCCATTTTTGTGCTCTCCCTTGACCTTACTACATGTCACCATGACCTCCCAGAAAGGAGCTAATATGCTTGTCTGGAGTCCTGATTTTTGCAACTGTTCCTGAGGGGACTTCTCCAGGTCACATGGTTTGAAGGCCAACTGGCTTTACAATTGCAACCCCACAGGACAGTATGTATTTATATATACTAAAAGCTGCTTGGAAGCTGAAGTTCTAGCTTCCAATCAGCCTGAAATTAGGTGCTGATGAGATCCTGTCTTCTGGAACATTTGACATACCTTTAATAATAGGGTTCTATCAAGAATAAATCAGGCTTCTTAGCAATCACAAAAGTTCAGGAGACAAACAAGATCTAGGGCAAAGTTAAACAATAAGGTTCATCTCCTATACAAGGCTGCTCCTTCAAGACTGGGTGAGATGTTTCACCTAGTACATAAAAATAAACACAGAGTCAAGCAAAATGAGGAAACAGAGGAATATGTTACACACAAAATAACAAAATAAAACTCCAGAAAAAATCCATAGTAAAATATGAATAAGTAATTTATCTGGTAAAGAGTTCAAATCATCATAAATATGCTCACTGAGCTAAAGAGAATGGATGAATACACTGAGAACTTCAACAAAGAGAAAGTATAAGAAGGTTTTGAAGGGGCGGGGGGTGGGAGGTTGGGGGAACCAGGTGGTGGGTATTGGGGAAGGTACGTATTGCATGGAGCACTGGGTGTGGTGCAAAAACAATGAATACTGTTACGCTGAAAAGAAATTAAAAAACAAAAAAAGAAAGTACCAAACAAAAGTCATAGAGCTGATGAATACAGTTATTATATAAAAAGCAGCAAGAGAAAAACAACTTATCATGTACAAGGGAACCCCTGTAAAACTGTCAGCAATTTATCAGCAGAAACTTTGCAGGCCAGAAAGAAGTGGAATGATATATTCAAAGTGCTGGAAAGAAAAAACTTCCAAATAAGAATACTCTGCCTGGCAAAGTGATCATTCAGAATTGAAGAAGATAAGCAAAAGCTATGGAAGTTCATAACCTACTCAACTGGTCTTATAAGAAATTATACAGTAAAGGCAACAGATCAATAATTTATAAAGCTAGTATGAAGGTTAAAAGACAAAAGTAGTAAAAATAACTATAACTATAATACTTAAGAGATCTACAAAATAAGATGTAAAATGTGATATCAAAAACATAAAACATGAGGGGTTGGGGAGTAAAAATGTCGAGTTTTAGAATGTGTTCAAACTTAATACACTATCAAATTAAAATAGACATATGTATTTATATGTGAGCCTCATGGTAACAACAGAACAGAAACCTATAGTAGATACACAGAAGATAATGAGTAAGGAATCTAAACATTAACATTAGAGAAAAACCACAGGGGAAGAAAGCAAGAGAAAAAGAAAGGAACAGAAAGTAACTACAACAACTAGAAAACAATTAACAAAATGGTAGTAAGTACATACCTATAAAAATTATTTTAGGAGGGTATGTGCTATGGTGAGTACTGTGAAGTGTGTAAACCTGGTGATTCACAGACCTGTACCCCTGGGGTTAATAATACATTATATGTTAATAAAAATTTTTAAAAATTACTTTAAATATAAATGGGTGAAACTCTCCAATCAAGACAGAGGGACTGAATGGAAAAAAAGACCCATATATGTGCTACCCACAAGAGACCCACTTCAGATGTAAGGACACACAGATTGAAAGTGAAGGAATGGAGAAAGATGTTTCATGCACATGGAAGCTGGGATAGCTATACTTGACAAAATAGACTTTAAAACAAAGAGTGTAACAGAAGACAGAGATGGACATTACAGAATGATAAAGAGCTCATCCAATAAGTATAATATTTATAAATTTTTATGCACTCAACTTGGGAGCACCTAAATATATAAAACAAATATTAACAGACTTAAAGGGAGAAATTTACAGTGATATAATAATATTAGGGGACTTTTATATCCTATTTACACCGATGGATATATTACCTAGACAGAAAATCAATATCAGTCTTAAGTGACATATTAGACCAAATGGACTTTATATATATATATATATATACACACACACACACACACAGAACATTTCATCCAAAAGCAGAATACACTTTCTTCTCAATTGAATATAGAACATTCTCCAGGATTGAACATATATTAGCCCACAAAATAAGTCTCAAAAGATTTAAGAAGATTGAAATCATCGCACATTATTTCTAACTACATTGGTAGGAACCTTGAAAAGAATTACAAGAATATAATGGGAAAAAAACCCCAACAAATATGTGGAGATTAAACAACATGTTACTGAACAATCAATGGGTCAATGAAGAAATCAAAGGAGAAATGAAAATACCTTGAGACAAATGAAAATGGAAATACAAGATGCCAAAATATATAGGATGCAACAAAAGCAGTTCTAAGAGGGAAGTTTATGGTGATAAGCCCTACCTCAAGAAACAAGAAAAATCTCAGATAAACAATCTAGCTTTACACCTAAAGGAACTAGAAAAAGAGGAACTAATGAAGCCCAAATTTACTAAGAGGAAATGAGAGAAGAAATAAATTAAATGGAGACTAAAAAGACATTAGAAAAGATTGATGAAACAAAGAGCTGTTTCTTTGAAAAGGTAAACAAAATGGACTAATCTTTAGCTAGACTCATTAAGAAAAAAGAGCAGAGCAAGGATTCAAATAAATAAAGTCAGAACTGAAAGAGAAGTTACAACTTCCATACCAAGATATACCAAGGAAATACAAAGAATCTATAAACAAGTCTATGATAACACATTGGACAACATAGAAAAAATGGATAAATTCCTAGAAACATACAGTCTTCCAAGACTGAATCATGAAAAAATAGAAAATATGAATAGACCAATTATTTGTTAGGAGATTGAATCGGTAATCAAAAAATCTCCAACAAACATAAGTCCAGGACTGCACAGTTTAAGTGGTGAATTTTGGCAAACATTCAAAGAAGGTTTAATATCTATCCCCCTCAAACTCTTTCAAAAGAATTGGAGAACATGTCCAAACTCATTTTATATGGCCAGCATTATCCTGATACCAAAACCAGACAAAGATTCCACAAAAAGAAAATTACAGGCCAATATCCCTGATGAATATAAATGCAAAAAAAAAAATCCCCAAACTCAACAAAGTATTAGCAAACCAAATTCAGCAATGCATTAAAAGGATCATTCATTATGATCGCGCAGTATTTATTCCAGGGATGTAAAGATGGTTCAATCAATCATTGTGATATGCCACATTAATAGGATAAAGGATAAAAACCATATGATCACCTCAGTGGATGCAGAAAAAGCGTTTGGCAAAAGTGAACATCGTTTATGATTAAAAAAAAAACTTTCAATGAAATGAATATAGATGAAATGTATCTCAACATAATAAAGGTCATATATAACAAGTCCAAAGCGAACATCAGACTCAACAATGCAAAGCTGAATGGTTTTCCTTTAAGATCAGGAACAAGACCAAGATGCCTTCTGTCACCACTTTCATTCAACATAATATTGGAAGAGTAGCCAGAACAATTAGAAAATTTTAGGGGAAAGAAATAAAAGGCATTTAAATAGAAAAGGAAGAAATAAAACTGACACTGTTTGTAGATGATGTGATTTTACATACAAGTGATCCTTCAATAACATAGGGGTTAAGGATGTGGACCCTCTAAACAGCCAAACATCTGTGTATAACTTTTGACTCCATCAAAACTTAATTACTAATAGCCTACTGTTAACCAGAAGCTTTTCCAATAACATAAACAGTTGATTAGCACATATTTTGTATGTCATATTTTGTATACTGTATTCTTACAATAAAGTAAGCTGAAGAAAACATGTTATTAAGAAAATCATAGGGAAGATAAAATGTATTTTTAGTACTGTACTATATTTAGTGAAAAAAAAATCCATGTATATGTGGACCCACACAGCTCAAACCTATTTTGTTCAAGGATCAACTCTATAGAAAACCCTAAAGGCTCTACCCAAAACTTTCAGATCTAATAAATTCAGTAACATTGCAGGATACAAAATCAATATAGAAAAATCTGTTGTGTTTTTACACACTAACAACAAACTACCAGGAAGAGAAACTAAGAAAAATATTACATTTATAATCAAAACAAAAAGAATAAAATACCTAGTAATAAATTTAACTAAGGAAGTGAAAAAAACTGCACACTGAAAACTATAACACTGATAAAAGAAATTGAAGAAGACACAAATAAATGAAAAGATATTCCATGCTCATGGGTGGAATAATTAATATTGTTAAAATATCCATAATACCCAAAGCAATCTACAGATTCAATGCAATCCTTATCAAAATTCCAATGGCCTTTTCATAGAAATATAACAAATCTAAAATTTGTACGGAACCAAAAAAGATCCCCAAAAGCCAAAGCAATCTTTAGAAAGAAGAACAAAGCTGGAGGCACCATACTCCCTGATTTCAGAATATATTACAAAACTATAATAATCAAAAGAGTGTGGTCTTTAGAAGTTTTGAACCAGTTTGGATGGAGCTTGTGGATTCTTATGCTCAACTAGCTTCTGCCCCACTGATGTGCAGGGCTAAAGTAATAGCAGTAACTATGGAACACATTAGAGAAACACCCAAAAGGCAGAATGGGAGGGCTTGCTGGCTCGAGGTAGCTACAGGAAGGAAGGAAAGAGAAGGATCAGTAGTCACTGATTTATACCTATTGTTTCTTAGTTCATATATTTACAAAAACAAAAAGAATACTTTTCATTTAAGAAACTTTTGGAGAAGCTTTTGGAACAGCTTTAATGAAACATCACCAAACAATATTCTCCAAATAATTCTTTGATTTCAAAAAATAAATGTCTGATAGAATGCACACTTTTTGATTGACTATAAATTTACTGAAAGTTGAATGAAAGTAAAACTTAATGCTGCTCATTTTCTCTAGTATATTTAACCTATAGTCACAGACAGGTGATCATATTGGCATATATATTTGTAATCTTCAACTTCAAGTAGATATTCTCTGCTAATACATTTCAGTACTAAGGTTGTCTTCCTACCTACAACAATAAATGTATTTTAGACCTTTTACTCCCACCTCAAACTTTGACTTCCCTCACATCCTACACTGTCCTCACTTTTTTTTAAAATTATATACGTCTCAGGTATATAGCATTATAATTCAACATCCATATACACTAAAAAGTGATCCCCCCAGAAAGTTTAGATACCACACATCACCTTATGGTTGGCCACATTTGCCCCTTTTGCCCACCTCTAACCCCTTCCCCTCTGGTAACCACTGATCTGTTCCGTGTACTTATGAGTTTTGTTTATTTGCTTGGTTTGATTTGGGTTTTAGATTCCATCCCATTTGGTGAAATCATATGGTATTTGTCTTATTCTTCTGATTTATCTCATTTAGCATAATACCCTCAAGTTCCATCCATGTTGTTGTTGATGAAAACATTTCATTCTTTTTGTGATGACCTTGAATCCTACCTACTTCACAGAAAATGTAGACATCCTCAGACATGCCCACCCCATTTTTTCCTTTTGTTACCAACGTTATAAGCCTATCTGAAGTTTCACTTTTTTCCCTCCTTCCTTCCTGTTATCATTGTGGAAGTACCCCCTCTCTAATCAAATATGACTCCACCCAGCCCCCCCCCCCCCCACAAGGGTCTGGATCGTATCCCTTCTCATCTTTTCAAGGACTTTGTTCTTCAAGTTTTCCCTTTCTCTCACTTTTGTCTTTGATCTTTACCTTTTTACTGGGTTCTTTCTGTTATCATACATGCCTTCTCTAGTATTTTCCATTAAAAATAACTCTTAGACTCACATCCCCTTTTGTCTCTGACACCTTCTTGATCAAAAGTTCTCTATACATTCTTCTTCATTTCCTCACATCTCATTGATTCTTTACCTTCACCTTACTGTGTATTCTTTCTCTTATCTACCAATATTACTCAAGAAAAGTCATAATCTACTAATCATTTTTATCACCTTTCAATCTAGTGAACACTGACAGTCTCCTTGTAACATTTTGTTGACCTCACTCCATGGCACCTCAATGTTCTTGTTCTCTTCCTATCTTTGTCATTGCAGCTTCTCAGAATCCTCTTCCTTTACCCAAACTCTGAGTAATATAGCTCCTTGGGATTTAGTCCTGGGCCCTTCATTCTTCTACATACTCTTTCCTTAGGTGTTTTTATCCATTTTCTTGTTCCAAATGATCTTCCTTTCTTTCCTTCTCCCTTCTTCCACCCTCCTTTTTTTACATCTATCTATGTAGTCTATTGATATGGTCTGAATATTTGTATCTGCCCAAAATTCGTATGTTGAAAATCTAATGGTCATTGTGTTGATATTAGGAGGTGGGAGCTCTGGGAGATGCTTAGGTCATGAAGGTAGAGCCTCATGGATGGGATTAGGACTTTTATAAAAAGAGACTCCATAGAGCTTCTTAACCCTTTTGTCATGTGAGGATATAATGTAAAGTCTGCAGTCCAGAAAAAATCCCTAGCCTGAGCATGCTAGCACCCTGACCTCGAACTTCCAGTTTCCAGGACTGTAAGAAATTAATTTCAGTTGTTTATAAGCCACCCAGTCTGTGGTATTTTGTTATAGCAACTTGAATGGATTAAGATATTTATCATCTATCTATTTATCTCCATAGAAAAATGTATTGTTTTGTTTTCTATTGCATTTATTACGTGCCACCATAGATATCATTCTAAATCTTGCTTTAGACATCTATTCATGTAGTGTATAGAGATACACCCCATTTTTAATACTAAATGATAGTGTTCATTACCTGAATGCAATCAGAGTTATTTAATCATTTCCACACTGTTGACATTGATATTATTTACATATTTTTGCTTTAACAAATAATGCTGCATCAGATATCCTTATGCTTTCCTTTATGCACAGACTTGTCAGGGAGTCCCTAGGGTAGTGAGTTGAATTGATAGAGGATACAGACATTTTAAATTTTAATAGTTACTGCCCGCTCACCCTCCAATGAACTAGAATATACATCCACAAGCAGAATATGAGAATACCTGTTTTTCCATACTCTTGTCAATACTTGATATTAACAAACCTTAAATTTTTGTTTGAATACAGGTTTTAGGGGGATTTTATTTTGGACTAAATATGCATTGGATGGTCAAATGTGTTGCTAAGGTGAACTCCAAGGTTTTGAACTTGGTTGATTGAGTGATGGTGCCGTAGACAGAAGTTCCAAATGGTAAATTCCTTACAGGGGTGGGAGCTGAGAGAGGAAAATGGGTTGAAGTCAAAGTGATGGAAGATATCCAAGTGGAAATTTCCAGTAAGCCTTAAGATGACTAAGGGATTCAGAGAATGTAGTCTCTTTCCAAATCTTCTTTTCTTTTTGCCTATATAGAAAGTGTTTACTTTATGTGTTTCCCTGTGGCTCTGTTGATTACATTCTTATGTGTGGTTTGAAGCTCCTCTGGCTTCAAACCTGTATTTGTTTTGGGCATGGTTGGAATAGAGTGCTAATGAGCCCAAGGTCATGGGTTTGATCCCCAGAAGGGCCAGTTAGTTTCATGGAGAGGAAAACTGTGTTCTGTGGTTCATAGACTTCACCCCTAATCTTGTCTACTTGTCTCTAAACTATGTAGCATTGGTCCCAAGCGGGCCCATGAGAAAGTGTGATTGATTGTGTACAATCCATTAAAATACTGGAAGAATGGCTTCAAGTGGGTTTATCTGGGTTGCTTCTTCAAGAAATTTTGTCTGCCTTCTGCTTTCAGCTTGTGGACAGAAATCATATTTTCAGAGACAATGTTATGAACAAAAGCACATGGAACTGTATTGTTTAAGGCCACCCACATCTGTTTTTCCACATTTATTTACTTCTCAGGTAAAAGGCAGTGTGTTGATTTAAGACTGTGTCCTTCAGTGCCAGTGTCTTCTTGGAAATATTTGAATATTATCAGTCTGACTTTGCGAATCAGCTTACTAATATTGTACAAACAAACCCTAGAGAGCATGAATGTACCCCAAAGACTCTCTTAGCAAACCTTTCACTGACAGATTTTTCCTTATCTTATCAGGCTGCTCTAGCTTGCTGCATACTCTTACTGGGAAATACAAGTCTACACTCAGAATTCTTGCTAAATAGTCATGCACAGATACAGCATAGAATGTCCTGTGTTTAAATGAGTGGCAATGTCCATAGAACAACCTTTGGAAAAACCCACAGGAGGCATCTTCTATACAAGCACAGAGTTGCCAGGATTTGCTGGGATAATATCTGAAGTCTGTTTCTGTGGATACTGCATTTTCAAAAATCAATCCTAGAGGTTCTCAAATTGCTTTTCCAGTTGAATGATACATCCCTGGGTCCTACAGGAGCAACCCCAAAGAGGATTTGGAATAATGTTACGCACATATTGAAAGATTCAAAGTAAATCCTCACAGCTTAGGAAGGACTTGAAAATAGGTTCACTTTTCTTTCAGGGACTCTGTGTTTGCCACATCAGGGATATTTCTATTTGACATTATGGAAAATTTGAAAGGTCGAGGAGTAAGAGACCAGACCATCAAATATTATTTAATAGATTGCCAAAAATTACAGTGATGACTTAGAAGAATATGGTGTAGAACAAATATGACTAAAAGTAAGAGGTAGAATAATAAAAGTTATATGCTGATGAATCCAGGAAAAGTGGTTAAAAAATTAGTGGAGTTTGGGTTGTACATAATGACACACAAGGGACTTAATTACATTGTTTTCTTGAATTGATTATAGTGACAGAGGAATTATTTTGGTACTACTTAAGGATAGCCTGAAAATACCATATAAGTAATTAAAAATCATTATTTGGAAAGTTTGTAGCCCTGATGGCTGGGCTGGGGTAAATAAAGAGGATCAGTGACACAGCAAGAAAATGCCAGATTTGAGATTTTACATTTGCCTTTGTAGTGCAAGGAATTTTAGGTTCAAAGAGTACTTTTCACCTGTTTTTGCTAAGTCAGAGTAAAATTAGGGAAAAAAGTGACACTGATCACTTGGTCACTGTCAGAAAAGTTGAGGCTATGAACCAGAATGTACACAGAAAAGAATATGACAAGGGACACCTGGGTGGCTCTGTCAGTTAAGTGCCCAACTCTTGATTTCAACACTGATCATGATCTCAGGGTTGTGAGATAGAGCCTCCTTGTGATTCTCTCTCTGCCTCTCTGCTCCTCCCCCTGCTCTCTCTCTCAAAATAAGTAAATAAGTAAATAAACGAACAAATAATAATTAAAAAAGAGTGTGACAAGCCAATGGAGATGTTCTACCTTGGATATCTTAGATCTTTAATTAATTCTCTCATAACTAATAGTAAATGGAAGTAGTGATATTGAAGGTAACTGTACAAATGTTAGGAACCACACCACACAAGAGCTGATAAGCAGACCAATGCAGAACTGCAGCAGTGTTTTAATCTAGCCATAAAGAAACTGAAAAGATGAAAAGAACAAATTAATACAATGTGATGAATTTCCCTAAAGGTTAATGTATTAAATTTCCCTTTATTCTGAGATTATATCCATGTTATTTAAATCAATTCCCTTGTAATGACATAATGATCGATGTTTCTCTAAAAGAACTCCTTATTTAGCCAAATATATTTTCCCACCGTAAGTCAATTTATAGTTTTATTTTTGGAAATTTCACTATTTTGAGAAATCTAGAAGTTTAGGGACTTGCATGATCATGTTTAATCCTCAAATAATATGAGGTAGATTACATTGTTATTATGATTATCACTTTACAAAAGAGGAAGCAGCCTCACAGAAATTATTTTAATTTTCCAAAGCTTCCAACCAGAAGTGTCAGAACCACAACACAACCCATGTCTGCCTGATTTCAGTGCTCATGCTTCTTACCACTATGTTATTCCTTTGGGTATTAGTTAGGGTCCATTGAGGGAAACAGAAACCATTCTCGGTATGTAAACAGAGGGTATTTAATACAAGCGATGGAAGAAATGATTAGACAAATTGGAGAGGGGAGTCAACCCAGATATCAATATCAGGAATTCCCTACCATCCCTAGGACTAGAAACCCAGAGAGGAGGTGGTGTTCCCAACTGAGAAAAACTGTATGGATAGGTCTAGATTTCCTCCAGGGACAGGGTGCTGATTCTCCAGGGACAGGGTCCATGAGGGAGGAACTGCCATTGTTGCCAAAGATGCTACTTGAAGCAGAGAGAGAAAATGGGGGTAATACCCTGGCTTCTTCCCTCCCCCTGCTCTGCTTCTTTCCTTCATGCCTCTTATTATTAGGCAAACCTACTCAGAAACCAGAGAACACAGGGACTGGGAAATGTTACTTATGAACATAGTCAAAGAAGGGAATGTTGGGAAATGGATATGAGAGCAAACAGATAAATGACCAGTATATTATAGCCTAAATATGTATTAAATTATTTCAGTGTACCTTTTACTATGGCAGTAAGGTCTAGAGATACCAGAAGGGACTTATCAGTATTAACAGTGTAAGAAAATTTATTTGGCCATAGGAGGGGGATGGGCAGGTTTCCATTTCCAAATGATCTTTAAAGCAGAGAGAGACAAAAGAAATACAGAGAGAGTTTTGGTCTTGAGTAACCCTGCCTTTGAGTATTTTAGGTTCTATAAGGGGGCTGAATTAGAAGTTCTGGGTCAAATAAGGTGGCAGAGCCCAACCCTATCATTTCTCCCTCTGTCATTGTGTCTCCTTTCCTCTTTAGAGGAACAATCACTTTCTCTTCATTTTCTCTCTCCTTCTCTCAGAGATTTGGAGTTGGAAGGACATTTCCGTATTTGTGGAGTAGAATGATGGATTCGGCCATTGCACTTATATAGAGACTAGTCATGAATGGAAACTAGGACCTCCCCACCCCCACTCTCCAACTGCCATTTGGAGAAACAGATTAGTATTTCCCCTGGAGGAGGCTGGGGGCTAAATCGGAGCCATTGAGTTAAATAAACAAAATAGAATTAGGAAATTATAGGACAGGTATTCCAGTTTTAACTTTCCTGGTAGTAGCCATTAGAAAGAGAAACCTCCTGGGGTGCCTGGGTGGCTCAGTTGGTTAAGTGTCTGACTCTTAGTTTTATCTCATATTGGGATATCAGGTCTTGAGGTTGAGCCCTACCTTGGACTCCATGCTCAATGTGGAGTTTGCTTGAGATTTTCTCTCTCTCCATCTCTGTTTGCACCTCTCCCTGCTCTTTTTTTTTTTCTCTCAAATAAATAAATAAAATCTTGAGAGAGAGAGAGAGAGAGAAAGAGAGAGAGAGACCTCCTTTATAGGTCACATTTCGTACTTTGCTTGAGATCCAAGGTCGAATTTTATTTCTGATGTACTGTTGCAATTGTCTCAAATCCAATTTACATCTGTTTCTGTTTTTACTGATTGCTTTATTCTTTTTAGAATCATCTCATCTCATCACAGGGTGAAGGAAAGAACATTTAGAAACCAGATGTTATATTAGCCATAACCATTATCTTTTATTGGATCCCAAAGAGATTTAATCTCTATCCATAAACAGGTGAGGAAGATACCAGCTTTCAGCTCAGCTTTACACTTTAAAGATGCCTCACTGAAAAGAGGACAAAGGCTCTGCCATCCACCTGTCATTATGACCCAGGGAGGTTCATAATTGGTATGTATAGACCAGTGGTTCATTTCTATCAAACCCAAGCTCTCCTTTATGTAACAAATATTTTATGATATATCCTCTGGTGTCCCGAAGAGAAATTTATAGATAATGCTGACATATATAATTTCAATAAAAATCAAAATGATGCCTGAACTATAATATAAAAGAGAACTAAAATGAAAACAGTTTATAATAAGAAAATATGCATTATAAGATAAAAAGGCTCAGACACAACTCTATTAGAACATGTAATGAAGTGGTCAGATGTTTACACTTAGGTGGAGAATCATGAATGTGACAGCTGCAAGTAGACTGATCTGCTCAGAGAATGGAGAGATTTAAGCAGCACAATTAGCATTGTCATCAATGATGTTTTTTTCTAAAATTGTGTCTGCCTTTTTTTTTTAAGATTTTATTTATTTATTTGTTCTAAAATTGTGGACAACACATGGTAAAGTTCCAAGTGAAATAAAGTACCACCTTTTTCTTAACATGGTAATTGCATTCCTGAAAAATTCCGTTTATATTAAAATCATGTAGAAATACTTTGAGTTTGTAAGTAAATTAGAGTTATAGCCTAGGCTTAGGCTATAAATAAGTCGATGACAAATAAGTTTGTTGTATAATAAGTTTGTTGTATAAATAAGTTTGATGACAAATAAGTTTGTTATCTACATAAGATTTCTGAAACCCTAACCCCCTGCCCAATTAAATGCCAATAATGCCTTCCTCAGTTACCATGAATGACAACCCCAAATGTCCCTACCCATTTCCAAAATGCCATGTAGGGCTAGCATTATACCCTCTGGAACTCCTGAGAGTGGGGTAACTAAGCCCTTTCGAAGGGCAGAGATATAAGAACATGGGTCTCATGAAATTGACTCCCCAAATTTACATTTTTGTCTGTGGAAGCCCTGATTCAACTAAGTTCCTTCAGACCACACTGGCTTTGACAAACCGGCAAGTGAACAACTCTTGGCAAGCTTCTTCATCATCAGCTTCTAGTTTTACTTAAGTAGAAATGGTTTATTTTTGGACTGTAAAGACAAAAGTCATACCTCCTCACCGAGGAACCCTGAGATTTTTTTTTTTTTAAGATTTTATTTATTTGTCAGAGAGAGAGGAGTGAGAGCGAGCACAGGCAGACAGAGAGGCAGGCAGAGGCAGAGGGAGAAGCAGGCTCCCTGCCAAGCAAGGAGCCCGATGTGGGACTCGATCCCAGGATACTGGGATCATGACCCGAGCTGAAGGCAGCTGCTTAACCAACTGAGCCACCCAGGTGTCCCTCCTGAGATTGTTTAACATCTGATATTACATACACCATGTGAAGGAATACCAAGAACTGACATTGCAGTGTGAAGGAGCCGAGAAATGGCAGCAGGTAAAGTTGAAAGCCCAGTTAGATACATGGGTTATTGAGCAAAAATGCTTATTTATCTTGATAATGTAATATTCATGAATAGTTTATCACTCAAAGGTGCAATTACCTGTATTTCTGCCTGTACCATGTAAAAACACATTTTAATAGGAGTGTATCTATCTGGAACTGTCCTTGTGTTTGGATTGGGGCATGAAAGGCAAAGTAGTAAAAACACATGTTTGATGTCCTTAGACCCAGATTCAAGCCCATCCTGCCTATCTGTGACCTTTAGCAAATTACATAATGTCTTTGAATCTCCATTTCCTCACCTGTAAAATAGGGTTCATAATAGTGCCTGGCTCAGATAATTTTTATAAAGACTAATAAGGCAGTAGAGGTAAACCACTTGGTATAGTGACTAACCCCTAGTAAGTACTCAGCAAATATAAATACTATTTTTATTTTATTTGTTTTGTTTTGTTTTGTTTTCCATGGGAAGGGGCAGAGTGTGAAGGAGAGAGGGATCTTAAGCAGGCTCCATGTTCAGCATGAAGCCTGACATGGGCTCAATCTCACAACCTGAGATTATAACCTGAGTCAAAATCAAGAGTCACATGTATAACCAACTGAGCCATCCAGTCATCCCAAATTGAATATTATTAATCAGCAGTATTAACCATTATTGTTGGGGTGGTCATAATTATCACTCATATAGATCTTATAGGAAGGAAAAAATATCATTTTTTAAAAGAGGCTGCAATTTGACTTAGATGAAAGAAGGAAGACAGAATTCCTCTTAGGGACAGAATTGCTTTTCTCTTTAGGAAAAATAATCTTTGGGGCACATTCAGTAATAAAAAGTGAGCAGGTCCTGCTCCCACTCCCATCATGGGTAAATCTGGGTTGGTCAAGATTGCTCTGCAGGAGAACAAAATAGATTTCCTTGCATGTCCTTATTTTTAGGAAGGGGGAGGGATAGAGGGACAGGGAGAGAGAGAATCTTAAGCAGGCTCCACGTTCAGTGAAGAGGCCCACCGAGCGCTTGATTTCAAAACCCTGAGATCATGCCCTGAGCTGAAACCAAGAGTCAGATTCTTAACTGCCTGAGCCACCCAAGTCACTTAACCCCCATTACTCCCTGCAAGTTCTTCCTAAGGGAGAGGATGGAGAGTTCCAGGGACAGTTTGCTGAGGGGAGGAAGGAGGCTTACTAAAATGACAAGAGGCACATGAGCAGCCAAAATTCCTTAATGAATTTTAGTTAATAGTGATGTTTGACATTAGCAGCCAATTTTTGCCACGTGCTTAATTGCCTCCCACTTCATCATTCCCAAAACCTTGAGTGAAAGGCTGCACCCAGTTTAGCCTAGTGTGGCTAAAGGGAGAAAAGTATTGTCTAGGAAGAGAAGCAATGCAGTTAGAAGCTCATGGCCATAGGCAGCAAGATGTTGAGCACAAATAGGAAAGGAGGTCTAGAGGATAGGGTTAAGGAGAGCTGCGGTAATTCTGAGGGAGTTACAGGAGTCATGGTGAGATGCACGTGGGAAAATAATGAACTAGTATTGCTAGTAATCCTTAAAATCAAGTACAAGTCTCCTGAGCCTTTTTTACATTCAGGTAACTTCAAATACTTCATGGAAGTTTTAAGAAAAGGAAAATAGAATGAGATACTTTCAAACAAGAGGGAAATTACTAATCTTTCCACCCTGTGCTTCTACAAATGCTGTTGTGAGTTTGATATTCAGCAAAGATTTAGCGAGATTTATTGAAATAAAAACTCAGTGCTAAGAGACCACATTCTTATGGAATCTCACAATATGGGTGAATATTGAATGCTATTTGTGTATTATGTGCCCTGTTTGATAGGAAATCTTTTCCCAGACCCTTTGTGTCATGGATTATAACTCACTGTTGGGTTACAGTGAGTGGCATCAGTTAATTACACCTGCTTTATTGTTAATACATATATCGTACAATTCATAAATCTCTTACATAGTTTGTACAAGCTCTTTGAAACATTTATTTTTAAATATAATCTGTAAATTCTATAAGATATCTCCATTCTGGTGTATGATTAGTTTTTATTTTTCTGGGTAAGTTTTCTTGTTTATTTGTTGCAGTGACCTCAATTAATAAAAATGCTACATAACGACAGAATTCTTAAGGAATGACACATTACACCAACATTGTCCAAAAGAACTAATTAATCAAATATGATTAATTTTAATGTAATTACTAAAGAAAGATATATCATTTTATTATGACGCTCTAGCCATACATTTTTCCAAATATGCTTACTTAACAGTAAATGTAAGATAATGATTCAGTTAGTTACAGTTTTAGAAGTCATTAGGATTGATATTCCTCTGCTATAAATGAATAAAATGATTTCAAATACAGAATTAATTTAATAAAAAATATGCTTTTGAACTAAGACAGATAACGAATGACCAATCATTATTTTCTGGTTTCAAAGTCACAGGGAAATATTCAGTGTCTGTAAGTGTATTTATCACACTTGGCCTGTAAGTGTGATAAAACCATATGAAGCAAAACACATGTTGTAATCCCAGTTCTCATTGTTCATTCACTCTTAGTAACAGGAGACCTAACATGGTATTTGGGGCCTTTATGTAAACTGAATACAAGCTGCATGGTGTTTGAAACTTTTTAATTTTTTGAATAGACATTTTAATGATACACAGACACAGATAAGAGATGTGAATAGACAGTTCAAGGTTTCAGAGTCCCTCCTGCAGTGTGTTTAGCAGCAGGTACAAGATAAATACCCAAACAAAATCAGATTAAGGGATTAACAGAAGTGACTTTGCTCTGGGTAGGTAAATGGGGTCAGTGGGTGACTTGGAAGGGATTTTTTGAGTTTTTTTATTTTTCCTATTTTTACATCAGTGCATTTTGGCCAAAAGAAAATGAATAATATTTACCTCTAGGATGCAGTAGGCCTGGGCAATTAAATAAAAGGCAGATTCTAAGGCTTGCAAAAGGTCATTCTGAAGATGTCAGGTGATTCAATAGGGATTAAGCAGGAGAAACTACCTCCATCTAAACTCACATTTCAATTAGGCAATAACATTTGGACTTTTGTGTTCCTCTTTTAAAGTTAACACTTTTTTTTTTTCTTCAGACCCTACCAATGACAGCTGAAGAATGGGGAGAAAGAGGGACCATGTTTAAGATCAATGTGTCATCGTAAATTAGGAGGGAACATGTGAAATATATATATTTTAAAGAGGTCCCTTTAATTCCAGGGTTTAAGTTTGGTCACCCCTCCATAAAATTTTGAGGCAAATACTAAATAAATAAGCACTTGGAGGAAAAGAGACAGTTTCAAAAACTCCCTGGGCCTCTGTCTTATATATGAGAGGTTTCCCCAAAAAAGTGTTGTTCTAGATAGGACTTGGTTATTTCAATTGGTATCTTTATCCTGTACCATATGCACTTTAAAGTTTCAGACAGTCCTCTCATCTCCCTTTTTTTTTTTAAATAGAAATCACACAAACATCTATGTATCAGTTTCTAACACCTAATAGGAAAGTCTTTTAGAATATTAAAATAGCAATAAGCAAATATGTACTATAGGATTAAACACTACCATTGAAACAAACCAAAAACAAAGAATCAGCAAATTTTTCCTCTTGTTTTTAGCTCCCTCATATTCTGAACTTCATGATCATTGCAAGAGAGGGGCATAAAGAACCACAATTCTTCTATTAAAAATTTTTAAAATAAATGATACCATAATGATGGATAAATCAGATTTATCTTTTGAAAACATTGAAGGGAAAGCCCAGGTGATTCAAATGAGAATGCTCTTTTTTATGAAGAGAGCCAAACATGATCTGTCTCTAATAAATTAGTACACTCTTTAAAGATTAAAAATAGGAAAAACATTTTAAATAGTCTGATTATAGCTTCAACAAGTCAAACATACACTTCTATCTAGCCTATAGTTTTAAAGAGTCTATGTGGGTTTAACTTATCATCCCTCATTCCAATATAAAAAAAAGAAGAAAGAACCAAGTCATTTTTGAACATTAAGATATTCATAAAGACCGTATAAAGTAAAAAACAGAAAAAAAAACCCAAAACAAAAATAAAAACAAAAAATCTTCACAGATTGTTAGCCATCTCTTTCAACGATTTCTCATAAATTCTTCTCTTTCCTTATCAGTAGATAACCCCCATCTCATAAGGAAATACTTTCCAACACTTCCCAATGAGATCAGTGATTGCTTTTTATGAGAGCTACTGCTCTGAGATGTTTAGTTGAAGGGAGAGTATCTTCTATAAACCAGTAAATGCCAAAGAATGACTTAAGGGGGATGTGGCAGAAGCTGTTTTTAGCAGATTTAATCTATGCATTCTTTCTCTTTGTTTTTATTTTCTCCATTGCTGAATATCTGTTTTAGAGCAGAGAGCACAAAAATCAATAAGTAACTTTAACACGTTTTGTTCTGCTGTTTGCTTCAAGGTCCTTTTTTTTTTTTTCCCTTATGTATACTCCATGCTCTTGATTGAGGTGTTCAGATTGGATAACATATTGCTAATTTTGCTGAGTTTGAGAGCCAGCAGAATAACAGAGCCTTCTGACTTTACAAAAATTCCATTTTCTGTCCCTATACCCCCAAACTCACAATTTGGTGAACAGTACTCTACTTGTGAGTGATAAAAAGTTGAAAGGTGGTGGTAACTAGACCTCATGCTATTTTATTAAGCCATCTATCTATAGAATTGTTGTTTTCATACTTTAAAAAAATATGTCTATGCTTTCTTTTTTTCTTTTATTTTCTTTTTTTTCTTTTTTTTTCTTTTTTTTTTAGTCAAGTACTTTCTTAAAGAAACAATAGCACCACAGTGGCATAGCTGGCCAAACAATAAATGGGAAAGCAAGATGTGCTACATCTTTCATTTAAGAAGTCTCCCAAGTGTATAAACTAGTAACAGAAACCCTGGAGCCACAGTGCATGAGATGGTTTCATCTACACAAACATTGACATTCCAAGAAGGGGATGGATTCCCAAGGGAGGCCAGGCTTTTTTTTTTTTTTTTTCCTAGTAAGTTTTTTCAGGGAAGTGATTTCTTCTCGGTATTCCATTGCTCTCTTAAGTTGAGTGTGTGTGTGCGCGTGCTTGTGCACGTGGTGGTTGTGTGTGGGGGTGTTGCAAGTTTTTATTTCTAGAAGAATGGATTCTGATGGAAGGATACATTTACTTTTTCAGTGGAGCCTCCTCACCTTAAAATGTTCAAAAGATACTGTGATGTTATTTGGGGAACTGGGAACCAAAATTTGATCTAGGCATTCAGTTTTGTCAGTTAAATTAGAACTAAGCCTGTAAGCTGAAAGCTCATTCTTACTGATATTTACAGCTTTTTCATAAAGCTTTTGAAATTGCCTCATTTGAAAAATCCAAAGCAAAGGTTATAAAAGTTTTGAGATATGAAATTTTAGGTGCTCCTTTCTATCGGTCCCGGGTCATTCTGCTGTAGTGTGTAGATCAACTGACTTTTGAAGTTTTACATTGATCTGTCTTCTAGTTTTAGTGCATTTAAAAATTAGATAGTGAGTTAGTATAATTAGTAAATTTTTACTCATTGATTTATAATACAGTTGGAGAGGATTATGTGTCAGAAAAAATTAAAAATAATATAGCTTTGTATATTTAAGCTTTCCTCACTAGGGTAATTTTGGCTGTGAATAGAATTATTAAATGAATAAAAAAAGTCATAGACATTCTTAGAATTACTATATCCAGCTGTGTCTTGAAACCCATAGGTCTGCAGAGGATTGCATGTAAAGTGTTGCTGGGAGACAGTAATTTTAAAAGGTATACACGAAAAACAAGAAATAAAAAGCAGAATGCCTGTCATTTTGGAAAGGGAGGTCCTGCATCTAAATCCACAGAACACAAAGGTCTGAAAACAGATAAAGGGCAAAAATGACTTCCAGTTTCTTTTACATTTGTGTGTAGTGATTACAACATTGCTCAGCATGCCAGAGGTGCTCAATTCAAGTAATGCTGAGGATCTGAGGGTTTAAGCACTTACTGGCTGAGCAGGGGGACCCACCACATAGGGCTTCTTTTTGCATATGTTTGAAGATCTAGGAAGTCTTAGACTTTTTCTGGTTTCTGAACTTTGAGGTGAACCAGTGGGATGCAAACTAAAGATGTTATTTTTGTTTTCCATGCACAATTTCCAAGAATAAAGAAATACAATTTGCATGAAGTAATCAGGCCTGGTTGCTTTTCACCAAAATGTTTGAAAGCAGATAAAAAGACGTGAATGATGGATGATTCATTGTTGTAATAAGAAAATCTTAGTATGTAGATGGGAAACATTTTCTAGGTCACCATGGGCCTGTCCTCACTGTTGGATTTTCCTGATATCAATTTTCAGTTAAATGGATAAGATGCATCTGCAGAGGGCCAGGGGTCACTCTGGTAAGCAGACATAAGGGAAAATTTCTAGTTCTAAAGGAAAATTTTGCCTCTCAGTTAGCAACTCTAGTCAAATATATTTTAACAAAAATTAAAAAAAAGTATATGTAAATATAGCTAAGGGTAAGAGCAAAATTTATTAAAGAAAGTGATTTTGTGATTTGTTAGAATTAGATATTATTTCAATATTTGAAGTCTTGGGCCATTTTTTTTAGATTGCCCAAAGAGAATTTGGGAAAGAGAAAGAGAACTATATTGTTCAAAATGAATAAAGTATCATTTATAATATTATAAGAAGTATTACTAGGTTACTAGTAACTGCCTGGAAGAGTCAGTGAGTGCTAACAGATGGCATAGTCGCTCTTTCACTGGTGGAAATATTTTTTTTTTCTTCTTTTCCTTTTTC
Organism: Lutra lutra; assembly: GCF_902655055.1. Taxonomy (NCBI): domain Eukaryota; kingdom Metazoa; phylum Chordata; class Mammalia; order Carnivora; family Mustelidae; genus Lutra; species Lutra lutra. Next base: position 125,528,298 of record NC_062285.1, read on the forward strand.
TCTTTGCACTTTGTATTCACAAATCCAAGTGCAGAATTCAGAGCAAATTGTAAATCAGATATTTCTTACTTATTTTGAAAGGGTTTTGAAAGAGATGGAGCTGGCAGCTTTTAACTAGGATGGTTGAATAGTTAGAAGGATAGCTACATTGACAAGAATTATCATGTCAGGAACATTTGGCTGATCAGTTTCCTAGCTATGCCATGAATGAGTTGTTTCTATAATTCTTTGCAACCCAGCAACTGAAGGGCTCTGACCTTGTGCCCTTCTAGCAACCCAGGATGAAATCTGGAGCTTTATCTTTGTAATCTTCATACCACCCCTGTGAGGTAGGTAGATGGCGTTTTGCCCCCATTTTGTAGATGAGGAAACTGAGGCACAGAGAGGTGAAGTGACTTGCCCAAAGTCACACAGTGGTGAGTCTGTGACAGAGTCAGCAGATGTTTGTTCCTTTAGTGAGAAATAAAAGCCAGGACTATTAAATTCCTAGCCTTCTGCTTTTCTACTCCTCTCTGGACTCCCCAATCAAATTTGCATTAGCAGACTTTGTATCTTAAGATTTTTTCTGGAAGGCATCATTGGGGGATTTTGCCTTCTTTCCCAAATGGATGGATTTTTAGGACCCTTCCCCTTTGTGTCATCTTTGGCTCCAGGCTTCTTTTGTTTTGCTTTCACCTTTTACCGTTTTGGCCAGACTCTTTCGTATAACAAACTACAAAATAGCACCATTGTACTAAAAAACAGAGTTTTACATACTGTTTGTGATATATCCTGTATTCTTGATATGCTAAATTTACATAGTGCTCTATATGGAAAAAATAAAAAGAGAAAAGTTACTAATCACGTTGCACACTAACTCATCATTTGAAGGAACTGTTGAGAGTTTGAGACTTTCTATGCTTAAAACGTATGCCTAAAAATGATTGGCCTCAAAATTGCAACTACTTGCATTTTTTTTTTTTTGTAGCAAGATGTGGAAAAATAAAGCTTTATGTCTAAAATAAATGCATCCAACTTATATTTGGTACAGATACCACAGATGGAATTTTTTGGGTTAAAATCTTTCGGGTGTGCTACTTGACTGCTTGTTGTTGCTCTTGAGGAGGCCAAATTTGGCAAATATAAGATGATGAAGTGGAGGGTAGAGATAAACAACAAGATATCAGACACTGTAAAACAAATGGCCTGTGTTGCGTAGTAAGAAGTGCAAATTTAAAAAAAAAAAAAAGAATAAACCACTTAGACAAGACTACTGAATGAATGGCTCCAGCAGCCAAGATTCAGGAACAAATTTAGTGCAACGGGATCTATACAACGCCCATGCATTTGTGGCTCTTGAGAGGCAGGGACTAAGATATATTTATATATATATTTTTCTCTATAGAACATTATGGATAAAGGATCAACAGCAATCTACCAACTCCAGGACCATTATTGCAAGGTGCAAAGCTTTTAACAATCACTCCTAAAGACAATGTTGGAATGTTTACTTGCGTATTTCATTGGGGGGAAATGCCCATCTTTTGAAATGTTATCAAACTTATTTTTTGGTAGGTCTTCTGGTGTTTATCAGGTAACTCCTACAGAGCAAATGATCCTGCCGGTGGCATGTCATTCTTCACAAAACAGGAAGGTCTTCCTACATTCTGTAGTTCTTGTTTCCTGCACTCCCTCTACTTGCGTTCTTCAAATGTACTTCCTAAAAATAAGGGAGAAAAAGTGACATTAACTTGAAGTTTTATGTGCCCTCCCCATCCATTTCTTTTTTTTTTTTAAGGATTTTATTTATTCATTTGACAGAGAGAGATATCACAAGTAGGCAGAGAGGCAGGCAGAGAGAGAGAGAGAGAGGAGGAAGCAGGCTCCCTGCTGAGCAGACAGCCCAATGCAGGGCTCTATCCCAGGACCCTGGGATCATGACCTGAGCCGAAGGCAGAGGCTTTAACCCACTGAGCCACCCAGGAGCGCCCCCATCCATTTCTAACACTGAGTCTCAACCTTTCATAGTTGATGCCTCATCAGTCAATCTCAAGAGAACTTGGGCCAGTTTTTTTTTTTGTTTGTTTTTTTCTAAGAAAGACATATGTAAATAGGCCTTTAGTTTTCAGTTTAGTGAAAGTTAGGTTACTTTTATGTGCCCTTGGTGTCATGGGGACTAGAGATTGCCTTATAATCACACAGAAGTGTGTTTCTATTCACCCGCCGCTATCACAGATTTGTTGACCAGAAGGAGACTCTGAAAAATCCAGAATTCTGACCTGTGGCATCTTTTCCTACTAAGAGGGGGAAAAAAAAAACCACAACACATTCTGGGATCATCCTCTGTTGTTTTAGTGCATTTTGGGGGGTTTAATTTTTGTAAAAAGAAGACATTTTTCATTTTTTTCTTTTCTTCCTATGGAGAGAGGGAGAGTTTTAGAAGTAAAAGATTGGGATGTTTTATAATTGACTTAGAATCTGTAAATCACAGATATACTGAGCTGGGTTCAAATCCCGACTCATTCAGTTTTAGTTACGTGAACTTGTGCAAATGGCAATCTCTTGTGTCTCAGTTTCATCTATAAACTAGCATAATAATAGTTCCTACCTTATAGGATTAAGAATTAAAGAATTAGTACCCCAAAAGATTTATAATGGGTTTGGCACATGGTAAGCACTACTTAACAATTTATTTTTATTATTATTAATATTATTATTATTTAGTCATTATTATTATTATTTCATCTTCATTAGAAACCATTCCTAGACTAGAAACTCTGGGTTCCTTGTTTTGGTGCTACCATTCATTTATCTGCAAGCAATGCTGTTACCATCCAAGGAATATTGAGTTTTGCTTAGAATAGAAGCCCTATATATTAGAGACCCATCTGTTTCTTCACTGTTATATCCCTGTGTCTAAAACAAAGCCTGGAATATTGCAGTTGCTCAATAAATAGCTATAGAATGAATTAAATGACTATAATGACTGTCTAATAATGTCCTTATACTTTTCCTATAGTTATTATTTTATACTTGAATATATTTAAATTGAAAAGTGTATTTCAAGTCATTATACTTTTCCTATAGTTATTGTTTTATACTTGAATATATTTAAATAGAAAAGTGTATTTATACAAATAAGATGTGTATTAAATACAGGAGGAAATGGCATCTGTATGCATGAATATAAGGTGCTTTTTTCTCTTGGTTTTACCTCTAGCCAGGAGGCCCTTAGTGGAGGACATAATGAATCATTATTGGTACAGAATGAAGTTCAAGAATCCCCAATATCGCTTTCTCTCAGAACATGTTTTCATCATGACCAAAAACAAGAGTTTTCACTATGGTGTCTGGAATCTCCAAATTTTTCCTCTGGCTGAGGTAATGACCTCTCAACCCAATCATTCTTAGGAACTTATAGGTCATTGTAAGGGACTTTGGAAAATGTTTAGTCCTGAGCCTGCAGGGTGTGAGAAGCTGGGACAGAATCAACTATGGTCCCTGGAAATAATACCTACTGGCAGAGGCCCATTGGGATTTGGTAATTTTTCTTACACGTATTTTTCAGCTCTGCGTAGAATGTTGGAGTTATCATCAAGTTCTTCAAAAAAGCTAGTTAGCACTTTATAAGTTGATGGTCAATATCCTGTACTGACTAAATAGAAAGAAGATAGTGTTGCTGTGTAAATATGTTTATTAAAGTAACTAACTCAGTGGCCATTGAAAACTTGTGGGAAGAAGTTTGGCATTTGTATAGGATAGCTTGAAATGCATCTGTTTAAAATACTGGCACTTTCCCCCCAGATATCATACAATTTTACCAAGTCCACTTAACATGCATTTGTAACTATATAAAGCATCCCTGTTAAGCTACCGGTAAATTTATATTCCTAATCTTACATGTTATTCTGCATTCTTAAAGGAGTTCTCCTGAAAAATGAAAGAAAAAAAATGGAGCTACAGATTTGGATCACTATTGTCTCAAACTCCTTGAAACTTTTCTGTTTAGTATGCAATGGACCCTGCAGATGGTATTTGGCTCATCAAAACCCCCAAATGGTCATTATTATGGATACCACCTCTCTACAAAACTACTAATCAAATTAAATAACAGATCTAAAAATATGCTAATTTGATTTTGCTCTGTTTTCTCTTTAACATCCATACCAGCTTAGAAAAAGAAGTTTTTAAGTATCTGGATAAGGAGCACACTAAGAGAAATACTCAAGAATGAAATAGTAACAAATTAAAAGATGATTAATCTTTAATCTCCAGTCTAAACATATAAACATCGAAACTAAACTGTTTAGTCTCCAGTTTAAACATCCAGAGATGTTTAAACCCCAGATTTACAGAAGAAAAAGTTCAGGTATCTTCTTTATGTCCGTCCCTCTTCAAGTTCATGAGGGCTGTAGCAAAAAGAATTGATGTTAGATTGGTCAACCATACGGATCTTATCCTTTCCCCCAACAGATTCTTCTTTTCTCTCAAAGCAGAGGTGAAGTGTCAGTCTGAGCACAGGGATCCTCTGGTGTATTTCTTCTGAGTCTGTTTCGGGCTTGCAGCAAAGCCATGGGCAGAAACTCACTTGGGTGGAGCAGACACTGCTCCAAGTAGCATGGTTCCCATGCATACACGGTAAGGTGGAGGCCGTTCAAACCCAGCTGGGATGTTGTCTGGTTTGCATTTGGCTCCCTTCCCAGGCTCTCACATGTGACTTCCTTGTTGCAGACAATGGCAGTGACAAAACAAAAGCACTCAGAGATTTGGTCCCAGTCGCATCTGTTGCTTTGCTCATTGTCTTAATTTAATTACGCTGGCCACCCTTGACAATGGGCAGCAAGTGGAGGCATGTTAGAAGTAGCCTGAGCTGGCACCCACCTTCAATGCACTTCTTGAGGGTTATGAAACTGTCCCACATTCAGCCAAGCAAAAACTTTTCACTTCAACAGCTTGTCCAAGACAAACAAACCAGCTGAAACTGTTTCTAGTATGCAACTAGGCAGATTTTTGAAAGGAAAACAGTAGTGAGTAAATACTGTTTCCTATTGACACCAGGGAAGGTAAGATTATTTCAAAAAAATGTTGGTCCTCTAGCTCACTCAGGTTGATTGAGAAAATTTATCATTCTGAAGGAAACCTTAACCAACTCATCAGGGAAAAAGTTTTGGAACATCTTAATTTGTGATATACATTATAATACATTGTGTACCATACTCAGATATTTAGGAAGCTGGAAAATGTCCTGAGGTATTACATGACATTCACATTCTCCTATTGTCTCTTGGCTCTTATCCTAGCTCCTGGCTTTACAAAGGAAAGCAATCCACAAACTTTTTGATTAAAAAGATCACTGAGAGCTAATAACAATGGCAGTAACACAATAACCTTGATTAACATTTGCAGACACTGTGTAGTTTATACGGTAATCACCAGTAACACGATATTGGGATCAGTCTTATTTATAACCTAAGGCATGCTAAGATTTGGTGACTTGCTTGAGGTCACATAATAACAAACTGAGAGACCTAGGACTAATAATTAGACAACTTATTATTTTAATAAGATAGTTCTATCTCTCAGGGCTGGACACTATATTACATATGCTAATTTCACATATTTTTCTTATTTAATTCTTTTAGTTCTCTTGCAGATGGATACTATGTCTTGCTCATTTTACCTTTAAGGAATCTGAAGTTTAGAAAAACTAAACAGCCAAGGGCGCCTGAGTGGCTCAGCGGGTTAAAGCCTCTGCCTTCGGCTCAGGTCATGATCCCAGGGTCCTGAGATCAAGCCCTGCATAGGGTTCTCTGCTCAGTGGGGAGCCTGCTCCCTCTCTCTCTACCTGCCTCTCTGCCTACTTGTGATCTCTGTCTGTTAAATGAATAAATAAAAATCTTTAAAAAAAAAAAAAGGAAAGAAAAACTAAACAGCCAGTTTTTTTCTGATTCTGGAACTTACCAGTTAGCCATTCTACCATATTGTTTCCCCGAAAGATAAAACATTATCGGGTGCTTCAAGGTCCAAATATCTTTCCAACAATAATAATAATTAACAGTGTTATAAGCTGCCCGTGATCCCAGATGGTGGTATATTCTTGTTTAGAGGGTAAGGCAAGACTCTAAATTATGGAGGGGTACCGTTCCTTACCACAAGAGTGAGCTAGGACCCATTTATATTATTATTGATAGGAATCTAGTAGCACACTATTCATTTAGCAAAAGCTAACCCTGTGGATACTATAAGCCCTTCTTTTTGCCCAACCTATCTTTATGAGATTTTGCCTGAGAAACAGTATCTAAAAGAAGGATGATAATAGTCTCTTTAAATTTCAGAGAGGAAGCAGTGACATTTTCAATAGACTGTGTTTCCATCTCAACTACTCCAAACAAGGAAGTATTATATGACATAAAGTCTAATAAAAGCCTGGCACCCTGTAAGAAATGCTAGGAAAATATTGTCCAGCATGGAATATTAGCAGCCTATTGTGTAGCATAAAGTCCTAACTCAGCATTGACCTTCTCCTAAAAAGAGCAAAATGGGGGGGGGGGGGGGGGAAGAGCAATTAACATATATAATACAGTGGATGTACTTTAGCTATTTTGCTGGTTTGGTCTGGAGACACATGAAATTGTGGAGGACAATTTAGATGTTTCAGTATCAACTTGATTATCTCTTTACTTCAGGAATCACAAGTTCCAATTCCAGGAGAGTTGGGTCAGACTTTCATCTCTGGGAGCCAAGAGAGTAAGTGTCATGAGAACTACTTGGTGCTTTGGGATGTGACTTTTAAAACCAAAGGACAAATGTGCACATTTCAAGAGACTTGTGGGATATCCCTGGTGGGATAGTTGCCTCTTCAACAAAGTAAAAGTTATATAGACTGAATGTAATGTCATTCTGCTTAGACTCTTTCTTTTTTTTTCTGGAAATTACCTCATCCTGCCTTTTCTCTGGTTATGGTGGGAATGGCCATTTTTTCCCAATAAGACCCTTTTCTCTGGCAATGGTGAATGGCCCAGAGCTGGCATCTTCTCTAATGCCAAGACTGAGTATGGTGAGAATATAAGGTAGACCCATTCCTGGGAAACATAAGATTTCTTCTATTGCCAAACTTTTGATTTAAGTTCTACCCAGTGGCTTTTCTGAGTGTTTCCTTAGACTGTACAGCAGTCCAAGACACTTCACCCAACATTATCTCTGCCTGCCCTTCTCCTTCACTTGAGGTCAGACTTATGTTGTGTTCTGATGGCTTGCCCAGACTTCCCAGTTCCTCTCCTCTTTCACATGGGTATTTCCCCTAATAATATCCTGCTCATTTAACCCTATCTCATCTGTTTCCCCAAAGACCTGGGCTTACATACCTAGTTTGGATCCTACCTCCCCACACAGGAATTAAGGACCTTAAGAATCATTACATTGTTCTCTCCTCTGTTTCCTCTTCTGTAAAATGAAAGGGCTGGATAAGAGCACCCACCTCATAATGTTGTTATGAGTGCAGGTGATCACCCTTACACATTTACCTGACATTATTGCATGTGAGAGAGCCTACTCTTTCAAGAGCCCTTGATTTTGATCCATTCTGTGAAGTTATTTATTAGCAACATCAGTTTGCTCAGGCTTCAGTGCTATCAGAGTCCACTCTGCCTCTATCTTTGTTAAAGCATTGATGTGTTGTAGAGTAAATTGTATGTTGTGTTTCCCCACTGAAAAGTAAGCACCTTGAGGGCAGGTAACATGTTTCCTTCACCTCTATATCCTCCCCAGAGGCACGGTGCTTTGAACAAACATAGCAAACCAGGAAAAGCTGGCTAAATTGTTTTAATTTTTCTATAGAAGTAGTAGAATAGAGTTTAAATAGCAACCCTTGCATGGCTTCCTACTTTTTGCTGTGCTCTTTATGGAGACAAATAGCACAGAGCCCCCTCCTATTTTGGGACTTACAGTTGCTGGGTTATGGTACAAGAAGTATCAGTGAAAAAATGCAGAAAAGAGAGTGCAGTGCATGGTTAACACGCTGGAGTCCATCTTGAGTTTAGATTCTGGTCTGGCCATTTGTTAGAGCAAGACCTTGGTAAGACATTTAGCCTTACTTAGCCCAAGTTTTTAAATCTCTACAATGGGGATAATTTTAATATTTACCCTATATACTAATGATGAAGATTAACTGAAATAATTAATATAATCCTTACCACAGGGCATGTGCTTAATAAATACCAGCTATTCTTACTGCCCACTAACCTTTTATAGTTACTGGTATCAAAGCACATCCCATAGGAGAGTGTTGCCTTTCCTGGCTGAAGAAAGGGAACCTACTTACTGAGTGCTCAGGGCTCCCTTGAATGCTGGGATACCAGATGTATACTTCTTTTTTCTAGAGACTGGTGCATCCCTAGGAATCCCTAGGATTTAGGGAATTTATATTTGTCCCATAATTATTCATGGATTATGCAGATTTAGCAACTTTCTTACTCTTCAAAGGATACCACCTGACTCTACTTCAGAAATTTCTGTTTGTGATGTAAGAAATCACTACCAAAATTGTTTAAAAGCCTGGAAAAAAAAGAAAGGAAAAAAAAAGTGCTGAAGGGTATTTTCCTTTGTGGGCAAGAGGTATTTACATTGCCTTTAATAGTCTTGAAGGATGTTGTAAAACACTTCAGGGTTCAGACTGCTTAGACTGTTGATTTTATGGGCAGCTTGTTTAGTTAGCTGTTTGTGTTTGTGTTACATTTTTAAATTAAAAAAAAAAAGTTTAAGCACACTATCTTCCCCAGAGGGAGTTTGATTTTGGAATTGCTAAAAGGTTCAAATGTTGTGGTATTTTCAAGTGAAACACCACATTCTAGCAATTTCACTGATATGTGCTAAAGTTTCAGCACATTTTTACCTAAAAACTAGATTTGACTATTTTTTTTCTCAAGCCTCCAAAATGCCATACATCTGACATACAACTTAAGCTGGAATATTTAAAGTAGTGTATGAAGTGATTTATATTGCTATGTTCTGAGGAGATGTGAGGCCCAGGGTTGTATCTTTTGGTGTCATTTCAACGCCCATAGTGATGAGTTCACAGGGATCGGTAGGAAAGGGTGTTGCCTTCCTCCATCATTCTTTGTGTGTGTGACACATCTGGGCAGAACACTCAAATTCTGTGCTCTAAATTTTCCTCCTCGCTGAATTGAGAGAAATTTTGGAAGTTTGGAAGACTTGTCTGAACTTTTAGGATGAACAAAATAACACTATGACAAGTTAAAGTGATTTGCATCTGTTTGAGGTTGATGGGAGCCTTTCAGCATATAAAAGTAAACATGCATGGTGCCAGGGGAGCTTTTCCAAGACAGAAAATGGCGCAAGAACAATTCATGCATGTATATAGTTTTTAGAAATCAGAATTGCTTCATTGTGCCAAAATCACTTCTGTCTCTATCCTAATATTCATTTGAAGAAGGAAATAAATGTCATTATTTGCAGAAAGACCAACCAGAACATCCAACCTATCGGCCCAAGTCAACCGATATTGACAAAGTGACAGTAATAATGCTATATATTTATTGATTCATTTATGTTTTCCTTATTTTCTAGTCCTACAATGCCTCCTGGAACTATTCAAGCATGCCACACTCACACCATGACATAAATATTGCATAGTCCCAAGTCTACAACAGTCACAAGAAATCCTTAACCCTCAACCTGCATCTAATCTTGCCACCTAATCATTTGAAATTTTTGTCTGTCATAATTGTTATTTATAGCTGTGAAAAGAGCACATTGTATTTTCGCAGGTGGCAGGGATCTTTGAGTTGGTCTTTGATTACTTGACTTCCTGGATCTGGCCAGACAGAAAGCCCCATATAAACATTTATATATTTTACACAGAATTTTATAAAAATTTTTGGCATAAGAATCTCATCTTAGAAGAATGGGCCACTTAGTCAGTTTGGGTTTGACGTAAAATCTCTTGGTCTCTCAGTGGGAACTTCAGGGTTATTTTACCAGACAGAACTGCCATCATGCTTAGTCTTTCATAGTTCTTGCTTTTAACATCCCACCTTCCTATAGAAATTCTGACCTTACTAGTTAGAAAAACCATGTAGGATGGTATAAATCATTGCCACTTTCTTTCCAGAGAGATAGTGATACATGTCTACTCAAATAAATGTATGTAACTTCATATGATCCAATGGGAACAGAAGTGTATGTATGCCAGAGTGAATTGAGGAAGTTAGAATTTTATGGTTATGGAAGGGGAAAGTGGTACAAAAGGCACTGAATTGTTTTTTGCCAATAACCGCAATCTCTAATAGAAGTAGGGGCAGGGGATGCTGGAATGAAGGCAGGTTGGATGCACTGAGCTATGATTATGCTGGGTCAAGAATGAGACCTCAAAATTTCTAAAGTTGCAAATTAGTTCTATGTGAAAGTTTCTGTTTTCTGATCTATAGAGCCATTCTCTCTCTCTGTAGATCAGATTGGAAGTAGCTGAAAAACATGGACCTTTAGAATATACAATAGAAATAAAAGTGACTCCTTTCTGCCCTTCAACAATGTTCCCATTATTTCCTGGATAATATTTAATTTAGGATTAAACCTGGGCCTTTGAGAAGATAAAGGAATAATGTGATTTCTCCTGAAGGATGATTAGTTTCACATAAGAATTTGCCTTCTCTGAAAGAAAAGCCAAGATTCTGTATTTACCTATATTTGGAAAGTGATTCACTCCAAATCCCTAGTGGTTGCAACAATGCTATAACACAAAACTATATAAACACACATAAACACACACATACACATGAAGAAAGTAGAGAAAAGAATCCCTTTCTCCTCAAAACTATTTTCTATAGTTAATTATAGATTGTAAATTACCAGCAAGGACATTTAGAATTAAAATTAGTTGGAGTCATTCTTTTTTCTATCAAACTTCCACTTTTCAAGAGAGTTAGTTTCCTGACCAATGGGTCTTAAGACTATAACCATATTAGCTAACAAGATAAAGATAAGAATTTTCCAAATGTTTTCTAGCTCTTGTTACTTATCTAGCAATATCCCATCAGATCTGTAATTGAGCTTCTAGTATATGGTGAGAACTTTCCTGGCCGTTCACTAGAAGTACCAGGTATGGATTTACAGGTCCATTGTCCTACATCTTGCATAATTTCCCTGTTATTGTCAATTTCTATTTCTCTCTTTTTGAGTTTAAACATAAGTCAGTATTTCTAAATAATCTCTTTTGGTTGCTGGATAAAAGTGAGGTAGCTCTAAGGGCATTAAAGAGTCCCATCAAAGATGAACCCCAAACATGTGGACATCAGGGAAAGGTGCTCAAATTTCAGTTAGCACCCTAAGGATGGAGAACTGTTTTTGACCTGGAAGTTTAATGGCCACTGAAGAAGATTTGTTAACTTCACCTGCTCCTTCTTTACAAGTGGATTTATCTTGCTTAGGTCAATAAATACTGTCACTGATTTTCATATCAGTTAGTAGCTGGGCTTTTAATCATTTTGATGAGCATATAACCTGAGGAATTCTTCACTGAAAGAAAAGCAAGAAATTGTATTTACCAAAAATTTTGGGAAAACGATTCACCCCAAATCCCTATTCTCATAAAAGGGCATCCTGCTTTGTCTAAACAATTATCTTCTTATTGCTACCAAAGGTGTCCACCACTTTAACTTCAAACTATCAAATTTGCCCTTGGATTAAAAGTCAGCTCCCTGTTACCTATTAAATAATGAAAAAGACTTATTCCCTTCACACAGACAAGTAAGAGAATAGACCTCATCTTTCTCCATGGATGTTAATGGACTTGAGAAATTGCAAAATGTTATTACTTAAGAAAACATTATTTCCTGTTGGTGGTTGGTGGGAGGGTGGTCAAGGGGTGAAGGGAGGGGATAGGGGCTCTTGAAGGACTCCTTTTTTTTGCTTCTTTTTTCACCCTTACATCCTAACAGCACGCACATTTGAAGCTGTATGAGGTTTTGTTTGTTTTCAAGAGATGTTTGAAAGAAGATCAAATGCTTATGAAAGGCACTGGATCGGCAGCCCTAGAAACTGAAATGTCCCGGAAGCTGTGTGAGCCCGGAAATATCCCACATTTCTATTTATTTTGGCAATTTTACTTAAAACTAGTAAGAGCTGGAGTTCATGCTACAATTAAATTTTCCTCAGGCACCATGAAATGAAAATACATATTACATTTGATTTTAACTGGTTTGAGAGAAATGGTGGTTTCTGAAAGTTCATTTTGTGACCTTGAAATACAAGTTAACGGCTCCTCACATGGGAGAGCTGAGCTTTCACTTAAGTTGGAATTATTCATAGAACTGGGGTTCTCTGGGTTGGAAGGGCTCTTAGGTCACTGAGTTCCCTTCTATCATCTGCTTGAAGCCCCGATACCACCTCACCAAAAGTGCTAGCAAGCTTGGCCTTCAAGGTTTTAGTGATACAAGACTCACTTCTACTTAAAGGGATCTATTCTTTTTCGGATGGCTCTAATTTTCAGAACTAGATAAAATAATGTTAACTAAAACTCTAATAGTGATTACTATGTGCCAGGAATAATTTTAAGCAATATAATATGTATTTGTACACAAGTGCTCACATACACGTGTATATAGATATTATCTCAATAAATCCTCACAACCATAGGAGGTAGATTCAAATAGCACCATTGTTTGACAGATGAGAAAACCAAGGCACAGGTAAATGACATGATTTGCCCAAGGCCACACAATCAGTAAGTAAGAGTCGGGAATTCAACCTGAGCAGCATGACTCTAGAGTCTGTATTCTTAACTGCTATGTTTTACTGCATCTTCAATCTTTATAATTCTCCTTCATCTTAGTACAGAGATGAGCACATTGTAGGTGCTCAATAAAAGTATTTTTTGACAATTTTATTTCAGGATCATGATTCCTTCCATCTTCCCATTAGTTTTACACACAATCATCAATTTGCACCAAGAAATGGTAGAAACAGAATTTTAAATGATGATCAGTACTCAGCCCACTTCCAAGAAAACATCCAGGAAAGCAACAGGTATATAACGTTCACTATAAAGTACTACTCAGCCAGTTGTCACCTTTAATAGTGGGTCCTTGAACGATTTCAGTTTAATCTCTAGAAATGCAATGCTAGGCTTGTGTCAGTGCAACTCCTTTGCCCTCCTTTTTTTTTTTCTCAGTCCATGCCTCATTGCCCTATGCAAGGATGAGAGGAATCATTTCATTTCAGCAATGATGCTTATTTTTATGGTCTTTCTCTACCATTATTCAACTGCCTGTCTCACTTAAATTTGTCCATCTATTTCATTCATCTATCCATCCATCCACCCACCCACCACCCATCCATCTTGCATTATATGCCATATATCACTAGGTGCTTGGTATTGACTCTAGAAAGGAGGAGATAGAAAGACAATAATAGGTCCTTCCTGTTTACTTTCTTCATATTATTCAGAAATCATATGTAGGCATTCAAGATGACTGCTTTAGAGTTGATAAAACCCATTCCAAAAAGAAGTATTTTAATCCACAGTGTGAGAGTTAAGCATTTTTTAACTAGAAAGTTCCATTCCTTTTTTTTCTTTTAGAGTCTCTGCCTCACTTCTTTTGAATGAAGTTTATCATAGAGTATAATTAGAGTTTACCCAAAACCCTGAGTCATAATTGACATTTACTCAGTCAACAATGAAATAGGGACAAGATAATCCTCTAAGGAACCTTTCCATAGGACATGAATTGTTAATTCTTCTGTGGAACTTGAAGAACCATCTGTGTTTGCAGGCTACTCTCAGGTGGTGGTCACAATAAACATCGGCTTATGCATGAGGCTGGTCTCAAAGCATGGATGTCTTAGTGAAGAACTCTGCATCTCCTGAATAAGGTGGCTGGCTAGATGGGCTAAGGCACCAGCCTACCCTTGTCTATTCATATAGGTCAAGCTTTTGTAACCACAGCAGAAGTGGCTTAGCTCCCATCTTAGGCTTGACATGTTTCTGATTGGACTTTTCCTCCCGGGTTGAGCCTTGGGCATGGCCTTATATGTTTTGTTATATTATTTATTATATATCCTGTGTTTTCACTGCACCATAGAGCAAGGATGATCCTGAAGTAGAAACATCAGGGGCATGAAGGATCAGGCAGAAAAGAGGTTCCTCTACACCATGACATCTTCAAAGTAGGTTACTTGGATGAAATGTTTCACTTCTTGGTTTAGTCATCTTCTTACACCAAGTGTCATCATTTGCTTGGCGACCACTTCTTTCCTACACCCTCTCTCAGGTCTTATAATTCACAATTTGGGTGATCTTGAGACTTTTTGTTTTATATCTGTGAAGACTCTAAGCCTACTAATTAAATCAAAGAAGCTGAAAGAGAAGATTTACAAGACCTGAATTCTGTGGTTCTACTTGGCTTTTTTTTACCTTCAGGGAAAACTATTAAGAAGATTTCATGTGCCATTTATTTCTGCCCTGTCTTCTCCTTTTGGAATTATTTCTTAGTCCATGTTGATTATGTGCTCTTCTCTGCTGGCCAGAAGGAGGGCAGCTTAGAACTCAAGCATGCCTTTACTCTTGTATGGATCTCAGTATTCTTATCTTTAAAGTGAAGGGATTGAACCCATCAACTTCAGAAGCTTTTTGTCCTAGTGTTTCCATGGAACAGAAACTTACAAGATTTCATATCTGAAAACCTAAATTTGTGTGTGTGTGTGTGTGTGCGCGCGCATATGAGACAGAGATAGACATACACACAGAGTTTTACAGAAGATAGGATTAGAAGGCAGTAATCAGACATCAGAAGTCTTCTGTTATGGCCTGAATTGTGTCTCTCCTTGGCCACTCATTTGTTAAAGTCCTGACTCTCATTATCTAAAACATGTCCTCTTTGGATATAGGAACTTCTAGCTTCCAGAAAGGTATGAAAATATCTGTTGCTTAAGCCACCCAGTCTGTGGTACATTGTTATGGCAGCCCAAGAGACTGATACAACTAACACATTTTTATATCTGATTCCAAAGTGCAAAAAAAACAAAAGGTTCAGTGACCTTCTCTTGTAGGTTACCTCACCGGCCTCACAAGCTTTTAGGCAAATACTTTGTGCTCTTTGGCCTGAACCTGGACTTGACTAAGAATCCCAGCCTCCAATGACACTGCAGGAAAGAAAATCTGGGAACTTCTATGACACAATTCAGTCTTGCTGAGAATTTTGGGCTAATAGTTAACTCTGGACATATATGGACCTGGGCAATTCTTCTATAATAGCTTCACACAAAGTTTTAAAATGCATATAAAAGCCTTGATTTCTATCTTAATTCTTTTACTCTTATTTAATTGGTTTTTTTTTTTTTTTTTTTTTTTGAGGGGAATGTAGTATCTTATTTGCCTTTTTCATTATTTGTGTTCTTTTTTTTCATTCTTGCCTCTGTTTTCCTTTGGACTTCCTTGGGCATTACATTTTTCTTTCCATTATCTCCATGTTTGTTATCCACATTCTACAACAGGTTCCTTCTCCTTCCATCACATGCATTATCTAGCTCCACCAGGCCTACTGTTCTTCATTCCTCTATAGCACTTCCCACTTTTCTTTATCGCTGTCTGCTTCTCTCTCATTGTCCTTGCCTCTGTCTGCTTAGTCCTTCTCTCCTCCAGTTTCCTTTTTTTGCCTCTGTGTTCAGTTTCTAGCTCCAGTCTCCCTTCTCTGCTCTTTCTTCTTTCCTTTCATCTGCTGACTTGCTTCCGTCCCCACCTTCTGTTCCCCTCCTGGGCGTTTCTTTGGCCCACCTTTCCTTCTCCTCTGAGACTTCGTTTTCTTGGTGGTAGATGGGGGATGATACTGTAAACATCACAAAAATAATTGTATTGAGAACAGGTGGTTCCCTTGGTGTGACAGAGCCTTTGAGTCAGCCCAGAATGCCTGGGCTCCATGTGGTACAGGAGACAACATTGGTGCTGGAGGGATGTCTAGGCCACAGCCAAAAGACCCAAACTTCTAGAACTCTGGGACTTATCTCTGACCCCCACCCTATCCCCAGCTCAAAATTTTGAGGTACTGGGTAACCTGGGAAGAGAAAGAATTAACCTGCCTTTGTCTCCTCAAGCACACTTCTCAAACACATTCACTTAATTTACTTCTGTGATGCTTGCTCCCTGACTTACCCACTGGTTACTGTGTTCTCTGTGCACCAGATTGTGCCCAAGCCCTTTCCATCATTCATGGTGGCTCCCTGGGGTCACCTCTCCCCTAAGCTCCCTGGTCATCCTCCAGGCTCAGCTGCCGACCAGGAATCAGCACATGTGTCACTGTGAACTTCTTGGTTTCTCTTCTTATGCTTTCTGCAAAATGCTAGTTTTGGCTCCAAAGAGTAAAACCACAGTTTTTTGTTTTTGTTTTCTGGTTTTGGTTTTTCAAACAGTGTTCCCAAGGAGACCTACTTGGATTTTACTCTTCTTACCCACCCTTCCTCACTTTCTTTTTTCTCCTTCACCTACCCTTACTCTTCAGTTCTTATTCTTTCTACTTCAGGACTAAAATTTAAGCACTTCTCATTTTTTCACTCATTTATTCACTCATTCAACAAAATTTATAAAGTGACTAATATGCATGAGATGATTTATGTACTTTGGATGGCATAGATAGTAGTTGAAGGTTTCTTTGAACTACAGGTCATAGATAAAGACACCTACAGATTTTGATCATTAAAAATTTCTAGGTATTCCTAGAGCCAAACAGAAATTTCTATGTTTAGTGGGGTTTTTCTTTAATTGAATTTGTTACTGAATGTGAATTTCAAGTAGTTTCCATTTTAACATATATTTTTTTACACCTTTGCAGAATACTAGGACTTGAAAAGTTACATGCTTTGTTATTAATTACAATTATGAAAGATGGTAACACTTGTCCAACAGTTAATTTGTGCAGGATGTGAAAAGAAGTGCATGTCTGTTTATTAATTCTTAAAACAACTTGATGCAGTAGATATTATTATCCCAATTTTACTGATGAAACTAAGGTTTGGATAGGCTATGTTATTTGGCCAAGGGCTCTCAGCTGGTGACTGGTAAAGCTAGGACTTCAGTTTTGTCTGATACCAAGGCTCACGTTTAGTGACTGTTCTCCATTGTCTTCTCGTATCAGATTGTCCAGAGCAGTGGAAAGGAGAATTTGCAATGTGGAGTGACCAAAGGGATGGATATCTGAGGTGAGAATGGTGCTTTTCCGACCTGTAAGCCAGGAGATTGTGGGGCATAATTTCTGTCTGGCCTACCCACAAGTATCCTCAATGTCTTGAGGATGGTGGATCCCTCCCCACCAGCTGGCTTACCTTCTGAGCCTTGGGCATGTCGGTGTGGCGCTGGGCACGGACAGAGCGGGCGGACTTGGCAGGCTTGAGGGGTGCGCAGTACATCTCTAGCCTCCTCAGATCACAGCTCCGGAAGCAGCATTCGTCCACAATGCCTGTCTGAGGTGCCCTCCGACTGCTTGAACCATACCCCGTGGGCTTGTCTGTGCAAATCAAACACACAGTGGCCTGGCTTTAGAGGGGAAACTGCTTTCTTCACAGTTCCACCCAGCCCTGAAGCCTCTCCTCTTTTCATACCTGGTCCACCTACCATCTCAACCTCTTCCTAAAGTTTCCCCAACAATTCCTGACCCCACAGATCCTTCTGGATTCTGATGTATCTCTGGACTCTGCCCCACACTCCTTAGCATCAACTCATGCAGCATGTACTTTATCTGTGTTAATTCTCGAGTTCTCAGAAACCTGTAGTCAAGGATCTTGTCTATGCTCAAACCTAGTCTTTCCTTAAATATTCACTTAGGTTGGAGGCTGCTACGAATATTATTAAAAGAAGATAATATTTAAGTTTTCTTTATCTTTTTAGCAATCAGCATAGTTTTTATGTGCAGGATGGCTCAAGTGTTTGCTCTTTTGCTTAACTGTTACCATTGTGATGTCAGGTTGAGTATCAAAGGAGTTTTAAGTCTGGAAAGGGCTCCTCATTTTACTGATGTGGAAACTGAGACTCAGGGTGGGCAATGACTTGCTTTAAGTAATTCATGCAATAAGGGGTTGAATCAGGATTCAAACTCAGATCTATTCCCTGCAGAGTTCAAGTGCTTCAGAGAGCCCAGGAAACCTGTCGTGTAACTATGGACGTCACTTAAGCCTCTTGGGCCCAGTTTATCCATTTGTAAAGTATATTAATAATATCTTCATTATAAGAATTCTTTGAGGATTACATGAAATAATGTATGAAACGTGCTTAGAACATCACCTGACATAAAGCAGATCCTAAAGAAACGTTTGTTACGTTCTCTGAGTACCCTTTTCCAGGATCTTACATAGTCTGTGACAAAACATCTTCAGTGTTAAGTGCATCCAGAAGCCTTGGAATTCGGAATTGATAACAGTACTAGTGTGATGGTGCTTCCTCTACTATCACCCTGGAGAGACCAGAACAATCAATTCTGTTTCTTATAGAATAACTACTACACTGAGACAGAATGAACTAAATGTCCATCTTTCATGTGATTTCTAATTGCCCAGAGGGCACATCATGAATCAATTTCTTTTGATGTTCGCAAATTAGTTAGACCTCTTTACTTGGCAAGTAGGTTTGGGTTTAGTTTTATTTTGCATTGTTTTGATTTGGACACATTTTTCCTGGCCCTAGAATTAAAAGAGAGGGCAAACAAGCTTACATGAATTTGCCACGGGAACTGAAAGTGTACCTAAGTTCTTTGTAATCTTTTGTTAAAGTAGAACTTCTGTTAAACCAAATCATGCTTATATACCAATAGATAAAGTAGACAAAAGTGAAACTGCTGTGGCTCAGGCAAAGGTGAGGGACTGGAACTTGGCTTTCTCTCTTCTCCTTTACCTCACTTGGGAGGCAGTGGGCCTGGTCTTCTGCATTGATATCCAGCCTTCATGGAGGAAAATTTGTGAACCACTGTTCCTGAAGAATCCAATCAATCAATCTAGCATATATTCAATCTTTATTCCCAACACAGAAGACGATGTTATAATTTAAACAAAAAGTCTTATGTTTGTGCAATAATGACACCATTCTGCAGAATGGTGTTTTGAAGGTCAAAATCCCCATGTATATTTTGAACTCCCTAGTTAGGGAAGATCAGACCCTTGGTAATGGCCTGCTACCAAACTAGTTTGGCTGCCTTGCTGCTTGAAGGGCCAACCGTTCATGGCATCCTCTACAAACCCAAATGTTTTCCTGATGTTTGGCAGAGCAGTCTGGGGATGCTTCCTCCCCGTAAGGCAGGTTTATTGTCATTCTTAGCGCAGCTGAGGGTAGTAACTCAGGGAGGGTTCATTTGTGGTCTCTTTGGGTGGGGTCTGCTTTCTCACTTAGGGGCAAGCCCTGTGGGTGCCTCATGGTTGAGGGGTTTGGGAGGGACAGGCAGCTGGCCCCAATTGAAGCCTCAGTAGTGTTTTCACTTGCCATTGGAGAATCCACTAGTACAGAAGACTCTCTGGTTCTGCTCGCCAGCCGGGCTCTGGCAAGCTGAGACTCAGCCAGTCCCCTGGGCAATGTAAACAATGTTTTTTGTTTTTTGTTTTTATAATCTTTTCCTGGGACTATAAATTAGAGGAAGAACACAAATGGGCTTACATGATTCATTGTAATCCACAAAGGACTTCTACAAACTTTTTGCTAAGTGGTTATTTCAAGAGGTTGAAGGGGTCAGCCAGTTAAGTGTAGCTGATACACTGGTTTTTCTCTTAGGGTGGGAAGAAGGTGACTTGGACTACTTTGAGGTATCCCTACTGTTCACCATAGGTAATGGTTGCTCTTTGTCAAAACGATACATTTCTTAATGGGACATAATTGGGATTTTTTTGCTGTATAGTATAGAATAGTAATTTGAAGTTTAAAGGTGGGGCAGTAAAGGTGGTTCCAAAAACCTTCAAACTTGGCTAACTCAGAAACTAATTGCAAAATTCATGCTTATGGGTTGAAGATGGAGAGGGGTAAGGTCTGCAAATCGAGGACCCCTTTAGTATTTCCATTTCATGCATCTCCAATGTAATCTTCCTTCTGGAGGAAGACACCACCCTAAATCTTGGGAAGGCAGAAAACACGATGTACTGCATATTCCCTTCTTGGAGATTATCAGTAGACATGAACCTCACCACAGGTCTATTTCCTCTTATGAAATAGAAAGTAATCATCAGCACAGCAAAAAAAAAAAAATAATAATAATAATAATAACATACTTGGGTATCTGCTTTGTCATCTTTCTTAGATGAGCTCAGAATTTAACATGGCTCAGTCTATAAAATAGCTATGCTTTTTCATTCCATAGATGAATAAATTTAGGAACAGAAATTTAGGACTTTTTTTGTAATGCCCCATAAAAAAAGTTTACCTTATATCCATATCTTCTTAAAAAAATATTGTTGAAATGGTGGTATATAGTCTTGGATTTTACCATAATTGTAACTGCTGGTTAACTTTAGTTACCACAGTTCTAGAAAGATGTTTTTCTTTGTTCATATATTCATCATCTCTACAACGGACTAATGGCACTTCATTGGGAATACATGAATACAGCAAATGTTTGCCTATTGCCTTTTAAAGTTTATTTCATCCTTTGAAGTGTCCTATAAGCTCGACTTCTGGTTCTACATCAAGATATGTAACCAAAGAAATAATTTCTCACTAACTGAGAGGCCACAGTTGAGGGTCAATGTTTTGTCCTTTATCTTCAAATGCCTAATATTACTTCTTTTGTTTCTTTAAATTGAAGTACAGCTGACATACTCTATTATATTAGTTTTAGGTGCACAACGTAGTGATTCAGTATTCATATACGTTATGAAATGATCACCATGATAAATCTAGCTACTATCTGTCACCATATAAAGTTATTACAATGTTATTGCCTATTTTCTGTGTTGCACATTGCATTCTTGTTTTTCGTTTATTTTATATCTGGAAGTTTATATCTTTTAATCCCCTTTCCTTGTTTTGCCCATCCCCACCCCTTCCCCTCTGACTTGTTTTCTATAGCTGCTAGGCTGTTTCTGTTTTGTTTTGTTTGTTCCTTTGTGTTGTTTTTTAGATTCCCTATATAAGTGAAATTGTATGATATCTGTCTTTATCCATCTGACTTTTTTCACTTAGTATGATACCTCTAGGTCTGTCCATCTTACTACAAATGGCAAAATTTCATTTTTTTAATGGTTGACTAATACTCCATTGTATATACTATATACCACATCTTTTTTATTCATTCATCTATTGATGGACACTTAATTGCTTCCCTATCTTGGCTATTATAAATAATGTCGCAGTGAACATAGAGGTACACATATCTTTTCAAACCTGTGTTACATTTTCTTCAGATAAATACCCAGAAGTAGAATTCCTGGATTATAGGTTCTATTTTTAATTTTTTGAGGAACCTCCATACTGTTTTCCATACTGTGGCAGGACCATTTTGTATGCCCACCACCAGTACACTCCTATTACTTTTTTTAGAGAACCAAAATAAAGATATGGTTGCTATGGGCTTAAACTAGAAGTCTGAAACAATATGGTTCACTGGAAAGGCTGTAAAATCATTTGCTCCAATATCAATTTTGAGAAAAATAGGGACTTATTATGACGTGTAAATTATAGCTGTTGTCATTGTGATTAATTTTTAAATGAGATAGAATGAATTGTTCTATCCTTGCCTTTATAAACTCCTCATAAGGAACTATGTAATTCTGCTCCAGTGGGCAGTGTCAGAACTGGTAGGTGAATGGGAAACAAATATTGCCTTAGTATAAGAAGAAACTTCTAACAGTTTGTACTCAAAAGTGTTAAAGAGGAGATAAACTTCTTTTAAAGATAATGAGCTACCCATTGTTAGAAACACTTAAGTAAAGACTGTATGAGCACCTGCCAGAGATCTTAGAAACATATTCCTGTGTTGTACACAGTGTATGACTGCCATGGTCCCAGCTATTTCAGATTCTGTAACAAGTAAAGAAATGGAGGAGAAAACCCATCTAGGCCAAATATTCAGTATGGTTGGAAGTTACTTACATTGTCTTCAAGAAAGAGGTTCAAATATTTTTTTAACTTAGAAAGTGACATTTTTTTTTAATTTATTACTTGAGTTCCCCCAAGAGGCTTAAAATATTTTTTTCTCACTTGGGACTACCAAAAAAGAAATAGAATAGAAAAACGAGAGTCCTTTCTACAAGTAGGTAAATTCCCAGAGTTCTGTGGTACTGGCATTATGAAGTGACTATATACTAACTCCACCATTAGCATGAACGGATAACATGTACAAAATTTCACAGATTTTTTTCTTGCTAACAGACTCTTGACATTGGAAATTTATTTATTTATTTATTTATTTATTTATTTAGTCAGTGGTTTTGCTCCAAAGCATGCACACCAAATGTTGCTTAGCAGACAAACTGGCCACCACCTAACCTAGGCTTTGACTCCATTATGCGTAGACATAACATGTAGTCACAGTGCACTGCTGTGTCTTGAAAGTAGGCAAACAGACAGAATTCCAATGGTTAAGCAGCTGGCTTCTATAATAATAGCACTTCCCTTTAAATAATGCATGGTCAGTGGAGTAATTCAATAATCTTCAGGGCAAACTTGCTAGTTACAAGGGTTTTGGGCAGAATTGTGGCATCATCAAAACCACACCAATTAGCTGAGTCTCACATTTTGTCATGGAGGCAAGCAACTTGCTTCCCTCCATCTCTGAAGGAGAAGGTGTAATGCTGAGATTAAACTGGGATAATAATTTCTAGAACAAAGAGCTCTAGTTGTGCATTACTGGTAGAAATGATACTAATTCTTCTGGTGCTATGTATGCTTGTGCTTCTTATAGGTTTCTCGGAAGGCAGTTGGGATGCTGTACTGAATTTTAATTTCCTTTGAAACTTCCCCTCTTATTGAGAAAGCTTTACTTTAATTATTTAAACCCTGTCAATGGAAAGAGGAGACATTGATTTGAAGTATCAATATTTAAACAATGAAAAATGCAAATATTTTGCAAACAGGGAATTATTCAGTTCTGAAGACACAACTTGCTACTATTTGGGCTCTGAGGAATAAAACTATTTTCTAGAAATTGCTAACAGGAATAGGTTCTAAAGTCAATCATATTTTGAAGGCAGAAAAAAAGAAATAAGACAATTCAAGTTGGCTGTTTCTAAAAAAATCCACAATTATGTTTGATGGAAAACACAAATGGAGTTATTAAGTAATAAGAAACTACTTTCATTTAACTTTGATTAACTGAAGATTGATCTCAAAATTAACTACTACAGTAAGAATCCACAGAAGCCAGAAAATTGGGTTTCTTACACCAACTATTTATCCAAAACCTCCAGACATGTTGACAATTCAGAGTAACTCAGAATGATTAATTTCTTAGGGCAATGATTTCCCATGGGCCACCTTGTCTAATAAAAAATCATTCAGTTGACATAATTTTGCATGGTATACTCTAGGAAAGTTGGGTAAAATATGAGTAATCTTGAACTTGTCTCTATTTTAGCATTTTAATTGTTATTTTCATTGGTGGAAAAGTGAGAATTACTTCTCAATCCTTCCTACACATTTTATGGCTTTATATGGAAAACTAGACTCCTTTCATGAATTTCTAACATAAGGAAAATTGCGATAAGACTATTTATCCAAACACAAAATGTGATACATTGATGGTTGATATTTTCTGAATTCATAGGATTGGCATTTAGCTTAAAGCCTTTTGATGAGTCAGTATTTTACCTTTAAAAAATTTTTATGGAAATCACACTTGAATGAAAACAATTATTGAGATATATGTTGTCATATGATTAGTAAAGATACAGAAAGAGGCTTTCACTTCTGTAAACTAGGTAATTTTTATGCACTTAGAATAACATACATGCACACACTTACACATGTATCAGGGAGTCAAGTGACTTACCATCAGTATCAAGGCTACTGTCATACTCTTTGAAATTAAGATTGTTTTTGAAGAAGTTTTTCTGCCTTATATGTTGCTATATATGTTGTCCAACATATGTCCACTCTACACATTTCTGCTTTTCTATGCAAGGAGCTTTCCAAGTAGGATTGAACTTTGGCATCTGCAAAAGTGAACACTGAGAAAATGTTCACTTTTCTATGAACTACCTGTCATGAACTTTTCTGGAAAACCTATCACACTTAGGCATTGATTTCATTTTGGCCTATGTTAATTTTTAACTGTTGGTGTTTGCTGGTCCCACTACTTCTCAGTTGGACGAGGTCATCTTTTCTAGGAATCTTGGCTCTATTTGACCCCACCCCCACCCCCACCACGCAGCAACTCTTTCTCAGCTACTAAATCCCCACAACCCCAAAAGACCAAAATTTTCTCGTTACCCAATCTTCTCGTTACCCTATATCTGTGGGTCTGAAAGGAATGAAGCAGAGATCCATGGGGCTTCCATTTTCTTTAAAGCCTCCTTTCTTTTGGAAGCCTCAACTCAAGGGAAGGTGTAAAAATAGTGTTATTTAGTTCACCTCTATCTCTAAGACCAGGAAACTAAAGCACAAGGCCTAGGGACAAGAAAACTGGCGATTCAGAGCAGAAATATTACCGTTTTAGGACTCTGGAGAAATGGGCCAACAGAGTGGGAAGCAACATGATGTATTACTTTAGCCTGATACAATGCCCTGGAGGACAACCGTCTTGCCAGGACAGCACAATTTACTAGCTTAGGTCTGATTCCAGGGCTTGGAGGAGATAGATGTAGCCAACAAAATTATATTTTGGCAAGAGAAATGCTTTGCTGGACAGAAATGTTGCCCTAAGGGAATGGTTTGGTTTATCAACGTCTAAGGTAAAAGATAATCAAATGCCAAGAGGTCATTTTTATGTTTGAATGACTTCAGTTGGGCCTGCTATATAAGTTAGCTACCATTTTCTAGTTACATAGTTTCAGTTATTTAGAACATATTGCAGGATTTGAGCATGATCTGCCTGTGACATCAGTCATACCAATGAAGGAGGCAATATGTAGAATGGCTAAAAGCACAGGTTTTGGAATCAGACAGATCTGGATTCTGCCACTTATTCACTGTTCACTTTGGGCAAGGCACCAAATATTCTAAGACTCAGATGTTATAGAAAATGGACATATGTAAAAGAGTACCTCCAAGATTAAGTGATAATGTGTGCAAAGTATCTTGTACAATGTCTGGTATGCAGTAAGGTCTGGATAAATGTTAGCTATTTTAAGCAGTATAATTACAGAGTTGAGTTGGATAACATAGCTTGCTGAGCAGGTATCGTCCTCCTCTCTTAATCTTAAAAATGTATCCTTTCCAATGTTTTGTTGAAAAAGATCCTTTTTAGATAGAGGAGGACTATTTGCCATTAAAGTAAATGAATAACCATGCCCTTTGAAAGGATATCCAAACTATAGGTTGTATAGATTGTTCTAAATAGTTTTAATCTAGAATAGACCCTTTGAAAATGGATGCATCTATCAAGTCAAACAAGGCAAAGTCATATGGGCTTATCTTGAACTCTCGTTACCTTTGATTTCTCCCCAATAGCAATTCAGTGTTACCATGCCCATCCATCCACTTCTTTGAAAACAGTGTTGCAAGGCATGAGGTATGTGCGGGCAAAATAGGTGGTCAGAAGTGGTTTCCCAATCACTTTCAACCAGCATACGTATTTTTCTCCTCTCTCTTCACTTCATGCCTCAGCTCTTTCTTTCCTCTTCTTTTCTATATCTTCTTCTCTCTTCCTATTGACAACCGCTGATGTTTTTGCTTACTGATGAATTTTAAGACAATTTCTATGCAGACTTCATAGTAGCCTAGGAATTAGAGTTTAGTTCCCTCCCTGGAATGACTGAAAACTAGGGCTCCCTCCCCTGCCAACCTCACTTTGGGAATAAGCAGTCACCAAGTATACAGTGTCACCAGGCCCACTTAGTCACTACTCCATCTTGGACCCATGCCTGAATGAGATGAAAATAGACAACAAGAGAAAGAATACAAAGGGATGTTGAGGAATTATGTATATGGACTTCACTTATCTCATTTTTTTGAGAAAGACTATGACGGAAATTGTAAGATGAGTCTGGCTCCAATCTGGAGATTGTAGCCATGCTGCCAACTTTATCTCTTCTACTTGCATTGTTATTGTTCATTTACTCTTTCAGATGTGGTAAGAGAGGCCTTGTAGGCAAAACATAAGGCACTGGTGAATAGAGGGTAACACCCTTCTCTCTGGTGCCACAGAAAGATGAATCAGCCAAAAGAGTATTGAAACACATTCTCTTTATTTTTAGTTTCACTCTAAAGTCTATCATTTCTCTTTTCTTTGCAACTTGGCACCTGCTCTGCGTTCTCAGGGGCCCTGTTCCCTGTCAGTCTCCGCACTCAGGCCTCTGTGTTTTGCTCAGGGCACATCTGGAGATTTTCCCAGGGGTGGGTGTGACACAGTCAGGATGGCAGGTGAAGGGGTGACAGCTGCCAGGGCAGTCTGGTGTGTCTGAAGGGAGAGTGTTGGGAGGGGGAGGCCCTGTAAGGAGAGGCACTGGGCCTGCCTTAGGGAGTGAGCTGTTGGAAGGCCGCCTCCACAGCAGCAGACATAGCTCTTGGCATTATTGTAGAGAAGGAACAGCCAGAGTCAGCGACAGATTGAACATGGAGAGAGAAGGAGGAGGAGGGAGGGAAGGAGAAGGTGGCCAGGGTGTTACATGATATAAATAACCACATGGCATGCAGTTTAGTGCCAGTTGGGTGTGTGTGATGTCCCTTTCATGCTGGTGTGTCACCAGTGCTGTTCCTGAATTGAAAGGTCCTGGGAAGTGTTTCTGTAGCACCTACAAGTGTCATATGCAGAGAGGGAAGAAGAAGAAGGCCATGTGGTATATTGAGACAACCAGGATTTTCCTTTCTGTCAGGTTTAAATTTAGATGAAATAAATTTTAGGAAGGAAAGAGTTTAAGGAAAGCAAGGATCAGTGTTGGATTTGATGGAGGAAAATAGGGAATGTCTAATAGGGAGGCAGGCTTGAGTAAGAGGAGAGGACAAGACCATGTATGGGGATTGAAGAAGCCAGTTCAAGGAGGATACAGGTGTGAATTAGAAAGAGGGTAATACCAGCAATTGCACTGCTGGGTATTTACCCTAAAGATACAAACATAGTGATCCGAAGGGGCACGTGCACCCGAATGTTTATAGCAGCAATGTCTACAATAGCCAAACTATGGAAAGAACCTAGATGTCCATCAACAGACGAATGGATAAAGAAGATGTGGTATATATACACAATGGAATACTATGCAGCCATCAAAAGAAAGGAAATCTTGCCATTTGCGGCGACGTGGATGGAACTAGAGGGTATCATGCTTAGAGAAATAAGTCAATCGGAGAAAGACAACTATCATATGATCTCCCTGATATGAGGGATAGGAGATGCAACATGGGGGGTTAAGGGGGTAGGAGAAGATTAAATGAAACAAGATGGGATTGGGAGGGAGACAAACCATAAGTGACTCTTAATCTCACAAAACAAACTGAGGGTTGATGGGGGGAGGGGGGTTGGGAGGGGGGTGGGATTATGGACACTGGGGAGGGTATGTGCTATGGTGAGTGCTGTGAAGTGTGTAAACCTGGTGATTCGCAGACCTGTACCCCTGGGGATAAAAATATATTATATGTTTATAAAAAATAAAATTAATTAAAAAAAAAAAAGAAAAAGGGTAATAGGGGGAGTCATTTATTGGGGCTGTTGAAACAGTAGAGAATCAAACTACATTGTGGAAACCAGGGTCCTGAAGGCTTAGAGGAATAGGTGAGGGATGGCCTTCACTTGTGTGGGCACTTGGAAATGAAAATTAGTGTGAAATCATGGGCACAGTCTTTTACCATTACTTTTTACAAAGCTGCATCTTCAAAAAATGAATAAGCAGACAAGCCCTGGGAGGGTTGCTCATACTGTCAGCCAGAATGCTAAACTTGTAGCCCTCAGAATGGCCAACTTTTTATTTCACTGGTTTCCTTGGTGTCTGTGTATATGAATCCTCTGTGAGATAATTCAGTTCCTTCCAGGGGAACACACGCATAGTTTCCCCGGAAAATTCCAGCTACAACCATATGCTGTCTCATCTCTGATAAAGTGAATGGGCTTCCAGGCAGGTCATCATCTCTGCAATTGGTACCCAGCATCTGCCCAGTGGATAAAATTAGAAGATGACCACTATAAACATGGTTTTTCAAACATCACCTCCTTTTTTGGTAAAATAAACTAATGCTAAGGTTACTAAAATTTTAAAATCTGTACAAGGAGTTCTCAGGTTGTAGTATTATTTATCAAAATACCAAGCAGGTATGCAGATTAGACTAAAGAGTTCATTTAGAGTTATTATATTATTTCAGGAACTTTCAGCTAAATTCTGGACTCATGAGACCATCTTTTATTTCTTTTCTTTCAATGGAATTTTGCTGCTATAATTTTTCTCCCTTTTCTCTTAATATTTGATTATTTAAACATGACTAATAGACTTGAAGGCTTTCCTCAAATTATTGTATTTTAGAATTTCATACATCTTTGGACATCATAGCAAACTTAAGGTCAACTAAAGAGATTTCTTAGCAATCTGGCAATCACTAAGCCTGTAAGCTTTTAACCACCCATTCATCCTAATCTTCGTCCCCCAAATATTATTTTTCTGAATTGAAGAAGTAAATTATGAATAAGGAGAGGGAGACATGTGGTTAAGTTGTGGCTTGTGTCCACGATAAATATTGTTCTTAATTTAATTTCATCTAAGACCGATAGCATGCCTATCTCTTTAAAACTTACAAATGTTATTTAGCAAATATTATTCTCAACTAATAAAAATCTCTGATTTTCTTATTTTACTAAATTCAGCAAAGAAAAATACTTTCATCTTTGATATTCAAAATCACAAAAGAAAAACCAAACTCCTTTCTTTTTATTTTTTTCCTCATATAGTCAAACATGCTGTGAATGACCACACTGCTCTGCTCTGGGATTCCACTCTGAGGCAGTGGCCTCTTGACCTTCTATCCAGTCGCTCATCTCCATGAATTTACTTTCTGAGAACTAGAGACAGTTGCCCCAGAAGTTGTTTTTCAGTTTATCCATGATTGGGGAATTCATTAGCCTCATTGGGAACAAGTAACCTGAGGACTAATGTGTCATATTGGGACAGGATATTGCTTGTGGGACATTTTATTTCCTTTAACACTTGCCTTCTGTCTGCTCTCTGTGGCTCAGATCTGGGTTTGGGAAGGTTGCATGGAGGCACTGATTATACTAATATTTAAGCAAATTAACTTTGTCTTAACTCCGGCAGGAAGTGAAGGCCCAAGTGAGGGCTAACAGATCTCTCTTGATGCATAGTCTTTTAGCAGGGCAGTCTTCATTTTCTCTTCCCAGCTTTCCAGAAAGTATATTCTTCCCTGTAACCCCACACCAAGCCTCTCACACCTATGAGAAAGGAGAATATCAAGTCCATCGACTTCTTGATAGCTATGGTCTCCGTAATCTCCAATATGTCAATTAGATGTGTATTTGTATAAAAACTGCATATAGAAACCTTCAGTTTGATAAGAAGAAATGATCCTCAAGGTCTTGTAGCAACTTCTATGTACTTGGGGTGAGAGGAGAGAAGTAAAGCTCTTTGACTGAGTTGTATGGGTTCTGATAAGAGAATGTGGAGAGAGCTGCATACATCCTCATTTCTAAACTCAGAGTTCATGTCATTGATGAGGACTTCTTAAAGAAAAGAATGATAGGAAAAAGGGGGCTGTTGGCCTAGAAACACTTTAATTACTTCTAAAGACTTGCTGACATTTATTTTTCTTTTCAAACAACTTCTTGTTTTCCTCCTCTCCTCCTCCTCCTTTGCTGTGGTTCAAGATGATACTCTGGTAAAGGTCACTTGTGAAGTCCTAGTCTTTACATATCTTCTCACTGAACCAATGCTCCCACGGTCCACTGAGATCTGCCCTTGGCAGACATTTCCCGGAGTCAGACTATGAATCGTCATAAATTCCTTGCATTCTTCACAACATCTGTGCCTTCTTTTGCCACATCTTTTTTCCTGGTACTCAACAGGCCACAAATTACCCTGGACTT
Source organism: Lutra lutra (assembly GCF_902655055.1). Lineage (NCBI taxonomy): Eukaryota > Metazoa > Chordata > Mammalia > Carnivora > Mustelidae > Lutra > Lutra lutra. Next base: position 125,558,429 of record NC_062285.1, read on the forward strand.
CTCTTTTCAGGCTGTTGATGTCTTAACACTCTCCTTTCAAACCAAATTCCTCTCTTGTCCTTGGCTGTTGCTCTTGGCTTCCCATACTTCCCATCTCCCTCATCTGGGTTAGTCATCTGTGGCATCACCAGCAGTGCCTCTTTCTCTTAGCCTTCTATCTGGCCTGAAATTATGCGTTTCTGCAAATGTCAGAGTTACTATGCTCAACCATGCTACCTGGTTGGATGCTTAGTTAAACTCCCTAACATGATTTAAACACTCTAGTGCAGACAGTACCTCCCTGCAGCAAGAACACTTGACAAGACTCAAACCCAGAGGATACTGGTTAGCCAGTGGAAGAGAAAGAACTATAATAAGACCCAAAGATACAATCAAATGAAGTTGCAAACTTTTCCAATAAACATAAGTTTCTCTTGAGAGTGAAAGGCAGCATTTCATTCTTTTGTTGATTTTATATTTAAACTTATTTCTTTGACATTTAGAACAATGGGGGCCTTTGCAATAAAAACATTACCCATAGCTTCCTTTCGTTGAGTGCTTTCTATTAAACTACTATAGCAAATAGTATTTTCCTATTTTTTTTTCATTTATATCCTACAGTACTACATGGAGTAGGCATTATTACTATATCCATTTTACGTATGAGGAAACTGATGCTTGGTAAGGTTAAGTAACTTGACCCAAATCATACAGTTAGAAAGTTGCAGAGCCAGTTCTCTTCAACTGAGGACACTGTGAAAATGGGAGAAATCCCTGGTAAGGAAAAACTCTGAAGTTGTAACTGTTACTGAGATTCTCAAAGACATGTTATGCTAATATCCATGAAGGATGTGGGTGGGGCCATCTATGTCAGCCAACCCCATGGTTTGAGCATGTGCTGTGGACAGTTTTACACTAGGTATTCTAGACAGTTGTCAGAAGGAATGCCATGCATGGCCTTTGCCCTTGAGAGAGGTCTATGCAATCCTGCAGTTTGGGGTATAGCTGGGTATGGGGTGCTCACATCTCACCCCATACACTGTGATTCTTTCCAGTTCCAGATGGGGCAGCAGCCGGGCCATCTTGTTTCCAATTCTTTTGAATTACCAAAGTTATAACAACTTTGGAAGAAATTGAAATAAAGAAATTTTACCCATAATCTTGATTATTTGTTGAGAAACAAATAATATCTTCACTTAAACATTTTTTTCTAGTTCTCATCCAGGTGCACACATCATTTTGACATAGCTATAGTCACAGCCTAAATTTAATGCAATATTGTTTTCTTTGCTTAGCATTATATTGCAAGCATTTTCCACATTGCTACATAATCTTCATAATTATAATTTTAAAGCAGCAAAATATTTTGAGTGGATTTTTCATCATTTAGTTCTTTAACCATTTTCCTGTTACTAGACATTTAGGCTATTTCTGGTTTTATCATTATTTTAACTAATCTAGCATTACTTTTGTGTACACATCTTTCTACTCTTTGAGATCATTTGTAAGATCAGATTCTCAGTTGGGATGCCTGGGGGGCTCAGTCAGGTAAGTGGCTGCCTTAAGTGGCTCAGTTCATGGTCCCAGGGTTCAGGGATCAAGTCCCTCCTCAGTCTCCTTTCTTGCTCAGTGGGGAGCCTGCTTTTCCCTCTGTCTGCAGCTCCCCCTGTTTGTGCATGGGCACTCTCTCTCTGACAAATAAATAAATAAAATCTTTTTAAAATAAAGAATAAATTCCCAGGAGTGGAATTATTAAGTCTCAAAGGATATGGTCAGACAACCCAATTTTGATGAAAGACCTTGATTTTTGCATAAAGACACAAAAGAAAGACCAAAGGACTAAAACAGAGAATTATATCCAGATATTTTCCCAGGATTAGAAAAGACACAGCCAAGGTGGAACACAAACAGGAATCTTACCTGCATCCCATGAATTAGAATAAAAGAACCAATTTCTGTTTTCAATTACCAGTACAGTTTCCTCTGAAGGAAACATGGGGTGTAACCAAGACTTGGGCTTGGCATCCAAAAGTTTGCTAAGTAGAAATAAAACCAGGGAAAATGAAATTGATGACAAGAGACCCTGGTTCTCAACTTTCAAAATTACCAAGTACATATGAGGTTTCTTCTCTAAGGTGAGGAGAGTGGGACTTCAAGGAGGCCAGACAACATCACGCCCCAGTGTATGGAGCAGGGGAATTTGTATTGTAAATAACAAAAGTCTCTGTTCCTGTTCTCCTTCTGAACCCAAGTTCTACATGGAATGCCAGGCTCTTGCCTCACCCACGTTTGGGGAGTAGTATCCCTGACCGTTGGCCTCCCCATCCAGCCCCAAATTTGGCAAACTATATCTATCCTCCTTCTCCCACATTATTCTTCTCCTGCTTATTATCATTTAATCACAGATGTTTATGGAGCACCAAATATGTTCCAGATATGGCTCTCAGTACTGAGGATAAGTCAACAAAACAGATAAAAATGGGGTAACAGGTCACTATTCCCTTAGTAATCCTGATTACTGCGATAGCCTGGAAGGAGAATGTGTGCAGGGATGCTGAAATAAACAGTTCAATGACAGTTGCCCAGATCAACTGAAGTCTGAGTCTAACAATAGGAGTTTCCTTCAGACCCTTGTGAAAATTCCTGTCAGAGGACTTCATTACCACCAACCTCTCTGAAGGTGTAAAATGATTACTTTATACATCATAACCAGCATTTAACTACCTATTTAGCCTTTATTTTCTGTTTTATGAAGGTTGACACATTTTCCCAACTTGATTTGAAGCATCTTAAGAGCAGAAACTGTGTCTCATATTTCTGTGTCTAGAAGGACAGCACTGGGCACTATTGAGGCACTTCATAAAAGCTTATTGATTAGTGGATTGGTAAGTCAAGTGAACAAACAGTATGCATAGAGATGCAATATGAAGGCATTTTTATCTTGGTCAGAAGAAATCCAACATCAAGACTAGTCTCTGTGTCTCTGTTTATTTTAACTAATGTAGCAGTAAATGCCTTCATTGAAATAGCTTTCTACTTCCTCAGATCATTTACAAAAATAAATTGTATTAGTAAGGGCAATGATAATAGTATGTACCTCTCTCAAGTTGTTATGAGGTAAGGCACGAAGAGAGCTTGGAACAGTGAGCAGCACAGAGCAAACATGAAATGTCTCCTCTCATCACCATCCTTAGCATCACTACTCATGGATTAGTTGTGAGGTTGTGCAGGGAAGTTAGAGTTGTAGAACCTGTTTGCCTGAATTCAGATGCTGGCTCCACCATTTCTAACTATGTGGGCATGGGTAAGGTACTTAACATCTCAATCCTCATCCACAAAAGGGGATACAAATAGTACCCACCTCAAAGGTTATTTGATGATTGCATGAGTAAACATTTACCAAATATGAGTTATAATTATTCAGCAAAGAGTCAATGAATGGCCATTATGCTGTCTGGACTCAGGGTTCAGAATACTGATGAGGACAAAGGAGACGCAGTCCCTGCCTGCACCCTGCCCCCTTCTCCTACTCCCCAGGAGCCTGCAGTTCATAATACACTTCAGCATTATTGATTTGTATAGTTAACTCTAGAGCTAACTGCATAGAGTGCCTTGCAGTTCAGGAATTACATTCACACACATTCTGTCCTTTAGTCATTTCAACAACCCTACAAGACAGAGTTGGGAGCTACAAAATGGGAATAACTCCCATTCCCATTTTGTAGATGAGAAAACTGAGAGTTCAAGTGACTTACGAATCTGTTAGTTCCTTTGATTTCAGATAGTAAAATTCCCCCTCCCACCCACCACCTCGCCCCACAATTTGTCTCTACTAATCTCCATGCAAGGATGGATTTCAGTATAAAACTGCCTGGGTTCCTGAAGCATCCGGTATGCAACCAGGAGGTGGGCAGTTGCACAATAATGTACATCAAGGCTTCTCCAGCTTGAGCCTACATGAGTATCTTCTGGAGGGCTGGTTAAAACATCACTGGCCCGGGGCGCCTGGGTGGCTCAGTGGGTTAAAGCCTCTGCCTTCGGCTCAGGTCATGATCTCAGGGTTCTGGGATCGAGTCCCGCATTGGGCTCTCTGCTCAGCGGGGAGCCTGCTTCCTCCTCTCTCTCTCTCTCTCTCTCTACCTGCCTCTCTGCCTACTTGTGATCTCTGTCTGTCAAATAAATAAATAAAATCTTAAAAAAAAAAACCTAAAACAAAACAAAAAAAAATCACTGGCCCCCACCCTCCTCAGAGTTTCTGTTACAGTACGTCTGAGGTGATGCCTGAGAATGTGCATTTCCAACTAGTTCTCAGATGACGCCAATGCCAATGCCTCTGTGTGATGTAGACTTCCAATATATGTATGTAATATATGATTTAGTAGAACACTAGCAAGAAGGAAAGGGTCAATGAGGACAGGAGTTCTGAGAAAGACCTCTTACACATTAAAAACTCCAGAAATGTTTGATATCTCTTTTGGTAATTGCCTAATAAAAATATCCATATGTTAGTCTGGTAGCAGGACCAGTTTTATTGCAAGAAGGAAAAAAAAATAACCCTCCAAAATAAGAAACTAAACTGAAACGAAAAACACATGTTGACCTTTTCCCCTTCCCTGCATTTTTTATTTGCACAGTCTGTGTCATTCTGACTTCCAGCTAGCACCTGAAGACAAGCCAGGTCGCAAGGAAGGAAATTAGAGCCTTAACAAATTCCCCGATCACATGGAAAGCTAGAAACACAGGGACGTCCTCTAATATTGAAAGCCACCTTTTCTAAGTACCAGGTTCAATTTATTTTTAGGCTTTCAAAATTATCAGGTGGGTATTCAAGGCAATCTGCTCAATTGTAAAACTTACTTCAGAAGACAGACTTCCTAAGGACCCAAATCTACCTTTTCTATGACTTCACCCTTTACAACTACCCTGGGTAAAGCAGAGAAGCCAAAAAGATGGGGTGGGGTTTTGGCACACCTTCAGGACCACATCATCAAAACATCCTTTCATAGATCATTCAAAACTCATGGCAAAGGAGAGTGAAAGGGAAGTATGCCACTGATGATTGCCTATAGAATCAAGGTGGTTATATAAACCAGAGGACATTCAGTTTTGTAAAAAAGAAAAAATCATAATTTGTTATTTGTCAGTCAGGCTACACATAATCATCACAATTTCTCAAGCAAGTATCAGGATCAATCCTGCTGAGGAAACAGGGTTAATTAATCTAACTGCCTTCATACAGAAGTGGCAGGGAGAGGGCAAATGCTGCTCTATTTCTTTTCCAAGCCCTTCTCATGAGAGTGTGTGTGAGGCTCCCATAGCTCTAAATCAAACGGTACCCTGCAGGCAGGAAATCCATATTGGGAGCATGGGGAGGAAAGCAGGAGCCACTGCTGGCTTGGCAGTTATAACCCTCCTCCAGGTCCCTGTTTCCATTTCCCTTTTAAAGAAGAAGTTGGGTTTTTAATAATTCCCTTTCTAGTCACTTCCTTCTCATTGCCTTGCTAGGTCATTTCAGTGCACGCCTTCTTCACGGATCTATTTCTGGAAAAGATCAGAAGGAAAATGATCTCATTCACTAATTGGGAAGACAACTGGGTATCCCCAGGGTTGGTTGGTACTTCTTTGTTGGGGGGGTGTCTCCCCACTCTCTCTGGCTGTTTCTCAGGCAGCAGCCACCGCAGGACCCTCTGGGGAGGCGACCACAGGCACACAGATAATTAGCATCCTTTGCGTACTGAGCACTCCACCAAGGCTGAACGAGTCTGGGAAGAGGTAAAACAACCAGTTTCAAGAAATCCACAGGCTAATAAAAAACATGAACTGAGAGGTCAGTATGATCTGAAAGCAGAAACTTAGAACTTTAACGTTGAACAGATCCTTAGAAATCTTCTAGTCCATGCATGCATTTTTGTAGATCTGTGAACCCTCCGCATGAGTGTAATTATGTTTGTTTGCATATTTTCCTGGAAAGAGGAAATTCAAGACACTCAAAAGACTCTCAAAATGCCCCATGGTCTGTAGAAACAAGAGAAGTACAGGCCCAGGGTCATGGAGAAGCTCATTTTTACCCCTGTCATACCATTCAGAAACATCCGAGGCTAGCCTGCATACTGGGTGCTTATGATTTAGAATCATATCCTTAATGCCAAACCCAGTGTCAAAAGTCACCAAAGCATCCAAGACATCTCCTAAGCCCAGCATTCATCACAAAATATTCTATCACAGATTTCATGCCAAAGCTTAGGGAACAGCTGTAAACATCCCATTTGAGAGAGTCTTAAAGTTCGTCAACCTATTCAAGGCTATGAGAGACCCTGCAGTGAAGAAATTTATGGGATGGTATTGAATTCCACTCTCTCCATACCTAAGGGACCACTGGATCCTTGTTTTCCAGGAATGTCTATTAACTTTCTATGTAACTAAGGTACCTATATCCTGAAATTCATTTACCGTTCCTTTTGATTAAAGAACATGAATGATAGAAATGTAAATAATTGGAAATGTAAATAACTACTAAGGAACAGTGCATTATCCACCATTAACATCCCCCAAAAGTTATTTCTGTGTCTAGGAGAAGAGGCCATGAGGAGGGTTTGGTTTGCTAAAGAGGATTGGTTCAGAATAGCAGAACCCTGCTAAGTTGCAAGGTCTTCAGAGTTCCCTTCTTGGGGAGGTCTCTCCTGTCGACCCCCTCTAAGACAGCCACCACTATGATGTCTATCATCCCATTGTTTCTTTTAGATCACTTATCAAGACTTGACATATTTTTCGACTTGTACTTTGTCTCCCTCTTCCTCTAGTTCCCTTAGAATGTGAGATCCACAAAGGTAAGAGCCTTATATGTCCTGTTCACTGTCATAGTCCCTATACCCACCACAGGTTTGCAAAGAGTGAGTACTTCATGAGTACATTTTGTATACGTTGTATGTATATGTTACTAGGTGGATAAAGAAGTTATGATTTATCCATCACTGTATTCTCAGTGCCTATCATTGGTGATTGAAAAGATGTTTGTTGAATAGAAGACTGGAGAAGGGTGGTCTGCAATGCTTTTCATGCTCAAACCATGCTTGTGAGTATTGGGAGAAAATTGAGACTCCTTTCTCAATGAAATAATAGATTAGAATGTTTTCAGATTGAACTAAGCCTGGAAATGATCTTCAAATATTAGAAGGAAGGATTAGAATTTAAAGTGACCTTTAACAACGTAGAAAGGGGGAGGTCATTAAAAGCAGGAAGATGTTTAAAATGGATAAAAATGCGCTCCAACTGGCAGAAACAAGTACTAAAGGTAAATAGCTATGGGTCCCAAGTCAGTGGCAAAGTACTACAACAAAATTGTAATATGAGGCAGGCATATGTTGAGAATTATGAAATGAAAGCCTAGAGAGTAATCCTTCTACAAAACTTGGCATTGCTGAGGTTTTAATTAGAGTGGGAACTCAGATTTCATCCTCCTATTTTAAGACTCATTTGGAGAAGCTGGAAAGAATCCAGCTAGGAGTAAAAAGAAAAAAAAAAAAAGAAAAAAAGGAAAGGAAAAGAAAAAAAACAAAAAGAACAAAAAAGATTAACGGGATGGAAAATGGAGTTAAGATTTAGCACACACACACACACCCCCGCCAAAAGCTAATAGTTAACTTATTTACCACTGTCAGGTATAAGAAGTGTTATTTTCACACGGAATATTGTTCCTCATCTCCACTGAGGACTAGACAAGGGTAAACAGACTAGTGCTATACTGAAAGTGTTTCCACTTAAATACCAGGAAGAATTTCTTGATTGTAAAGGGGAAACATTCTGACCCAGGACGCTGTGGGAAGCTGCCCTGGAGATCTTTAAATGTAGGATGACAACCATCTGCCTTGGAAGGCTTAGACAGAAACAGGGGACTGGACCTAAGGACCTCTTGGACTTCCTTCCATCTTTGATTTTGTGTTCAGAATCACAGCCGTTAAGCACCCCCATTCTACAGTAATCCTTCATTCCCGTCATAAGACAGACCCCGCACTGTCAAAATCCGAATGGTTTCCCCTGGGAGGAGCTCGATTGTTCTCTTCTGAACGGGAAGGAAACTGATAGTGTTGCTTCAGCTGCTTCCCCTCTCCAGCCCCCACAGACAGAGGCCAGTTCTTGTCCTGATGGGCCTCCCCAAATACTGGAATGGGCCCGCTCTCCATCTTGTGTGGGATTAGAAAATGTGGATCCAGTTGAAGACAGTTGATACCTCCAAGAATCAGGGAACATCAGAGCTGCAAGTCATTTCAGAGCTAATTCAGACCAATCTCCTTGCTACTCAACTGAGAAACTGATATCTTGAAAAATTAAATGACTGTCTCCATGTTACATAGCCAATTCTTTCTGTATGGGACTAAAATCCAGGCCCTCTGACTCCTTTTTCTACACTGTCTCCTCACTATCTGTGTTTGTATTTCAGTTGGAAAGAAAATTTTTCATCAGGTAAAATCTCTAAAAACATACCTTTGGTAGCTGAACAGTAGCTGAAAAAAATGAGCAAGGAAGAACAGAAATTCTACTAGTAGGTTATAGTTACCTGGCATCACTGTCTGGCATGAATGAACAAGAATAGGTCACATAGGGTCTCTAGAAGGGCAATTTCCCCATATGTAAGTGAGGCATTTGGACCAGGAACATTTTAGGGCTTATTCCAAATGTAGTTTATTCCAAATCAAAAATGTTTTGAGTTCTATAATTCTAAATTTTGGTTAGAAAAATAATAATGACTAAAAACTCAGTTGCTGGTCTAAAGGAATTCGTTTTTTGGGAGATCATTTGTAATGTAACTGGATGATGCTCAGTTCTTTTGAGACTCCAAAATGACAATTTTATTTCTTCCTTCTTATTTAAAAAAAAAAAAAACCCTTAAAATTTAAATATTCGGGTGAGGGGGGTCATGCTTTGGCTATCATGTGTACAAGGAAACTTCCAAACCTCTTTCCTTGGGCTGCTGCCTCTCTGAGTTTTGGACCAGCACTAGTAATGAGCCATGGGAATTGTCTCCTGAATGCACCATTATGATTCAGTATCTCTAAAACCAAAGTCAACATCTTTGCCATTGATTAAAGTCAACTGAAGTCAAATCTTCCTTTGGACTTGTCCATGTCTGCACCACCATCCTCCTGCTTATCCAGACTCAAAATTTTACAATTACCTTTGTTTACTTGCTCTTCTTTTCCCCCTTTATCCAGGTATGCAATATATTGTATCCAGTCTTATTTATCATATCTCTCAGGGCTTCTGCAAAATTCCAGGCACTCATGACTCTTCTGGCTCTAGTATTTTCCTACCCTTGATTCATCTTTTGAAGGGCTAGAGCAAAGGGGGCAGGTGATAGAAAAAGGCAGTTTCAGGAGTCAAGAGTGACAAATAAGAGTAGGAAATAGTGGGGAAGCAAACTGTGGAGTCAACTAAGGAAAAGTCTGGTGCCCCAAATATTCAGAGCTATTGGGCATGGAATGTGGAAAGGGGTCACAAGCCATTTTATGTAGATAGTGGATAACGTATGACCCAAGAAGACCAGAAAACCTGGGGACATCTGGTTTATACATGTACTATCTCATTTAATTATTACAACAATCCTATGAGATGAACACCATTATTATCCTCATCTCAGAGTTGAAAACACCAAGGCTTAGAAAAGTCTAATAATATTTCTCAAGATAACCCAGTTATTAAGTGGCCAAGCCAGGATTTAAACTCATGTCTGCGCAAGTACCAAATCATTCAACTACAGTATTTTTCAATCAGAATATCAACTTCCTGACTAGATAGAACACAATGGGAGGAACTTAGTGCATCTTAGAGCATCTTCTAAGAGGAACTTAGTAGGGAAGAGTGGAAAATAAAGCCCAGTATACCTCTTAACCCATTTACTTGATATACCTCTTAACCCATTTACTTGGCATAGTGTGGGCAGTGCCAAAGCAGTGTATATATTTCTTTACCCTTTTCCAGAGTGACTTTCCACAGTAGTTTGCTTGATCTGATAAACAGAGTGAAATGGCAATGAATACTCTTTGTATTCTAAAAAGCCCACTATCCCTTCCATCATTTTAGGCTCCTTTTTGAGTACTGCTGATTCTAATTATTATCTCTTGCAGTGCTTAGAAGTTTATTTATTGCTTTTGTCTTGTTTGACACCATCCAACAAAGACAGAAAGAAAAGGACAACTCAGGATAAAGACACTCTCTTGAGCAGTCATTCATTTGCTCTAACACATCTGGCTAATGGATAGGATGTGAAATTATTCAAGAAACATGACCACCAGGAGATTTATTAATGTTGTCATGCCCAACTTGGTCTAAAGCTTGGAACACAGCAGATTGGGATCTCATATGTGAACAGAATGATAATAATAATATTAATAATAATGATAAATGTTGACTGAGCATTTACTCTGTGTCAGACACTGTGCTATGCATCACCAGTCATCTTACATCATCCTATAAGAACCTAAGTGGGAGGTATTATTCCCATGTTTGCTAGCATAGGAAAAGGTTCAGAGATCACAGAGCTGATTAAGTGATGCTGCCAGAATTGGCATCTTTATCTGGCTGACATAAAAACCACCTTTGCTTTTTGCAGGGCATATGTGAGCATCTACGTGATATGACTTAAAGAGTTCTGGGATGGTCCTTCTGGCAGGGATTCCTTTTCATTGCCCAATATCCATTCTCCCTCCTTCCATGATAATGGAAACATTTATTTTCATCTGATTATATTTCCCGGCCTCCCTTGAAGCTATGTGTGATCAGTTGCTCAAATTCTAGACAGTGGAATATAAGTGAAAGTTTCACAATACAGCTTCTGGGATCCTTCCTAAAAAGACAACCAGCATGTATCCTTTTCTTCTTAAAAATCTTCCAGCTGGCAGGAGTGTTGTTCTAAGATACTCCAGCAGCTATCTTGGGCCATGTAGATGAGGGCCACACTTGTAAGCATGGTGAAACAGAAAATTAGAAGGAGCCTTGATACCTGAGCTGCTCTGGTCAGCTAATAGTTCAGCAGTTCTGAACTATGTTTCTTGGGACTTTTATGTGAGAGAGAAATGAACTTCCACGTTGGTTAAGTCAATGTAACCATGGAACTGTTACTTGCACAGAATCTTAATGATAACTACTTCTTTAAAGAGCAAAGTTTATTGAAGGTCACTGGCTTATTATTAGAGCCTCAAATGACCCCTTTATGGCTTTGTCCCATTGGATTAGGATATATTTATACAGAGCTTCTGGGAAGGAAGGTAACAGATCATTCAGGGTACATGAATGGAGTAGGAAGAAGTATAACATAGGCAAGCCTGAAGGTCCTATAATTCTGTGGGGGTTTACCAGGTGCTGCTACAGAGGGTGCAGTGGGGGAGGGGGTCAGGATGAAAGAGGCAGAAGAGAGTTAGGGCCTCCCTTCCTCTTGACAATATGGAAGAGGCCCAATTTATACTTTGTCTACTTAACAATTTAGTTCAGGGACTGTTCTTTTCTAAGAAATTCACCCAGATCTGTGATTACACAGAGCAAAAGTTCAGGTTACATCAGTATTGGACTAACGGTGATGATGACACTTTTGTATCAGCAATACTAGGCTGAAACAGGAGAGTGAGGGTCACATAATAAAGCATTCTCCCAATGTTGCCCTAACTTCACAGGGAAACAGAGTAGCCCCTTCCATGAGCAGTTGTTCGTGGACTCATTCACTCATAAATTCATTCAACAAATTATGGATTAACTATTAAGAGAGTATTAAGGAAATTTAAATCTATGGTGACAAAATAAGATCTTTTTTTTTTTAGTTTTTTTTTATCAGCAGGAAATATGTGTATTATTTGTATTAGTATTGGCCTTATTTTTTTATTAACATATAATGTATTATTTGTTTCAGGGGTACAGGTCTGTGAATCATCAGTCTTACACAATTTATAGCATTCACCATAGCACAAACCCTCCCTAATATCTGACAAAATAATTTCTAATCAGGATAGTCTTCCTGTAGAACTAAGATGGAATTCAGTTTTAAAACAAGTCACTTTAAAAATCAAACACAATTTTTTGTTACCTGCCATTTTTAAGATGCACCATCTTAAGTGTTGTAGGGTATGTGAAAATAGTTGGGTATTGCAAAACCCTTGCTTTCAAGGAGTTTATGACCCAGCGGGGATGGGATAACCCACAAATAACCATAATAAAAAGTAGAATAGTTATCAAACTATATAGAAAAGTTATCAAACAAGTAATGTGAGACTTACCCAGTCTTAAGTGTCTGAACAGGTACAAGGTACCATAGAGGTTCAGAGAAAGAACGCTGCTGAATAACTGAGGCGTGACCACTATTCATAAGAGATGACCATATCATGGGTTGGTATAACACCCCATTGCTATGCTTTTCTGTTTGTAAACCAGGGTGGGGCAGTAAAGTTGGGGGCTTTCAGCAGAGTCCTTCTGTCAAGATGTTGAAGAGCAGAGGGATTTTATGAGTTTGAAGGTCTTTTGCAAATTTATAATTCTATAGTCCTTCTATCTCCACTTTTAAAAAAGATTTTATTTATTTATTTGAGAGAGAGAGAGAGCACAAGCAGAGGAGGAGGGGCAGAGGGAGAGGGAGAAGCAGACTCCTGAGCAGAGAGCTTGATGTGGGGCTCAATCCCAGGACCCCAAGATCATGACCTGAGACAAAGTGAGGTGCTTAACTGACTGAGCCACCCAGGTACCCCCTCTATCTCCATTCTTTTTTTTTTTAATATTTTATTTATTTATCTGAGAGAGAGACAGTGAGAGAGAGCATGAGCAAGGAGAAGGTCAGAGGGAGAAGCAGACTCCCCATGGAGCTGGGAGCCTGATGTGGGACTCGATCCCGGGACTCCGGGATCATGACCTGAGCCGAAGGCAGTTGTCCAACCAACTAAGCCACCCAGGCGTCCCTCTATCTCCATTCTTGACAGAAACTCTTACCTTATGGTCTACCAAGAGTTTCTAAGTCCTGTCATATTTCTAAGTCTTGTCACTATGGTAGAAGTGAAGCACAAACATGGGTAGGCACAGGGACCTCTGAGGGACTACACCTCATGGGTTTTCCTTTTCATTTCCAGTAAATGTAAGGTAGAGAGAAGGGAGAGGGAGAGAGAGCGAGCAAAAGGAAATATTCAACCACATTAAATGAGAACTCGCAAAAGCATTTAGTAAAGTGATAACTTTTTCTGAGCTGAGAAAATCCATCCAGAGTGTATCTGTTTTACAAGTGTGGATTTTCACATAGTAGATTCTCTAAAGAGGAAGCACTCTTTTCCAGGGCTTTTATATTATTTCCCTATCACTCTTTCCCTCACTGAATTTCATGCTTTTCTTGCCCAATTCACTCATTTGCTGCTTAAAGCTAAAAATCTCCTTACTTTTACACAACTCTCATAGAAATTGCTCCATTACAGAGTAAAAGAGCAACACAAAGAGCTAAGTGAACTATTTTGGCTGTGATAGGAACCGTATTTGCCTTTTGGCACTGCTTTCTGACTTTCTTTGTGAAGTCTCTCTTGCTCTGATGGCCCCAGCAGCTTTCTGCATGAACAGAAACACAGACACCAGGCAATGCTCCACTTGGAGACAAATGGACACCCAATAGCTCTGGGACTAAATTAGACCTGATAAAACACTGCTTTTCTGGACTTCTTAATCTCTTTTCACCTCCCATTTGAAGGCCAGGGTTTTCAACCCAGAGTTTTGAACCATCTCATTTAGAGATTATGGTTTTTACTTTATGTTGGCAAATACAGATAAAGGACACATTGGCTCTTCTTTCAGGTTTATTTGGTGCACTTCAACAAGTTCTCTCCTATTCTGGATTTTGTTTTCTCCAGTTCTACATGCTGTTTATCAGTATCCTATCCTACTATCTATGCAACTAATTTTGATTCATTCTTTCCATTCTAATAAGACTCCAGTAATACCTTGTGTAGATTTTCAGAAGAGAAGTCTTTGGTCATTTCTCCTAAACTTCTGTTAATTACAGGATTTGGGGTCTAGGGATACAGAATCACAAAGGTTTAGCCTTGAGTGAAGCTTCAGATGATCTTGTATAGCAGGTTAGTCTGTGACAGTGTCAGAGAACAAAGAAAAGGATTTTGGAAAACCAGAAAGTCTACTGGTAAGAAAAATAAACAATGTCAAAATGCATATTCTAATATCATATCAAGTGAGTCCGTTTCATATCTAATTTGATATGATTTGATCAATGATTCTCTATATTAAATCTGGCTTGTCTATTCCCAGAACTCTTCTAGGTAAATTGTTTGGCTCCTAGAATGGGATTGAGTTCAGCAATGAAGTTGAATCAAAACCTGTGACTTCCTTACAGATTCAATCAAGGACCAGAGACCATTGCTCTCCCTTTCACAAGGCACTTAGATATTTATCAAACAAGTAATGTGAGACTTACCCAGTGTTTCCTACCATTCTCTATTTTGTTTGTTTACACAGAATAGGTAATAAATTTCCAGGAAGCTGGTACTTCCAGAAGCTTGAGATCAAGGTGCCAAGACATAGGTCCATGGACATTTTATGGTTTCCTTTACTTAACACCTCAGGAACTGTGAGCTTTCCCAGGACAAGAGACTCCAGCGTACATGGAATATCCTAGTATGTATAGTAAAACAGAGGAGAACAATGAGTCTGACTCCTGATAGAAGCAAACTGGTCATGAAATTTAAGCTGCCTCCTTTGATTGTCTGGGATAAGGAGAGGAAAGAGCAGGAACCTGAACTAACCCTAACATCGAGGCTTCTTTGCCACAAGGCATCTAAACCAATGCCTGTAACAGTGGGTGTGCAACAATGCCTGCTATAGAGTGCAACAATAATAAGAGAGGGTAAGGAGAAGAAGATGGGAGAATGATTAGAAAAAATATTCCAATGATTAGGAAGAAAAGAAATCTTGGGGACTGTACTATATAGTTCTCCCCCCAGACAAATGCAGGGCATAAGAGTCTCACCATTCTTTGTTCACCCTTAACCCTGGACCTTAGGAGCTTTCTGGTTCAACTCTAAGTGCCTCAGGCAGGAAAAGTGTCAGTTTGGTTCAGCTCTAAATTCCCAATACCTGCTTCAGAGCCTGGCATATAATAGATGCTCAGTAAATAACTGTGAACTCATCCATCACATTTCAGCACTCAACTTTGCACATCTCAATTTGTTAGTGTTGGCCTTGACAATTAGATAATTGTAGGCCATTCCACATGCTTGTCTGACATCCTTCCAAAGGCATCACACTGTGCTTACTTGTTGTTATTGACTCTTTGAACTTAGAGGTAACTCATGACAAACATTAAAAGGATACTTTTTTTAAAAAGATAAGACATTCTCTTCCTATTGGGTAACCCCACCTATGGGAGAAAGAAATCTTCCAGGACAGAAAAGAGCTGGGTGAAAGAGGGAGAGATTGGGGCTGGAATCTGTCTGAGTAGCCTGGCCCTCAGATGTATCTAAGCAGCAAAGCAATTTAAGGACGTGACCATAAAAAGAAAACAGCACCTGCCTTGCTGAGCAGTCTAGTCTGGAAATTGCTGGGTTAGCAACACGTTGCACCCTGTGAAAGCTTGTGACTTCAATGTGAAAAAACAGAGGTTTTAATTAAATTGGGTGTTTTTGAGTCTCCCACAGGGAGTTGGGATTTGGGGGTTGATAAACTGAGAACTTTATTAGAATAAAGGGAGCCTTCTCAGAAATCCTGGAACCCCACAGCCCTTGGTGAGATACTTTATCCACATGTGGCCATGTTTTAGCCTGTAAAAGCACTGTTAAAGTTAGCATTCTTTTGCAGCCAAGCAGGGTAACCCTGGAATGGTGTTCTTGGTCTGTGGTCTAGTGTTGTCCACATTGTGCTTTTCCAAATGGTTTTTGATGAGCTGTAGGATTTCAGGAGTGGAAGTGTTCCCTGTAGGACTCAAGATTTCTTAGTCTTTTGTTGTTGATGTTGTCTTGAATTTGGAAAGATTATACAAATCGGCTATGGTGGGATTAGGGAACATTTCTCCAAACTTCAACCAGTAGACTCTGATATTCAATTCAGCTATGTTAATTGAGCACTTTCTTTCTTTTTTCTTTTTTAAAGATTTTATTTATTTATTTGACAGAGAGATCACAAGTAGGCGGAGAGGCAGGTAGAGAGAGAGGGAAGCAGGCTCCTCACTGAGCAGAGAGCCCAATGTGGTGCTCGATCCCAGGATGCTGAGATCATGAAGCCGAAGGCAGAGGCTTTAACCCACTGAGCCACCCAGGCGCTCCAATTGAGCACTTTCTACATGAAAGCACTATCCCAGGGTCTGAGTGTATAAATGGGGATATGAAGACAAGTCTGACCTATAGAAGTTTGTAAATGAGCACATACTTAACTCTAATATAAGTAAGATTGGAAAGATTACTGTAAATACAAAGAGGAACTTGGAGTAGGGAAAGATAAATTCTTCCAACTCAGTGGAGTTGGAAGAGATCTCACTAAAGAAGGAATATATGAGCTTGCCCTTAGAGATTACCTAATATTTCCACAGCTAGGGAAGAGGGGATGGAAGAAAAAGCAAAGAATAAAGGCATGCTATGAGCAGTATGCTAAAAGGCTATCAGGTACAATGGATGCTGGGGTCAGCTGCCTGAATTAAAACCATGGTTTTGTTCCACTTAGAAGCTATGTGTCTTTATATACATTATACCCTTCTCTGTGCCTCGGTAGTCTCACTTTAAAGTGAAGATTCTGATAGTATACACTTCACAGTTTTGTTGTGAGGATTTAAAGAACAAATACATATTAGTGCTTAGAATAGTACCAAGCATATAATAAATGCTTAGAAAGTTTTAGTTATTATTATTCTTCAATACGAATGTTTCTCTAACCTATCTTTTTGGGCTTATTTTACACTATTCCCCACAAGCATGCTGCCCCAACAACTGGCTGGATGGTTTATGCATGTGCAAAGATGTCCTATATTTTGCTGTTCATGGCTTTTCCACTAAGTTGTTTTCTCTACCTAGAATTTCTCCATCTATCAAAATCCTATCTATTCAAAGCCTCTCTTAAACACCAGATGTAACTTCTAGACAAATGTTGGTATCCTTATGTCACTTCATAAGCATCATGGTAAATTTTCGGAAGCTTCCTTTCTGAAACTTCCCATTTTCCAAAGTTACTACTGACCTTCTGGAGTGATTCACGAAGTCTGAGGAATGTGAGGGTTTTCCCTTCCTTTTCCCTAGGGGGAGGGAAGGGCAGATTCATCTCTCTGCTATTTCTAGATTTCCCTGAAAGATGACAGCAACACAAAAGGAACAAGGTAAACCTGGTCTCTTGAATGTGCTAATGTTTTACCTAACCCAACCTGGAGGCCATTTCCACATTTGTGAATAAGACAGGACTCGGAGAGAGCTCTTCGTGAAGTTCCCAAGAACATTCTGAATCAGCCTATTTTATTTTATTTTATTTTTTATTTTTTATTTTTTTTTTAAAGATTTTATTTATTTATTTGACAGAGAGAGATCACAAGTAGACAGAAAGGCAGGCAGAGAGAGAGAGAGAGGGAAGCAGGCTCCCTGCTGAGCAGAGAGCCCGATGCGGGACTCGATCCCAGGACCCTGAGATCATGACCTGAGCCGAAGGCAGCGGCTTAACCCACTGAGCCACCCAGGCGTCCCGTGAATCAGCCTATTTTAGAATGGAGAAGGGTCTCATCTCCTCAATTTTGAAAAGTGTTTCATAGATTGAGCTAGAGGAGTGATCCAAGGGGAGGAGGATGGAAGATTCCCTATCAAAGAGTTAGCAGGTTCAATGGCCAACATTGGAGGGAGAGTTTGGCTGTCGGAGAGAATCCTAAATACTTGACTGGGAATGCAAGACTGAGTGAGAAGAAGCCTTTCCTATTTTCTGTTTACCTATCTGTCTGGGAACAAATGCATGATCTCAGTCTCATGTTTTCACATCCAACTGTGTCAGAGCCCACCATAAGGCAGTGCTCAATAGAGAAGTTCAGGCCTAAACATGCAAGGCCTGGAGGTTTGTTCACATTCAGCTCTCTCAAGCCTGGAGAATTTTGGCTCAGTGTGGGGGAAGGGAATGAGAAAAAGAGAGGACATGGCCCTAGCCACCCACTGTGGCATTCCTGGGTTTTGATTAAAGAAGAAAATATTGGCTCTGACATTCTCGATTTGCAAGATCCAAATGTATTTTGACTTTTTAGAAGAAACAAGGGTTCAGGTTTCGCGGGAATGATCCTGCTCAGAACTTCTGACTCAAAACCTAAAGCTGCTCGGCTTCTTAGTAGTTGAATGCACAGCAAGGGCAGTTAGCAAAGTGACATTGCAATGGCTCTGAGTTGCTCAACAGCATGATGTCAGCCTTCTGATGAGAGCTGGGCTGTTGAGCAATGCCACTTGGAAGAGAGAGGTTACACACAGAAACCTGTCCAACAGTTCTAAGAATTTTATATCTTTAAAAATATTCAATATATTTCTCTATGTGTTCGGGCCCAGGCTTTCCAAATCCTTGATTAGTGTTTTTCCAGAAATCTCCCTTGAATCTTGGGTCAGGAAGTGAGTTTCCAGTTGACAAGTTAAGCTCATTTTAAAATATCCTGCAGTGAAATCAGGATAGGGCATTTATTTATTTTTTATTTTTTTAAATTTTTAAAAAAATTTTTAATTTTTTTTATAAACATATAATGTATTATTAGCCCCAGGGGTACAGGTCTGTGAATCGCCAGGTTTACACACAGGATAAGGCATTTAAAGTGGGGGAGGAATTTCCCAGAAAGATCCCTGATCATTGCACCTGCCCTCTCCTCCCAATTACTCTCACCTACAGTCTCTTTCTTAATGCTGAGTCTTGGATAGTTGAGATCAAGAGTCTCCAAGAGGCAAGGTAGTTTAGACTCAGGTAAGGCTTACCATTCCCTCATCCTAGCAGGCAAGAGACATGCATGCCATTGCATTCTATCATGCCTGGTATAGCAGCACCCTGCTGCTCCATCCACAAACCGTCGTCCCAGGATGAACCTAGAAGACGGCTTGGATGGGAAGCTGCCACTTCTCTTTCTGGCTCTGGGAAGAGATGAGTCATGGACACGAGCAGAGGACAAGGAGTTGCCTAACCAGACCTAAAGAGTTGGGATCCTTCTAGATATTGCTCCATATAGAATAAAAGGAAAATAGCTGCATATCTGTCAAGTGCTCAGTAGCAGCAGCCTATGGGATATGGCCCTTCCTCTACAGATTTTTTACTTTGGCCCTTCAGTCATTATTCTAATATTTGTTTGCTAAGGACCTACAATTTGGTAAAGAGTCTCCTTCATGAAAAGGCAAACTTTTGTAATAGGGTATGGTGACCATCTTGGGAGCCTCCAAGAAGAGTTTTACCTCTTTTGAATTCCTAACACTGATATTCAATTTATTCAATTTTTCCATTTAAAAAGTGCTCTGTGTGTGTGTGTGTGTGTGTGTGTGTGTGTGTATTCTAATCTAGAAGATAAAGAGAGATCCTGAGGAAGTGATGAAGTATGAATAAATGTACTTCAAAGACTAAAAGTGGATTCTAAACACAAATGTCTTCATTTAGGGAAAATTAGAGAAAATACCCCAGGGAGGAAAAGGTATCAAATCTAACAGTTAGCATGTAATAATATTTTGTCAGGAGTTTTTTCCCTCATTTCAGTTCAACTACAGACTTTCAGCTAGAACTAATCTTCTAATCAAAAGGGAACAAATCTATTTATAATTGACATAAATGATAGTCCTATTTATAGTTCTCTTTGGTGTTCCATGTTTCTCTGTGGGAGATTTTCCCTGAAACAAAAGCCTACTTTTTGAAGCAACTGTGTTCCAGAGACAGCCTTGATCATTTCTGTTGCCCGAGAGATATATTTAATTAACCTCTTATCCCTAGTCATGGGATGGTGGAATATGGGAAGCACTGTCCAATAATACAGCTATTTCTACTTTTCCCCTTGTATTTCCAGCAAAAAGGGATACATGACCCAAAAAGGAATGGCTGTCCCAACCTCTAGAGAAAGGTGCCTGAATGTCATTTTGGCTAACCCAATTGCAACTTTAGAATGTACTTTAGCCTAGCACTCCATCAATTCAAATAACACCTCATTCAAGTTATCTCTAGAAACCTAGGCCTTAATTACCTAGAAACTATGGGAAGACTCCAGAGGTATTATTTTGCCTGATACTCACAACCCCCCCTTTTGGAGGCAGAACAGTTTTGATAGTACCCTGTTTACAAGAAAGAGAATTACCTAAAGGCACTCAGCTTATAAGTATCAAAGTCTTCTCAGGGTGTTCAGGTCTCCTCACCTCATAATCAGAACCCCTTTTGATACCTAACATTGTCCCTTTGGTTAAAAAATATATCATATAAATATATATTTTTATATAAAAATATCTTTATATTTTTATATAAAAATATATATTTCAAATATACCCAGATATGCACAGTTAGATTTCTGTTTAATCTGGAAAAATATCTGTTTTGAGGACTCCTTGTGCTGAAAGAAAAGGAATCAATGCTGCGCATGTTCTCTGTGTCAGACCATGTCTCGACAGGGAAATACAGAGAATCAGATGGAAAGGGAACCTCATGACTCCAGGTTGAATTTGGATACATCATTGAGATTGAGTTCGAAAGACTGGCCTGGCAAATTCACAAAGGGAGGGTTTTTTTTCCACATACTTCTCATCAACTCAAAGTCAAAGCAGCTTGTTTGCCCAGTATTTCTTGCCTCTCTTAAGGAACAGAACACATCCATACCTCTACCTAGTTAAGGACCCAGGCAGACAGAAGGTATATGAAGGTGACAAATTCCACTTCCTTTTAAACATCAATGGAAAACTTCACAGGACTATACATATAGAGAGAAGAATGAAAACTCTCAATATTCATTTGGAAATTTAGTAAGCATGTTTTGACATCTGCCATGTCCAGGAGGAATAGAAAAAAAAAAAAAAAGAATGTCATTTTTATATTTTATTATTTCTTTTAATGCTTTCAGTTTACCTTGATGATAATTTCTACACATGGGTAAATGTTACATTCTTAACCAGACTGAAGTAACTTAAGGCAGGCTTTTATATCTGGAGAACATGGTGTGTGCTTGTTAATATATTAGTTGTCCCCACTTTCATTCTTGTTTTAGCTTTTTCTTGATTTCTAGCACCATCCGGGGTACATATTAGTCCATAAAACACTGCCTAATTGAATTCTATTTTAGAAGAGTGGCTTTCTGCCTTTTAGTTCATATTTTACAACTGGTCATTCTGATCAAGATTCGTTAAGTTGGATCCATTTCTGGAGCCACTAAGTTCTTTTTTTTTTTTTTTTTTTAAGATTTTGTTTATCTATTTGACAGAGAGAGAGATCGCAAGTAGGCAGGCAGAGAACTAGAGAGCAGGCAGGGAGAAGCAGGCTCCCTGCCGAGCAGAGAGCCTGATGCAGAGCTCTATCCCAGAACCCTGAGATCATGACCTGAGCCGAAGGCAGAAGCTTAACCCTCTGAGCCACCCAGGGACCCCTGGAGCCACTAAGTTCTGACTCTATAACCTTGAAACTTGTTGATGGGCTCTTCCTTCTGCCAGGGCAAACAGGAATGAGAGTGCCTTTCTGGGTGTTCAGTAACTCTGGAAATGGATATCTTTGAATGCAGTGTGCAAAGTTCTTTCTCTTTCATTTTTTTCAAGGGTATTTGTGCTCTACCTGACACTGGCTAAACTCACTATTTCAGCACGCCCCCCCCACACCAAAAGACTGACTTCTGTAATTCTAACAAAGTTAAGCATACTAAAGGGTTTGCTGATGCTCCTTGTGAGACATGCAATAGGGATTTAATCAGAAGATCACAGCCAGCTTCCAACAGAAAGGATCATGTTCTGTTTACCTAAATTCCCTCAGTAGTTTCCTTTAGATACAGCATTTCTCACTCTCTATTTGAAAATGCTTCAGAGTCCATGGGGACCTTCCAACTCAGCCATGTCTGCATTTCAAATGAGTTACTACCTTATTATGGGCATGCACTACCAATCTAGGCCTGGGAGGCTAAAGAAAAATGGATAGCTTAATTAATTCCATGCAGAAATTGACTGTGTTGTGTACAAGGGAGTATGTGGGATTTTACAGAAGATTAATAAAACAGTTGTCAGCTTTGAGGAGCTTATAGCCAACCAGATGATATAAAGCATGAACACTCACCAAAAAAACACAATATAGAATAGATTTTAAGTGTTGTAAGAGTAATAGTATTGTTATTCAGAGGAAAGAGAGTTGACATCTGGTAGAAGATTTTTCAGAAGAGGTGACATTTGAAAGAAAAACAGGAAGAAAACCCAGGAAAATAATATATATGGTAGGAAATCATCTAGGTTAGATGTTGGAATATGTAAACTCAAATGCCTATAACAGCCAAGCAAATCCTGTAAGGGAGTCAGTGGGCCACACTAATGCAATAGAGAGTGGTGAAGATTTTGGTACTAATGTAGAGGTAAGAGACAGATAATTCAAAGTTTTGTAAAAACACTGCATTTGCCAAACTAAATACTTCTGAAGATTGGATGCAATTTACAGACTGCCAGTTTTTGAGCTTTGCTGTAGGGAAATGTTAGAAAATAGAGTTGAAAAGTTAGATAGAGGTCTTATATAAAATGCCTTACTATCAAATTGTGGAATTTGGATTCAATTTACTTAGCCATGGATGGTCACTGAAGTTGTTTAGAAAAGGAATAAAGTGATTAGAACTGTGCTTTAGAAAGATTAATTTCATGGGTGGGATGGCTGGTGTCAAGCAATATTGGACACAGAGCGATCATTGAGGAGGCTGTTGCAATAGTTTTGGTGAGTGATGAGGAGGACCTAAATAGTGATGGGAATGGAAGGAAGGACACATGTGTAATCTTCCAGTGAATTGGTAACAGCTGTTCTGGATCTTGGTGCAAAACAAACTACAATGCTACAACTCACTTTGTCTGAAGAGTTGAGTTTGATGGTCTCCATTGTCCTAAACACTTGGAGTGATTGCGTAACTTGTCCATTGAGTTGGCTGGGAAACTGGTCTTTCCTTCCTTACAAGGTCACTGTCCAAAAGCTCACTTACTCTTGAAGAAATATCCCTCTGATAGCCTCTAAATTATTGAATGTTCAGTTTTTCATACTTGGGCTCTTCCTTCACCAGGAAGACTTGATCATCTTTTAAATTTTATCTGAGCTATACCCTTGCTATGTTTGAGGAGAAAAATGAAACACTTTAAAGAAAAGTTTATGGAATCAGCAGTGGCTAGTCTAATGTGTGGGTGATAGTGCAAAGGCAATAAACGAATGTTGTGTTGAATAAAGAAGAAAGGTGTATGGTTAATATCCAAAGATATCTTGTATATCTGGGGAAGGGGTGGCACAGGTCCATGTATGCTGAGGCCCCATGGGTATGTAGATGAATAAAGCAAGCCTGTAAGGCACTGTGGTGGGCTAAAGGAGCATATAGCCCACCTAAAAACCTCTAGCTAATAGCAGCTACTCAGGAATGCTGACTAGTACCACTAGATCAAATAACTTTCCAAAAATCTCTCGGTTTTTATAATTCCAAAATTTAAAAAGTATATTTGTTGGTGCAAACAAAACATGTTTGTGGCCTAGATTCAGGTAGGGTGGGAATAGGGCACAATTTTGTGATATCTGGTTTAAAGTAACTCTGTGAGGGTAGTAGGTATCTTTACTCATGCCTTTCATCATTAATGTTTTGCTAACAAGAGGGAACTCAATGGATGGTGTAGGTTGGAATAATATAGGGGAGGAACATTTCTATCTGATCCAAGCTTGGGGTTCATGATTGATATTTAATGGGTTCTCACATACAAGTGAGAAATCTCTTTGAAGGCACGGCTTTATCCTCTTTATTAGCACAGAACAGGTGCCCAGTAAATGCTATAATTAAATAAATTAATGCCATAATTTTACTTCCATACATTTTACTAAAGCTCTGAGTAAAAATAATGAACGAAGAATTCTAGTAAAGAAACAATAATAGCTCTATATCCAGTTGGATTTCTTAAATGATTTTAGAGATTTTCATGAAACACAGTAAAAGTTAGTTTTGGAAAAGGTTCTAGAGAGTGCCTGTTCAACATTCTTTCAGTGGGTAGAGGGCTGAGGAGTAAGGGACGTTGCATTAAAATGCTGAGGACTAAGTCTAAACAAATTAAATATATAATTGAGAGCTAAGTCCAGTACTACCAATTGAATTGACTATAATCAGGAGGTGACAGATACTTAAAATTTAAGGAAAATGTATATGAAAAAATTCTGAAAACTATATCTATGACTTACTTTTTTCCTTCTGGAGAATTGTGAAAAGAGATCATAGTGACCCCATTTCAGAAGTGGAATGTCATGGTTCAACTTAATATTATTGTTCCAACGGAAACAGGTTTTGAGACTCATGGGACTATTCACCAAATTTACCAAGTTATTTAGTGGCAAACCTCTGGGTAAACCCAAGATACCCAAAGTCCCTCATTCAAAGCCCTCCCTCTTTTTTTCTCGTGTCATTCAAGGAAAAGAAGTTATAAACTGGACCTCTCTCACTTTTACCTGCCTTACTGTAGGATGAGGTCTTTCTGAACAAGCACGTCCTTTAGATATCTGGACTTTCATTAATTGGTTCAGCCTGGGGAACTTGTCTAGTTCCAGAAAGGGTCTAGTGAAGGCTTTCAACTGGGAGCCAGCTGCAGTTTTAAAGTTTACCCTTTATTTTCCAATAGGAGACAGAAACCCAGTTTTCTTAGCTCAAAACAATTTCTTTTAAATTCCAATAGCAAACCTAATGGAACTAATCAACTCAGAGTCATAAAAAATAATATTAGAACCTGGCTAAACACGACAAAGGAAGCAATTTGATATGAGTAAAACACACATTTGTCCACTCAATGCAATTAGAAATATTTTTTTTTAAGGACTCTTGCTTGGCTGTTCTTATAAAATGTAACTATTGAAAAAGAAGCTGGCAAGATCTAAAGGACTGGATCTCAGTTCCTGGCCCCAGTGATGGGTTTGGAAATTGCAGCCACAGCAATTAGGAGTTCCAATTTCCAGTTCACAGAAGGTCAGCCCTTGGGGTTATCCTTGGAGCAGTTCTATACTTCCTCCCAGGAAAGTCTCTACCAACCTGAAGGAATTGGGGACTTGATATGGTTGAATCAGCATATATATTGTTAATGATCACAAGCATGTTTGGCTCCAACACTTTTCAAATCTTAAGTGGAAGTTCAGCCCTGACTAGCTTGTGTTCTCTTTTTTAACAGATGAGTCACCTACCAACATGTACCTGTTATTTTCTGTGATTCCCTAGACCAGGGCTCCTCAAATCCTGATGTGCATATGAATCCTCTGGGCATCTGGTTTAAAATGCAGATTTTGTTTTAATTAGTCTGGAGTAGAGCCCCTGATTTTGTGTTTCCAACAAGCTATCAGGTTGCTTCGAGTAGCAAGGCTGTAGTCTTCATACACTAAACTGTATTTTTACTATGTAATATCTGTGACCTTAGAACATTTGTTAATCAAACCAAACTTTCCTATCATAAACAAGAGATTACTTTTTGCCACTTTCGATGGTCTTCAATAACGTCTGGTTTCTTCTAAGAGAATTCTCTGTTCTTTATTATTGCCATTATGTTGTTGTTGTTGTTGGAGGAGGATATTGAAATCATTTATATTGACTGAAATAAATTACTTGATGGATGTCAGTGATCAGTGCCTACTTTAGAACCAGCCAGAAGTAAGTTCTTCTGTGTCTTTAGCTTACACAGCATAGTGTTTTCATGCAATGTTACTAAACCCTGGTCTGGTTTCTCTGGTAAGGGAGTTTTCCATAATTGCATGCAAAGCACTAGTAATCTACAGAAATGCCAGCCAGATTTGTGGCACTAATACCTTTTACAAGTCTTGTGATTCTAATAACTCAGGGCCCACAGACTGTCTATCTTAAGGTAAGCCTGAAATGATGCTTATTGTATGAGTATGTCACTGATCTTCTCAGAATCTATCCCCAAATATCTGTTCCATAGTGGGAGGCAAGAATCAGCTGAAAAGAAGGAATCTTTGGAAAGCCAAAAACATCTCTACACCAAATTGCGAGAGTGGAATTATAAGGTGAATGCAGTTAACTGGCAGTCACATCTATGTCGAAAACATAATCATCCCTTTAATAAGGAACATTTGCTGTGCTTGACAAACTCACAGTGAAATGGCTGGATCCATAGGAAGGAACATGCTGAAAATGGTTTCAATATGATCCTGTTTTTTCACTCAATAACCATTGATTGAGGGTGTCCAGCCAAAAACAATGAGAAAATGAGCCAACAATAGTCTTAGCCTTTGACCATATTAGATATAGTTGCAGCTGAAATTTGTTATATGTTTCAGTCATAACAAAGCACCCATATGGAACAAATATTGGCAGTATGGCAGCTGATGAAACTAGGAAAAATTAGACAAATTATCAATTGCTCACTCCCAAATTACCCCAAAAAGAAATTAGATCGATTTTCAGTAGCTTTGCTTTCAAATTTCTTCATTCCATGAGTCACCACTACCTTCTGCCAAACTAAATATGTCTATGAACGGCTGGAAACTTTAATGGAAAGAAACATAAAACTCAAAATACGTAGGAAAATTTAAGCTTCTTCATGGAAGACCTTCATGGAAAGCTAGCAAGTCAGGAATGTGTGGAGACAGAAATAATGCATCGACAATACCTTTTGTTTTGGGTGGCTTTTGAGTTAACAAGCAATACAAAATGCATAAACTAGGCAACCAACTGACATGACTTGAAATTAAAGGTATCTCTAAAAAGAAATTAACTCTTTACTATTTTCTTTAAAATTTCTAATCCATCAAACTACTAGAATCTATGAAAATCCATTAGTCCTACAGTAAGGTTGATAAGATTTGGAATAAAGAGACTTGATGATGTTATCCAATGGGTGACAGAAGTTCGAAAAGAAAAAGTTTTCTGATTGGTTAAGGGCTCAGATTTTCAAACACTGTTCTAATGCACTATAACAGAAGTGACTGACTGACAGTAATCCTGAGTTGCTAGTGCTACCTTTATGTGAGTTTATCAAGGTTAAGTTTACAGTGTAGTCCTATGCAAAAACCCTAGATTAAGTGAGGTGACTGAATTGCAGTTCTGGCTTTCCCACCAGTGTGCTTTGTGACCTCATGCCTATTATTTTATTTTCTGGATCTTGCTTCCTTCTTCTGGGAAGTGAGAGCACTGAACCAGATTGCTCTATATGGTTCTTTCTAGACCTCCAATTCTTCAATTATGCAGTGGCAAATAAAAAGTTACTTATTCTCCGAGGGCTTGTGCTCTAGCTGTTATACTTGTATTGGGGGTTTATTTGCCAGAGATGGACCATTTGTTATGTGCCTTCCCTTGACTACCGTCACTCCTTTTAGTATGAATATCTCAGATGAAACAGAGAGGAACTGACTGGAGGTTCTGTTTTCAAAGCCACTTCCACAGATGGAACTTCTTTGTGAAGGCTCTTCTGGTAGACCTTGAAAATTCTCTGTTGACTAGAATTAGCTTACTGTTGAGCTAGCAGAAATTTTTACTGGGGCAGTAGTGAAGGGGTCCCAAGAAATGATATCTCAGATAAGCTTTTTTATCCTATACCTTAAATCTCAGATCCTTAATGGTTGCAGTAACAAATGGAAAGTCCTTGGGATATATTCTGGGGACTGGTAGAAGGAAATAGTGGAATGATTTTGTCAACATCAAATCAAACAGTTTTATTAAGTGTCCAACCCCAGATGCTGTGGAGGACAGGAAAAAACAAACAAACAAACTTAAAACTTCATTTTTCTGAAAGAGTTCAAAATAGAATGAAAATTCATGGTAGCAGTGACCAGTATTTGATTGTGAGGTTCAAAAGTGTCTTTGCTAAGTCAAATATTATGTTTCTGAGAGCCGTTGGATGTGAAGCCTCTGAAACAGAAGAACCACCTGCCACACGGTCACTGGGCCATACGGTGATAACACTCACAATTTTTATCTCATCAAAGACATGCCCAAACAAAAAAATTCAATTGTCCTAAGTCAGCCTGAGATAAGGAAGTAGTTACAGTCAGCAACCTGAGAGTGCAGAGATACTTTTCTGATTAGTGAGTACATTCTCTCTGCTGAACACTGCGTTTGAGGCTGAGCAGAAATCACCAATAGCTTGGGAGAATGGAAATCTCTGACTTGGGAGAATGGAAATCTTTTGCCTACATGTGAAACCCAGTGACTACCTAACCACCTTGAGGAGACAGAATCTTTAAGCAAGTTTAGTGTGGTAAAGTGATAAGCTCTGTCTTTTTTTTTTCCTGCTTCCTGCATTGAGGACATGAATAGTAATACTGGGCGAACATTCTGAAAATCCGTTAGTTAACTCTTGGGCCATCTAAATGCAAAGTGATATCTTAAAAGAAGATACCAATATACTTTTCTTTCTGATTAATAAGGTTAATTAACTGCCAAATTAACTTTTCTAAATTATAATTATTGCAGAACACTTGAACTGATGGGTCAATATCATTAATAACTGAAGTTGAACCACTGAAATAATTCGTGGTGATGATTAGAGGGACAAGGCAAAGCACTCAACTCATTCAATTAACGGTAACATATTTGGATGGCCTCTTAGGTTTTCAAAGCCCTTCTATAGTTGAACCTCAAAACAAGGTGTAATATTTTAATTCCCACTTTATTAATGAGGAGAATGTAAGACCCAAGGATATTAAGTAACTGCGCCAAGGGGAAGAAATGCTATTAAGTAGGGGAACTGGGTGAGACTTAAATGTGGAACTTCAGTTTCGTATGCAATACTTCATTGATCTTTCTGTCTTCTGCTGGGGCTGTTTCTGGGCAATAAAATGCCTCTGGTGATATTTAGATCGGAAAGAAACAGAAAGAAAGAAAAAAATTGTGGCCACCATATTTGAGCCAGGCTTTTTCACTTATGGGACATTGACAGCTATTTATTATATGACTAAGAAGGAAAATGCCATAAATATTGAGGTCATAGATAATGGTCTTCTTTTTCATTTGCTCCAGTGGTCATTATATTTCTTTTTTTTTTTTTCATTATAATTCTAAGCACAAAGTTTTGCTTTATACCATTTCTACCTTCCTTTACTGATGTTACTAAAATAAATGAGTTCTGTAGCTATAACACAAAAAGGAGTGCCTACAAATACCTTCTAGATAGCCTATAGGAACAATTTTTTAATTTCAGAAAAAATTTTTCAAAGCCACAGTGAATGTTCTCACTGTTTACTCTGGGCAATGGAACATAAACTCCTGATTAACCAGTGACTGATAATTAGCTTTTCTGTTTCTTTCACTTATGGCTTTCCCATCCCTCTAGTTGCTTCTCTTCTGGAGACTTCTAGTCCAGTAGTTCTCAACTAGGGGTGATTCCACACCCCTACCCTGAGGGGATCAGGCAATGTTGAGATGCTTTTGATTGTCATGACTCAGAGGAGGGATACTAGCATCCAGAGGGTAGTAGCCAAGTCTGGTGCTAAACATTCACAATGCACAGAACTCCCCTCCCCCAGTAAAAAGTTACCTGGCCCAAAATGTCAATAGTGTTGAGGTTGAGAAACTGTTGCCAATGACACTGCTGAGGGAGGTGAGTGGGGAGTATAAGAATAAAATAGGATTTAAAAACATGTCCCTTTGTCTCACAAAGGGGCTGGAGCTGGGGGCAGTGAAGAAGGAGAAGTGAGGAGGCCAAAATCTATAGTGTCCTCAAATCAGTTTAATCTAGAATTCTAACTCTGGGTGCTCCTTTCCCCAGTTTCGTAGATAATCAGGAGTTGTTGGCTGCATGTGCATTGGCTCAATGCAGACTTTCTTAATCACTTGCCTCTGATGAAAGAGCCATTTCATCAGGGTAAATGGCACAGAGGCAGTACCATCTTCCCAGCAATATTCACAGAATTGACTCTATGACTAACCCAATTTCAAAGTTTAAAAAGACCACTCCAATAATCTTTTAATATCTCATAAAGACCACAGATTAAAGAAGAAAGTCTGAAAAGATTCATAGAGCATTTGCCTGGAAGTCTGCAAAAAAATCAGGTGTAAATTTCTTTTGGCCTGGGGCTGTCAGAGAAATCTCCAGAAAAAAAGCTGATCCAACAACTCGTCAGTCTGTTTCAGATTTTCCAGAAGCACAGCTTTGCTAAGTCATTCCAAAGCAGCTCTACCCAAGTTGACATTGGAGACAGTGACCAAAGAGTCAGAATAATATAATATACAATAATAGTCTAAATTATGACCTTAAGTGGACTTGGAATGCCTAAAGCACATCTGAAGATTTTGTGTAATGTATAAGAAACAGGCAAGGAATTACTTTAGTTTGTACAAATTTCTACACCAAGGAAAAGTGTTAAACTTAAGTTTCAGGTGAGTTTACTGGAATGAGAGAGCCATCAAGATCTATATTCGTTTCGGTGAGCCTGATTGGAGGCCTGTCCCAGCCCATTTTAATATACTGGGTAACTTGACGTGGGGCACGGTTCATTGCTGCCAAAAGACAAACACCACATTGGAATCAGAAAAGAGAATCAATAGTACCTTTTTCTATTTCTGCCACTAAGTAACAGTGTGACCTTGGACATGTCACCTCTCTATGAGTTTCATTCTTGATGTATGACTATTTTTCAAGGGGTTCCAACCTTGTAGCAGTCTTTAATTTTACTTCCTTTGAATAATCAGGTATTTTTAAGAAGCAGGTACTAGAGAGATATATACTTAATCAATAATCAGCTCCTTGGGTGTCTTTCCAGATGCTTCAGCACAGCCTTTCTTTTTTCTTTCTTTCTTTCTTTTTTTTTTTTTTTTTTTTTTGGCATGGAGACCCTATCCTGTAGTATGCCTGAGCATTTAATGCAAAAGGTTTTAATTTAAAAGAGTGTGTGGTCTCTACGGGTTGCACAATTTTTCTTTGTGTCCATGCTGCTGCTGATCAAATATTGCAAAGCCATTAATTACCCTAGGACAAATGCAGAGGGCCACATGCAAAAGTTCTGGCCAATTGTATAAAGCAATATGCCAGATATAAAGTAAGTGAAGGGTTTTTCTTGGTATTTAAGGTTCAGTGAAAAAGTAAGAGGGGCAGCTATGCCAAGAATGAAAAGCCAGAGCTTGCCAAGTGCTTCTTTAAGTGGCTTTAGCCAATGTGAGACTAAACAATGCATTAAATGGCCGACAACTTACTGCAGTTAAGGAATCACACGTCAAATAACAGCTCTTTGCTGTTTTAAACATGATATCACATATAGATAAAGACAAACAAAATGCTGTGTTGTCATCTTCTTAGTCTAACAGCTAATAAGGCCTGAAGATTTGAACTTTCCAGGCAACCAGAAGTAATTATTTGTGATGTAAGAGCTTGCTGATGTTTCAGAGAGAGGTGTAGGATGGAACTCTGGCTGGGCAGCAGCTCCGGGCAAGAACAATTTTTTTGCCACCATGGTTGTCAAAGACATCTGGCTTCATGAAAGAGCAAAGGCTTTGTAGCCCATTATTGAGAACAATGAGAAGTCTACTTGAGAGAAATCTTGTACTTGTTTTCAGTGTCTGATTTTTTTGTTATAGACTGTGAAATGGGAAGGAAGGCTGCTAGAGGGGTGAGGTCGGCTCTTTACAGAGGCCCTGAGGAAGGCTGGCATGGTACATGATGTCTGGAAAACGCATATGGTAGCCCAGGGAATTTGAAAAATAGAGAAGACAGTCCTAACTGTCTTCTGGATCCAAAATGCCTAACTTACTAGCCACTTAAGAAACAATACATCCAAAACCAACAGTGTCAAACAGCTGGTTGAATGGTATCTGCACAGGTGAAAGCCTTACATCCAAACCCCAGGCTGTCTCATAACTCCTCCCATAGTCAAGCTGGAGAAGTCTCTTTCTGCTTGGCACACTATCTGGATTATGGCACCTTGTGCTCACCTCTCCTTTACCACCTCTCTTCCATAACACCCAGAGAAAGATTCCCAGTCCAAACAAACAGCCCTTTTTCAGTTGGTCTTTGAGAAAAAACAACAGAACTAAGAGCTGCAAAAAATGAGGCACTTGACATTTGCAAGCAGAGAAGGAAGAAAATGTGAAGTTGTCCAGAAGAAGAGTTCCCCCGGATTGTACTGCATATCCTGGTGCTCACAGGTGAGCTGCAGTATTTACCCTGAGTAGGGTCCAGTCTCTTGAACAGCAACAGCCCCTAATCAAAGATTTTCTTGGGCACCCTGAAGATATTCAATTAGTATTTCCTAAATTTTCTGGAAGATAAAATGTAGGGTCATCACATGAGTGTCTCCCTCATGCCTCTTTTCAAAGAAGTGTTCAGAATCAACTGTGTTACTCTCTCTCAGAAGAGGATAGGATTTTTGGAAGCATCTCCCTATGCCATAACATTTTGGGCCTCTGAACAATGTAAATGGCCAAATGAACATGCTTCTTGGAGACAAGAGACCTTGACTTTTGTTCTAGATCTGTCCAGTGAGGTAAATCACAAAATCTCAGTTTCTCATAATTCTAATTTGTCCAGTGAAGCAATAATTCTTCCCTTCCAGGGATAAAACCAAAGTGAGATGAGCTGATACAAGCGAATTTTGAAAAAGTAAATATACTAGTCAAACACAAGACATTCTTCTTTCTATTGATATTGCTATTACTACTAATAATAGGTTTTATCAGCTATCCTAAGGAGAGAAAATGAGTGTCTAACTAATTGGGCTGTTCAGATACCTCAACCTTTGCAACAGACTCTGCAACTGACCCCACAAGAAAGTACATAAGTACAGCTAATGTGTATGGTGCTTACTGTGTGCCAGGCAGTATTCTAAGTTAATATGTCCTAATACATTAATTCCTTTAATCCTAACACCAGTTCTATGAGGTAGGCCCCATTTTACAGATGAGGAATTGAGGAACAAAGAGGTTAAGTAATTTGCTCAAGGCCACCCACCAAGTAAACTAGAATTCAGACTCTGAATTCTTGGCAGTAGAGACCATGTTCTTGATCCTGAACCCTTCACTCTTCTGCTTCTTATAATTCTCCATCAAGGAGATAGTCTTAAAGAATATTAAAATCTCAGAAAAACGCAAATTATCTTCTAATTTCTCACAGAAACTATCACCTTTTAAGTGGTCCTTTGTTTGCATAGACTGGTCCTCTTGGGCATATTTAAAGAGTAGTAGCAAGCATTTAGCATCAATACAAAAAACTCCTTACTTTTCTTTAAGAATATCTGTGGCCTAGTAACTTAGTGGTGCTGATGAGGGCAGGGCCATAAGGTCAAACCGCACCTGTGCCAAATAATTTCAAAGAGAAAAGCTTTTCCACAGCCAGAGACTGTACCCTTAATTTTGACCAGCTGTCATACAAATGCATGGGTACCAAGCCATGGAATACAAATGGTGTGGCTCAACCCCAGCCCCACTCAAAGCAATGCTAATGGTGTATATCTTTGAATGCCCTGAACTATATACTCCCTTCTTTAATTGGAAAGGCTGTTTCAACAAGCCTGGCAAAAGGAGGTTGGTCAAGATTTAGAAGCCTATAGATTCTTATTTGCTCCTTCTGGTTTAATAAAGGGCAACTAAAAATTGACCTACTCCCTTGTTCTCACATCCAAGAGAGTGAGAAAATGTAAAGATGAGAACTGTCAGCTGGTCGTTCCTCACAAAGAAACCCAGCAATCTGCTTGCATGAGGCATGTGCTCCTTTGGTTAGATGACCTTTGTGTATTTGGTCATGTCTGAACTTCCGTTCCATTCCTGAGGGGTTGAAATCCAGCTTAAAACAAAATAAAGCAAAGCAAAGAAGCTGGCTATTCTTTCTTTAAGTACTGGAATCTTCTATCTTTGGGGGCAAACAAAAACTCTTTAGGGAAGATAAAGAACACTAAATGTTCTTTGGTCACTACTTAAATTTAAGGTTCGACTTTCCTGAATAGCACCAAATCCTTGCTCATTATAACCTGGACTATGAGTCTGTTAAAATTAGAAGAAGTCATTTGCTTTAACAAAATCCCCTTGTTTTATGGACAAGGACATTTTGACCCAGGAAGTTTAAATGCCTGCCAAAGTCATACAGCTAATGAGTGACAGGTCTGGGAGCAGTTTTCTGAGCACTATATTTCAAATGAAAGAAGCCTGAGTTAATAATAATACCTAGATCTAGGAAGGTTATTACAATCAATAACCATGAATTTCATTGCAAAGTTTCACTTAAACTCTATAAAAGCAGTATGTTTTAACACGTGAAGAATGGCCTTATTCTATTCAGACCCGTTCTTAATAACTATGCATTGGAAGCATGCTTTACAAAACCTATAAATCTGGAATAGCTGAAAGGATATCCAACTTTCTTTTCTAATTGATTTACTTCTCCTTTTTCCCAGACCACTGAGGTAAAGCATATACAGTTTATTTAAGGGACTGTTTATAGACTCTTAAAACTAAAAAGGACCCCAGAAACTTCCTTTCTTTTGGTTGCTCTTAATTGAAACCATCCAAGATGGTTGGTTGTCTGTCAAATTTTTAAGTATATCCAAAGAGAGAAATTCCACAAGCCCCTAAAGTACATGTTAAAATGTTTAATCACCATGACTGTCAAAAAATTATATCTATGGCAAGCTTAACTTCTTCTTTTTCACTTGAAGCTCTGTTCCTCTTGCTATGTTTCATGCAAAATGAGGTTATCACAAGCCCTCCTCTATGAGGGCTCCATCAATCTGGCGAGATAATAGCTAGCTCTTTCCCAATGTGCCACTTCATTACGCCACCATTTTTCTCACAGGACTGTGAGAGCACAAGACTGGCTGATACCTTCTCTTACTATGATGCATAGGGAAGAATTAGTAATTAGCTCTTCATTGGAACTTTCATTTCGTAAAATGTCTGGGGAAGCTGTATTAATTATAGAGGAACTGTTCTACTTATGCTAGAAAAATTGTTCACAAAACAGATAATCTAGAAGGTTGCTTCCACTATGTTGTAGTGGAACTTGTGCTTATAGAGAAATATGAGCTCATTCACACACTGGGTCAGTCTATACAAAGTAAACATTAATTTTTTAAAATTCAGAACTGTTCTGTTTCTAATAGGTTAAAAAAAATTCCCCTTGTTAAACACTCTGACCTGACCAAAAAAAAAAAATAAATATTGAGGCAATTTTCTTTTAGATATTTGAATTTTAAACGAAGATCAGAAACTGCTTTCCACTCTAAAAAAAAGAAAACAACAACGAAACTATATTTTCAAAATGGATTTGAAGCAGCTTAAAATAAAAGGCACAACCACAATAAAACTTTGAAGGTAAGGGTAAAAACAATGAAAAGAGTCAACTGACAGGGAATAGAGGTGAAGAACACTGCTTTCCTCTAAAAAGTATCTCAAAGACCCATAAATGCTTAGAGTTGACTTCTCCACTAAATCACAGGGGACAAAAAGGAAACTCAATAAAATTTGTTGACAACAGTTAATGCTTGTTAGAATAATTGGCTCAGACACAAAACAGACCATCAATGTAGGCTTAAGGATTATGACCAAAATGCAGACTCTAAGTCATTGTTAGTATCCACCATATTCAGTTGAATAAAAGAAAAACAATTTTATCCAACAGCTGGGTAAGTAGGAGGCAGGAATTATCCAAAGTACTTGACAAACCTAAATCTTTATGGTTCTGAAGACTAAGATCCCAAATAAGTAATTCCATTCCATTCAACTGGATTCAGTTGGATACAGTTTAATTCAAGCTTGTCAGTCCAGTGATCAGATATGAGACTCTACTATCTCAGCCAGGCATTGAGCTAGATACTGGGATTCCATGGTAAATAGTCTATGGCATCAAGAAGCCCATTGAGAGGGTAGATCCTGGTTAGGTGATTTCAAATGGGACAAAATATTCAGGAAAAAGGCAAAGAACTATAATCTATTCTCCTATGATTATTTTTCTCTTATGACACTTGAAAATACTTATGTGTATTTTTTTAATCTCCTAACTAGACTATGAGTTCTTTGAAAGCAAAGTCAATTTCTCATTCATTTCTAGGCATCTCATTCATGCCTAGTACAATGTATGACATGTAGCAGATGCTACACTGATGTTTTGAATTAAAAAATTTAAAGGGGTTAACTTCTTTTGGGCAGAAAGGATTGTCCAATTCACTAGAAAGTTAAAATGAATACTTTTGGTCTATGTCAGACAATAGTCATGGAATTCTATAAGGCAGAATTTATGAAACATGGTCTCAGTGACAATACTGACAACAATCAATAATCTATGAAACCATTTTCGATCCAATGTCATACTCTGAACATCAAAAGCTGCTGTATATAACCTTTCCCTTTCAAGTTATTCGAATGGAATCGAAAAATATTTGCTAAAATTTGATCATTGTAGTAACAATGAAAGAACCTTTTTGGTGCCTTGAAATTGGTTTTCATCCTAGTTGTCCAATACTCTTAACCATCTGTGTGCACATATATCAGTATTATATGGTTACTTGAGACCAAATCATTATTTACATTCCCATTTTTCATTATCTAATGCAAACACCACAGGCACAGAATGTCCAGTTTTCTTGCACTCTACATGGAAATCCTGGAACACATCAAGTTGAACAAGACAATTCATCCTGGCACATAACAGAAGACAATTGTGGGCTTGGCAGTTACCTTGATCCTTGGATCAAAGGAAATTGCAAAAACAGATTATCAAGGCAAAAAAAAAATCCTCTTGGACATAATATGTGAGAATAACTTATTCATTTTTTATATGTGGATCAGTAGCAGCAAAGTAAAGAATAATGACATCTCATCATTGGGTGATGTTGATGTAACACATTTGCCTTTTATTGTATATTTCAAAGGTAAAAGAAGTCTGCTATTTGAAAAGTACTCACCCAGTGAAATTATTCATCTACTCTACAATAGAGAACTGGATAGAATTTCTTTATTGCCAGAAAAATAAATGAATTCACTCTATTAAAGCATTAGCTGGAAACAGAGAAGGGTGTTTGCCCATTCAGGTAGCACTTCTCATTCTCTGTCACCAGTTGTTTAAAGACTATTTGTTGCCAAATCTATGGTGAGTACAAATCATCAGTCCCCCATTGGCTTCTCCCTTCCCATCTCCCCAACTCATCCCAGTCTGCTCTATACAGCATCCCCCCCAACACATGCTCACACTTGTGTATACACTGCACATACACACAGACACACACAACCTTCCCTGGGAAGAAGATGAGAAAGACTTGAAGTATGTGAGTCATCAGAGGAGCTATTCAAAACTTAGTGGGCAACTGAGGTAAGCTGTCTATACTCGAGCGATAATGAACCTCTAAGAATGATTCATGCTCACTGAGGACCTGAACATCAGTTTCCTGGAACTCTCTAAAATTCTAAATAATTATATAGAATGAGCAATTGGCTTTAAATCTTTCACAGTCCTATACAATAAGGACAATAAGATATATTATACAATAAGGTAGATGCCTCTGAGGTAGATTCTGTAAGTGCTCATTTCCCCCAGGCAACATTGACTTATGTTTGTGTTTATTACTTGCAAACATTGACTGGGCTGTCTATTTTTTTTTAAAGATTTTATTTATTTATTTGACAGAGATCACAAGTAGGCAGAGAGGCAGGCAGAGAGAGAGGGGGAAGCAGGCTCCCTGCTGAGCAGAGAGCCCGATGCGGGGCTCGATCCCAGGACCCTGAGATCATGACCTGAGCCAAAGGCAGTGGCTTAACCCACTGAGCCACCCAGGTGCCCCTGGGCTGTCTATTTTTTATTGACCGTCAGCTTTTTAATCACCTGAGATCTACTTATGGGATAAGTAACCCCACACTTGTCAGAAACCCTTTTCCAGATGGAGATATCACAAGAGAGTCCCAGAGAAAAGGAAGGCAATAACAAAACATCAAGGTCAATTTGCATAGAGGACAAATTAATATGGCATATCACTTTGCATTTAGAGAATGGCTATGTTTTTGCAAATGTGCCTTTGAGCAAAGTTCACCTTCTGTCCCTGATGCTTTCGTATTGCATGGTGACATCTGGGATTTGCCCCTTAATTCTTTTTCCCAGTCCACCTTACTATTTTACTCTGAATTACCTAGCACTTAAAACAGGCCTTGATGTTTCCATATGTTTATATGGGCACTCACAGATCACAAAAACAAAAACTTCAATTCCTCAGGGTCATTCTGTCCCCTTCCTTTTACTGAAAGTGAGGGTAGAGTACAGTAATTTTGAGAAAGCTCGGCAGGAAGTAGTTAAAAGACAAACTGCTAAGGAGGAAAATTCCATCCTAAATCTGCAAAACCTGTCACAGCCCCGCTGACACACTAGGCTTAGTTTAAGGTGAGGAATCTCAGAGGTGGAGGACGGCGGCCAGCCATGGGCAGTCACTCAGTTATTCATACACTCCCTGCGGTTGTAAATCCACAGAGCGGGGGTGGGGGGCTACTTACTGAAATAAAAACCCCTGTCTCCACACACGAACTGAAGAGCATCCACCAGTTCAGCCCCACAGAGTGTCTCTGGTCCAGCTGTCGCAGAGCTGGTGAAGGTGAGCAAGCACAGGGCCAGGTAGAAGAGATGAGAGGAGGACATGATGTGCAACTTTACCTGCCAAAAAATAGAAGGATGGTCATGTTTGCTCCTTGGTCCCTGCAAGGGCAGTGGGGGTGAGGCAAAGGTGCATCAGCCCTAGCATTCCATTATTGCCATTAGTTAGAAATACCCTGCACAGAATTGCAACGGAGTGCATGACAGACCACAGGGTGGTGTGGACTGAGCATGGCTTGGCATCAAACCACCTTTTTAACCCCCTTGCCACTCTGGACTTCACTGAACCTCTTCTTTACAAGTTCCATTGCAATTCAATGAGATAAAATATCTAGAAACATTCACTATATAAGTGGAAAATGCTATTATCACAGTAGAATCCTATAGCACTCAGAGATCCTGATAAACCTTCTGAATTATCAAAGGTTAAACTACACTCATTCCAGATTTGGGGCCAAATATATTTTATTAATTTAAATTCTCTAAAGATTGTCATCCACAGATGGCATAGGCATTCATTATGGACCAGAATATTAAGTTAACTAGAACATCATTTTCCAGCTACTGATTAAAGATAATTCACTGTGGATAAAAAAGTCTTTGCGAAAATGTTATATGTCATTATAGGTTTTTTTTTTTTTTTTTTTAGATTTTATTTATTTGTCAGAGAGAGAGCACAAGCGGGCAGAGTGACAGGCAGAGGCAGAGAGAGAAGCAGGCTCCGTCTTGGACAAGGAGCCCGATGCGGAACTCGATCCCGGGACCCTGGGATCATGACCTCAACCGAAGGCAGCGGCTTAACCAACTGAGCCACCCAGGCGTCCCTACAGGGTTTTGTTTTTGTTTTTTTCATTTAATGAGAGAGAGAAAGAGAGAAACAGAGACAGAGAGGAAGACAGAGAGGCAGAACAACTTCTTACC
The DNA here is from genome assembly GCF_902655055.1 of Lutra lutra. Classification (NCBI taxonomy): domain Eukaryota; kingdom Metazoa; phylum Chordata; class Mammalia; order Carnivora; family Mustelidae; genus Lutra; species Lutra lutra. The sequence goes on from NC_062285.1 coordinate 125,597,989, forward strand.
TGGGGAATATCAGCAGTTAATAAAACCACAAGTGGAAGTGAAAACAAAACAAAACAAAACAAAACAAAAAACCAGAAACAGGAAAAATAGGATTTAGGAATCAAATTGGCTCATGCTAAGTAGACCCTACATCTTCTGTATTCTAAAGCCTTCTGTGTCAAGTAAAATATCAAATCAACATATGCGGAGAGATTGCCTTCCATGAACAGGGCATTGGGCTCAAAACCTGCAAAAGATTTTTTTTTTCTGTCACAGAAATTCTGACTTTATGTTTTGGAGGGACTTATGTGTCTCTGTAACCATTTTATAGCAGAATATACTGAGGGACCCCCATAATAGCCAAATAGCAGCCTGGCTGAAGGCAGAATTTCTGTGGCTCAGGGCTTCATCCTCTCTCAAAGTAGTAGAAACAACGTTAAGGTCGCAAAGGTGATCACTAACTTTTCCATATCCCTCCTTGTGGCACAAAGATGTGGCTTCTTCCAGGAAGCCACCCAAGGTGAGTAGCTTCACTTCCCTCAGATACATTTACTTTCAGTGGTCTTGGAAGAATCATTGGCCGGATGAAAGCAAGGGACCTTATCTAAAGGGTCATGGAGTTACGCTGAAAGTGATCATTATAAAAAGAGGCTTTTCTGAACCTCACAGTAGTGGCAGGCCCATTCAACTCCAACCCTTTTGGTGAAACAGACTCTGTCATTTGCCTTCCTGGCCCTCCATGAACTCAGAACCTAATGGCTCTCTACATCAGTGGCAGAGTTTGCTCCATCATTTTAATTAAGATTTCCATTTTTGTGGCCAGCTCAGCAACTGGGAAAAAAAACCAAAAAACAAAACAAAAAAAACCTTAAATCCCTGACTCTCGTTAACACAACATAAATACTTAGTTAATGCTTGTAAAACAGTTTAAGATGAAAAGTGCCCTCCATTTGCAAACCATCATAAATAATGGACATAAAATAGAAGAGGAGGTAAAAGCTCAACTGAACACTTCCTCCATTTTCTCAAATAGGACCTCTGCATGGAAACCCTCCACCCCCACAGAGCCAAAGCCACCAAGACTGATAGAAACAGATTCTCATCCAATCTGCACTTTTTTTTTAGTTATAAAATAATTTATGGGGGTTTTCCCCTTCAGTATTTCCAGTGGAAATCGAAACAGTTCCAACCTGTCTGGATTTCATTGCCTTTTTCAAAAGAACAAACTCCGAATTGATCTTATAGAACATATCCCACACTCTGGCAATGGGCCAGTTCTAGAATGCATGCTATTCTGCCAATCTTATTCCTCCATCCCTCCCTTGTTTGTTGAGTTTATAGTAATGCTGAAGGCCAAGCACCTGTAACTGTAGATGGCTTGAAGTTCTTCAGTTCTCGTGAAATCCGTGGAAAGAGGTGGCCTTAGTGAATTAAGAACTCTGTGAGATGTCAGAACTATATTTTACATAGTTATTTCTGGCATAACACATATAAGTTCTCACATATAGACCACTGGCACTTCAAAATATAGATTTATTTTTTATAATTTTTTCTTTTTTCTTTTTCTTTTTCTTTCTATTCTGCTGAGTTATGTTGGTAGATAAATATCAGCACTTACAGTTCTAGAATAAGAGAAAACCTCCACTGCATTTTCCTTTAGTTCAGGGAACAGTCCAGCACACCCACAGAGAACCAGAGAATTTTATCACATTATGTTCCCCCCAAAGAAAGCAATAACAAACTTGCTTAGGGGTTAAAAGTTTGAAACAAGTGGCCCCATATGTCCGTTCTTTTCTTGTTCGTCTGTTTTGCCAGGCACAAAAGAAACAAAGAGAGAGAAAGGAAAGATAGAGAGAGAAAGGAAGGAAGAACCAGAAGGAGAAGAGAAAAAAAAAAGAAAAAAAGAATTCAGAGCGCTGTTTCTCAAAAATCATTCACAAATTCAAAATTTAAGAGACCTTTCTTTTTTATCTTAAGTAAATGGAATATCAATTGATTCCAGATGTCTGGCTTACAATGAAAATGCCCAGCAAAATTGAAGGGCAATAGTCATAAGAAAATACTCACTGTAGGTGTAACCATTTTTTGTGTGTTCCAGATCTTTTACAGCAGGTCAGGGTGGGTATTATGAAGCTGATGTGAATAGAAAACTGAGGACTTAAAAACATGTGCTGCTTTGTGGGTGGGGTTTGTGAAAGCATCTAGTTACATTTGGAGACCCAGGCAGGTATGCCATTAGCCTGGGTAAACTGCCTTTTGTCCATTCAAACAATGAACAAATTGCACAGCTGGGATTTGAGTCCATTTCCCCCCCCCAACCCCCCTTTAACCCCTTACCCCCCCCACCCCCTGCCAGCTCAAGGCACCAGTTTACATTGTGTGCCTATTGTAGCTGCTTGGAACAGGGATCCCAAGCTCTAGTCTTCTGCCTTACCCCCTTCCCTCTGAACCAAACACTTACAAATATCTTGAGACTCACAGTACAATCAGCTTGTGAGTTCTGCCTCTAGGCAAGACACCTTTACTTAATTGAATTACATTTGGAGGACCATGCAGCTCCCTCAAGCCTCTTCTTGTTCCAGGTACAGGGGAAAAGCAACAACATTGCTAGTACTATTTCTGAAACGTTCATTTGGAGACAGTTTTCCGAACTTGTAATCAATGCAGAGATAACACTCAACAACACCTTTTATGATCACCTAAGTAGTGAGACAAAAACCTGAGCTGTCAGAATACATATATATATTATATATATAGTATAGTATATAGTATATAGAGAGAATTCATTTCTTTTAAAAAGCAAGATAGTCAGCATGTGTCTTGGCAACTGGAAGGTAGCAGAATCAGGTGCCCGACAAAGATGTATTCTTAACTCCTAAGCCACTTACTTGACTAAGAAAAATCCTAGTGGTGGAGTATTTGAAAGCAGCGAATGAATGCTGTACTAAGTGGCAGGGACGTTTTATGAATTGAGCTCTTAGGCAATTGCACTGAGGAGCCAGTGACAGCGGCTTAAAAATGCTTGCAAACTGGAAAAACACAAGTCTTGAAGGATATAATTTTGCTGAGAATGGAAACTTGAACTAGGGCCAGTGATTGGAAACGAGAAGTTGGCATTAACAGCGGCAGCCAAATTTACCTAAAGAGACTTTACAACACCGAGTATAAAAATCAGAGTTTTACAACACAATATCCCAAGTCCAAACTTCACCTATGAAAGTCCCCTTCCAAAGAGAAAACTTGGACATGCAGTTGCTAGAAAGTTTCCTCTTTCCATATATACAGCATGCATTTGTTTAAATCATACAAACATGCAGGGTCAGCAGGAGTTGTCAAGTTCTGTTTCAGAAGAGCATATTAAACTTCTCTGTAACTTTGACTCTCTGGGCAGAAGTGCAGAGAGTTCTGGGACCTTAGCTCCAAAGATCATATTTAAAAGCTTTAACATCACCTAAAAGGTAACTCTTCGTATGTAGCATGCTTGTAATAAAAAGTCCTGACAACTTAAAGCACACACACACATACACACACACACATGCATACACATGAACACGGTCTTAAAAATAAAACATCTGCACCTGCAAAAAAAAAAATCTAAAAGTTCATATCCATGCTCTATAGCCTTTAACCATAGACAGGATTTAAAGGAATCGTCTATAATGATACCACGGAAGCCCTGCAGAAGTGGAGGATTTAGCATAAGTACCTTGCAATAGTTTCTACTCATACAGATATCTGTGTAAAAGCATCCATCTCCCGGAGCTAGTTTTTCAGATCCCACAGAATTGCATATTCAGCAATTTATAAATAACTCCCAGTTCCGAAACAATGAAAATTCTAAAGTGAATAACATTTCTAGGCAGAAGCAAACAGTACACAATTTAAAGAAAATTCCCCAATGACTTCAAAGAGTAAGAAATATTTACCTTCAAGAAATCACAAAAGCAGCACTTAAATAATTGGTTTGGAAGACTGCTGATTTTTCCCATTGCTTCTGAAGTGCAAAGTCTGGAAATGAATTGGTTAGCAGGAATAATGAGGCAAAAAGAAATCCAGAGAGATGGGAGATGTTGAGAGCAATGTCACATTTCAATTTTGAGGACTTTATTCCATTGCGCAGGCTCTATCTGCTCTGAATTTAGCAGTGACAGTGAGATTTAGCAAACAGAAGAGGGATTTAGAGAA